>NC_083889.1:16875000-17500000 GCF_032452875.1 Bos javanicus | reverse complement strand
CTCACTGAATACACACTCTAGTAGGGAGACAAACATTGTGCAAGTGATTATCACAGCATATGAGAAGTGCTATGATGAGGGGAGTAAGGGCTGCTAAAGGAAGGCTTCTTAGAGGGGAAGTGATACCTAAATTAAACTTTGAAGGAAGAGCAGCTGTCAGATGGGTGAACAGGGTGTGGAGTGGGGGAGGACTGTTCCAGACAAAGGGAGCAACGTCAGTATTAAGCCCAGTAGAAACGTGAGCCAAACAGGTTTGAGGAACAGCTTACAGGTAGGAGAACACCAGGTGCTTGTCTGAAAACCAGCCAACGGAGCCACTTTCTTCTCCTCCCCGAGCTTCTCTCCCTCAGCAGACATCTGCTGTTTTTCTCTGTCGAGGATCAGCCAGTCCTCCTCCTTCTGGAATGGCTTCCTGATTTTCTTTGAGGAAATCCCCCAAATTCCCTTCCACCGTTCTCGGCCCATGTGGTTCAAGGGAAACCGACACCACCCTCCAATCCTTGCATGTGGGCAGGAGACCCAGGCCTGACCTGTCAGTAAACATGATGTTAATCCGGCTGCAGTGATGGGACCCCCAACCTGGCCAGTTAGAAACAGCCCTTGGGCTCTGCTGGAGACAAGGGGAAGGCAGTGTTTGCTGTCCACTAGGGGGCGCTGAGCTGATAGGAAGTGAGCCTGTAGGGGGCGGGGATGGTGGGGGATGGACGTGGGCCAACTTTATCTCCACAGGAGAGAAGCCTCCTGTAGAGAAAAACAACATCAAATGAGGGAGGGGATGGTGGAAGGAAGGAAAGAAGGAAGGGAGAGAGAAAGAGAGACAGAAAAGAAGAAAAAGGGAGGGAGGGAATAAGATAAAAATGGAGAAGATGTCGTTCTGCTGCTTTTGCTCTGGTGAGTATATTGGCGGCTGGGGGCAGGGGGAAGGCAGCTGCACTTCCAATAATTAAGTATTTATTGAACAATTTATTATGTGCAGGCACTGTATACCAGGTGCTGCAAATTCTACTGTGTGGAAGACAGATAGGGTCTCTGCGCTTAGATTACACACTCTGCTGGGGAGAAAGACAATGCAATTAGTGGGTCAGCCTCCGAGATTCAGTAAGTTGCCATTTTTACATGTCAGATTGTCCTGGCTTTCTGTCTCTTGCTCCTGAATGAGTCCCAAAAGGTGGACTTCCTTCCGCACTAGATTTCCCACTATCCAGATCACCCCTGGCCTCTACTGGCCAGACTTAGTGTCTGACTCACACTGACTGGCTGAACAGGGGCTACTCATCTCGGGTCCTGGCTTCCTGCTTCTGTCCCTCCCTCTCCACCCAGGAAAGTCCACTGTCATTCAGCTCCAATCCAAGACCATCTCTTCTCCGCTCACACCGTGTCCATATCCCTGCTGACACCTGTCACATGGCCAAGCCATGACCCATCCTCTGGACACATGGATCATCAGTAAACGTCAGCTGTGTGAAGGAATGTCTCCATGGGAGAGCTGAGAGGGGTAGGGAGGTTGTCTAGAGGGAAACCTTATTGCCCTCATTCTTCTAAGGACCACTGCCAGCCCTAGATGACACTGGGCACACGCCTGGCCAGCAGGCTGTGACAGGCCGGCAGGGCCTGCCATGCCCTGGTCTCCCTCCCAGGGCGGCATGAAGAGACAAGCCTGAGAGGAACCTCAGAGTTCCTCTAGCTTCCTGTCTTCATCCTGCAGATGTGGAATCGAGGACCAAAGCCCAGCTAACTTGCACTGCATCAGGGTTTCCCAAAGTGTGCAATGGGAACAACTTACTTGTGTTAGAGAAGTGATTTCAGGTGTTACAGACATGTTATTAACTCTTTTCAGTTCTCTTGGAATCCTTCTGATTATATTAGGGGGAAAAACTCAGCTCAGTGCTCTCATATCTAATGCCTGCCTTGGAGGCAGCACCAAGAATTAATATTGGAAGGGACAGTTAGGGAGTTTGGGATGGACATGTACACACTGCTGTATTTAAGATGGATAACCAACGAGGACCTATTGAATAGCACAAGGAACTCTGCTCAGTGTTATGTGGCAGCCTGGATGGGAGGGGAGTTTGAGGAAGAAGAATGGATACATGTTTAGGTATGGTTGAGTCCCTTTGTTGTTCATCTGAAACTATCTCAACATTTGCTGATCACTATACTACAATATAAAATAAAGTTTTTTAAAAAGAATTAACATTGTTTTTTCTCTGTTTAGCTAATGGAAACCTTCTTTTATGCCAGTTTGTTTTCACTCACTAATGTGAAGTGTCATTTCCTTCCAAAATATATATGTGTGTGTGTGTGTGTGTGTGTGTGTGCATGTGCTCGGCACTCAGTCGTGTCCAATGCTTTGAGGTCCCATGGACTATAGCCTGCCAGGCTTCTCTGTCCATGGAATTTTCCAGGCAAGAATACTGGAGCAGGTGGCCACTTTTTTAATATACGTGTGTTTATATAAATAGTTGAATGTATTTATGTAAGCAACTTCTGCGGGTAGACTTGGAGCAGGCCCTGCCACGCCCCGACTGGGTGGCCTTGGGCTGGCTACCTGGCCTTTCTGTGCCTCACACTGCTTGTCTCTAAAATGGGTGGTAACAGCACCACCTACCTCAAAAGTGAACTGAGCATGAAAGAATTAAGACACTGGGCGTTGAGACCCATTTCTGGCATGTGATAAGCTCCATGTAAGAGTGGAGGCTCTAAGCACTAATGAAATGAAACAATCTCCAAAACATAACAATAATAGCAAGGTGCAGAGCAAGCTGCACAAGGCCCAGCTGGTGCCCCTGTGCAGGATACGTGTGTCCGTGTACCTTGGTGATGAATTACATCTCTCTCCAAGGAGTCACCCGCTGAACTAGAAACTAATAACTGGGCATGTATGGGAGGAGGGGGAGAGGCAGGTAACAGGAGACACTCTTATCACTTGGTACCTTTTTGTACTGTTTAACTATCAGGGATTTTTTCCATTGTGCATGCATTATCTATCTCTAACTTTAAATATTCAACAATTCTTTATAAATGGTCTCTCTGGCTCGAGTATGAAGGATGGGAGGATGGGAGATGGGAGACCAATCAGGAGGTGGCTGAACTTTTTTAGGCAAAATATTCTCTGAGCTCGAGCTAGCCTAGTGGAGCGGTAGGCAGGAGGAGAGAGGGAAGGAAAAATGAAAAATATTTATGCTTCACTTTCATAAACACACAATGATTTAACACTGATATTTGCCAGGCACTGTGCTATGCTCTATGCCACTCACTCATGGAATCCAGAGGATGAGGTGGTGAATCCCCATATTCTAGGGGGCTGAGACCCAAAGGGTTTGACAAGTGACAGGGCCTGGAACCCAGATCCATTTGGTTCTAAAAACCTGTATTCTTTTCAGTACACATGGCTGCTTCTCCATAAATTAATTACAACAGGGAGAGGTGTATTTTTTTTTTTTAAAGACTTGATTCAAAGAAAACTATTAAGTAAATGGCACAGAGCCCAATGGCATGATGAAAGCACGGTGCTTATATTTCAGTGATGACAGATGTCAATCCAGAAAGATACACAGTGAAGCTGGCATGGAGCTGGGGCCAGAACCCAGGTTGCAGGATCCCGTCTCAAGCTCTCTCTACTATTGCATCCCTGAGAATGGTCATCGATAGGGAGACAGGGAGATGCCACTACAAAAATTTATCTGAGGGCCCAGAATTGATTTCACACGCCTAAGCCCAGTGCAAATCAAATCGAAGATGGAGTAAGTAAAAGGTGGAGCCCATCTGTTACTCCAGTGTCCACCTGTCACCAGCAGTGGGCTCGTATGGATGCTCCTCAGGCCCCTCCACATCGCCCTGAAGCAAGTCTCAGGGCCCCGCTAGCCATGCTGGGCTGGGAAGGCAGACCCAGCAGCCCTGCCTGGGGGAGCCTCAAGCAGAGCTCCTGAGCCGGAGGAGGGGCCAGGTGACAGATGCTACAATGTTTGTTAGTGCAAAGCACAACAGGTGCATTTTGTGATGTAGAACTATTGAAAATCTGAACATTTTTTAGCTGAACAACAAAAACAGAATGTGTTGTTTCTGTTTTGTTTTGGCTTTGCTTCTTCCAGAAGGACTGGCACACTGGCCCACATTCTCGACCTCTGCCCTTCTTTCCTCCCAGGCCAATACACGATGAACAAGAGCCATATTGCGCCAGGCTGATGGGAGTCTAGGGGAAAAGAGGTGAGGTGTGACGCAGGGTGTGCATGTGTGTGTGTGCGTGCGCCCTGGCATGTTTTACAAAGAAGGGCACCTCAAGGTGATGAGGACTAGGCAGAAGGAAGCCTTGTCAAGTGAATGAATGAATGAATGAACCAATGAACAAATGAACTAACAAAATGCCCAGCCCTGCAGTCTTCTCGGTGTCCTTCCTGATCCCAGATGGGGACAAGTCTTTTCCCTAAAGTGGGAGATGGGCAACCTTAAGCATTCATCTCTATCATCATTATGCCCTTACCACCTCTTCTATAAAACATTACAAGAAAAAACATGGGATTCCTGGACAATCCTTTCTCAACATCATTTCCTTTTTAGTCCCTGTGGTCATGACTCGGGCTGGGGGAGGAGGGAACATCTAAAGGCTTGCAAAATCAGGCATGGTAACCAGAAAGAAATACCCAGTAACAAAGCGTGGAACTGGGGTCCAGAGTGCCCCCAGTAGCGGGGTGCTTCAGTAGATTGTTTACGAAGATGGCCACAGCAGTGGCTCGATGGCCTCAGGGAGATCACTTTGCATTGGCACTTCAGAAGCAGTTTGCCTCTCCACCCTACAACTGTGGACTTGGCTGTGTGACTTGATTTGGGCAATGAGCTGTCAGCACATGTGACACAAAGGCTTGAAACCCCACTGGTGTTTTCCCATTTGGAGCTCTTTTTTTTTTTTGATTGGTCAGGAAATTTTAGCTATATCACTGGCTCCAGTGGAACCCAGCCCAAATCACTAACCCACAGAATCATGAACAAATAAAATAGTTGTCATTTTCAGACACTGAGTTTTGACATAATTTGTTACACAGTCATTGATAACTGATACAGCCTTAAGCAAGGCTTTATTTCTTTGTGCCTCAGTTTCCTTATCTGTAAAATGTGTGTTAATTAAATGATACATATAAAGTATCTAAAAGTGTGAAATACATTCTGGCCACGGTTGTTATTACTATCCTTGTTTTGACAATAAGGAAAAAGGACGATATTTGACTTGGCTGAGCTGGGAGGTCGTGCAGTAGAAATTCAAACCTCCCCCTGTAATGTTTGCTCTGCTACGATCATATGTTGTCTCCCCTACGGAGAATTCCTTTTCTCTTCCTCTCTACCTGTCTGCTTTGCTAATTCCTACCATCTAAAGGCACTGGGCTCAGAACTCACCCTGGATTTCAGTAAGCCTCCGGGAGCCAGCCCTTCACCTTCTGAATCCTCAGTGAGTCTCTCATGAATGCCCACACTCCCCCGTCATTACCTCACTCAGCCAATCTGTCCCGACTGCCTTCTAGGTGGCAGCACCACCCTCGGGGACAGCGGTGGGGACACTACAGAGAACCTGGAGCCACCGCCGGGGACCCCCAGTCCAGGCGCCCTCCCTCCGAGTCCATGTATCCAGCCCACGCTAGGATCTGACCAGTTCACAAGTTTACTCTCATCTTCCCGGGCAGGTTCTAAATTCCTTGCAGACAAAACCAGTTTCTTTCATTTATTCACAGATCCCTCCTTCCATCCCTGGGAATAACAGGGATGTACAAGACACTTCAAAGACCAGCTCTTGAAATGTTCACAGCCTGCTGCTCTTCCTCCTGTGCTGCTAAGACCATAGAAGGCAGTCCCAAATATCTGAATGTAAGTGAATTTCTGGTCAACGATAGAAAACTCAGTGCAGACAACAAATGACCTGATGGGGGTCGGGGTGCTGTGGGCACTGCCAGGGTCTCACTTTTCTGCAGCAAGTGGCAAAAGGAGAGAGTGGGGAGGGGCTGCCCCTTCCTTCCCCTTCGGTTCTGAGGCCATCGAGAGGCCGCTGGGAGATGGGAAGAGGGACCAACCTGCCCACCTGGCCTGTTTGTCTAATACCAAGGGCATGCACTTCTGTCCAGACACCCTGCCCCACGGCCAGCAGGGACACACGTGTGTAGGCACCAGCATTACCCTCTTGGTCCCTAACAACTGCCTGCCCGATCCAGCCCACAAACTGGAGAAAGCTTCTATTGCCAACCTGAGTTTCACTGAGAGCTGAAGAAAGACACAACAGCCAGGTGCGATCTGAGGCTTTGGGCCTCAAGTGTAGCGCTTCTCACCAAAATCTGACTCCAGGGAGTGTATATGCCAACTGAACAGACAGGGCAGAGAACTTCAGGATAACACAAGGAGTTTTTTAAAGCAGCCACAGGAATTTGAGGCCCAGAGGTGACAGCTTTCTTAAGGTGGTGGAGCTCGGTCTAGGTTTGCAAACTGAGTATGACACAAGTAAGTGTAAGAGGACAGAGGGAATAACAGGGGTGAAGGAGCCAAGGTGGGGGGATTTGGGGGTGAACAGAGAGCCCCCAGGAGGGGCGCCCAGCTGAAGCCCAGAGGAAAGCTTCGAGATCTGAGTGGGAGCAGCCAGGATCCCAAATACAGACCCAGGTGCTGGAATACCATGGAGGTGAAGTGCCTGAGAAACAGGAAAAGGTCCTGGATGGAGAACAAACCCTCTGCAGAGAAACATTTCATCTGGTTTCCGGTCTCGCCCCGTTGTCACCATACTCCCCCGCCGCAGGAACGCACAGCCTGCCTCACCCTCACACGCTCCAGGGAGCTGGAGACAGAGTGTGAGAGAACTGTGGGCTCCAACACGCTGTGCCTCTGGGCTCTCTTTCCTCCGGGTGTTCTTCACATGTCTTCCCTTTCCTTCTCTAATAAGCAGGCATTATTACTTCTGCCTATCCGCTGGATCTGAAGCCAGGTGTCCGGCTCCAGAGTCTGTGCTATAAACCACGAGGTGATTCTCCCCCACAATCCCAGCTGCCTCAAAGTCAGGTTATGTTTTCTCCATCAGCAGTGCCTCTTTTCGCCCGAAGCAATGATCTAATTAAAAACTGTCAGGGCTCAAATTTTTCTCCTTAACTTGGAATCATAGAAATATGTGTTTCAACGTTGGTAGACCAACCACTAGGAAGTCTTACCCCCATTTTTCTGATTGGGAGACTGAGGCCCAGAAGAGGAAATGCCTGGCCCAAAGTCTCATAGCTGGTTGGAGTCTGAGGCAGGACTTCCTATCTGAAGTCCAGGCTCTTGGGCAAAGTCTCTTAGCCCCTGAGGGGTCCACCAGCTACTAATCACACAGGATGTGGACTGAGAAAGATAACAATATCAACGAGAGGGGCCTTCTCACAGCCTGCTCTTGGTCCTCTCATACCAGGGATTTTCAAATATAATTTTAGCCTCAGAATCCTCCTCCTTTAATGAGACACTTGATAAGTAATCTCCACATACTTAAAACATAACAATTTGATTCCAGCCTGGTGGCCTTAGGGGTGGAAGTCCTGTGGTTCTGTCTGCTGGGCCTCCCCACCTCTGGGGCTGTCCCTGGGGCTCTCACTCCTCCCCAAGGAAGCCCATGGCTCCTCAAAGCACAGGCTATAACTTCCAGCACCACTAAACCAGTGTGCTTGTGTTCCCCATTGCCTCACCTTCTTGGATTCTAACACCCATCCCAAACCCAGTTAGATCTCAAGCCCAAGCAGGCAGCAAGGTTAGTTCTGGGCCAAATTGTGCACATTCTGAAATTATTACCCTGAGATGGCAAGGCATGCTTATCAACCCCACCCCGGCCTCATGTGACCCTTCGAATAGTGCTCCATTTTGCAGATAAGAATACTGAGACCCAGATGAGCTCCACGCCCCACAGTCAGTAAGAAGTGGGCCTCAGCTTCTTCCTGTCCTACCTGAGCCTGGCTCTCCCCACCTCAGCTTGGCATCTTCTGCTTTGAAAGGTAACATGTTCTCATGGCTGGCAGATAATCTGAATCTCTGAACTTTTACAAACTAAATGTGCCCAGGGCCCCTCCCCAGATATTCTGAAACAGAAGCTGGGGCTGTGAGCCATTTTATCCCACCCTGATAATCCTGCTGTCACTCGAGCAAAGGACAGAGCAAAAGGGCCCAGGGTTACCCCAGACCACTGGTCAGCCTCCCTCCAGTGCTGGGCATGGAAGCAAAGGGGGCTCAATCCCAAACAGTAGTGGAACCCAGGGTGAGACTTACTGTGTAGAGCTCGTTGGTGACCTTCAGTAGCTCCTCATGCATCTGCAGGCCGATCTCCTTGCTCTGTAATGTGGAAGAACAAATGTCAAAGGGGCAGAAGGGTGCTGGCTGCACTGACCAACTTCCTTTTCAACACAGAAAGGGCAGCAATGCTTGGGGTCACGTGAGAAGGGGTACAGTAATCCACATAAACCTCACTGACCCAAATCTGAATTCTTCAACTTATCTCCATGAAACGAATCCACAGAGAGAGATTCCTTACAACAGGAATTCCTGGACCATGTAAGCTGGGGAACTCTATATATCACCTCCCTACCTTGGTGAGTCACAGGGACATCATACCAAAAATTCTGAGGAGCCCCACAGCCAATCAACCTGTTCATCTTTCTGTAATCCTGGGTATCCTAAGCTGATGTGGTCAGAATGTGTGTCCCTAGCTCAGCATTCCTTAACATCTCATGAGACTGGAGTTCCAAAGAACCCGGTTTAACAAATAATTATCTAGCCTTTCAATTCAGTAACAGCCCAAGTAAACAGAGAGTCCACTGGAGCATGAGGCAGGGCATATGGGTTCTAGCCTGGCTGCATCACTGTCTGGCCCATGGCCTTGGAACTGAAGTTATTGAATCTATAAAATATATATATATATAAACTTTAAAAAGTTGCTTGAACAAAATGAGACAGGTTTTCTTACTGCAGAACTTTTCAGAGGCTTTCATCCCCTCGTGTGCATGGACTTTCTAAGGCGGGGGGCATATAGCACGCAAGTGTAGTTGACCTCAACCCAAACCACAAGGTGACATATATATTTAATACATTGAGGGACACAAGTCAAAGAACAATGAACAAATAATTTCCAGGTCCTCTCCAGCCTGAAGAGTCCAGGATTCTGTTATTTTGTGTATTATTATTATTATTACAGTCAGCCAAGTATTCTGTATCCAAGGATTCAACCAACTGTGAATTTAAAATATTTGAAAAAAATAATCTAGAGAGTTCCAAAAAGCAAAGCTTCGATTTGCCTTGTGCTGCCAGCTATTTACACATAATTCTATTCACACAGAATTCATAACTATTAACATGGTATTTACATTGTACTAGGTATTATAAGTAATCTAGAGATGATTTAAAGTATATGATTTAGAGAATGTACATCTTTATATGCAGATACTATGCCATTTTATACAAGGATCTAGCGCATCTTTGGATTTTGGTATCCACTTGGTTGGCGGGGGAGGTGGCAGTGTTGATGGTCCTGGAACTAAACTCCCCATATTGCTGGATGACTGCACTGTCATTATTATTTGAGGGGAGAGAAACTGCTCTTCCCGTTTTCCCAGGTCATCGTGTAAAACTTCCATATTGACAAAGGGAGCTCTGCTCCTTGACAGCAGAGCCCTCCTGTCCTTTCTCTCAGCTCCCTTGGCCTCCAGCATGGTCAGCAACTGACTTGCAGAGACCAGCCTTCCTCTAGTTCCTGCACAGATCAGAGCCCTGGACTCTGGGGTCGCTAGGAAGATTCAGCACCAGACACGCCTTCCTAGGCTCTGCTTCAGGCCCATCTCATTCCCCTCAGCTTCTAGGCCTGGCAGGGCCAAGAATCACCTCTCCAAAGGCAGCCCTTACAGGTGTCAGATTTCCTAACAGAGAACAGGAGCTCTGGGGCAATTCCAGAGATCTGTTTAGACCTCCCTCCAGCTCTGCTGACTAAAGCAAGGGGACCCAATGCAGAGGCTCAGGACTATCTCAGCAGAATTTTCTGTGTAGAGCTCCCAGGGAACCTTCTGTCACATCATGGGCATCTACAGAGGTACCCAACAAGCCGTTTCCATCTCCTTCCACTCTCCCTGAGTCTCAGCAGCTGCCTCAGTTTCTCCTGCAGCCCCTCCCCCTGACGTTTGCTTCAGACTCTCTGACACCCCTCAGTGACCTCCTCTTGGTCTGGCCAACGTCTCTAACACCCAAGACTTCGTTTCTTATGTATTTATTTTTATGATATAACTTTTTTGCTAGGTAACAAGTGCACGTGGTTAAAGAAACTCTAACAGCCAGCAAAAAGTGAAAAGTAGGTCTCCTGAGTTCCCAGAACCCCACTCAGAAGCACTTACTATTAAAGGTTTCTTCTGGTGCCTTCTAGAAACAGTCTATGAATATACACACATACAGCTGGATAGCATATGTTCTTTTTTTAATATAAATGAAAGTAATCTACACAAGCTTTTGCATCTTGCTTTTTTCCACCAAACAATGTATCTGACAGATTTTTTTTCCTTGACAGGCCATGTAGCTCTTGCATTCTCCTTTTCTATTAATAATAGCTTGGGGTTCCATACACCAGATATGTCATAACTAATTAACCAGCCGGTTGTTTCCAGTCTCCTAATATTCCAAACAAGGATGCAGTGAACATCTCTGCACTCTGTCACTGTGCACATGGGCAGGGACCCTTGTCAGATAAATTTCTTGAAGCAGCTCTATTGGGAAGAGCCTGGCCTTCTCAGCTCTGCCCCAGCCAGCTTCCCATGCACTGCTGACTTCAGCTCCCACTTCTCGGTGATTGGCAGCCATGTCATCACCTCCATGGCCCTCTCTTGGGCTCTGTCTGCATAACCCCAAAGACCCTATCTTCAGCTGTTGCAAAACAATATAATTTGGATGACCCCCTCATCACATCAAATTCAAATTATCCAAAAGAAAATGTGTGATGTTTCTTCCATCTCCTCAGGTTCAGTCAATGGGATAATATCTTCCCAGACATGGCGACTGGAAATTTGGAGCTATTTTTGACACTTTAAAAAAATTCCTCCATCCTCAATCCAACTTGTCACCGCATCCTACCGTCAAACTGCCCAGTACTTTGTTCTCTGCAGCAGACAATGCCAACTCCCTCCCCAGCATCCAATCTTGCCTTTCCTGCTTCCTAACAGAGCCATGAATCTGGCTCTGTGTTCATCTCTCCAGTCAAGTTCTTTCAAGGACATAGCCTACCCCATCCCGACTCAAGATGGTGCATTCTGTATGTGTTGTTAGTCCAGGGGTGAGTATGTGACAACTGCATGGAAGAGGACTGAGAAGGTTGAGGGGAAGGTTTCAGCTCTTCTACTGAGTGGTAGCAAAAGTGCCTGGAGTCTCAGTGGCTATCAGCAGACCTCTTAGGACCAGGAGAGGAAGCAGCTTCGGCTGGCAGAATGAAAACCTAAATCCTAATGACCTCCCAAGAAACTGGTTGAACTGAATCCACAGGCTGTCTCCTGCAGAACTTCTACTTTTGTGGCTTTACTAGTTAAGTTATTTAAAAGCTGGATTTTCTGTCACTTGCAGCCCAAAGCAACCCACATTTTCCACCCCCAGTCCCGGAGCAAGCAATGGCATCACTGCAGGGCCCAGATTCCTGAGCTGCCCCTCAACAAAGTCCTGACTCTAGCCCCCCATTCCTCATGCCCATCCCAGTGTCATTTCCTAGAAGAGTATTTTACTGTGTTCCTCCAAAACTGTCTCACTGCCTACGGGATCGAGACCCAGCTCTTAAGCTTGACTTTAAAGGCTCTATGTGACCAGCACAGGGTGATGTGCTTGTGTGCTAAGTCACTTCAGTCATGTCTGACTCTTTGTGACCCCGTGGATCGTAGCCTGCCAGGCTCCTCTGTCCATGGGATCTCCCAGACAAGAATACTGGACTGGGTTGCCATGACCTACTCCAGGGGATCGTCCCAACCCAGGGATCAAACTTGCATCTCCTACACTGGCAGGCAGGTCCTTTACCATTAATGCCATCTGGGAAGCCTAGTTACTAGGTGGAGAGGGCTCAAATTCAGAGCCAGAGAGATGGAGATTGGAGATAGGATGTTAAAAACCATTTAACCTCTCAGCACCTCTGCTTCCTCGCGTGCAGAAAGAGTGCCTGTTACTGTCCTTCTTTGCACTTACAATGGGAAGCATAGTGATCTACTTGTTTATGCATTTGTCACTTTTTTCCCCATTTGACTCCATGGGGTCAAAGAGACTTTCTCCCTGGTGACAGATGCTCAGATCCCCTCGTTGCTGGGGCCACTGGCAGCAGACAACCCCCAGCTGAGAGCATGCTTCAGTGATGGCATCAGAGGGCATGGGGACAAACCCTCCAAAGACTGACGCCTCATCCAAAGATATGGGGCGAAGAAACCAGTCTCTCCTGTCTCAACCTGGACAGCTTTAAAGGGTCATTCTATCTTTAGAACTCCTTGTAGGGCTGGCTAAGACCTTGAGTAAAGACTGCCTGCATCACACTTGACTTCACTCTGCTCCCCTTCTCCACCCTCCCTAGGGGTGGATCCCAAGTATCTCCCTGTTAAATTTATCTGCTGTTAAATTTAGGCCTCAGAGTCAGTTTCCCAGTCCCCAGCTTGCAGTGTCTCACTTTCCCACTCTTTCCGCGATGCCACAGAGCCTGTCACCCAGTGGGTGCTCATTAAATACGCTTGCTGAGTGAACCTATGAATGAACGCAGTGACGATTCCACTAAGCCTTAGTCTCCTCATGCATAAACATGGAACGATGCCATGGTGTCATGAAGCCCTTGTGAGGCCGGAAAGAGGTGGCAGCACTGGTGTCATACCAGACACAGGAGAAGAGCTTGGGCAATCATGTTACAGCCTGAATCAATACCTACTGGATGCCAGGGGCAATATGAAGAGGTTGCCCAGGAAAGGAAATTCATAATTGAATTTTTTATCAACTCTTCCCAGTTTGGTGGGATCAAGGGTCAAGAACCAAAATAGCATGATGTGGAAAAGGCTTCAAAAGAGTGAAAGAGGTGATATGGGATGAGGGGATAAAGAGGCTGGAGGGACCACCTCACCCTGCATGGGTGGCCAGAGACAGCATTCTAGGCAAAGGCCACAGCCTGAGCAAAGCCACGTTCCCCAGGAACAGGGGGAAGTACGGTTTGCAAAGACAGAAGCATAACAACAGAAGAACAGAAGACATGCTTGACATGGAGGCTGGGCCAGATCACAGAGGCTGACAAAGTGCATCTGGGAGCCTCCGAAGGTCTGCAAGCAGGAGTGTCTGATGGGCAGTCTGTGCTCTTTCAAGAAGATGAAGCTGTGGGTAGATGGAGGGTGGACTGGATGGAGGCAGTAAGTTTCCAGAGGGAAACTGCCTGAGTCTCTGCTCTCTCCCCATCAGCACCAGCCTGGGGGGGACTGCCACAGTGAGTGCTCAGCCAATAGTTACTGAACTGTGAAGGACTAAAGGCACTTTAGTTTTTATGGTTGGGTTTTGTTGGGAAAGGAAATAATCTCAACTACAGTTCCAGAAACTACTGAATGAGGAACCCAAACCAAACATTCCATCATGAACAGGAGGCCAAATCCCTGATCATCCCCGGCAAACATCACGCCCAGCCCTTGGGGACCCCAGGGGCAGTGTATTCACACTCTCTGTCCACATTTCTCGCATGACTTTCATGCCTATAGAGGCTGGGGTAGTGCGTTGCTTCCTTCATGCACAGGAAGTATGCAGACTGTAAAATATAACTATATTGGGCCAACGTAGGTTCAACCACAGCAGCCCTGGTTCCTTGCAGTGGGAAGGACAGAGCCCTGTCTCTTTGACCCCAAAGTCTATAAAATCAGGTGGCAGGTGGCCCCAGCCCTGACTCTTTTTTTGCCCATGGCAAAGGACAGTTAAACTTCCCTTAGGACCAGATAACTCTGAAGGAGGTTGGGGAGCTGTCCTGGGCTTAATTATAAGATGCTTAGCAGCCTTCCTGGCCTCTAATTTCTAGATGCCATAAGCACCCTCTACCCCAATCCCAAACTGCAACAACAGAAATTATCTCCAGACGTTGCCAAACGTTCCCTGGGGGACAAAATCACCCTGGGTAGAACCACTGCCCAAGGGCTCCAAGTGGCAGCCTCTCTAGCCTACAAATGTGTTTTATTTGGCCATTCAGAGTGTTCAAAAAATCTGACTTTTCCCAGCATTTAAAAATAAAAAATTCTCCTTACATGTCCAGATTTTCAGCTTCTCTTGCAAAACTAAAAGATCCAGAGAGGCTGAGCTCCCCAAATTGGAAAACGGGGGCCCCTCTGGATGGGTTGTGCTCTCCGGTTGGCCACAGAATCTCCATTCATTTGTCCATTTGAGTTTATGACCCAGAAACCAGTGGAGTCTCCCGGGGTGGCTGTCTGTATCCTCCTGGTGCTCATCCAGACAGCCATCCCAGAGCTGCCGAATCTGAACCTGTGAGAGGATCTTTACATAAGTGCCCTTCTCGTGTCCCCACCTCTGAGAGCTGCCGAAGAGTCTGCTTCCTGAGAATGAACCTCCGGACTCCCTTGTGGACCCCAACACCACTGCCTTTGTAGAATCCCACACCCCTGAACCCATCCTCCTGCTCACACTACTGTTTCCTGGAGCTCTGTGGCCAGGTCCTCACCTGGCTTCAGTTTGATTTACACAAGCATTTGTTGAATGACCTACTAGACACCAGCCTCCACGAGGCACTAAAGACTCAAAGCTGAGTGAGACCTGGCCCCTGTTCCATCAGCCACAGCCAGCATTTCTGGAGTACATTACATCAGTAAACACCATCCAAAGTCACCTCCATACGTTATCCAATGGAAACCATTAAGGCAGGTACTATTATACCTACGAGGCAGAAGAAGGCTGGCGGCTCAAATGAGTTAAGCAACTTGCCCCAGGCTATACAGCTCGGAAGGGGCAGAGCCAGGCTCAGGTTTTGGTTGGTCTAACCCCAAAGCTGGCACTCGTAAGAACTTTCTGTGGTCTGTTTCCCCAGCACCTAGATGAGATGCGGGCACACAGGTGAAGAGAAGCCACTGCAGTGCTGTCACAGAAATGAGTCCAGGCCAGAAGTCCAGGTTGCAAAGGAAGGCATGCCCTCTGGACTCCACCCGCCCATCATGTGCATGCTCTCACCACTTGTGCAAAAATCTGCATCCCTGGTCCTTGCCCTCACCTGCAGGCAGCTCAAGTTCTCCTTGACTTGGTACTCCTTGGCTCGCTTGCCCTGCTAGGCCTAAGTCAGCCATGCTGATCATCTCTGGCTTCTTCCTTTCTCCTTGCTCTGATAACAAAAGATGAGACATGGGTGGGACTGACTGCCGCTTGCCTTGTCATGCCAGATGGTCCATCCAGCACGGGACCCGGGATGACCAGGTCCTCTAGCGCCTTGTGTCTAGTGACTGGGTCAGAGATGGAAACATATTTCAGGCTGAGCTGATGCGAATCTTCCCTGAAGTTTTTTAAGAACCATATTCTCAGATCCTCTCTCCTCTGGGGTTGCTAAGCTAGGACGTCAGGGGTCTTGGGCTGCCCACCACAAGGATAGTCGGGATCTTGGCAACAGTATTTGTGTCCTGATCTCGTGATGCTTAGATAAGACCTACCTGTGGACTTTTCCAGCTTATAGAATCTTGTGAATTTCCACCTTGGCTCATGTGAAAGAATACTGATGCATTCTGTGCTTATTTTAGCATGAAGACACCAAATGACCACGGGGCGAGACAGTTTTCGGAACCTCTACCAAACACCAGCTTTCAAACAGTTTCTGCAAAAGAATCACTTTCCAACCAAGTAGAGAGAGTGTAAGCCCCTTAGAGGCTGGGGCTTTGGCTTCCCAGAATGCTGATAACAATGACTGGCGTACAAAAGGAGCTCCATAACACCTGTGCATGAGCTAAGCAGAACACAGACACTAAAAGAAGGCCAACTTTGACTCTCACTTTTTTGCAAAAAAAAAAAAAAAAGAAACAAAACCACATACATTCACATCAAGATGGCACCAGCTGACATTTTTTGACACAATGGTTCTGGAGTGAAATCAATGTTTCCACCAAAAAAGTCCTGCCGTGGATGACTGGATTTGGTTTTCAATGCAGAGCTAATCTCACTTTTAAGAGGAAACCCTTAAAACTGTTACTACAGATCCTAAGACTTCATGAATTATATTTAAAAAGTCCTCTTCAAGGGTATGTCTCTGTCTCTCTCAAGTTAACTCAAATGTGGAGCTGGTCACTCTGAACATTTAGAAAACATAAAAATCCTGAGTTTTAATCACAGGACTCCCTCTCACTTCTTCAGAGGATATCGTTCCAAAAAATGCTTCAGGAAACTGCAAGGCAGGGAGTAAGGTGGAGCCATCCTCAACTCCAGCCATCACATCAGGAGCTGAGTCAGCAACATCTGTCTCCCTTTTCTCTTTGCTTGATGTTCTCATGTCCGGTTTTCCCCCTCTGGGAACATTCCATGGCTTCCCTAGTTCTGGGGTTCCAAACAAACAATGGGAAACCAATACACAAACAAAACAAAGCAAAAACCAAAAACTCTGTCTCTTCTCATTCTAATCCATTGCTTTTCCACACTCCAGCTTGTTTTCTCATCAAATAACAAAACTGGAGACCCACAGATGTTCCCTATTTAAATAAATGATATATGTGAGCACTGGCCATCTCCCAGAGAGACTGTGTTTTTATTTCTAAAGCAAAGGCTTTAAGGGTGTGTCTCGGAGGGATGGAGCGTTTCCAAGGCTGTCCTGGAGGGCTGGTTCATCCCTGAACACGGCTGCTTGGACAGCTGACTGGCTGATTTCTCCAAGTAGGGTCCTAGCTTGCTGGTAACCCAGCAGCCAGCGCTCTGGCACGTCCCCACCCCTTGCCTCCCAACATCCTCCTCAGCCTACACTCTGCCCACCTCCCACCTGGACCTCTGTTATCCTTCCCCCTCCCCCACCCTCTTCCTTTCCCTGCTCCTCAAGACCTCTCTTCTTTCCTCCCCTTTGCAGACTGATTTCTGTTTCCTGTGGCTGCAACTCTAAATGTTGTCACCGACTTGTTTTCACAAGGATCTGGAACATCTGGGCTGGGAGGTTGGGCTTCAAGGAAACAGAAAGGCCCTGCACCCATTCATCAAATGCCCTGGACAGAGGTGGGCCCCACTGGTACCTCCCCAGGAGCCCTGCGATGGGCTGATGGGCCCATCGCGGGGCCAAGCAATACGCCTGGCATTGTGTCTGTCTAACCCCCTAATTACTCCCACCATCTCTCTGGGACCCTGTTTGTGCGAAAGCCTTCATTTTCAGAAATGCTTAAAATGACAGGTCTGAAGAAGCCCAAGGATACCTTGGAAAGGCATGACCAAGTGACCTGATGTGGTCAAGACAGGAGTTTCTGAATCGGTCCTAATAATACTAAATATTATCAATAACAAGTTATCACCGTTAGTAACAATGCTTAGTACTATTAGTACCAGCACTATAATACTTATCATTAAGGATAATAACAACAATAGCTATTGTTTCTTTGATCTCTTAGCATGTACCAGGCCCAATGATAACTGCATTACAGACAATACCTCACATAAGCCTAATATCAGCAATTTATGGGATATAACCCCTATTGTAACCCCACTTTAAAGATTAGGACACAGAGCCTCAGGGAAGGTGAAGAATTTGCTCAAGATCACAGAGGTAGTAAATGTGATTCTCTCTCAACCATTCCACTCTGTTGTTGGGAGAACTATGACTTTATGAGCCTTTAGAATTTTTTCCCCAAATATTCCAAAATAATTATAAAACACACATATTCCTCTGCCTTACTGTAAAAAGTACGCTGCTATTTATGAGGCTCTCCTTTAGGTCACTGTCAGTATCGGACAGCACCGTTTAGTAGAATCTCCTGTTTTCTATGACCAAGTCCTGGCCCCAACCCCTGGCTTCCTGCCCAAGGCAGGAGAACAGGGCCTGGGCCACTGGGCTGAGTCTCTGTGAAAACAGAACATACTCAGGAACAGTCTTTCCTGACTATGTCTCAGACTTTCTTTTTTTTTTTTTTTTTTTGCAAGGGTGAAGGGACATGAATCTCTCGCAGATAAGCATCAAAAGGCTCAGGGGATGGTTGAGGGTCTCTGTGTCTTAAGGAGTGTGACAAACCTGTCTTTCTGAAAAACCCATAGCTACAAAAACCGGAAATCCCTCAGCCTTGAGCTGTTTTCTCCCCCTCTGCTTTCTTTTCAAGGCGGATATGGATGTTGTCAGGATTATTTGTTGGATTTAAAACATTACTGATCATTTATTCCTGCTGAATCACTGACCTGAGACGTCTCTCCAACCTCCTTGTCATTTTTTAATCTGATCTTCTACTTTATTTGCATTGTTTGTGTAGAGGATGTAACAGAGGATTGCATTAGCATTTCAAAAATGTTTGTACCCATGTATCCACCCATCAATCCACCACATTCCCACCCATCCACTCATCCATCCATTCACCCATCCATCCACCCATCTGTCCACCCATCCATATCAACCTCCCTGACCCAGGCCCTGTTACCTTCCACCACTAACTTGAGCATTAGTGTATATGTGTAACAACTGAATCCAGCAACTCTCCATCAGATATACCAAATCAATCATCCTTAAACTTGGCTCTGATCATATCACCCCCTATTCAAGAACCTATCTTAGGTCATACTTAGAAGTGGAACTGCTGGGATACAGGCTATGTACCTCTTCCTTTTCTGTCACTGGACACTCCCACTCTTCTCCAAAGGGGCGAGTCCAGTTTACATGCTTATTAGCAGGACACAAGTGGCTCTGCTGCATCACATTCTTGCCAGCACTTGGATTGCTTGACAAACCTAAGAGGAGTCAAACTGTGTTTCATTTTGTTTTATTTTACCTTCTCCTGATTACCAGTAAGTATGAGCATCTTTTCTTATAGTTTTAACCATTTAAATTTCCTTTTCTGTAACTCACTTATTTATATCTTTAACCCATGTTCTTACTGGGTTGTTTGCCCTTTTCTAATTTTTTTTTTGGTAGGAGCTGATTTTTATATTCTGTTTATTAACCTTTTATTAATTCTATGCATGCCAAATATCTTTTCCTTTCCTGCTCTGTATCTTCTATTTATTTGTTGCAGTTGTTATTGTATAGAACATTTAAATAAAATTTATATAATGAAATCTATCATTATTTTCCTTTATGGTGTAAAGGAAACATTTAGAAAACATAAAAATCCTGAGTTTTAATCACAGGACTCCCTTTCACTTCTTCAGAGGACATCGTTCGAAAAAACACTTAAGGAAACTGCAAGGCAGGGAGTAAGGTGGAGCCATCCTCAACTCCAGCCATCTCATCAGGAGCTGAGTTTTGTGCTTTATGTTTAAGCAACTTTTTCCTACCTCTAAGGTTTTATTTATTTATTGTACTTACCAGATTTTATTTTTTTAATATAAATTTATTTAATTGGAGGCTAATTACTTTACAATATTGTTTTGGTTTTGCCATACATCAACATGAATCCGCCACAGGTGTACACGTGTTCCCCATCCTGCATCCCCCTTCCACCTCCCTCCCCATCCCATCCCTCTGGGTTATCCCAGTGCACCAGCCCCAAGCATCCTGTATCATGCATCGAACCTGGACTGGCGATTTGTTTCACATATGATATTATACATGTTTCAATGCCATTCTCCCAAATCATCCCACCCTCTCCCTCTCCCACAGAGACCAAAAGACTGTTCTATACATCTGTGTCTCTTTTGCTGTCTCACATACAGGGTTATCGTTACCATCTTTCTAAATTCCATATATATGTGTTAGTATACTGTATTGGTGTTTTTCTTTCTGGCTTACTTCACTCTGTATAATAGGCTCCAGTTTCATCCACCTCATTAGAACTGATTCAAACGTATTCTTTTTAACGGCTGAGTGATACTCCATTGTGTATATGTACCACAGCTTTCTTATCCGTTCGTCTGCTGATGGACAGCTAGGTTGCTTCCATGTCCTGGCTATTATACACAGTGCTGCGATGAACACTGGGGTACACGTGTCTCTTTCAATTCTGGTTTCCTCAGTGTGTATGCCCAGCAGTGGGATTGCTGGGTCATAAGGCAGTTCTACTTCCAGTTTTTTAAGGAATCTCCACACTGTTCTCCATAGTGGCTGTACTAGTTTGCATTCCCACCAACAGTGTAAGAGGGTTCCCTTTTTCCTCTAAGGTTTTACATAGAACCTTCTACTACATCTTCTTCCAAAAATTTTTAGTTTTATTTTTTACCTTTAGCACTTTAACCCATTTAGAATATATTTTTGTTAACTAAGATGGAGGTCTAATTTTTTTCCATATGGAAAAAAAAGTGTGTGTGTGTGTGTGTGTGTGTGTTTAAACCAGTTCCTAAAAAATAACAAGAAACAAGAAACCAGTGGAATCAGCCCCATTTTCTAAACGGGCCATCCGCCCCCCAGTCTGTAATGCACTGCCGCTTCACTGCATTCCCACTGGTGGGGCTGTGTTTCTGAGCACTGATCTGGCCCACCTGTTAGTTTGCCTAGCGCTGCTCTAGCACTACCCGTTGTACTATCACATAAGAGGAAGTCTTGCTATCTGATAAGGCAAATGCTCCAACAAATACCAAAAAAAATTACCTACTTATTTTCTTTTTATAAGAAAATATTTTCTTATAAATATTTTCTTTTTTATGGGGCAATCAAGTTAAAAATTTAAAGCAAGTAGATGGTTTCAAAGAAAAGCTTTGAAAAAAATCTTTGGAACTAACATATGAATAATTCTGAAAAATTTACGGGGCAAAGAAGAAACTGCAAAATGGAAATTATGAAATATTTATACCTGAATGACAATGAAAATATCACATCAAAATTTCTATGATGCAGATTATTTATAGCACTAATGGCATTAATTTTCAATCATTCTTGTATTCTAATATATGCATTTTTAAATTACATTTTCTAGTTGGCTATGACGAGGATACAGGAACATTATTAATTTTTGTATATTGATCTTATAATCAGCCATCTTGCTGAACTCTTTAACAGGAAGTACAATATTTACTGGTGATTTTTGGTAAATATTCTTTATCAGGCTAAGGAAGTTTCCATTTATTCCTAATTTGCTAAGAATTTAACAGTGAAAAGTTAGAAGCATGCTTTTTAAAAGTCAAGAATGTATTGAAGGGACTACAAGGGTGGTCCAGTGGTTAAGAATCCATCTTGGAATGCAGGAGACTCAGGTTTGATCCCTGGTCAGGGAACTAAGATCTCATGTGCTTCGGAGCAACTAAGCCCTCACACCACAACTGGAGAGTCTGTGTGTCATAATGAAAGATGCAACAAGATGCCTGATGCAACAAAGATCCTGCATGGCACAACTAAGACCCGATGACCACTAGGTCGCTTCAGTCCATGGGATTCTCCAGGCAAGAATACTGGAGTGGGTTGCCCTTTCCTTCTCCAGGGGATCTTCCCACTAAGACCCAATACACCCAAATAAACAAATAAATATTTAAAAAGAAATGTATTCAACATCCTGTGATAAACTATAATGGAATATGGTTTATGATGGAATATGGTTTATTGTTAATGGAATATGGTTTATGATGGAATGGAATATGAAACAGAATGCACATATATATATATATATATTTATATATATAGTTGGTGTATGGCACAAACCAAGACAATATTGTAAAGCAATTGTCCTTCAATTGGAAATAAATTTTTAAAAAAGAAGATATATATATATATATGTATAACTGACTTACTTTTCTGTACAGCAGTAATTAACACAACACTATATAAAAAAAATAAGTTAAAAAATTAAAATAAAAGTTAAGAATGCCATTTCTCTCCCCATTTTCCTCTACTGAACCTATTGAGGTCCAAAAGGCAAGAAAAGGAAATAAAAGGTTATTTAAATTAAAAAAAAAAAAAAGACAATAAGTTAGAAGTAATCAGTGAATGATTTCCTGAGTGTATTTTATTTCTGACCCTTTATTTAATCTGTGTGCCCTGAATGTTTCTTTATCCCATCTCTGCACTTAATTCTCACTGCGTTTTTTCTCAAAGGATTATTATTTCCCAATAATCACCTTAATAGTAGTTAATATTTAATGACTACTTACTGCGTACCAGGTAGACATTTTATATCATCACTTTTTAATCCTTACAATGACCCTAAGAAGGACGTTTTTAATTAGCTCCATTTTGAAAATGTTGAAACCATGAGGATTTAGGGATTAGGTTGAGTTCACGCAGCTGAAAAGCAGCAGAATAGGGACCCTGCAGTCTGTCCACAGCCCTAACCAGCGCACCACACTGCAAGGCTGGCCGACCTGCTCAAGATACAGGACCAGACTTTTCTGTCAATGGACCTTTGCTTGGGTCTAGAATCCTCTGACTTTTCCCAAATCTCTGCATGTCTGCTGGGGACACAGTGAGGCACCCCTCAGAAGGCCTTCAGGATAGGGGAACGTATTCCCTCACCTGTGGGGAGTACCGTCTGCAGACACCCCACTGTCAGCGCTGTTTGGAACGGCCTTGCAAACGGGCATCTGCCCAAGGCCACATCTCCCAGGAGCAACATGAAGGTAGAAAGGCCCAGCTTCCTCCCCACAAACCAGGACAACCTGGAAGGGCCACCCTAGCCTCAGAACTCCCCAGGAGTCATTTGAGGCCTTTGTTGTGACTGCACATTCCCTGAATCCTGCCTCTCTCCCTTCCTTCTGCAAGGGGGTGGACTCCAAGAATACTGGCTAACATATCCCTACAACATAATCCCTGTCTTGGAGTCAGCTTCCCAGGAACCCAAGCTGGCATAAATCCTAAGCCTCACTTCCAGATTCACTACAAATGCTGCATCCCCTAAACAAAACCTTCCCCAAACTGACCCCAGCCCAGATTAAAAGTCCCCCTTCTTCTGAATACTGATATCACTCATACACGCCTGTCTTCATTTCCACTATTCACTGTGAGCTCCTTGAGGGAAGGTACTATGTCTGACTCATCCTTCTGCCTCCTTTAATGCCTGCCTTTTCTATTGAGCGCGGGCTCTGGGATCAGACAAAGATGGATTCAAATCCCTTCTTCACCTCTTGGCATCAGTTTCCTCATCTGTAAAATGGAGGCGATGACAACATCTTCTTCTAACGCGTTAAGAAGTGAATGTTTAGCCCAGAGCCCAGCACACAGTAGGCACTGATTGTTATCTACGATTTTTGTGTATATATTGTGACGAGAGCACTAACGCGTGTTTTCTGAGTGAGCTGGGAACTCCTGACAGAGACCAGGTCAGCAGGCTGCACTAGCAGGGCGAGTGCTCACAGCTCATCTCCCTGGGAGACAGTGGAGACAGCTGAAGGCTCCGAGCTCCTGGCAGTCTTCCCGCTTCACTCACTCTCCATGCAGGCCTCAGAGCTGAACCCTCCAGCATGCAAGCCCTCACTCTCTCCTGCAACCCAAAAATTTTTTTAAAAAATTAAATAAATAAACTTGGCTTTGAATCCAAGGCCATTGGTGCTTTTGATCTTGGTTACAAAGCAAGGCAATTATTAGATACAAAAGCCCTGATTTATTTATGAAATGCGACGGACATCTTCAAGAAGGGAACGAGAAAGCTCACTCTAGACCGAGCCTTTATTGCCACACCGTGAATGGCTGCTTTCAAACACAGGGCCCCCGAATGCCCTCTCTTCTCTGCTAAGAGTCTTTCCTCATTAGCGCTTGCTTCAGAACACCACAGCTTCCAACAATCAAACTCACTCCAGGGCTGGGACAAGTAATTAAATTCTGCAGGCATCGGAGCAGAGGATAATGGATGGCTATTGTTAAGGAAGCTGAGGCTGGAAATGAAATGGGCTCCAATGTTCAACCTCAGAAATGGTTGAGGCGGAAAGAAAGAGCAAGAAGGACGCAGATGGACCCTCCCCGCTGGTGCATCACAGGGGGGAGTAGAGTCAGGGCTGGACCCAGAGTAGGAAACCTGTGTCAGGGGCCAAACTCTGCTCTTACTGGAAAATCAAGAGGTAGGACTAGGTAAATCATTCCCCATGTGTGATCCCCAGGTCAGCAGCAAAAGCAGCGCCTGGGAACTCGTTAGACATGCAGGTTCTCAGGCCTCACTCCCACTGGGTGCATCAGAAGCTGTGGGCTTAGGGCTCAGCAATCTGCGTTTAACAAGCCCTCCAGCTGATTCTGACGCTAGACTTGAAGAACCACTGGTAGATCCTGTTTCAGGATGAGGCCAAAACTCAACTGCACAAAGGACCAAGGAGCTATTAAAATAAAGGGGTTGGTGTTGTGCGCCAGACAGTACAGGGGCTGCGAGGCAGTGGAGTGAGCGTGCCCTGCCTGAAGGGCCAGCAGCTTCTCAGCTCTGGACAGCCACGTATGGATCCAGGACTGTCAGAGCTGGTTTTTCAAGAGAAATACAAAATTCTGATTTTTATGTGAAATTTCACAATTTAAAAATATTGGTTGAAGTTTTCTTAACAAAGTGAGGGCCAAGCAGATTACACTTGAGAACCAAGTTCAGCTGGGGACCACCATTTTGCAGCCTCCGTTCCAAGCTGCCTTGGATCCCCATCGTTGACATTCTGTCCACTGGGCTCCAGCCCTTGTCCTAAGATTGAACTAACCTCCTTTTCCCACTTGGGAGACTCCTATTCATCCTTCAACGCCCAATTCAAGCATCACCTCCACTGCTGAACTCATTCTCAATTTTCTGTTTCACTTTCTATCTTCTCCACTATGAAAGTAGAAAGGAATCAGATGGGGCCAAAGAACTGACAAGAACTGACATGAAGGTAACACAGAGGAGGAAGGCATGGAGAAGTTCTAAAACAGTCTTTTCCCACAGAGGAGGAAAGAGGAAACTCCTGCAAAAATGACCATTTTTGCTGTTTGAAAAATCACTTAAATAAGGACACTGATCCCATATGTCCAGAATCTAATAAAATGAAGTTTTAAAAGGGCAAATATAAAGAAACACAAGTGCAGAATTCATAGGATAGATTAAAAAACATTTGGTACAAAATCCCCAGGAGATTTGAGCTGAGCGTTCAGAGTGAGTCAACCATGTGATGAGACGATCATGAAAAAAGCAAGTGCCTTCACAGGTTTCATTATTAGAAATAAAATGTCTAGACAGCCCTGCTCTCTTCCTTGCTGTGCAGAGCTTCCTGTAGAGTTCTGAGTGGTTCTGAGTATTAATTTCTGTAGGTCAGAGAAGCCCTGACGTCTGACCCAGTAAGACAGAAAATGCAAAGCCAAGTCACAAGGGGTCAACTGAAGGAACCTGGTGTGTTCACCCAGAGGCAAGACGGACCTGGGTATGTGGTCATGATTTCTGTCTTCAAGTAACAGATAGATTTCCATGTGGATTGATGTAGCTGGCCCACAGGACCTGTGAGTGAAAACCCTGGAAGATTTTATCTCAACATTGGGAAGAATTTTCTATTGATCTCAGTTGTCCCTGAATGGAATACAAAATAATGAATGCCCTTTGCAGGGGCCGAGTGGGGGGTGATCTGGCAGAGAGAGAACAGCTCAGGAAGAAGACAATTAAAGGACTGGAAGAGAAGACCTAGAGGACATCCATTGCTCTATTTTTCACCCCTCTTGGAAGGAAAAGCACTCAGTTTTTCCTGGGGAACTACCCTCAGCCATTCTCTGTCCTCTGCATCCGGGGGAGTTGAGTGTACACCCGATTTCAGGGATGTGTTTCCCAGGCCTGGCAGGTCTGCACTGCGTCTCGCCAGAACAGGTCCAGCTTCAGGAGCACTCACACGATCCACGCTGGGTCAGTCGGAACCTGGGAGACCCAATTCTGGGAGAAGGGACCTCTCACTTTCTGCTGGACTTGAAGCAGGTAGGATGTAAGCCTGGGGCTGTGGGGGCCATGCTGTCATCACAGAGAGAGACTGACTATACATCAGCCTTTCTCCCACCCTTCTTAAAACAAAACAAACAAACGAACTGGAAAACAGAAAACACTGGAGCAGAGTTGCAGAGAGACTAAGTTCTGACAACACCCTTTGTGCCCTTGAAGCCCAAATGCCTGAAGACAGTCTTGGCTCGGAAGAGCAGATAAGCTTCCTTTCCTCCCTCAAGTTAGTGGAACTGGGTTTCTGTTGTTTGCAACTGTAAGAGTCCTGATTACTACGGTGAACACTAAGATTTCATACAGTTCCAGTCTGGTGGATCCATTTCTCACACTTAAAGCAATAGTCACCTGCATGCACAAGTCCATTTGCCCAGAAGAAGCCTAAAATGGCTATGGAATGGGAGCCACTGCCTCCAGGCATAACACACTGCACTGTAGAAGGGAGAATGGAGAATCAGGAAAGGGTGAGTTATTGAGTCAAAGAGCATTCTGCACCGCTGAGAAGCTGGCAGTGGGGCCACTGCCCCAGGCCCAGGCCCAGGAGGGATGCCTGGCCTGGAAGCCACTCCTGCAGAGGCAATGTGGGAATGTGACTTAGCAGATGGTAAAGGAATTCCATGCCCCCATGTGGCACTGTCTCCATCTCTGCTCCCCACATGAGAAAACTGAGTCTCTGAGAGACCTACTCAGGGTCTCACCATCAGTGAGAGGCAGTTCTGAGACAGATCCCAAAGCCCAGGGGTGGTGCCTCCTGCAGATGATGATAACTGGCCGTTCTTGGGCTTTACCTATTCATCTGTAAAATGGGCTGAGTGATGATCCTGTTCCCCAGTCTGACCAGAGACCAGCCTCTGCAGAACTATCCCTCAGGTAAGGATGCGGGCCTCAATGCTGAGATCATCCATAACCGATGGGATACACGGGGCCACACTGTGCTAAATCAGCCCATCAGGCTCATCCTCAGCTCAATCCTGGCCCAGAGGGGCTGGGTCATTTCCTTTGTTCTACAGGCACAGGCCTGGTAACAAGGCAGCCAGGAGCTCAGCTGTAGACATTTCTTCATTATTTTCCACCCCGTTAACCTCCATCACAAGTGAGGCTGCTGTCAGCCTAAATGAGAGCTGAAAAGATTTATCTCACTTGTCCAGGGCTCAGCTCAGGAAAAGACCCTCCATTTCCTAAAGGCCCTAATGACCTTTCTCTGTGAGTCCCTCTCACCCAGGAAAAAAGATGTGATGGTGGTGGCTGCAGGCGGGGGCCTGTGATGGGACCAAGTAGTCTGAATCACTTCTGTATGGCTTTGCAAAGCGCTATGTGAATGTTTCTTATGATACTGTATTTACTTTCCTAATTATGTTTGCTTATGCAAATACTAAAGTTAGACCACACTTCAAAGAAATAGAATAAAAACAATAGAATGGAAAAGACTAGAGATCTCTTCAAGAAACCTGCAGGATATCAAAGGAAGATTTCACGCAAGAGTGGGCACAATAAAGGACAGAAACAGTAAGGACTTAACAGAAGCAGATGAGATTAAGAAGAGATGTGAAGAATAAACAGAAGAACTCTACAAAAAAGGTCTTGATGACCCAGATAACCACAATGGTGTGGTCACTTAGCTAGAGCCAGACATCCCAGAGGGTGAAGTCAAGTGGGTCTTAGGAAGCATCACTATGAACAAAACTAACGGAGCTGACAGAATTTCAGTAGAGCTATTTAAAATCCTAAAAGATGATGCTGTTAAAGTGCTTCGTTCGATATGTCAGAAAATTGGGAAAACTCGACAGTGGCCACAGGACTGGAAAAGGTCAGTTTTCATTCCAATCCCAAAGAAGGGCAGTGCCAAAGAATGTTCAAACTATTGAACAACTGAGCTCATTTCGCCTGCTAGTAAGGTTCGCTCAAAATCCTTGAAGCTAGGCTTCAGCAGTACGTGAACCGAGAACTTTCAGATGTACAAGTTGGTTTTAGAAAAGGCGGAGGAGCCAGAGATCAAATTGCCAACATTTGCTGGATGATAGAGAAAGCAAGAAAATCCCAGAAAAATATGTACTCCTGCTTCATTGACTGCACTAAAGCCTTTGACGGTGTGGATCACAACAAACTGTGGAAAATTCTTAAACAGATGGGACTACCAGACCACCTTACCTGCCTCTTGAGAAACCCATGTGCAGGTCAAGAAGCAACAGCTCGAACCAGATATGCAATAACGGACTGGCTCAAAATTGGGAAAGGCATATGTCAAGACTGTATATTGTCACTTTGCTTATTTAACTTCTATGCAGAGTCCATCATGTGAAATGCCAGGCTGAATGAAGCTCAAGCTGGAATAAAGATTGCCAGGAGAAATATCAATAACCTCAGATATGCAGATGACACCACTCTAATGGCAGAAAGCAAAGAGAAACTAAAGAACCTCTTGATGAAGGTGAAAGAGAAGAGTGAAAAAGCTGGCTTAAAATTCAACATTCAAAAAACTAAGATCATGGCAACTAGTCCCATCCCTTCATAGCAAATAGAAGGAGGAAAAGTAGAAGCAATGGCAGACTTTATTTTCTCGGACTCCAAAATCACTGCGGATGGTGACTGCAGCCATGAAATTAAAAGACCCTTGCTCCTTGGAAGGTAAACTATGACAAACCTAGAGAGCATATTAAAAAGCAGAGATATCACTTTGCTGACAAAGGTCCATCTAGTCAAAGCTATGGTTTTTCCAGTAGTCAAGTATGGATGTGAGAGCTGGACAATAAAAAACACTGAGCGCCAAAGAACTGATGCTTTTGAACTGTCGTGTTGGAGAAGACTCTTGAGAATCCCTTGGACTGCAAGGAGATCCAATCAGTCAATCCTAAAGGAAATCAATGCTGAATATCCATTGGAAGGACTGATGCTGATCTTGAAGCTCCAGTACTTTGGCCACCTGATGCGAAGAGCTGATTCGTTGGAAAAGATCCTGTTGCTGGGAAAGACTGAAGGCAAAAGGAGAAGAGGGCAGCTGAGGATGAGATGGCTGGATGGCATCACGGACTTAATGGACATTAATTTGAACAAACTCCAGGAGATAGTGAAGAACAGGGAAGACTAGCATGCTGCAGTCCATGGGATCGCAAAAAGTCGGACACAACAGCAACACTTCATAAACACAGCCCCAGGAAGACTGTGTGGCAGGAGGGAATTACCTTGCAGTTACAATTTTGCCATAGAAGACATCCTCAAAGAGGACAAACCACATACAGACCAGGGAGAGATGACTGTATCTCAAACCAACTTGGCATCTTCCCCTGGGTGTCTGGCAATCCCATGTCACCTCTTCCCTAAAACTGGCAACAGGCAAAAATGGATGAGCTATATCATTTTAATAGTAATAGTCTCCTACACTAGCATAATAACAGCCAGCTTTCCTCAGCATTTATTCAGTGCCAGGCTCTGCTTTCCATGCTTTACAGGGATTAACAACCCTCTTAACCCAAGTAGCTGCCCTGTGGGTATTTCTATTCCCATTTCACAAATAAGGAAACTGAGGCTCAGAGAGTTTACGTAACAAACCCAAAGACATACAGCTAATAAACAATGCAGCCAGGAAAATGAATCCTGAGATTTAAGAATTCTGGACCCGAGACAACACCCTGAACCACTTCTCAATAACAGCCCCCTCCTTCACATGCACCACTTCATTTAACCCTCACACTGCCCTGGGAAGTAGATGATCTTAACCTCATTTGATAGACAAACAAATGAGCAAACTTTGACCTTAAAATTCCTGTTACAGAAATTGATCTTAAGAAAACAGCAATAGCCCATCAAATGATGAATAAATAAGAAACTTGTGGTATATATATATATATATATATAAAACAGAATATTATTCAGCCATAAAAATGATGAAATTTTGCTATTTAGAACAATGTGGATGAACCTATAGAATATCATGCTTAATGAAATAAGTCAGAAAAGATAAATACTGTATTATATCATTTATATGTAGAATCCAAAAAAATAATACAAACGAATGTATATGCAAAAAAGAAACAGACTCACAGATACAGAAAACAAACAACTGGTTGCCAAAGGGGAAAGGAGCAAATAAGTGGTATGAGATTAAGAGACACAAACTACAATAAATGAAATAAATAAAAAATAAGGACATACTGTATAGCATAGGAAAATATAAACATTACCTTGTAATAACTTTTAATGGAGTACAATCTGTAAAAATACTGAATCACTATGCTATATACCTAAAACTAATATAATGTAAATAAACTATACCTAAATTTTTTAAAAATAGCACTGAATATGACAAAGGTGTATATAAAAGAAGCTCACAGCAGCAATATTTAAAATAATATGGAAATCACTGAAGTGTTCAACAATAAACAACTGGTTAAATAAACTAGGATATATCTATATGATGAAAAACTATGTAATCTTTCAAAATGTTTGGAATTATATTCATTGATATGGAAAAATTTTATAATACAGTGGTATCCAATTTGTTAGGTAACATAAGGAGTAAAATCATATGCAGTCTTACCCCATTTGGGAAAAGTACACACATATTCTACAAAATGTATAAATACAAGCAGTCATAGAAAAGGTATTTACATATGTACATATGAAGAAATTCCTTTGACAACCAAAGTGATTATGGCTGAGAGATAACATTTCAGGTGATGTTACTTTCTATGTGTGAGCTCATCTCTATTTTTCCAGATTTCCTGGAAAGAATGTACAACTTACCTAACCATGCAAAGGTTTTTATTTTTGTGCTGATGGTGGTTGCTGAAGTGGCTAAGCCCCAGCCACAAACTCGGAGCCTGGGGGCCAAGTCCAATCCTCAGCCTCTCGTCCCCTTCAACACGCCTGCCCCTTGGTCCCATGTTCCCAGACCACACCCCACCCTGGCTGGCAGTCTCACCATGGCCAGCCTGGGGCAGAAACCCAGGTGGCCCAAATACCCACCTTTTTGAAGAGTCTGATGACATCCTCACTGATCTGGGAGAGGCGGACAATGACATTGTTCATGAAGATGTCATTGAGGGTGGCATGGTCTCGGCTCTCCCGCCTGGTCTGGTGCAGGACTAGATACCAACAGTTCACGGGCGAGAGGAGATACTGGTCTTTCCTACAGAAACCAAGACAGCTCATTAGAATTGCCATCCACAAATGTTCTACATTGTCACCCACCGCAGCTCTTTTGACCTTAGTGGGGCCCTTTCAAATTCGTTTTCCTATAATACATTTAACAGCGACAGAGACCATGAGGGCTGAGGCAGTCCTCCCAAGGTCACAGAGCAGTGCTGGGGCCACTTTGCATCAGTCTTTCCTTAGGAAATGAAATATTTCTGTCTTCTCTGTGCTTTACCAAAGACCCCTCTGTTAGCCTCAGTAAAGTATGTGTATACCCTGGTGTCCAGGAAGAGTGAAGGACAATTAGAAATCAGTGTCAAACCAATAACCCCTTGTTGCCACACAGGGCATCAGGGCTGTGTTCTTGACCTATAACCCTTACTCCACTTTCCAAGGTGGGAAGGTTATGTTGAGGCAGAGAGGCTCATTCATCACCTTAGGGTGCCTGGCCCAAGGTCCAATCCCCCCAGGCCTGCCTGGCTCCCCCTGGGGGCTGGCCAGGGTTCTCTCAGGAAACGCAGCCTCCTATCAGCACTTTTGAGGAGGGAAATTCGGCTGACTCCCAGTATGACCATATCATCCTCCCAAAGTCAAGTGGAAATAAGGGAGAGGGGAGCCCTGAGGGCCTCTGGGCAGCTGTGACTGACCCTCCCTTTACTCCACCCAAACCCTGGGCTTGGGAAAGATAGGTGAGGAGAGGCCAGTTGACTTTTCTATCACCAAATGGCCTAAAAATCTGTCCAGGAAACAGGAATCTGGGAGAAGGGAATTTGGTTTAGACAGAGGATAGATAGGTTAGAACCTCTAAGAGAAAGAAAGGAGACATTATGCTATAAGATAAATGAAGCATCTTCTCTTTTGCTTTCAGCCTAGAGAAAAAGCCGGGACACTGACATCCAACAGCCCAGCCTCCTGTCCTCCTAATCCCTTGGCATTTGTTCCATGTCAGGTCTCAGGTGACTGTGGCACAAACCTGCCTCCCAGGGGCTCCTAATGAGGCAGCTGAGGCAAAAGGATTACAGTGGAAGGTGCTGAACGTTATGATGGAGACGTGCAGAGCATCCGTTCTGCATGAGAAGTTGGAGAAGGCGCGGAGTTCCGCCTACGTCCCCGTCACATCCCCTGTGCTTTCCTGCCAACCTCTCCCCACTGGGGACTTCCTGCACTCTGTGTATCTGGAGCGCATAAGCCCCACTTTTCTCCCTGTCGCTGGGTCTCAGCCTAAATGATACTCTCTGGAGAGCATGCCTCTGACTTCACTCTAGGACAGGAGTTCTCAGAGGTGGAGCCCAGCCCAGACCCATCAGCTCCACTTGGAAATCTGTAGTAAATGCAAATTCTTGGGGCTACCCTAGACCACTTAATAAGAAGTCTTGGCCCTGAGCCCAGTGTCTGTGTTTTGACCAGCCCTCCAGGGGACTGTGATGCATACTCAGGTTTGAGGATTTCTGCCCTAAGGAGCTTCCATTCCTCACCCATTGCCCTACTTGAAGTTCTTTGAGAGCAGGAAGTGTTTCTCTCTTAGTTACCATAATCAGTGCCCAGAAACATGCCTGACACATAGCATATGCTGTGGAGGAAAAACCCAACAAGAAGGCCACATTTGTGCTGGGTCCTGAAGCATAGGTAGGAGCTTTCCAGAGGGGCAGAGAGAGATGGAATTGTAGGCAGAGGGACCTGTGGATACGAAGAAGTAGCTCCCCAGAGCTAGGAGCAGAAGAGCAGAGCTAAATCCTAAGTGTGTTAGGAGAGGATATAAGGATGGGGAGATCAGTTAAAGGTTTGACTGTGGGGAGCTGAATGCCAGCCTAATAAGTTGGGGTTTTATCATCTAGGCCATATGGTTCTCAACCCGAGTTGCACACTAAAATCGCCTAGGAAGCTTTTTAAAAAGACCAAGATCCAGGCCCCTTCCAAGACCAATTAAGTTGGAATCTCTGGGGGAGAGAGCCTTGGTATTGGTATTTTTATAACATTCTCCAGAAGTGTTTAATGTGTACCCAGTGTTAAGAATGCCTGCTGTGGGCAGTGGGGAGTCATGGAAGTTACTTAAGCAGAGGTATGATCAAACCAATGTGTATCTTACAAAGATCACTGAGGGCAGACTGGAAGACGGTGGATGGATGGGTGGGTAGATGGATGGGTGGATGGGTGTGGACAGAGGTGTGGTGCTGGAAGCAGGAGGACCAATCAGGAGGTGACTCTAGTCCAGGAGAAGAGAGATGATGAGGGCCTGGGTGGTGGCCAGAGAAGGGCAGGTTTAAGAGACTCCTCACTGGAAGAGATGAGAATCTTGAAGACTTCCTAGAAATAGAGAGCAGGTAGTGGCTCCAATGGTAAAGAATCTGCCTCCAAGGCAGGTAGGTCCAGGTTCAATCCCTGGATTGGGAAGATTCCCTGGAGAAGAGAATGGCTACCCACTCCAGTATTCTTGGGCTTTCCTCATAGCTCAGTTGGTAGAGAATCTGCCTGCAATGCAGGAGACCCAGGTTCAATTCCTGTGTTGGGAAGATCCTCTGGAGAAAGAAATGGCAACCTGCTCCAGTATTCTTGCCTGGGAAATCCCACAGAGGAGCCTGGGAAGCTACAGCCCATGCGGTTGCAAGAGTTGGACATGACTTAGCGACCACCACCGGCAAGGGGGAAGTGAACGGTGATTCTGAGGTCTGGATCTCAGACAACTGGGTGGATGCTGATAACATGAACCAAGATAAGAACTGCAAGGGGAGACGTGGATTTGGGAAGGAAATAGTTTACATCCTATTTCCACTGCTTCCTAGGTGGTGATGGGAATGGATAGATTAAAGGTAAGATGAGATAACTGAGTTGTTACCTAAATTACTTCAGGGGCTGAACTCAGCCTGGGGATGCAAGAATTGAACAGCATCAGGGAAAGAAAAGTGCAAAATTTATGGAAGTCACACCAGAAGGTGAAGTTCAGGGGGAAGGAAAAAGATCTTGAAAGGGCCCAGAAGTGCTGGGACAGCTTGGGGACCATTAATTAGGTCACCTGGCCAGGGAGGCTGGATAAGAGAGCAGAAAGAGCTGCTTTCCTCGGCTGTGGGCAAGAGGCAACACAGCCTCACACAGGATTGCGGGGTGGCAGAAGGAGCAGAGGCAAGGAGAGGATTACCCGGAAGCAACCAAGGACTTGTCAAGCTAAGGTAAGAGGCTGCTGGGAAGATGAAGGCCTCGGTTCCTTCAGGCATTCATTCGTTCACTGTCTGTCTCTGTGTGGATGTACCAGACAGGCGGGTGAGTGGCTGGGCTTGCACCAGTGACCACAGCAAGCAAGACTCTGCTTATACAAGCCTCCCACTCAGGTAAGGAAACAGAAGGTGACGATGCAGCCTCATAAACGTAGTGACAGGAAGGAGATTATGGGGCAGAGAAGGGGTAAGCGTGGGTGGATCCTTAAGAAAGCATTTGTTAGACTGAGAACTCAAGGCTGGAATGGGGTTTGACAGGCAGAGTTTCTAGGTGGAGAAATATAATGAACAAAGGCCTAGACAGAGCAGATTAGTGAGTCAAACCATGGTCAAGGGGGTTCGAGCATGGTGTCCTGGAGTGATGTGTGGGAGAATGAAAAACAAGGCTGGAGAATCAGGCAAAGGCCACACAGGCCTTTAAGTCACAGTAGAGAGTTTGATCCTCATCCTGATGTTGGCCAGGAGTCATTGAGGGGTTTAGAGCAAGGGAGTGAAAGGGTAAAATTTCGCTTTCAAACTCTCACTCTGGCTATTGTGTGAGGACGAACTCGAGGGGGCCGCAAGGGAAGTTGAGAGATTCAAGAAACATTTAGGTGGTAAACTGACTGCACCCTGAGATTGACTGGTTGGAAGAGAGAAGACACTCAGGATGACTCCAAGTCTCCCAGGTTGGGCTCCTGAGAGCAGGGTTCGCATTTACTGAGATGAGGGCACTTATAGAAGCAGGGCAGGAAGGGAAGGTGATGGGTTCCTTCTAAAGGGCATATGGAACACCCAGAGGATGGTACCTTGGCTAGAGAGACAAATGTGGACGCTGGCAACAAGCCCTTGGATGATATTTGAAACCATGGGGTGATCTGGAACTCTTTACAAATGCACGTGGCCACATGGCAGAAGAGGCCAATCCTCAGGAGGCTATGGCTGGGGGTGGTGCGGGGCAGGGCCGGCCTCCTCCTGCCCTGGTGACCTGGAAGAAGCGCAGGATGCGGACGAGGGGCCAGCCCATCCTCGGCAGAGACACTGTCCCAGACCTGCCTTCCAACCAGCAGGCCCATCCTCTGGGTCCACCCCACACAGGAGGCTGCTCTGGCTCACCCCACCTTCTCCCAGCCCTGGCTCCCCTCCTATGGGGCAGCTCACCTGTAAGACTAAAAGACTGGAGTGAACAGGGCTGTCCACAGCCAGGAGCAGGGAAGAGTTGGCCACTCTGTGGAGAGCTGCCATCTGTGATCCTGCCACAATGGCACCTGGTTCTCACCACATCAGCAGGAAGAGGGAAGGGCGAAAGACTGGGGCCTAGCCAGTGAGACCAAAAGACACAGGAAAACAGAAGCACGCCTGGACCTGGTCAGGGTGTGGGTCTTCCCCTGCATCCATAATGCCTGTGTGACTCTATGTAGGTCCTTAACCTCTATGGCCTGGCTACTCAGACCATATTGGCAACCTTGGTGTTAAACACCAGAAAACGCCTCCACCATCATTTACTCACGGTCATTCAGCAGTTCATCCACCTGATACATTCTGATTGAATATTTCACATGGACCAGTCTCCAGGGACATAACGTGGAGGATAAGAGACAGTCCCACCTCCACGGAGCTCACAGTGCAGCAGGGAGATAGGTAACCCTCAGAGCGTTCAGTATGTGCAGATGAAGTCACAGTTGCACAAAGTGTTAGAGAAGAGAGTGTGGTGCATGAGGGCCCACAACAAGGGGACCTGGCCTGTTTCGGGGGTCACTGAAGTGTCCCTAAGGGAGAGGACCCTTTGGCTGGGCTCTAAAGGAAGAGATGGGGGAGCCAGATGAAGGTGGGCTCGGGGGAGAGGCTACCAGGCAGAAGGAACATGACAGGCAAAGGCTCACTGGGGGACAGGGAGCTTGGGGCATTTAAGGAACTGAATAAAGGCCAGTCTGGCTGGAGCCCAGGAAGCAAGGCACAGGCGGGGGCAGGAGCAGGGTCCCAAGAGTTCTGGCCGGTGCAATGGCTACCATCCCACTGGCCATCTGCAGTGTACCTGGACTGCAGGAAGAAGCCTGCAGGCCACGGATGGCAGAGCTGGACACTGACTTTCTCTTTTCTCTTTCCTTGTCCCTTTTGCAAATAGGACCCCTTTGACCTGAGACCCAGATCTCCACATTTGCAGCCATTTCGCCTGCTGCAGCCACACTTTGAGAAGATGCCAAAATTAATGTGGGCAGGCGCTCTGTCTTCTATGGTACATCCTGAGGGCTTTTCTGCTTTCCCAATCCTGCATCCCTGTGTCTACACAGCACGTGGAAGCTGCTGAGCTGAGGTAAAATCGAGAACTTTCACATATACGTGTGTGTTTTCCTTTTTACAGCCAGAAAATAGCAATGACAATTTCTGGTGAGTCACAGCTTTCTTCCCTTGGCTAAGAGAACTAGGTATGAGGCTCCAAGTGACTGCAGCTAGAGGAGAGAGGCCTTGCCAAGCTGGCGAGTTGGGAAAATGAAATCAGCAATGAGCCAGGTTCTCCCACTTCCCGGCTGGGGGCCGGAAAATTCTGCTTAGCAAACAGAACCCACTTTCAGGCCTGCTGAGCCCCACTTTGCAGATGAATCCAAATCCACTGCCTTGGGATGGTGGACCCTCAAGGAGGGAGGGGAGCCCCTGAAGCTCATCCCATCCCCAAGATGCTGAGTCCCTGCCTCTGGCTTCCTGCTCCCTTCCAAGACATTCCCAGGTCTTGCACCGGGCTTGCTTGGGTGGCTGCCAGCAGAGCTCAGGAAAGCACTCTCTCCAGGGCCCGAGAAGTAGGCTTAACCTCTTGCTACCTAAGTTGCCCCAAGGAGGATTTGGTATTCGTTGTCCTTGCTGGGAGCATTAATGATTAATTATGCAAATATCAACTGGGTGCCATCTTTTGTGCCAGACAATGGGAAGTAAAATGAGTCACGCTCCCTGACTGATGGAGCTTACAGTCCAGTAGGGGCCTCAGAAGACAACCAAATAAGCACATAACTAGATAGGAAATGGCATCAGTGATAAGAGCTACAAAGGAGAAATGGCTGGTATCTCCCCAGTCTATAATGGCAGAGGAGGGGCAGTGTGCACCTCACCCAGGGAAGCTGGAGGTGGTTCCTCCTGTCACTGAGAACTTAGCTGAGACATTTCTCCTCATTGAGGCCTTCTCTGCCCCCCAGCGGCTCCCTGGTCTCTAGCACACCACCCTATTTTTATTGTTATTAAACCACTATCATTCTTGGCATCCGCCCACTTCATTTATTTTTTGTTTCTGTCTTTGATGGCTTTATAGCTTATGTCTGTCTTTTTCTTTCTTTTTTTTTACAGCAATATCCTTGCTGTCTTCTGCCCTTTCTCAGGTAAGACTGATACAGCCAAACAAAGTTTATGTCTATCTTACTCACCACTGTTTCTCTGGTGCCAGGAAGGTCTGGGCACACAATTGGCAGATAGGTGAAAAGTGCCTAGAAGGATGAGCTGGGTAGGGTGTATGGTGGTGGCCAAGGGATCAAGGAGAGAATACCCAGAAGTTCCTGAGGGCAGAGCGGGTGGACGAGGGGCGGAGGCCTGGCCAGCGGGGCAGAGTGGACCAGGGCTCGAAGGACAGGATGAGCGTCTGGGCAGTGTATTGCTGGACACCAGGCTTCTGTGTGTCCAGACAGCACCACAAATGGGTCACTTCAACAGCAGAAGTGTACTGTCTCCCAGCTCTGGAGGCTAGAAGTCTGGGATCAAAAAGTTGGCAGGGGTGTTTCCTTCTGAAGGCTGTGGGGGAGCTCCCCTGTTCTGTGTTCTTCCCACAGCTTCTGGGGGTGTGCTGGCCATCTGTGGTGTCCCTTGGCATTTGGCCTTCACCTTCACGTTCACATATGTTTTCCCTGGATGTGTGTCTATGTCCAAATTCCCCTCTGTTTATGTTATAGGGACACCAGTCATGTTGGATTAGGGCCCACTCTAATGCCCTCATCTTTACTTGATTACCTCTGATATAAAGACCCTATCTCCAAACAAGGTCACACTCAGGTACTGAACAGTTTGGGACCTCAAATCCTGTGGATTTGGGGAGGACTCAATTCAACCCATCAAAGGCTGCCACCCCAGGTGGATCAAGAGTCTGAGGAGAGTTTGAGTGGTGACTTAGGCATCTTCCCTGGGGTTCACGAGGGAAGCAAATGGACCTTTGACACAGAGGATAAAGTCTGACCTCCTTTGCTGGCATCTGAGGCCCAGCCCATCTGCCACTAGTCCGGCTCTTTCCCTTAACCCCCTCTCTGCTCCAGGCAGTAAGTAGGTGAAGCTCTGAGCCAGGAATGGGTTTCTTGGTTCATGTATTTTTCGCCCTTAAGGAATCTGAGGCCATTTTACTGGGAGTTGAGGAGCATGCTTCAGCTTGTGGCCCTACTTTGCTAACTGGCTGTGTGTTCTTGGGCTTGCAGCTCAAATTCTCTGAGGCTTTCCTGCCTCATCTATCAAAATGCGTGGGTGAGTGATGGAGTGGCCAGTGAGGGCCTTTCAGACCTCTATGACAACAGCCACTGTATGTTTCAAAACCAAATGCACACATGTGATCTCACAAAAGATTTTTTCTCTAATCCCACAACTTATTTGAAAAAACTAACAAGAAACACAAAAATGAAAATGGTGAATGGCGATTCCCTCCCTATTTATGTATCTAGCCTCAAAGACAGGGAAGGGAGGCTGCTGAAGCCTGGGAAGAGGGGTAGCTCTCCTGGGGTCATGGGCATTCCTGCCTCGCTTCTTTGCCTTCACTCACTTGGAATGCCTTCCCCTCCTTACTCCACGCAGCAAAATCTATTTCAAAGGCCTTTCCTCCAGGGGTCATCTGAGAGCCACTCAATGTTCCGTCTGCACCGCTCACGTCAATCTTCTCACATAGTTACTTCCGGATGACATTTTATCTTCTTGCTTAACTCACTCGTCAGTTGTCCTTCACGTGTGTGGGCTTGTGTCATCACTTAGCCCCTCTGAGGGCAGGAACCATCTCTCGTATCTCCCTGTACCCCTCTAGAGCCATTCACTCATTCACTCACTCTTTTAATATCCTTTGAATATCTGCCATGTGCTGGGAACTGTCCAATCCCAGGGAATTAAAAAGATGACTGGATGAGGCTTGAGAAGGCTCACAATCTAGCAGCCAAACTTAAGCCAAACCAAGAATTCTTATGGCCACTGTCAGAACTCCTTTAGTTGAATTGACAGAAAAACTTACTTCAGACTGACTTAAACAAAAATAGCAGTAATGGGAGGAAGAAAAATTTTAAGGATCAAAAATTGTAATAAAAAATTGTAAAGAGGCATAGCTGCATCCAGAGGCTGAAAGAATGTCAGCAGGACTGCTCTGTCTCTGGGCTCTGCCTTCATCTCTCTGCGCTGGCTTCACTCTCAGGCAGACCCTCTCCAAACGGCAAGTACCGTGACTGATAGTAATCCATAAAAGGAAAGCTTTCCCCCAGTCGTTCCACCAAAAGTCCTGAATTATATGTTGCTAGGATGCATGTGGCCAAGGATGCAGTGCTGGTCACAGGCTCACCACTGTTGAGGGATGATTCCCCAGAGGAAAATCGAGGTCTTGTTATCAAGAGAAGAAGGGAGGGATGCTGATCAGAGTACCAGACGCCTCCTTTGTTATGCTGTCTAAGTAAGGGGACCTCAGAGGAGGTGGGGAGGGAGAGGCTTATTCTGCCTCAGGGTGGATGGGGAATCATGGAAACATTTGCAGTGGGCTTGAAGTACATGTAAGAGTTTGCTGGGTGGGACATGCAAAGACAGGCACATCCTGCAGGCAGAGAGAAGGCTGAGTGTGAAGCTGTGAGGTCAGACAGGACATAGATGTTCCGGGGCCAAAGAATTTCTGTTGGGCTTGGGCAGGGGCGATGCAGGACGCAGTGAAGAGGAGGCAGCTGTGGCAGGAAGGAAGGAGCCAGACCACGAAGGGCTTCGAAAGTCAAGGTCAAATGAAGGTTTTGAATGGACCAGTGATATGGTCACTGGGCGGGAAGGCCAGGTGGGAGGCAGAGCAGCTGCCCAGGTGAAGGGGCAGAGTGTGATTGGGGCTTTGCCTGGGAGTCGCCTGGTGGCAGACCACCGGTGTGAGGCTTTGGGGCTAGGCCAACCCCTTCACTCAGCTGCAGTCTGCTGACTTAGAAGCTGCCTTCAGCTGACACCAGCCCTGAGACAGTCAATCCAAAAGGGAAAAACTATATAAACTGAGTCACCTGGCTGAAGCAGGTTACGCTTACCCGTGCTGGGTTCTATGGCATCAAAGGCTGGGGTCCAAATACCCAGTTCTGCCCCTCACCATCTGGGTGAACTTGGGAAGCTAGTTAAATCTTTTATTTTCCTTATCTGTAAAACAGGGTGTATAACACCTAACTAACTTTAGGTGCTTTAAGGATTAAATGAGGAAATTCATGAGACACTCTCAGCATCAAACCCAGCATCTGATACTAATGATAATTATTATTGGCATCACTGTTATTACAACCAGCATGTCACCAGGCCACTGGGGAAATTCATTGACTGATGTATGTGGATGTAGAGCCCACAGTAGGTTTGCTATAAATATTGATTTTCCTCCTCCCATTACCCCCTTCTCCCCTAGGAAACCCTCATGAGTATTTCAAGGTCCAGGGCCAATGGCCTAGAGATGCCCCACCTGCCTCCTCCACCTTAACGTAGAAGTAATCACCTGCTTGCTGGCTCAGTCCTCACACCTCAAAGTGCGGGCACGCTGAGCCGGTGCCTGGCAGCACTGCTGAGCTCCCTTTTGACTTGCTGAATGGATTCTTAGTACCAGGACAAAGTCCCTGCCTCATAAGGCAATATCCGAGCAACCTCATCTTCTCGTTCCCTGTGAGACCTTTTGCTTTTGTTTATCCACCCGCCAGATGGGTGTATCACGCAGTGTGTGCAGCACTCAGCAGACAAAGGGTGCTGACCCACAGCTCCTCTGGTCAGTTCTTTCACCAATCAGCGCGGGATCCTAAGCAGGGCCCACCCTGGCTGGCCTTTGGGTCTCTTGCCTGTTAGATGGGGATGACAACACCGTCCCTGACTCCGCCAGCCCCACCAGGATTCTTGGGAGTATTTAAGCAGCCAAAGGCTGGGGAAACCCTTTGCAAAGTGTAAGGTGCTATATAATCTTGGAAGGTCATTATTATCCTCTGTGCTTAATGGAATGGAGTCAAAACTAAACCACTGCATACTACTGCTTGTTAATTATTAGCAACAATAGTTACTGCATACTACTTAGTTACCACAATATCTATTTTACCTTTATTACAATATCTATTGTTTATTTTAAAATAAAATTGAAATGATAGGCATGTATCTATGTATATTAAGCATTCGTGCACGTGTACTAAGTCACTTCAGTCATATCTGACTCTTTGCGACCCAATGGACTGTGGCCCTCCAGGTTCCTCTGTGTATGGGATTCTCCAGTCAAGAATATTGGAGTGGGTTGCCATGCCCTCCCCCAGGTATCCAAATATAAGTAAATCATGTCCTGGTTAACACTTTGGAAGTTGCTGATGAGTCTCTGAAGATTCCAGGACACTGGGTGTAGGATCTGGGGAGGGCCCAGATGGAAAAACTAGGAGGAGGAAAAAGGGGCTGTAACCACTGCAAGGACCACTCAAGACACTGACCCTCCTGCCTTAAAATCCCTCCCAGCAACAAAGACAACGGTGGAGGATGGAGAGAGCAGAGATGAAAGATGTTCACTTTCCAAGAGCCAGGGGCCCTCAGGGTGTCTCATGCTGGCTTCTGGATTTCTGCCACCCTGCACCCACAACATACCTCCCTGCTCATTGCTTCTTTTTACTTATATGGGTTTATTTACAAAGGGCTTTCCCTAGTCTTGGTTAAAATAAAAAGTTTTTAAAAAACAGCATCACTTGCCCTAAATAGAAGGTAATGAAAAAGTAAGTTCAAAAGAGTATCATTCAATCCTAGGCAGATGCTGATGCCCTGGGTTTGCTGTCTGTTAGTTAAAAGGGGGTTAGAGGGGTGTTAGCAACACACTGGAAACAAACTGTAACCACAGAGAGTAGTAGAGGATTGACGAGATCAGTCCTATTTATGGCTCATGTGCTGCGGACGATACCTCCCTCATTTTGAGAAACACCAATCCATCTAACCAGCCTTCATGTTACAGAAATGTGTTCCTAAAACACCTGGCCTTTGTGCACACGCCTTTGTGGATTGGGAGCTCACACCTCCCAAGGCAGCCCCTTTAATGCTGGACAGTTCTGGCTACAGGAACACTCTCCAGGTTGAGTGAAAATCTGCTTCTCTGAAAATGTTATCCTTGGACCTCACGTCTCTCTTTTGCAGCCGCACAAGGTAAGTCTATTTATTTCCTTTGGTTTCTGAAGGAAGTTTTTGGTAGTATCTTGGTCTTTTCAGTTATTCATTCAAAAACCTTTGACAGAGTTTCTATCTGTATGTCAGAGAGAGGGGGGGAGACTGCCTAGAAATGGTCCCTTGCCTTCAAGCAGCTGGCAGTTTCACGTGGGAGAACCAGACACATGAACTGGATCATTCCTTGATAATCTGACCCGAGCCCCAGGACAGCAACGCACAGATCACTGTGGGAGGCCAGGGGAGGAGCTGCCGACTATGGGGCTGTGCAGAGGAGGTGAGCCCTGAGCTGGCCCGGGGTGATAAGCATGAGCTGACCAGCAGGAGAAGAAGAGGCCCTGTGATACCCACACAAGGAGGATGTGGTCTGGGCTGATGGGTGACTCTCAGGAAACATGAACCCAAACCGGAGAGGCGAGGGGCACACCCAGAGTCATGCAGCTAGAAGCATTTTCGCATTATGGAACTAGTTAAACCAAGATTAGAATTTTGGCTCTGCCACTTACATGCTCTGGCTGTGTCCCTCTGGACAAATTACTTAATTTCTCAAAACCTCAATACTTCCAACTAGAAAGAGAGAGATAGTACCTACCTCACAGGTCACAATGTCTACCATGAAGTTTAATGAGATAATGCATGTAAAACATCTACTAGAGACCTCACATACGGTGACAGAGATGTGGGGGGTATCTGAAAGATTAAACAACCTGCACAGCACAGACATAGAGCCCTCGGGAAGGACTCATCTGGCAACCCGTCCCAGGAGAACACCAGCTCTGGACAGCATTGCTGGAAAGCCATCACTGGTGTGACAACAGCCATAGTAACAGCAGCAGCTATGAGATGCGAGTCCCACCTGGAGGGCCTCCCCCATCATCCCCACCTCAGTCTGAGCCAACCTTTTCATTCTGAATCCTTTGCACATCGATAGGCTCAATTTACTCACTACAAAAGTGCTTCTGTCCCCAGGACTCACCTGGAAGGTTAAGTCTAAATTGTAGCATCTTTTTAGGGAAATGCTACATCTGTGGAAACAAAACATCCATGATGTTTCATCCCCCCAAAGAAGCAAGTTTTCTTGGCAATCAAGTTGGTTACTCACTGAATCCTTCTCAACTGCTCTGTGAAGCTGAGATGCTCTAAACCTACTTCGCAGAGAATATTAAACATCATTCATTGACTGGCCAAGCACCTTCCAGCTTTTTCCACACTCTGAATTTCCCCATCTTAAACATATTTGAATAGAATTCCCTGTTCCTTTTATAACAGCTGTCCACATACTAGCAACCAACACTTAACTTCCGAAGAGAGCATTTTTATCAGGTATTTCCCCAGAAGGCCAGGGGTTTCAAAAACTGAGGGAGTCAGAAATAGAAGGGGGCTCCCTCACCTCCCACACTGTTTGCATGGAGCTCCAACATTCCAAAGGGGAATCCGGAGTTTGTTTCAACAGAGCTTTTCAAACTGGGTCCCAGAGAGTGCTAGTTTGGTTTAAAAAAGGTGGCGTAATGGTAAAGAATCTGCCTGCCAATGCAGGAAACACAGAGACACAGGTTGGATCTCTGGGTTGGGAAGATGCCCTGGAGTAGGAAACAGCACCCAATTCCAGTATTGTTGCCTGGAAAATTCCATGGACAGAGGAGCCTGGTGAGCTATAGTCCATGGGGTCACAAAGAGTCAGACATGACTGAGTGACTGTGCACGCACATGCACACACTGCTGCTGCTGCTGCTGAGTCGCTTCAGTCGTGTCCGACTCTGTGCGACCCCCGAGATGGCAGCCCACCAGGCTCCCCCATCCCTGGGATTCTCCAGGCAAGAACACTGGAGGGGGTTGCCATTTCCTTCTCCAATGCATGATTGGGGAGGGAGAATTCTGTGGTCTAAAAGCCTTCAGAAAGAAGTCAACAAGCTTATTTACTATAGAGTCTCTCAGAGTCTTCCACGTCCTGAGGCCCACCAGGAATCTGGAAGGGGAGGTGAGGAGCAGGCAGTCTCTCACCTCAACTCATTTTCTCTCTCCTCACCTCCCCTCCTCTGACCAGACATCTCAAAGTGCTGGGGTTTCAGAAAACACTTCTCTGCAGGAAGAAGAAATCCTAGTTCCAGGAAACCTCTAGTTTCCTAGAACTACCCAGGCTGTTTGGAGGATACCCACCTATCCTCAGAGGAAGGATTTAAGCCCCCGTGTGCTGCCTGCCATGCTCCTGCTCAGGAAGGGCTCCCAGCTCCAGGCCTCAAAATGGACAAGGCCAGTGGGTCCTTGGGCACTGGATTATGGATTTTACCCCGGGGGAGCTGAGGGATGCGGAAGGCTGGCATAGCTTGACAGTGAATTGTAAACAGTTTATCACCTAGAAAATCAGCATCTTGGGCAAATCTTCAACGTAAATGGCCATTGGAATCCCCTGAAGGACTTGTTAAAATACAGACTGCTGGGCCCCACCCCCAGAGTTTCTCATTCAGCACATTTGAGGGGAGGCTAAGGGCTTTGCATTTCTGACAAGTCCCCAGAGGATAGGGATGCCAAAGCTGCTGGTTAGGACCACACTTGGTAAACTAGAGTGCAGGCCCTGATTCCTTAGTCAGAGAGACCTTGTAAAGTCCACGCTGTCCTCTCAGCAACTCTGTGCCTGTGCGAGCTACCAGACTGTGTGGCCCTTCACCCAAGAGCCTCCCCAAGCTCCTAACGCTGCCAGAAGACAAATGTCCCCTTCCTTGACTCCCACCACCCCCAGCCCTGAGCCACTCTAATTACCATCTGACCTTCATTCATTCATTCAATAAACATCCAGTAAGGGCTGGTGCCAGGTGCTAGAGACCCCAAGTCAACAGCCACCCCATCTGCCATCTTGGAGCTGGCAGCCCAATTGTCAAAAGAGGGGCAGACAAGGAAAACAGATTATCAGGTATCACAGGGTGGCAGCTTTTGCCACATCTCCTGAAGTCCCTTCATCTCAGGTCAGATATGGATTCCTCTCAACTCTACCTCTGAGAGAGTTCCCAGCACCTGTCCACTTTCTTTCTGCTCTGCTGTCACCCAGGGCACCATCATGCCTTCCCGGAGAGCTATACTCCTATCGGCCTACTGGTCTCCTCAGCATCACTCTTGCCCCCTCCAATCCAGGGTGACCTTTTAAAAATGGAAATCAGATCATGCTACTCCCTACTGCGGATGCCTCAGTGGCTATGGCTTCCCTCATCACAGTTCCAGAACCACTGGCCTCTCTTCCTTTCACACTGTCCTCACGGCTGCTTCTTCTCAACCCTCAGCTCACGTTTCTGCTTAAACGCCACTTCCTCCAGCAGCCTTCCCTGACTGTCGTTCTAGCTCAGTGTGGAGGATCCAAGGGGGCTGCAAATCCTCTTATGGTCCTCCAGTGAAAGCAAGCCTTTGTTCTCCCTCCTCTTGAAGCTGAGCTGGAGCTCAGACCACTTTGATCAACAGAATCTGGGCAGGGGATGGAGGTGGGTGTTCAAGGAGACTGCAGCTCTCCCACTGCCCCCTCAGGACCCTGAGCTCCCATGATTGAAGTGGGACTCTGACCCCATGTGGAGAGGGTAGCAGCCCAGCTGAGCCCAGCATATAGCTGTCTTCACCAAAGTGCCAGGAAAGGTGAAGGGAGCTGTCTTAGACCTGCCAACCTGGACTCCAGCAATCATTCCGTCCTAGCAATCATTTGGTGGCACACTGTCTTTCATTTATTTGCATATGTTTGATGCCACATCTCACTCCTCCACAAGATGGTAAATCCCACCAAGGCAGGAATCAAGTCTGTCTTGTTTGCCATTGTAAGCCAGCACCGGGCATTGGTGGGTACTCAGTAAATACTGGCTGAATAAGCAAATCAACAAGTGCAGAATATCGTGGACACACACAGGAGGGCACCAGGTCAGACTCATGGAAGCTTTGCAGAGGAAGTGACACCTAAACACTAGGCCTGAAGAGCAAGCAGATGGCAGGGTTCAAAGAGCAGGGCCACAGGGACTGGGTGTCTGCCCCAACCACATCACCTATGGACAGTGCCCAAGCTGTGTACTCATAAGAGAGAAAGAAGAGGGGTCGTTCATGCTTGTGTCTTCAGCAAGAAGCATGCTCCAGGAAAACAAAAGATGCTTGATATACACCCATGTGACTTCTTGGAGAGAGAAGCCTGAGCTGAAAGTCAGGAGCCCTGGGTTTTCTCACTCAGAAGCTCACGGTTTATCTTTGTAACATCCCACTTAGCTTGCCTGGTGCTCAGATGGTTTGAGATAAAACCAATGACTCCCTCACTATACCCTGGGTTATGATGAGGATTATGAGAGTACAGAAGTCAGAGTGCTTTGAAAAAGATATGTTAGAACAGAAATATGTGATGGTGGAAGAAGACACACGTGATGGTATTGTTTTCTGAAAGTTCAACCTGCCGCAGGTGAGCCCTCAGGGCCATAGGCTGAGCTTTTCCTTGAACGGGGTTGCCACATGGAACTCAGCCTGGGTGAGTCTAGCCCAGATTCCTCTTGGGCATTCCCTGGGGAGCTGGAAATTGTTCTACTGCCCAGGTGGAGAGGAAGCAGCTAGGGCCTTAGAAAGACAGAACCCACGGAGCAAAGTAGGAACACTAGACTTGGCGTCAAGAGACATGAGTTCTTGTTATGGACTGAGTGTCTGTATTCCTCTACACATCACATGTTGAACTCTACCCTCAATGTGACGGTGTTAGGAGGTAGGGCCTTTAGCAGATACGAAGGATTAAATTAGGTCATGGGGGAAGAAGGGAGCCCTCATGATGGGATCAGTGCTCTCAAAAGACTCTCTAGAGCTTGCTTCCTCTCTATCCTCCACTCCATGAGGACACAAGGAGGATCGGCATCCACAAGCCACAGGAGGGAGCTCACCATCCCGCCACTGACACCCTGATCTCCAGCTTCTGGCCTCCAAAACCGTGAGAAAACCATTGCTGTTTACAAGCCACCCAGTCCAGAATACTTTGTTATAGGAGCCCAAATGGACTGTGCAGTGGGAATAAAATGACCAGACCTGGGCCTGGGCACTGTCCCCCTCACCCTGAGAGGCTACCTGGCAGATAGGTGGACCTTCTTAATAAAGGGCCTAAAAGATGGCAGGACAAGGCTTCTCTGGACAGCCAGGATGAAGGACTCAGAGCACAGTCCAGACCTTGTGCACTGAGCTCCAAAGAAGAGGCAGCCAGAGGTCAGGCTGGTTGGCCCTGGGGTCAGAGCGCAAATCCAGGCATCCCCTGGAGACTCGCACTTCCAAAAGCCATGGGGGGAACTCTGCGGATACATCAGCCTGGTGCTGAGGGCCCACAGCAGCTGCACTGACCTGGCCACACCCTAATTAGACTTTCATGGTGTGTCCAGCAGCCTGCTGGGCCCGACTGCCAGCTGGGGCTCCCATTCTGTCTGGTGGCCTCAGTTAATGAAGCCATGAGGGGCTGACTGAGCTCATTACCGGCAATGCGAAGGAACAGGGTACCCCTGCACATGCTCCCCCAGTGCCTCGCTCCCCCGTGTCCACACTGAGCACAGGAAAAGGGAGCTGAATCCAAATCAAGAGGAAGGAGAGGGGCAGAAGCTGAGCTCTAGCCCAACCACGCAGCCTGAATGGCTCCCGTGACAGCCCAGCCAGAGATGTGGGTTTCTGTACATGTGTCTGAGTCTGTGGTTTTAGCCAAGTGGTTAGCCAAGTGTTCAGAGTCCATGGCTGCTCTCAGACCACACCCAGGCCTTTCTCATCTCAGGCCAAGGAGGCAGAATGAGAGTGAAGGTTCAAATTTGTCACTTCCCAATAACTGGCCCACAGACATGTTTGTACAAGCCTTTCTGTCATCTCTAAGATGGGATACTGATCCGACTCAAAGCAAGTGCTCAGTTAATGTGCTCAATAAATCACTGTTGTTGTTGTTACTAAAAGACAGTCATGAAAAGGAACCAAAACATGAGCTTCTGAATGGCAGGCGAGTGATTTTTTTCTTCTACTTTTCTGCATTTGTAACAAAAAGTGTTTTACTTTTATCTTAAAATTTTAAAAAGTACATGCTTCCTCCAAAACATCAGAAAAATGAGATTATGTATGAAAGGGCCCAGACAGTGCCTGGGAAGAAGTTATTAACAGAAGTATCCTCCTGCAATGAAAGTTTGAATAGATGTGATTGGGTGGGAAAACATGCATGGTATTTGCAAACATGTAATAAATTTTTGCCCTTTAATAAGGCATTTTTTCTCCCCAAATGTCAAGAGAAGAAGGCACAAAAGTTGAGAGCTCAAAATGCTGAGGCACCAGGTAAGGAGATGTTGAGGGGAGTTTGAAGGAAGAGCGCTCCCTGGCCAGAGTAGAATGCAAAACACAGAGAGAGAAAGGTGGACGCCACTAAACAAAGTGTAGTCTATACACACAACAGAATGTCATTCACTCTCAAAAAGGAAGGACATTCTGACATGTGACAACATGGGTGAGCCTTGAGGACATTATGCAAAGTGGAATAAGCCACAGTCACAAAGGGACAAATACTGTATGCTTCACATATCTGAGGTCCCTAGAGCAGTCAGATTCATAGAGACAGAGAGCAGAAGGGTGAGTTCCAGGATGGGGGTGGGGAAGGGAAATGAGGCATTGTTCACGGAGTGCAGAGTTTCACATTAGTAAGATGAGTTCTGGGGAAGGATGGGGGTGATGATTACACAACAGTGTGGATGGACTTAATGCCACATACTTGTATATTTTAAAATATTTAAGGTGGTAGGTAAACTTTATGTTATGTGTAGTTTACCACAATTTAAACCTATGTAGAGGGAAAAAAAGAGATTGAACCCAGAGGAAAGAGACAGGATGGACCAAGTCTCTGGTCTCACGGGGTTGAGGGCCATTCACTGGAGAGATGACTCACAGAGGATGGAGACCTCCAAGGAGCATGGCCGAGGGGGTAACAGATGGGGGGCGGGGCGCAACCTGGTAAGGTCATGGCTTCTATCTGCACTTGGCTGCTGGCTCCTCACGGTCCTGAGCTAGGGGGCATTTACAGCTTGAGGACTCAGCCAGGGATGTGCCTAAGAGGATCAAGCCTCCCTCCTGCCTCAAAATCCGAGCTTGGGGTGTGAGAAATTAGGACCTGGAGGGTATGTGTATATAAATAAGCAACTAAGCCTGGCACCATCCTTCAGGGGAGGAAGGAAGAGGAATACTTTGAGCATCTATTCCAAAGAGAAGCAATTCTGAGGCCACTGTGCTGAAGGAATGCAGACATGGGCTGGCTGACCCCCAGATAAAAGAGAACTGGGTATAGTCAAGATGTCCTGAAAGGCGATGGGCTGGCACCTGGGCCCAGATGGAGGCAGAGCCTGGTGCTTGGTGGCATAATAACAACAGAACCATTTATTGAGCACTTCCTGTCTGTGACAAGTGCTTCTCTTGGTCCATCGTGTATTCCTTTCAGCATCGTTATGGGTAGCAACTATTTCTACCCTCACTTTACACCAAGGAAGACTGAGGGCTGGAGATGAAAGTCACCTGCAGACCCTGGGCCTTAAAAGCCCACCATCTGCCCCCAGGGAGTCCTGATTTCCTTGCTGCTTCCCCTCCCAGCATTGCCTCCCACCGCCCCAGACCCCTAGCCCCTTCTCACTTGAACTGGTGCTCCCGGGAGCTGCGGATCTTGGAGGAGAAGCGCTCGGCCAGCTTCTCCAGGCTGCGGGAATACTCAAGCTCGATCTCTGCTTTCCGGCGGAAAAACTCCTGGAGGTCCTGGAGCAGCTGCAGCCTCGACTCCGACTGCTGCTCCAAGCACTTGAACTGCTCCACCAGCTGCGTGCGGATCTCTGTGGGCAGAAGCAGGAGCGGGCTGTGAGGTGGTGGTGGGGACAGCAGGGGGACCCGCCTGGCCCACCCACCGCCAGTGGTCCAGGCATTGCGATGCCAGCAGCCCCCTCCACACCACCCGCCACCCAGAGCCTCTCCAGGCACTGGCAGGACAATTGAGCAAACGCCAGGTTTTGCCACAATGTAACCCAATGTTTGCCAAAGTTGAATCACTGCATGTCACCACCACGATTTTTGCCATACCCACACATCACGTGCATTATTATTTCTTCCACATGATCTAGTAAATTCACTCACTTTTCTTACTGAAAACAACTTACCTAAAACATACAGTTTAATGTCATTATGGCAAGGGTAAAACTAGAACCACTTGCCGTTTTGGTACACAGAAACTTGATTCAACAAAAGCAAAAATTTTGTTAAAATTCTCTCCAGAGACTATTGCTTACCAAATGCCCTATGCCTAAACTTCTGAGTCCCCATCAACAAGAGGAAAATGGGAGTGGGAGGGGAGTTAAAGACAGACTTCCTCCAGGTGTAGTCAGGACAGAGCGAGGGCTGAAGGGATGCTATTCACCCTCAGGTTTCAGGGTTATTTAATGGCATGTGTGTTTTCCTCTCTCAGTCACCTTGAGCTTCCATGCATCACCATCTCAGGTACCACCAGAGAATGTAGCCCAGGCTTCAGGAAATCCTGATGGAGCAACCCAGCTCTGTGCACCCAGGGCAAAAGTTCACAAGCAGGGGCTCGAGATAAAAATCACAACCGGATCCCAGTGGTTTCATCACTGCTGCCATCACCACAAAATAACCTCTTCCCTACCATCCCACAGGCTGCCCAGCAGATTAGTCTCTCCACACTGTGCTCACACCAGCTCCCTGCTCAAAACTCCCCAAGGCCCTCCTCTGGCTGAGTATTAAGTCCAACTCCTTAGCACGGAATTCAAGGCCACCCACTATCTGACTCCAAACTTCTCTGTATCTCCCCCCAGTGAACTCGCTATTCCTTCAAATCAGTCCCTGAGATGTCCAATCGTATTGTAGAAACGGGCCTCCTGTCTGAAAAGGTGGCCAGTACCATCTTAGCATCCTTTGGAAAAGGGGTCTTCAGAGCGTGCAGCGCTACTCTGGGGCACTGGAGGCCTTGCCAGGGGGTGCATGGCAGGAACTGTTACAAAGGCATGGGTCTGAGAGCCTACTTCCATTCCCGTTCTTCCTTGGCCTGAGAATGTGCCTCGGCATCTCTCCGTTCCACCTGCCTCTTCACAACCATCCTCTCTATTTGCAGAAGACCATCTTCTCCCTTATTCAGAATCTGATTATGGCACAATTTCTCAGAGTCAAGGTAGAGAACAGTTAAAAACGTTGGTGCTAGCAAATCTTCTTTAATCTAGGGACCATAAACCCTTGCTACACAAAGTGTGGTCCATAGACCAGCAGCATCAGCATCTTCCACAGCCTTATTAGAAACACAGCCCTTGGTCAGTCCTGACTATACCTGGAGAAAGTCTGTCTTTAACTCCCTTTGCACTCCCGTTTTCCTCTTGTTGATGCAGACAGAAGTCTTAGTCTTAGAAACAACAGCCATAGACTTATTAGAAACCTTAGGTCCCAACCCAGACGTTCTGAATCACAATCTGCATTTTAACGAGATCCCTGGATGGTCCTTATGCACCTTAAAGCCATCCCATCCATCTCATTCTGAGAAGCACTTCCCATTCTGTCTTACTTTTTATTTTTATTAAGTATTTATCAAATTATAAAACACTGATATTATTTTGATGAACTGAATGATAAATCAATATGAAATAAAGATACTTAGTGTTTTATGGTCAAAGCAAATTTTTTAATGTCCGTTTCAATTTACATACATATTTTGGACAAAAAGAAAAGAGAAATCAATAAAAAAAGTTCAAGCATGAAAACATATTATGTAAAATTCTGTGAAGGAAGTAGAAGGGAATTATGAGTTCAAGAAGGTAAAGATAGGAACAATATAACTATAAAATTTCTGACTTGCACAGGTAATTTTTGGTGAGTGGTGGTGGATACAAATATTTTGTGGTATTTATCTTCAGTTCAGTTCAGTCGCTCAGTCGTGTCCGACTCTTTGCGACCCCATGAATCGCAGCACGCCAGGCCTCCCTGTCCATCACCAACTCCTAGAGTTTACTCAAACTCATGTCCATCAAGTCGGTGATGCCATCCAGCCATCTCATCCTCTGTTGTCCCCTTCTCCTCCTGCCCCCAGTCACCATGCAATTCCACCCATAGATCATATTCAGAAGAAATCAGTGTTTATGTCTACCCCCAAAATATGGAAAATACTCACAGCTTTATAGCTAAATATTAGAAACAACCCAAAATGTCCATTAAGAGTACATAAGATTTTTTTTCAAAGGGGCAATTTATTTCAAAATGCTTGTCAGTCTTAAAATATTAATGGTAAAGTGAATTTATGCAAGGAATAGATAAGATTTTTTAAATGTGAGATATTCATTCAATGGAATACCAAATGATAAGGGAAAAAAATGATCTACTGCTACCATGCTGATGGAAAGAAGCAAGGAAAAAAATTAGATATGCAAAAAATAACTTATGGTGACTGAGTTCAGAGAAATGATCACCTTTGGGGGTAGTGACTGAGAGACGGTGCAAGGCTGCATTCTGGAATACTGGAAATAGACCATTACACCTGGATCTGGTAAAAATTAACAGCTGCACACTAAGATCTGAGCATTCTACTATACATAAGTGACACATCAATAAAAAGGCAAACTAAAAATTGCTGTTATTTAGTTTGCATTTGATACAGTTAAGAGGGTAGAGTAATTTTATTCTACAAGGTCAATATGTACAATATGGCAGAAATGATATCCTTCGTAACTGTTTAAATTTCTGGTAAACATTTCAGATGTCAAGTTAAAATGTGTGAGGCAAAAGAGATTTTTTCCCCCCCAAAGTTCATGTAGAGGGTAGGCAAGCAAAGAAGTTTTAAAACCAGTGTTTTAGAGGCCAAGCACTGCTCCTCCCAGGAAGTCCTGGTTGGCTCAGCCCTCATGACCCTACTCTGAACTCCCAGGGTACTTGCAATTAGTCTCGGAGAGCCTTGTGCTGTTTTCTTTTAATTCTCTCGTGGACGCAAGTCATATTAGCTCCTCAAAAGAAATTTAAGCTCTGACAGTGGATTCTCCCAGCACAAATATCAATATCTATATAGCAAATCCCTATTTACCTTTACCGAAGTCCTTTTACCCAAGGACATCAAATGTTGTGATTACAGGAATCTCACCCAACACACATACACATACACACACATACACACCACAGACACCCACATACCATGCACACATCACATTCACATGCCATATGACCTCACATTTACACACATCACACACACTTACCACACATGCACATACCAGACACACACTGCATCCTTGTACCACAGAAACTCACACACTGCACAAATACCACACATACCACACAATCACCACAACCACCACACACATTCACACACGCATACCACATACCCACACCACTAACACACCACATCCCAAACACACACCACACACATTCACACACGCCATGCATATACGATCCCCATACCAGACATGGACATTATTAGCAGTACTCACTTTTATAGCTGAAGAAACCAAGACTCTGTGGAAACTAATCAGGAACTTGTCCAAGGTCACATTTTGCTCTATTAACGCTAACAGTCTACACAGGCACTCCTTGATATGGCTTACTTGTTAAACTGGATTGAGATGCCATCACAAGTGCGAGCCCTGCCATATTAATACACAGTTATAAAAATGTTTTCTAAATATTTTAAAAATTACTTTTAGACCATCTACTATTTGGGATTCAAAATAACCTTAATAATAATAATCATGAGTACTTACAGAGCACACCATGTGTTCCATGCCTGATGTTGAATTCTCTGGATATTTATCTCACATAACCTGTATAATATCCCCTCTAAAGTGGGTGCTCAGAAATAAGTAGCCTCTGGTCATAACAGCTGGTGTGTGGCAATTAAGCTAGGAATCAAGCCTAGGTCCTCAGTTGAGAGCAATGACCCTCTAGACACCTCACTAAAATTAGGCCATATTATTTTCTTTCAAGACTTTAATCCATCTGTATTCAATTTCTTGTATCCATTTTGTAACAAGATGGTGGGCTAAAGAGATAGTATTTATCAAAAATGCAGCAGCCACTCCCTTCCTCCATTACAGGGCATTATCAGGAGCCAATGTTCTCCTATTTATGAGGAAAATCTCATAAATCACACTTCGCTGACAGGAGACAATTTGGAAGGAGCAGAGAAACCTCCCTCAGTTCACATAACCAGCTGGAGCCTGGAGCAGCTTGGACAGCTCACAGTCAAGCCTCTCTCACAGGAAACGCCCTGGCAGGAGCCAGACTGCTGCCTGTCTGCCGGTGCTGTGGAACCTGCTGGGATCTGATTACCCATCTCCTTATTTCTAACTCCCTTCCAAGTTGCTCCTCCTCAGCGCCAGCACAGATTTGGCTTTTCTCATCGGAGATTTCAAAGAGAGAGAAAAATAAATAAATAAAACAACTGCTTGCAAGGCATAGACTTCATTCAGAAGACGGTCCCCCCAGGAATGGTTCCAATCTCATCACAGCAGAGTAGCGGAAAAATAAAAGGGGTTGGGCAGGGAGGAGAAGGGGCTTAGAGAGCTGGGAAAGGCCTTGATATCAGAACTTTTAGAGCTGCAGGTGACCGCCCTGACTCCTGGCACAGCCTCCTGGTTTTACAGAGGCGTGAGGCCCAGAGAAGTTCTCCTGAAGCACAGCTCTCCCTGTGTCACTCTCCATGGAGTAATAGGAGAGAACAAATCTGTCTCCATACTGCATCTGTCTCTTTTACTTTAACCTTTGTCTTCTATTGCTTTTGCTACAAGTTAATCACAAGTTTATTAAGTTAATTTAATAATGCCTAAAGCCTGAAATATACAGGATAGCCCATTCTCAAGGCTCTGCCCTAAAAATCCCCTGTGCTCCACCTACTGACCCTTCCCTCCCTCCTTGCCCCAACTCCTAACAACTACTCTTTTTTGTTTGTTTTACTATCACTGTGGTTCGGTCTTTTTCTGAATGTCATGTAGTTGGAATCGTTCATTATGTAGGCTTTTAAAACTGGCTTCTTTTACTTAGTAATATGCACTTAGAGTTCTTCCATGTCTTTTCATGGCTTTTTTTCATGGCTTGATAGCTCATTTCTTTTTATTGCTGAATAATATTCCATTATCTGTAATAATATTCATGGTTTCTTTATACATTCACCTTTTGGAAATTATGAATATTTGGGGCAAGTTTTCGTGTGAACATAAGTCATAAGACTTGCCTTGTGGCTCAGCTGGTAAAGAATCCGCCTGCAATGCAAGAGACCTGGGTTTGATCCCTGGGTTGGGATGATCCCCTGGAGAAGGGAAAGGCTACTGACTCCAGTATTCTGGCCTGGAGAATTCCACAGACTGTATAGTCCATGGGGTCTCAAAGAGTCAGACACGACTGAGTGACTTTCACAAGTCATCCTCACTTCATCTGGATAAATCCCTTTTTGTTAACAAATAAGCAGACGCTCCAATACTTTGGTGTGAAGGGCCAACTCACTGGAAAAGACTGATGCTGGGAAAGGTTGAAGGCAAAAGGAGAAGGGGGCAGCAGAGAATGTGATGGCTAGACAGCATCACTGACTCAATGGACATAAATCTGAGCAAACTCCAAGAGACAGTGAAGGACAGGGAAGCCTGGCGTGCTGCCATCCATGGAGCTGCAGAGTCAGACATGGCTTAGTGACTGAACAACAACAAGACTAAATTTAACAGCAGTTTTAGGTTTATAGAAAAAAGGGAGAATTCTAGTTTTTAAAATTAGGACAAAATTCCAAAATTAGAAAGGGTATAAAGAGAAAATTCTCCCACCCTTGTTCACCAGCCACCTGGTCCCTCTCTAGCAAGGTAACCAAGTTTCCAAATTCATGTTTCTAGAAATAATGGCATATTTGAAAAATATTATCTTCCCTGTTTTTATACATATTATAGCATGACATTCACAGTGTCCTGTACTTTTTTTCTTTTAAAGAATACTTCAGGGCAGGGGGAGTTGGAGACTTCCCAGGTGGCCTGGTGGCTAAGACTCTGTGCTCCTAATGCAGGGAGCACAGGTTCAATCTCTGATTGGGGAACTAAGAGTCTGCATGCATGGAACAGTCAAAAAAAACCAAAAACAAAACACGCATGCACACACACAATACATTGGGAAAATCAGTCCATGTAATTTTATAAAGAATTTTCACATTCCTTTTAAAGCACTATAGAATTCCATATTCTATATTCCAAATGTTAATTTTTTTTATCCAGCCCCCTTTCCTGGACCTTCAGGTTGTTTGCGATCATTTACCACCATAAAAAGTGCTGGAATAAACAGCCATATACAAGCCTCACTTTGCACACATGCAGAGATGTGATCTGTGTGATGAATTCTCCACCTAGCAGTGCCAGATCAAAAGGCAGTGATTGGTCTTGGTATTCTGAGACTGCAAAAGTGCCCTTCCCTGAAATTTCATCAACTTGCACTCCCACCAGAAATTTATGAGAGGGTCACCGGCACAATTAGAAAGCTGACATGCTGGGATTTACTTCAAAATAACCTTGATGGGGGACCAGGGAGTGGTCATACTATGGATTAAAAACAAACAAACCAAAAAAAACATGATTGGCTTTGAGTTGATTGGAGAAGTTTAGTTGTGGTGCAGAACATGGGGAAGAGGCTTCTTATACTATTCTCTCTACTTTTTGTAATGTTTGAAACTTTCCACAATAAAAAGGAGAGCAAAGAAAGTCAGTCAAAGCCAGAAATGTGATACAGATCCTGCAGCGCTGGTTAACAGGTCTGACCAGTTAGAAATTAAGAATGCCAATAACTTGTCCCCAGAGGCCTCTGTCCCTAGCCCGGGGAGGGCTCTCCTGGGCTAGAGGGAGGGGCCAGAGAATGACCATAAGAGCAGGCCCCACTCAATTCTCATCCTTGCACCCTGTCCTGAGAATGTGGTACGTTTTCTGACACTCCCTGGGGCAGCAAGGCCCCACTTTCACAGTCTGTATCCATCCTAAAAATCAAGATCCAGTGAGTGTGTGTCCCTCTGGTCCACAGAGGCAGCTGGTGTTATCTTCCTCAGGATGAAATTTCAGGAGCGAACAAGGAGAATGGTATGTTACACAACTGCACAATCCTGCCTGAGTCTGGCACTGTTCTCATTCCTACTTTATGGATGAACAATTGAGACTCAAGGAGGGGGTGTGAGTACCTAGGGTCACCCAGAAAGTGGCAGAGCCAGGGCTCAAATCCAGAGAACGGGGCAGACAGGAACCAAGATGACTCAGTCTCCAGTTTAAGGTGCTTTTCCCAGGGTTCTCCATGCCTTCCCTTTCACAGATGGTGTACCACTCCATCTCCAGTCTCCACCCCACACTGCATCTGTCATCTCAGTGCCATTCTCATTGGTTCTGGCTGTCACCATGTCCCCCACTGCAAACTGACCTTGACCGCAGGCCCTCCTGTGGTGGAAGGAAACATCAGTTCAAATCCTGGCCCTGCAACATACTTAGCTGGTGGACTTGGGAACTTCCTCATTTCTCAGAGTCTCATTTCCCCCTGTAAAAATGGGGATGTTAATAATATACCTCAGATTGTGGTCGTAAGTGTTGATAAGTGATCAAGGAGAAAGTTTTTCATATAGCGCTTCATATACATTAGCACTGCACCCAGTGGCTACTAGCCACACGTGGCTCTTTAAATTTGATCAAAATAAAAAATTCATTCCTCAGTTGCACTTGCCACATTTCCAGTGCTCAAAAGCATGGCTACTATATTGGACACTACAGACTACTTTCATCACTGCAGATAATTCGACTGGATAGTGCTGTATGAGAGGCTCAATAACGGTTAGCTATGATTCTCATTTATTATTATTGCTTTCTGTGGCCATTTCTCATCTTCTCAGGTGGAATAAAGACCTAAGGCAAGAGTGACATCCATGTTTTATTACTCAGATTTTACGCTCAACCCCTCCAGCTAGAGCAGTGTAATGGGGCCCGCGAGGCCCGCAGAACAGCAAGATGGAGATGCATGCTCACTGCTGCCAGCCCAGCGCACAGCATCCTGAGGGATCCACTGCCAGCCTCCTCCCGCCTAACGAGAGGCAGCGTGGCAGAGATGATGGACACGGCAGAGCCTGCAGCCCAGCTGCTCTCATGAGGTGGAATGTGGTCTCTGCCAGAGGCCACTGTGAGGTCTTGGGCAGACAAGTCATTTTCTCTGAGCTGTTTTCCAGTCTGTAAAAGGCAGGTAACTACAGATATCCCGCAGAGCTGCTGCAAAGATCAAACTAGCAATAACGTGTGGGATGTGCCAGACGCCTAGAAGACCCTCTGCAAACAGCCTCCACTGAGAGGTGGCAGGACACAGCAGGAAGGAAACAGCCTATATGCTTTGGGGAGAGCCAGCCTGGGTTCCAAACCTGGTTTTCTCCACTTTGTATAAGTCTCTTTGGCTATCTGAGTCTCTTTTCTTGTTTATAAAATTGGGAATAACAATACCTTCCTGGTGGGTTTGTCAAAAGGGCGACAGGTGGTGTGCACATGAGGCTCCCTGTGCCTGGTACCCTGTGCCTGGTACCTAGCGTGTAGGCAATAAATGGCAAGAAGGGGGCGTCACTGCCGCTGCAGCCGCGCAGAGTGAGCAGAGCTAGCTGACTCTCAGGCCCAGGCCGCGCCCTCTGTCCACAGGCCCTCAAGGATTGTGCATCGCCCTGCGACAGCCCAGAGAATCATCCTTCCGCCTCTTGGCGCTGGGTTCCCCCCTCCTTCCCCGCCTCCTTGCCAGCCTGGGCCCACGGTTCTTTCCTTCTCTGAGTCCGGCATCGAAAGCTCCACGGCCCCGGCGCGGGCCCTGCACCCTAGCCGGGTCTCCCAGCCTCGTGTACCTAAAAAGGCACCTCGTCGTGGGGCCCCGAAACCCAGAGGGCGCCCGGTCCACGCTCGGCGGGTAGGGGTGGAGCGCACTGGCTGCCAGGCCAGAAGCGGCGCCGCGCCGTTTCCCCGGCAACCACCGCCGGCCGCGCGCGCGGCCCAGCAGAGCCCGCCTCCCCTCTAAGGAAGCAAGCTCCTGTCTGCAGACTCCACCAGGCTCACAGCACCTTCTATTAAATTATCTCTCATATTGCCTAGGACCCCTACCACTGACATCAGTCCGTCCCTGATTAACTTTGACCAGGCCCTTTCGCATCCTTCATCACTTCTGACCACAGAAGTGGGCGGCAGGGAGCGGGTGGCTATCACACCATTTTACAGGAAATTGAGGCCCACGAGAAGGTAAAGGACCTGTGGGAATCACAGGATTCAAACCCCTCTGGCCTGACCCTGCTAGGCGTTGCCAGCGGCTAGCTCTGCTCCCCACCCACACAAGGGATCAGACCCAGAATGGGATTGTTTCTCAAATCTTATCGCTGCCTCAGCCCCGATAAATGGGCCACTGGGTGATGCGGTGCCAAGAGCTGAGTCTAGGATCAGACTTGCTGAGTTCAGAGCCTGGCCTTGAAGCTTGATAGCTGTGTGAACGTCAGCAAATCAGTTAGCCTCTCTGGGCCTTGGCTTTCCCATCTGCAAAATTCTGGAAGGAAAAAACGGCAGAAAATGACTGCTTAGTGCTTCCCACAAATTGTCTCCTTGTTTAAGCAAAGCAGTGAATATTATGCTACAGCCGTAGGAAGAAGTCCCTACTACTGTTATTCCCTTTTGCAAAAAAGGAGACTGAGGCACAGAGAGGTGAAGTGATTTGCCTAATTTCACCTAATCATTAAGCTCTAAATCATGTATCACTTGCCAGAGATGTTTCCTGGGTGCCTGTGTGTATTCTTTGCGACCCCATGGACTGTGGCCAGCCAGGCTCCTCTGTCCATGGAATTCTCCAGGCAAGAATACTGGAGTGGGCTGCCATTTCCTTCTCCAGGCGATCCTCCCAACCCAGGGATCGAACCCAGGTCTCCGAAATTGCATGCAGATTCTTTACCATCTGAGCCACAGTGGACTCCTGGGCACTTACTATATGTACTATTCCAAGTCAGTCAAGCTTTGATACTCTGTCTTTATCCATCTCACAGTTACTCAGGGTAGTGAAGGCCAGGCTTAGAATAGATGATCAAATCACTTTGACTCAAGGCCTCCTTGAAACAAATTATGTATGTTCCCAGCTTACTGGGGGGTGAGAAAACACATATGCTGGAAAGGAGCTGGGTGAAGTGACTGGCATTTCCCTCTCTGCTTCTCATCACCAGACCCTCCCCCAGAAAGAAAGCACAGTACATGGGCTAATGTTTTGGAAAAAAAAAAAAAGAATTATTTAATGATGGTGATGACCATGCTATTTGTCAACCAGGAAAATCTTCCTCTAAGAGGAAATTATCCGGTTCCAAACTAAGGAATTACAATCATGGTTGACAAGATGAGAGATGAGACTGCCACTCCCCACTGTGATCCAAAGCACAGACCCAGCTCTGCAGCATTGTAAGCATCCCTACCTCGATTGTTAAACCAGGTCTCTCAAGCAGAGTTCAAAGCCAAGTGGGTGGGAGAGGGGGTTTCCCTACAGCATCTGGGCCGTGTCCAAATAGCAGCCATTCCTTCTCAAAAAGAAGTCAGACAAGTTGCCTACCCGCTTTCCAGATGTTCAGTGAAAAGCAAAGAATGGTCAGAATAAGGCCATGGCTCCTCCTACCAGAAGCTGTGAGTTAAAATGGGACGTGATCAATTTTCAGCACGAGGTTAATATTCATAGCTTTGCTGCTCAATGGTCCTTGAAAGATCAGCTGCATTCAAATGGGAAAAGATCAGGAATCATTAATTCCTGAATTTCCAGCTGCATCCTCTGACCAAGGGCATTTTCCTTTATGTTTCCAATCCTACCCTGCTCCTAGAATCCAGAAGTCAGAGAACTAGGGACCCCTGGAAACATCTAAGTGCTTCTCAAAGTTCAGAGTCACTCCCACATTTCCCATTCTCTAAAAACCCCTCTATCCTGTATTTTTAAAAATATATTTCTCTACATCACCTCACTTTTTACATGGAATACTTTACAATATTGCCATAAATGGAAAAACCTGAGTCACTCTCCATTAAGGGAAGGTAACTGTAAAAATAAATACAATGACCATAAAATAATGTTATTAAAGTCTACCTAGAGTCTGTAGCTGAGACAAGTGGGTTTTTTTGGTTTGTTTGTTTATTTGTTTTTGTAAAGAGTTTGGTAAGTATTAGAGGAAGTGTTAAAGACACACTAGCACCTAACAGCAATTTTCTCCTTAAGAGGGGTTGATGGAGAATTAAAAAAAATAAGTATCTACTTGTGTGAGTCAATGCTATTTAATTCTGTCTCTGTGAACCACCTAAAATTATCCTATATATACACACCATCAGTGGTGCTCATCCCTCACTTCAGGAAACAATAATTGGTCTAGCCCCCTAATTCACTAAAGGGAAACTGAGGAACAGAGACCCTTACCCCAATGTGGCACCAAAATCTGTGTCTCCCAGCTTTTTGGCCACTGCTCTTTTGATTACAGTTCTTCATATCTAAGTCCTTTCTTCTCTGTTGTGATGACAGGCACTAAGCACAATGTCGGTGTCAACCACCAAGTTGGTTCCTCGCAAATATTTCAAATAAACTAGCTGGTCAAAAGAAATGATGTGTTGTAGAAGCCTGAATAATGAAATCCTCTCTAGGGATTCAGTTCCTAATTCCTGGAACCTGTGACTATCACCTTAAATGGCAGAAAAGGACTATGCGGACACAATTAGGTTAAGAATCTTGAGATGAGCAAATTATCCTGAATCATCCAAGCAGACTCTAAATGGAACCACAAGTGACCTTATAGGAAAGAGAAAGAAAGAGACTGGCACAGACAGAAGAGGAGGAGGTGATGAGGTTGCAGAGGCAGAGACTGGAGTGATGTGGCCACAAGCCAGGGAATGCCTGCAGCCCTGGAAGAGGCAATGAACGGTTCTCCCCCAGCATCTCTGGAAGGAGTAAGTGGGGCCCTCTACACCATCCTAACTTTGGACTGGTGAAACTGACTTCAGACTTCTGGCTTCTATAACTATGAGAGAATTAATGTGTGTTGTTTTAAGTCACCAGATTAGCAGTAATTTGTTACAGCAGCCGTGGGAAACTTATACAGTGTACATTATACCATTTTGAAAGCTCTAAAGAATGACAGAATATGGTCTAAGTAGTGAGTGATATAGAAATTCAGATGACCAGAAGAAGGAGGGACCTTGGGGTGCTGAAGAGTCAGCTGAGACCTCATAAAGGAGAAGAGCTGAGGTGGGATTTATAGGATCCAGAAAGGCAGAGAGAAGTAGCTGGGCATCTGTTATACAAACCCGCAAGCATTTACTGAATACCTACTATGTCTGTGTTAGAGAACAAGAGGAGCTGTGGTAGAAATATGTTTACAACAGAATCCCTGCCTTCAAGGAACTACCAGTGTACGTGAGGATAAGGCATACCTAGGTGAAAAAATAACTTGCAACATAAGATGTAACAATTCCCTTTCTAGGATCAGAGGCATACACCAAAAAAAGTATGTGCAGAAATTTATATCACAACATTATTTATAAAAGTAAAAACTTGTACATAACATAATCCAACAACAGGATATTGGTTAAATATCCTCACACATCCATGCAATAAACTTCTATGCAATTTAAAAATCATGCTGTTTACTGTTTACAGTAGCCAAGATATGGCAACCTAAATGTCCATCAACAGAGGAATGGATAAAGAAGATGTGGTACATAAATACAATGGAATATTACTCAACCATTAAAAAGATGAAATAATGCCATTCGTAGCAACATGGAGAAGGAAATGGCAACCCACTCTAGCGTTCTTGCCTGGAGAATCCCAGGGACGGGGGAGCCTGGTGGGCTGCCGTCTATGGGGTCGCACAGAGTTGGACACGACTGAAGCAACTTAGCAGCAGCAACATGGATGTACCTAGACACTGTCATACTGACTGAAGTAAGTCAGACAGAGAAGGAGAAATATATCCCTTATATGTGGAATCTAAAAGGAAATGATACAAATGAACTTACAAAACAGAAGCTCAGTCTTGGAGAATGAACTTATGGTTGCTAGGGGAAGTATGGTAGAAAGGGACACATAGGGAATTTGGGATGGACCTGTACACACTGCAATATTTAAAACTGATAACCAACAAAGACTTATGGTATAGCACATGGGACTCTGCTCAACGTTATGTGGCAGCCTCAATGGGAGAGGAGTTTGGGGAAGAATGGATACATGTATATGTATGGCCAAGTCCCTTCGCTGTTCACCTGAAACTATCACAACATTGTTAATCAGCTATACCCCATTACAAAATAAAAAAATTTTTAAATAAGTAAATAAGTTGTGCTGTATAATAGTTAATCATATAATGATCTAATAGTTACTATAGTTAATATAGTAGTTAACATGTAAGTTAATTGGAAAATGCCCATAATATATAGTTAAATAACAAAAGTGGGTTACAAAAATAGGAGATACAGTTTAGTCTTCCTAAAATATAACTATAGCTATTTATAAACAGAGAAAAACTAAAGAATATACACCAAAGTGTGAACTGTGGTTATCTCTACATGGTGGGATTACAGATTAATTTGTTTCTTTGATAAATATTTCCTGAGCACCTAGGTGCTAAGCCATGACTTTCTAAACTTTTTCATAAGGGGCTAGAGAATAACGATTTTAGGTTTTTCAGGCCATACATTCTCTACTGCAACTACACAGTTCTACCCTTGTAGCAAAAGAGTAGCCATAGACAGTACGGCAATGAATACAGATGGCTGTGTTTTAGTAAAACTTTATAAACACAGGCAATGGGCCACATTTGACCCCTTGGACCTAAGTTTCCAATACCTGTACTAATGACTATGCTTTCCTATTTCTGTAGTTTTCAAATCCTCTACATAATGGGCCTTATACCTCTAATATAGGGAGGGGTAGTAAATTTTTAAAAATACTATCAATAGGCCCTGGAAAGGCCATGGTTGATTCTAGTAGGGTAGCATCTCCTCTAGGGTGACAGCCTCAAATATCTCCAGGGGTTAGGCAGGTAACAAAAATGTGATTAGAGAACTGGTATAAAACAATACAGAGAGCACAGCTCTGACCAAATATATTAACATTCACTCTTTAATGTTAATGCTGTATCTGCTAAACAAAAAGGATCTATAAACCTCTAGTTTATGACTCTGGAAAGCCTTCCCAGCACATGTCACTTTAGCTAGTGCCATCCCTGATGGATTGAAACCCAGAGCAGGGCAGATCCCACTCTGTCTCGGTTGTCCCCACCTTGACCCCATTAACTCATGTTGAAATGACCAGTTGGGCCCAGAGTGCTAATCTTCACTGAAAAGGTGCCTCCAGCCATGTGTGCATTCACCTGACAGTAATGGAATGCGGGATGAATTTCCTTGACCTTCTAATGAGAATGCCACATGGAAGAACATCCAAGGCCTCAGTGAAGCCCAAACACCCTATGCACATTGCAGCTACTGCTCACCGAGGCTTGCCTGGGATGGAAAGGCACTACATCAGGCTGAGTGATTTATGTTTCTGAGAGCCGCATGAATTGTTGCCCATTACCTCATCCTGGCAACTTTGCAACTCTTTGCCAATGATTTTTAGAAAGGACAGAATGAGAAACAAGATGGGTTGGGCCAGTGTGCATCCGTGTGTGTGTGTGTGTGTGTGTGTGTAAAACTCTGCAAGTTTTCAAAGGGAATCTTTGTCCATTCCACAACAGAGGCAGAGGTTAAATTTTCAAGGAGGTCGGAGAGGGGGCCTGGTTATTTGAAGGAATTTTATTTTTAAGGTGTACATCAAGCGAGTCTTTACAATCACCACTCCCAGTTCCTGTTGTCAATCAGGAACCTTCGGGAATCTCTTCAGGAGACTTTCCATGCCTCAGAGGACAGAGCGGGTGCACGAGACACAATGAAAGGAGTCCAGTTATGTACCTTCTCAAATGCTCAGTCCAGAGGACTTTTAAGAAAAGGCCCAGGAAAAAAAGTACAGAATTATTATGGTTGCCAAATGGCTTAATAATGGGTTACAGGCCTGAGCACAGATAATGTTAGCACATGTACATGCTGTGGTCTGGTAAGACTATTTCTTACTCAAACATGGACTTTAAAAAAATAGATTCTGAGTTAATTCCAGCTCTGTCTCAAGGTATTAACCTTATCTATAAACTGGGATTTATGAGACTTACCTATGAATTGTGGTAAAAGTCAAGTTAGAAAATATACACATACATGAAAGAGTTCCGTAAACAGTAAAGTTAAACAGGTATGATTCTTCTTCATGGTATGATTATTACTACACTTTATAAGAGTGCATTACCTGCAAATTAGAACAAAATGTGGCTGCATGTCCACCAACTGCAATAGAGACACAAGCTCAACCACAGAGGAGGAGGTTACAGTGTCCTTAGCAGACACGCCTCTAGTGGTACCGCAATATCGTCAGGCTGGAATCCCATCATTCACACTTGGGCTCAGAGCAAGCACTTACTACCTCAGTATAAATCCATTTGTCCTTCTAATGCAATATGGAACTCTCTGCCAAGTACATATTTCATGTCTTGGGTCCTATTACCAAAGAGGAAAAACACCTCATGTTTATTTGCTTGCCACTTGGCAGCAGAATGTAGTGGGTTCTTTCTGTTCCCTGCTGGGGCCATAATTCTTCATGAGATGTTGGCCAAATAGCCTCACTCTTCTCGGTCAGTGGGTCAATGAATTGCTTTTTCAGTCCTACCTTTGAGAGTCCCTTGGACTGCAAGGTGATTCAACCAGTCCATCCTAAAGGAGATCAGTCCTGAGTGTTCATTGGAAGGACTGATGTTGAAGTCCAATATGAAACTCCAATACTTTGGCCACCTGATACAAAGAGCTGACTCATTTGAAAAGACCCCGATGCTGGGAAAGATTGAAAACAGGAGGAGAAGGGGACGACAGAGGATGAGATGGTTGGATGGCATCACTGACTCAATGGACATGAGTTTGAGTAAACTCTGGGTGTTGGTGATGGACAGGGAGGCCTGGCGTGCTGTGGTCCATGGGGTCGTGAAGAGTCGGACACGACTGAGTGACTGAACTGAACTGATGGATCAAACTCTGGGCTTCAAATTCCATAGAAAGCCGAATGGTTGTATTAAAGTCTGCTGCTGCTAAGTCGCTTCAGTTGTGTCCAACTCTGTGCGACCCCATAGACAGCAGCCCACTAGGCTCCTCCATCCATGGGATTTTCCAGGCAAGAGTCCTGGAGTGGGTTGCCTTTGCCTTCTCCGGTATTAAGGTCTATTTCAGTATTAAGAGCTTACTGAATGTTAGCCAAGTGGGCAATTTCTTAGTATAATACCCCTCTGTGGCCCATTTGGGCAAAATTCAGCTTATGTGCTCTATAGTTCTATGGGAATCACCTCCCAGCCAAGTGCCCACTGCCTGTACCCTTTGCATACAGATGAGCTCCAGCCCCTTGTCCTTCCCCTTCCTCTTCCCTTGGCCTCTAGTGATTTATCCCAACAGTGAGGTGAATTGCTGGCAAGAACACAACAATAGCAGATTCTAACTTCCAAAGCACTCCTCCTATATCCAAAACTCCTATATCCTCCTTCTTGAATGAGGGTGGCTACTGTGGGTCACCTTACGGGGGAAATGAACATAAAATGTCATCTTTGGATCCTGCACTCCATGGTAGGAAATATATGAAATGTCATCAAGGAATACAGCAAAAACACAAATGCCAGTGGTGCTGATTCCTTTTCAGTATCTGTCTTGGAGAGGTTGAGGACTGTGAGGCAAAACCAGTCTTTATGAGGCTCTGGGTCCACTGCTTCCCATAAGAAGGGGACATAATGGATCTTTAAGCACCTGCAAGGGAGGGGGATGGTCTGACCTGGGTCCTACTTTCTGGAATTCCAGGGACCTCAGTGATCATCAAAGCCAGCGCTTCCTCCCAGGGAGTTCCATACTCCTGTGCCCATGAGCTGTCCCTCATTCCCACCCTGAACCTTCTCTCCCCACATATCACCTAAGTGAGGACACAGCACGTTGAATCCCCTACGCATTCAAGTTACAAACTGGCCATCACCTTACCTATCCCTTACACCCACACCTCCATCCCAAGTCCTTCTGCTGCCCCAGGACTTCTAAACTCATCTGCTTCTCTCCACCTCTACCGCAACCCTGGTGAGAGCCTCTATCATCTCTGACCTGGAGAATCACAACAGCCTCTTCAACCAGTGTCCGTATCACACTTGTCCCATTTCCAATGTTTTCAAAGCAGTTCTTCTTTGGAAAGCAAAAATGTCACTCATGTCACCACCAGCAAGACCCTGTCCTCCCCATTCTTCACCTCCAGCCTAAAACCCTTCAGTGGATTTCATCTCCTTCAGGATAACAGACCAAGCCCTGGAGTGGCTACAAGACTCTCTAGGATGTGCTCTCTCCATCTAGCACGGCATCATCTAGTTTGTTTGGCCCTTGTTCACTGTCCTCTGGCTCCCCGGCTTTCTCTGTTGCTTGAGCACAACAACACCTTTCCTGCCTCAAAGCCCTTCACTTGCTATTCTTCTGCCTGAAATGCCCTTCCCTTCTCTTTAGTTCTCTCTCTTATCCTCACTAGTTCCTATTTATCCTCATGTTTAGAGAAATGGAATAACTCCTTTATGGTGTCGTTAAGATCATTAAAGGAAGTTATGCATATAATGTGCTTGGCCTGAGTATCCAATATATGTTACATATGCACTATCCATATTTATTTATTTATTCTGAAGCTGAATTTTTATTCAGAATACAATTTAGAACACATTGCCAGAAGAAATACATAATCATTAAGATATAAGGAAATTTATATTGAGTGGTATATTAGGGCACTATCCGTATTTAAATCTGAAAATTCCTCCTGATTCATGCCCATGTAGTCTTCTTTTCTTTCTTCTTTAAGTTAATTGCTTTAGCTTCACCTCTAGCAAGTCTCTTCAGAATGCTCAGAAGGGAGATAAAAAGTTTCTTGTTTCTACCTAGACCTGGAAATCTCATGGATACTTCCTTTTCTCTCAATCTTATATAAACTTTTATGTTTTACTCAAATCAAATCAAAATCCCCCCTTCCTCCTAAGATGTGGATGACCCAATTCATGTCTAACGTCCTATTACTATATTCTATCACTCATTTACACTTTCACTGAACATCAGTTAGCATCTGCCAGGCTCCTTGAGAGGACAGAAAGATACAACAGACCTGCCCTTGAGAAATTCAGCGGAGACCAACAAATACAAAAATTACAGCAACGAGCTAGGATGGAGATATGTGCAAAAGAGCTCAGGAGCCCACTAAGAAGGAAGCAGGGCCTCTGCAGGGAAGATGGTTAATGGCCAAAGCCATCAGAGGCTTCACTTGGCATCTGAGCCTGGCCTTGAAGGGCAGATGGTGTTCACCGGGTGAGGCAAGAACAGAGATAGTGGCGGGAGTAAAGTCAGTGTGTGAGGCCCCAGGGTCTGGAAATGCCCAGCATGTTCAGAGACTGTCAAAAGGCTCAGTGAGCCCACAAATTAAGGAGTTCACAGTATGCAGAAGCTCATCTGGGAAGGGTTCTTCACAGCCAGATCGTGGATGACCCTGAAGGCCACATCTGGGGCCTCGGACTCTACCCCACAGTCAGTGCAGCATGGGGAACAGGTGAGAGGAAATGGGAGAAGAGGAGACCAATCAGGAGGCTACTGTGATCCTACACTCAAAGACAGGGAGGCTCAGCTGAGAGAGAGATTAAGTTCCTTCCACAAAGTAGGCATTGCATGTGATGACTGACAAATCCTTCTTTCTTAACTTTTACAGAGCCCTGGGCATGCAGTGGCACCAGGCCACCTTCAGATGCGGAATTTCTGGCAGTAGCCACCACACACGGCCTTTCCTTTACTGTGTCCAGCTCAGAGTTCCGCTCCAGCTTGGCTGGTGGTGATGAAGGCCAGGATGTGATGTGCTGCCGCTGCCACACGAAGGCAGTTCTGAGCCAAAACTGAGACCAGAGGTGTCAGGCAGGCAACCCCACATCTGCGAGTGCAGCTGAGTTCATAACCTGTGAGAAGGAGGACAGTCTGGGAGAAGAGGTAACCTCTAAGTAAAATATGGGCATTACATTTACCCCTCACTCTGTGAACTCCTACTCATACCTCAAGGCCCAATTCAGATGTCTCCTGGGAGACACTGTGAGACTTCATGATAAAGCTTAGCAGAGTGAGAGAAAAGGGCTTCTTCCACTCACTGGCTTAGAACAGAGATGGCTCTGGGAACACAGCAGCAGGATCACAGGGGTGCCTAAGGGGATGCAGCTCAGAGAGCACTAGCACCAGCCTCTGGAGCTGAGATGGTAATCCCACAAGGGCACCCTGCTGGGGGACCGGGTGACGCTTCACTCTTGGTTCCTGGCAGGAAGCAGATGTCAACTACAGCATGAGCACACACTTGTTGATGGCACATGTGAGGGACCTTCTGGACATCCGGCACTGCTGGGCCCCCGCCCGGATTTCCCCTTCTGTAAAGAACTTGAACTTGCCATCACAGGAGTCACTGGAGAAGTGAGATAAGGAATCGAAGGTTGATCCACCTTGAATCAAATTCAAAATCTAGCTGCTGGAGGCAATCTCATACAACTGCTCTCATTTAGTGTGACTGCACACCTAGAGAAGCTTGTGGATGAGGAAACTGAGGCTCATTGGACAACCTCCCCAAGGCCACAGGCCTGCCACGTGCTGCAGCCAGAACCTGAGCCCAGGATGTGTGAGCCCAGGAAGGCTCATTCCCCTAGTCTCAGTGCCTCAGCTTCCCACTTACCAGAGCACCAGGGTCCCCAATTCCGGGGACAGAACCATAAGGCAAATGAACCGCTCCTGGCTAGATTCCGGGCACGATGATTCATGAGAGAGGGAAGAAAGAAATAACACTGTGCTGTCAGCAAGAAGTGTTCAAGCGCTTCCTCTTGCACTTCTGTGGGACCTGGATGTGCTCTGAGCCAGGTGCTTCCACGTGATGAGCCAGAAGCGACAGCCTCCAGAGAGATGTGAAGCCTCTAAAGGACTGCAGCCTATGCTAGAGCCACAGCAGCAGATGCCAGAGTGCAACCTAGAGTCATTGTGGGCTCAGAGGGGCACCCTGACCTTGCACCCAGACGTTGCATTGCTTTCTCTGACCTCTTCCTCCTATTCTGCAAGGCCCATTTTTCAGAAGTCCCCTTTTCCAAGTTCAGGAATAAAGATCCGAAGCCCCACCTCCCACCCCTGGGACTGTATCCAGAGCCAGAGAGGGCTGCTGTTTTGATGGAGGTTTTCCTCCCGAGCCAGTGGGAGAAATGCCCAGGGATCCAGTTTAGTTCCAGTGTCCAAGTGTACCTCCCATTTGCATTTCAGAGATGCTAATTACCAAGAGCCATAAACTCAAGGGAGGGTAGGAGGAGAGATGAAGGAAAGGTCTGCTTCTCCTCCAGACACATGGACTTTTATCTGAGGGGGTGACCATGTAGGACTGAAAAAAGAAAACGAGGGGGAGAAAGCACCAACACAGCATGTCTCTACTCTGGGCAGGTGGCAGGCAGGGGAACCTGGGGCACAAGCACCAGCAATTCTGCAGGCAGAGTGCACGGTGCTCATGCAGAAAAAGGACACCCAGCAAGAGTCACTTGTCATTTTCTTGGGCTATGGAAACATCTTTATAGAACAATTCACTCCCAACCATGTCCTCTCCTGGGGAGACAGAGGAAGTGCCATGGGGTAAAGCCAGACTCATCAAATAGCTACTTTGGCAAAGGTGGCCCTGTGTCTAATAATACCTTACAACCACATAATGCTCAATGCTTTTCAAAACCCATTTACATCCATTATTTATTAAACCCCACGTGGCCTCCAGTTCACAATGGAGAACCTGAGATGTGGGAAACCGAGGATGTGGAGCCGGCAGGCAGGTTCCTGGTCTCGCCACCAACCCCCTCCTCTGCCCCACCTTCCTCCCCAGTTCGGTTGGGCCAGTGCCCAGGGGAGAGCGATCCTGCTGCCCACATCACAGCACTATGAAGATTAGAAACTGCTTCCCAAACTCTGAGAGTTGGCCAAAGAAAGAAAGAATGAACTCCTTGTAATTATGAGATGGGCAGGGAGGACAGCATCATTCCCATTTTCCAGGTGAGGAAACCCACCTGACAGGTGTGACCTCCCTGAGGCCCCAGCTAGTGGTGAATTATGCCCTAGGATTTGTGATGCCCAGCCTGCCAGGTTTCATTAAATGCCCCAAACTTCTTTAGCCCCTCCCTGTACCCACTATCTTTGTCATGTGAATTTACAGTTCTTTTCTCACTAAGAGGTGAAGTCTATTTCCCCACCCCTTGGGTCTGGGCTGGCCTATGACTTGCTTTGGTCGAGAGAAGGTGGTGTGTCAGGTCCAGCCTGGGCTCCAGAGGCCTTAGGTGTTTCCACCTGCTCTTACGCCCCTGCCCTCGCCAGGAGCACGTGCCCGGGCTAGCCTGCAGGATGACAGGAGACATGGGAGTGCAGCTGCATCACCCTGGTTGCCCTAGTCCCAAAACACTGCCCCAGTCGTGCCCTTGGCCCATGTGAGTGGGCCCAGCCAAGATCAACAGAGCTGCCTAGATGACATCCAGCTTACTCCAGAGGCACTGACGCTACTGAGTTGTGTAGGCGGTTGTCGTGCACAGTTCTGTGGCAGTGGCTAACAGGTACACAGTGCCTGTTCCATCTGCCCATCCTCCTATGCCTCCGTCCATTCACTCAGCATGTATCTGTTGAGTGCCTACCATGTGTCCAGTGCTGTGCTCAGCACTGGGGATACAGTGGTGAGCAGGGCAGATCCTGCCCTACCTTTGTGGAGTATGCAAACCAGGGAGGAAGCCTGAAAGGCAATTAGAATTCATGGAGAAAAAGGAGGTCGAGGAGGCTAGAGGGATTCCTGGAAGGAGTGACATCGCAACAGAAATCTAAAGGCTGAAGAGGAGCCCATGGGTCTAGGAGGGGTGTCACGGAGAATGTTCCCAGTGAAGAGTCAGCCTGGCAGAGGCCTGATGAGGTATCTGGTGCTGGAGCCTGGAAGTAAGAAGGTCGGGGAAGAAAGGGGACTCCAGAGGAGCCAGCATAAAGAGAAACCCAGCCATCACCCCAGACACTTTTTCCATATTTATCTTCAAGGCCAAGTGTAACTGGAAGAGGAAACAGGAGCAGTCTGCATGCACAGATGGAGAAACAAAGGCAAAGGCCACAGAACAGTTCTGGTGTGCACTCAGCGGGCCCATAGACAGCCCGCTGAGGGCAGCAGCCAGCTGCAGCAGTTTTTGAGTTTTGACTCAAAGGGATGTTTGCTACCTGCCTAAAGCTGTAGGTTTGTTGCTGTTTCTCTCACAAGACAGAGTCAGGAAATGAAAGCTTACTACTGAAATCTAGAGCACTCCTCTAAAACAGCCAATCAGAGGGAAACAAAAGTGTGCTCATCTCCATGGAGAAAAAAACAGAAAACAGAAAATCTCAGGGGAGGTTGTATGTTGTGGCATTCATTCATTCATCCATCACCATCGTTCCTTCAGCCAAGTCCTCCCTAAGTGTCCACATTCTGCACCTTGAAGGAGGACTGAAAGATGACTGGCTCTTGATCCTGTCTGCAAGGACCTCCAGTACAGAAAAAACTGGGGCAACTCCAGACTTTCTGTACAAACAGAGCCTCGAGGTGGCAATCTGCTGGAAGAGGACACATGGAAAATTGCTTCGAAGCTGGCTGAGAATAAGGAAAGCCTATTTTCATTTAGATTATGTATTTATGTGGGGTGACTTGAGGAGGAGAGGCTAAAGCTACCCTTTGGCTCAGCCACTCGGTAGGGGAGATCAAGTATGTGTGGCAGGGCCTGCAATACAATTAACAAGTGGGAAGGGGTGGCAGTGAGATTTAGATAGAATTTGAAGAGTTCAGAAGAGGGCAAGATGAGCCATTATTGCCTGAGTGAATCAGGAAGAGCTTCTAAAAAGAAAGGTGAGTTAAGGACCGAGGAAAACAAGGGAAAAGTCGAGAAGAGGAAGGAACTAGCCAAAGGTGTGCAGGTAGGGAAGCCTGGAACCAACCTGGGGACTCTCTCCAGGTGCCTGGAGCATAGCCATCAACAATAGGGAAAGTAGAAGGTCAGCTGGACAGGCAAGCTGAAGCCAGATGAAGGAGGTTCTGGGATACCAAGAGGAGGCTGAACTCTATCCAGAAAAGAACTGAGTCAAAGAATGTGACATCAGTAGTGCATTTCAGGAAGATTAATCTGACCAACTAATGGGTTGGAAATGAGAGACTGGAGCCAAGAGGAGCAGTTAAGAAGATCCTGCCAGAATTGGTTGGAGGAGACAGATGTGAGAAACAGACTCCAAATGACTATACAACTTGCTGGATGGAAAGAGCAGAGCTGAAGGTCATCCTAAGGTTTCCGTCTGTGAGGATGACTGTGAACTCCACTGCAGGAGGGAAGACAGGAAAGCCGCTGGTTTATGGGTGGAGGTGATCAGACATGGCGGGGTTGCACTTCCGGAAGGATGGCCAGCAGGGAGCTCAGGGGAGACAAGAGGTAAGAAAGATGCTGCTACTGAAAGACAAGCCAGGTTTGGAAATGAGGAGATGGTATTTAGCAGTGGGGAGCCAATCGGAAGGAAACATCTGAAAATGCAAGGGAGAAAGAAGATAACAACAAATCAGGAGCTCATCTCCCTGTCCCCAGGCACGACATTGCCTGTGCCCCATGGGAGTGCTGTTCAAGGTCCCCATGCCCTGCCTGGATTGGGTCTTATTTATTTCTTCAGTCAGTCTCCCCTCAATAGAACATGTCTCCATGAGGCTGTCATCAGCTGGATTTTCCGCAATAGCCCTTGTACCTCAAATACCACCTGGCTTGCTGGAGGTGCTCCTAAGTGTGCCATAGACATGTTTGATGGGGCCTAACTTGGCCACAACCCCTGGATAAAAAAGGTACAACATGCCAGCTCAGTGACTGGGCTGGCAGTGGACGGTGATCAAAGCTGGAGGTGGTAAGAGGGTGTTCACTGACAGGCTGGTTGAAGCCAGCCAGTCTCTCTCCTACATTGAACTAAGACACAGGGGTTGAGGGCAGTCATGATGGGCACTGGAACCTTAAACTCATGCAGGCTCTGAGCTGGTGGCCATCGTGGGCCTTAAGCCAAGTGCACACACAAGAAAGCCTGTGGTCAGAGAGGCAAGAGAATGGGGCAGAGAGAAGCAGATTCACACGGTTCCTGAGAAATGAGCAGCACAGCCTCCCTTCCTAACCTCCCTGCTCCAACCCTGGAAAGACTGGCTTAATTTAGCTCTCAGCCCCTGAGCACTGGTAAGGGCACAAAATCAGCCAACAGACTCTCCTGAAAGAAAGGAGGCTTCATCTCCCCCAGCAGTGGGGAATGTTTCCAAAAGACTATTCTTGGCTGCCAGCCCCTTTGAAGACTGAAGAATACCACCTCGTTCCAGGCCACGTTCCTTCCAGTGGCAACCCATGTCCACAACTAGTCAACATCCCATGTAAAGGTCTGGGCTCCTTACTCCAACCTGTAACAACACTGCAGGGCCTCTCCAAGTTCCAGAACATCCCATGGAATGGACTGAGGCCTTCACTGGGACTGCATCAGAGTTCAGCTGCTCCCTCTGGCCAATGCCCCTGTCTTGGCCTCATCTCCACGGGGGATGACCCCAATCAGACTCCCCAGTAAATGCCCTGCATACCAAGCTCCATCCCAGTACCTGTTTCCCAGGGAACCTCACCCTCGACAGCCCTAATACTGCCTATTATATCCTTATAATAAACTCTTTGTATACTAGCCAGCACAAGTAAATCCTGATTAGACTAAGGGTACCAGTTCTTTTTTATTTATAAGAGCACTTCCTATGGTGTTTTGCAAATAATCAAAACACCATAAGAAGAAGAAGAAGAAAGAGAGGCGAGAAGGAAGAAGAAGAGAAAGAAGAAATCTTTACTGAGCAAAAACTATGTCCTGGGCATTCTTCTAAGCATGTACCAGAATCATTTAAGCTTCACAGCATCCTTATGAGGCAGATACTATTATCCCTACTTTACAGATTTTAAAAGAACATAACCAAGGCATACTTTTCCAGAGCCACCCAATGAAGTAAGAGTAAAGTCAAAATGAGAATGCAGTCATCCAAACACAGAACCTGTGTCCTTAACCACAACTGACCCTGCCGCCTGCATCAAGGACAGTCAGTCACAGTGTAAAAAAACAAGTCAGTGGTTTTGAGCTGAATGGGAGCCCATAAATTATCTGGGCCACTCATTTTACTTTTACTGAGGCCCAAAACAATGATTTTTTTTAATACTCAAGGTTATACAATCCAGTTCAAAATATACATGCAGCAAAAAAGGATTGATAAAATGATAGTTTTAACAATGCAATTTTCTCCATAATTAATGATTTTGTTATATGGACTCTACTCATGGTACTTTACTATATACATTAAACATATACAGATATTACTGTATAATGTTACACACACTAAATCATATACATTCTATTTTAAGGGCAATATCAGGGACTGACATGACCCAGCATGCTGACTTTGGGACCTAAACCCCTGTAAGATGGGTTTCTCCTCGGAAGGAGCCGATGACAAGAACCAGACTAGAACTGGGGTCTCCTGATTCACGATCCAGCTTCTGTCCACCACTCCCACGCACGTCCCCTCTATTTGTTTGGCTGGTGTTATTTCAAAGAAACCAACTGGTTCAGAGCATTGCAACAACTGCCATTTAGAAAAACTCAGAGCCGGAGACTCAAGCTATTGAGAAATCCACGTGAATTATCACACTGCAGCCATGCTTTCGAGATCACTGTTTCTAATTAAAGGACCAGCTGACACATTACGTAGCTCCTTGGGAAGCATCCCATCACACCACATAATCTCCCAGATGTCCCTGGATTTCTCCTTCTTGCCTTTTTCATTGGTGTTCTCACCCTCATTACCAAGTAGTGATCATTTACTCACCACTGCTGTCCCTGGGGAATGATGTAAGACAGTGAACTATGTGACTCAAAATAGACCCAGCTTCCCAGTCTGAAGGAGGACGCAAGGATTCAGGACAACAGTCAAATATCTCTGGCCCCAACCAACCTCATCTCCTCCTCCCAAACCCCACTGCCACTGAATTATTTCCTGAGCCACTACAGATGCATTCACACCTCAAGGTCCCAAGTGACCTTTCTGGGACTTCCCTGGTGGTCCGATGGTTAAGACTCCGTGCTTCTGATGCAAGGGAGTGTTCCCTTTGCAGGAATAACAACAATCCATGGTTGGGGAACTAAGAGCCCATATGTTGCATGGTGTGCCCAAAAAATAAAAAGGAAAAAAAAATCAAGTGCCATTCCTGCTCTTCTCCACTTAATTAACTCATATCCGTTCTTCAATTTCCAGTCCAAGCACCAGCTCCACTGAGAAGGCATGCCTGCTCTTGTGACAGAGACAAGAGAGCCAAAGGGACATTTAAGTATCGCCTGAACCTGAGGTCACCAATTACAGACTGAATGGCTGTACAACGTCATATACTATACATGGCTGAGGTTTTCTTGAATCTTCAAAGTGTTAAAGAGCTTGGTGTGTTAAAAAATTACTGAATTTGTTGCAAACCCTTAAAACTCAGGAGACTTCACATAGAAGTTCTGCTTTGTGGCTTGTTATCTAGACCAGTCTTTTGGACTCTGTGGGAGAGGGCGAGGGTGGGATGATTTGGGAGAATGGCATTGAAACATGTATAATATCATATGTGAAACAAATCGTCAATCCAGGTTCAATGCATGATACAGGATGCTCGGGGCTGGTGCACTGGGATGACCCAGAGGGATGGTACGGGGAGGGAGGTGGGAGGGGGGTTCAGGATGGGGACCACGTGTGCACCCATGGCGGACTCATGTTGATGTATGGCAAAACCAATACAATATTGTAAAGTAATTAGCCTCCAATTAAAATAAATAAATTTATATTAAAAATAATAATAATAAAAGACCAGCGATCTGCAAACACTGGGCTTGCTTCCTACATGGCAACAATCAGATGAAAGGGAGTAGAAATTGCCCTCCCTGCACTTTTTTTTTTTGCACAAAAGTTCTGAGTTTGCACTTTGTAAAAACATAATCAATGGCTCTGTGAATTTGCAATCAAACTGTTTCACCAATTTCTAGGCTCAGGTTTTTTCTGCATGCCATTTTTTAACCTCAATATTTCATCTCACTTTTCTTCTTGATAAAGTCAAGAAGACTTTCTCTCAGCAAGAATCAGCGTGTACTAAACCTTCTTCTTTCTGTGTACCTGAAACTGCCTATCATCCTCATTCTTGGTGGTTTAGCTGAACAGAGGCTTCTGCGCTGACAGTTGTACTCGCTCAGCTTTTTCAAGGTGCTTCTTCACTGTCTTCTGGCAGCTGCTGCTGCTGCTGAGAAGTTTGCCGTCGGGCTAGTTGTTATTCCTTTACAGGTAATTTGTCTTTTCTCTGCAGAGCTTTTAAGAGTTTGTCTGTGTTCTTGAGGTTCTGAAGTCGTGCTACAGTATGTTTAGATGTGAGTTCATTTTTATTTGTCACTCATGGCTGCTTTTTTGAATGCTAGAATTCACGTCATTCTTTGGTTATGAGACAATGTGCATTCACTACCTTATCAAATATTGCTTCTAATTCATCTCCTCTATTCTCTTCTTCTGAAACTCTGACAGACATAGAGCCTTTTGATCTATTCTCTTTATCTCTCAACTGCTCTTTCATATTTTTAATTTCTCACCCTGGATTGGGTCACTGATGAACTCCTCAGTACGCAAGTGCATGCTAAGTCGCTTCAGTCATGTCTGACTCTTTGTGACCCTATGGACTGTAGCCCACTAGGCTCCTTTGTCCATGGGATTCCTTAGGCAAGAATACTGGAGTGGTTTGCTGTGCCTTCCTTGAACTCCTCAGTACTGACTTTTAATTCACCAGTCCTTTCTTCAGTTATGTCCAGTATTGAGGTCTGTCCAATTTACTGTGGTTTTATTAAGAAATTCAAAACTATTTATTTCCTGACTTCTAATTGGTTCTTTTTATATTCTATGTTCTTGTTTTGTTCCTGCTTACTTTTATTTCATTTATTCTTATTCTTTTTATAGATTCTATTCCTTTCTTCTGTCCCTGGAGGGTCCTCCTCACACGTATTTTGCAGACATCGTTAGCTTTAGCTCTGATTTCATATAGTCTAAAGTGAATTCATTTCCCTATTGTTGACTGTGCTGCCTATATTCCTTTCTTTCTTCCTTTTCTTAGGAATAGCGTTCCTCCTTGGAATTTGGAACCGTAGGCTTGCCTTGAGTGGGAGATTTGTTTTATGTCTGTTGCATTCTCTAGTTCTATATCTATCTGGCATTTTACACTTGACTTTTTCGGGACCACTAGAGTCCCCAGTGCAGACCAGATTCCAGTGGGAGCTCGGGTCTTAAATCCCATGGTGATACTGGGGACACTCAAGCTTACCACTGAGTACTAGGGGACTTGATGGGTACTGTCTGCAAGGATATATCAGTGTATCACTTTGTATTTGACATAGCTTCAGCCAGCAATCAAGAGAAGTTTTTTTCCCAGTCTACTTTTCTAGGTGAGAGAACCCCACTTCAGCTCCAGATTTCAAACAATAAACCTTGCCTCTCATGGGACACTTTGAGTTTCCCATTTCCTCTCCATAATGTACTCCAGGAGAATTGGTCTTATCACTGAAGCACTGAGGCTCCAGCCCGGGAGCGGGGAAGAACTGTACTGGTCAAAGGAGCAAGATCTATTAACATATTTCCCAAGGCATTTCCCCTAGATCTGGGAAAGTGAGGGCAGCAGAAAAAATCCCAGGTATGTATTTCAATACACAAGATGCAGCCAGGGAAAACAGCAGGGTCTAGCACCTCAAAGGGGCATCCTGTTGTACCCTTCAGTCCCAAATAAAGAAAAATATTTATGAAGACTGTACTCTGTACCCCCAAGTTTTCTTTAGTATTCCAAGCATGGACCCATGGTTATCTGAACTTTCCAATCTGCTTATATTTCAGGGGCGCATATTTTTCTTGAGGGTAATGAATACCATATGTGCTACTTGAAAAGGAAACCTGACATTCATTGAGTGTTCACTGTGCACTAGGTACTATCTAAGTACTTTAAACACATTAGCAACTTTCAGCCTCAAAGCAACCCTGTGAGTCAGATATTGCTGTACTCCTTATTTATTAAAGCAGGGAAGGAAGCTTGGTCAAGACCCACAGTAAGCAATGGTAGAGTCTGTCCCCAGAGCTCCCACTCTTGGCCATTACGTGACCAGCCTTCTCTAGTTTGCACTGGAGGACACCAGAAACTAAAGTAAGAGGACCCTGAAGAAAATGAAATCCAGACCAAAGGGTTGAGGACAACTTCTACATCTCTAACCCACACATACATAGACATCAAACAATTAAAAGACAAACTACTGTAGGCTAGAGGGACAACTTCCTGTTTCTTGGGAGCACGCAGCAAGTAACCCTACAGGAGTATTTTTAGGCTCAAGGGAAAATCCCTCAAGGGGAAACTCATACTCAGAAGTTGCTTGTGTATCATTTAATGAATAACAGCCATTGTCATTCTCAACTAATCCTTATGACAAAGTCCTAATCTATGAAAGTCCAGCTAAAATAACTCAGGTTTTATCAAGAAGTAGTTAACCTGGGACTTCCCTGGTGGATTCTTCCCAGTGGTAATGAATCTGCCTGCCAGTAAGGAAACACGGGTTCAATCCCTGGTCCAGGAAGATCCTACATGCCATGAAGCAACTTAAGGCCCTGTGCCACAAATATTGAGCCTGTGCTCTAGAGCCCAGGAACCACAACTACAGAGCCCATGTGCCACAAATACTGAAGCCTGGGAGCCCTAGTGACTGTGCTCTGCAACAAGAGAAGCCACAGCAATGAGAAGCCCGTGCACAGCAGCTAGAGTTGCCCTGTTCGTCATAACTAGAGAAAAGTCCATGAAGCAGCAAAGACCCAGAACAGCCAAAAATAAAATAAATAATTAAAATTAATTAAAAAAAAAAAAGCAGCAGCAAGTCTGGCTGGACCTGCCAGAGCTACACAAAAACAAAGCCCCTTCCGATCTGGGGTGAAACCATGGGGCCCAGCCAGGGATTCTATATGGGTGTCTTGTCTGCTCAAATCTGGGAGGGTTCTGTAGGACATTCTCACAGAAAACACTGGTCCTTGACAAAGAGGTGGGGGTAGGGAGGGATTCCAGTCAAACTGGAGGTTGTACCAACCAGGATCATCTTGAGTTTTTGCTCCCTGAGCCAATACATTGTGTCTGTAGCTCCCCTAGGACATAAGTTTCTATGTATAGAGGTGCCTGGTGACAATATTAAGGTCTTTCAGCTCTCACTGGTTTCAGTTTGTCTCACAGTAATACTTCCTTAGGTTCACATAGCACTTTGCTGTTTGAACAATTATATTCGCATGTCTGACTGAATTGATTCTCCCCAGAACCCCAAGAGGCACATATTAACCATCCCATGTCCCAGATGAGGAATTATCCCTTATCATCTGCTGAAGGTCTCACAAGAAGGAAGTGGCAAAACTGGAGCTCAAATCACAAACTTAAATCTCCTCTGCAGGGAAATTTAAGAAGCTATTCCCTCTCTTTGCACAGAAGGAAAAGTACAGAATTGCAGACAAGATTCTACAGCAGTCATGTTCACTTGGTCTCTCGTCTGCAGTGTCGGACTGGGTGTCTCCTAAGGAATTCAACACTGAAAACTCCTGAAGAGCAGGTTCACCTTCACTCTAAACTACAATTTAGACAAGTGAAGCCCTCAGAAAACTGCAGGACAAATTGCATGGGGTTGGCCCAGGTGAAGCCCTCTTCCTTTTCCTCAGTCCTTGGACATAGCCCCTTGGCAGCCTAAACTCACTCCAGTCCTTTCCCATTCATATCCCTAAGATTGAGCCCCTCAGACACCAGTTCAGGCCTAAATGAGGTTAAAAGATATCAAAGGGCAAAGTGTACTTGCCTCAGAGTCCAGTCCACATCTGTGCTCTAGTCCTGGGGTTATCACCCTCTCTGCCTGCCCATTAGATTCCAGGTTGTGATACCTGCTATCTAGATCCCCTTCTCCAGACCCCTCCTGGTTTCTGGAATTTCCCTGTCTTTGAGTCCTCAGCCCATCTCTCGACGCTTGTCAGTCTTCGTAGATCCCTGATGACACCTGCTTGGCTGTTGACCTCTGTTAATTCTCCTACCTAATCCTGCCTTCTGAAGCCAGATGCTTTATAATATTCACCTCCCCTGGCTGGTTTGCCTGGCCTCACCAGCCACCTCCTTCTTGTCTCTGCCACCCATGCCATGGTAGGGTAGCAACACTCATTCCCTTCATAAACAATCAGTAGGCAAAGCCAGGCAACCTGCTAGGCACTGTAGTGGAACATGAGGGCAACCAAGATACAAGCCTTGATTCTGCCATTTAAAAGGTAATTACATGTAACCCAGGTTTTAAATAATTTCATGTTTACGTTCTTGTCTTCCAAATGAAATCCTGAGGGTAAAGACCATGTCTCATATGATCCCATTTTTAGGTGCCCCACACCAAACCTTGCCCTAACGCTTTGCCAGGCAAAAGAGGCCAGTACCACCATCCTTCCCACTTTTAAAAATTATGATTTACACTGCTTTTCTCTGTCTACCTGCAAAATGAGCAAATGGAAAGCAGTGGGTGGAAAACCAGGCCTCCTAGCTGCAGAGGGAGAAAAAGGATCCACATACAGGCTCCACCAGAGAAGGCAGTGGGGTTTCCCATCACCCCGCACCCTGCTACATGCTGCCTTCCACAGCTAGGGCGGATGCACCACATCTCTTACCCCTCAAACACCTTCAGGAATTCTCCAATTCCTTGCTTCATCTTAACAAAGCATCCAAGACCCTGCCAGATCAGGTATTGGCTGAGAATGTGGGCCCTGGAGCCAAACTACCTGGGTTTGAATCCCAGCTTTGCCACTGGCTGCATGTGTGACCTTGTCCAACTGGTTAGAGTAACATCTACCTTACAGGTTGATGTAGTATGGATGAAAAAGTCCACAGGAGTTTATGCATTTTGAGGTAGTTTTGCAATACAAACACAAATACTTTGATTCTCCTCTCTTCAAAAGGGGCCTACAAACATCCTTTATTTTCCCTTAAGTGTGGGATATAGTCAGTGACTTGCATCTAAGGAATGGACTGTGGCAGAAGTGATAGTGTATGACTTTCGAGACGAGGTCACGCAAGGCACCGTGGTTTCCTCCTTACTCTCCCTGCAGGATCACCCTGTCTGGTAGCCGGCTGCCATGTTGTGAGGACACTCACACAGCCCTGTGGAGCGGTCCCTGTGAAGAGGAACTGAGGCCTGCAGCCAACAGCCAGGTGAGTTCAGTTCAGTTCAGTTCAGTCACTCAGTCATGTCCAACTCTTTGCAACCCCATGGACTGCAGCACGCCAGGCTTCCCTGTCCATCACCAACTCCCAGAACTTGCTCAAACTCATGTCCATCAAGTCAGTGATGCCACCTAAGCATCTCATCCTCTGTCGTCCCCTTCTCCTACCTTCAGTCTTTCTCAGCATCAGGGTCTTTCCCAATGAGTCAGTTCTTCACATCAGGTGGCCAAAGTATCAGAGTTTCAGCTTCAGCATCAGTCCTTCCAATGAATATTCAGGACTGATTTCCTTTAGGATGGACTGATTGGATCTCCTTGCAGTCCAAGGGACTCTCAAGAGTCTTCTCCAACACCACAGTTCAAAAGCATCAATTTTTCAGTGCTCAGCTTTCTTTATAGTCCAACTCTCACATCCATACATGACTACTGGAAAAACCATAGCTTTGACTAGACGGACCTTTGTCAGCAAAGTACTGTCTCTGCTTTTTAATATGCTGTATAGGTTTGTCATAGCTTTTCTTCAAGGAGCAAGTGTCTTTTAAGTCCATGCCTGCAGTCACCATCTGCAGTGATTTTGGAGCCCAAAAAATAAAATCTGTCTTTGTTTCCATTGTTTCCCCCTCTATTTGCCATGAAGTGATGGGACCAGATGCCATGATCTTCATTTTTTGAATGTTGAGTTTTAAGCCAGGTGAGATAGGTATCTTCAAAGTGAATCCTCTAGCCCCAGTTAAGCCATTACATGGCTGCAGCCCTGGGATCTCAGCTGCAAGCCCATAAGAGAACCTCAGCAAGAACCACCCAGATAACCCACAGAAACTATGTGAGACTGTAAATTTTGGTTGTTTCTAAACTGCTCTGTTTGGGGGTAGCTTGTTTCATGGCAATAAATACCTATTACATACGTGAAGAATTTATATATATAAAGAGTTAATAAAGAAACTTAGAACAGTGCCTGGCACATGGAAAGTGCTTAATATTATTATTATTTTATGTTATAACCACAGGAGTTTATGTATTATTCTCCAAGCAACATTTTTAAATTTATAGAAAAACAATTTGAGCCTCAAATACTGACCGTTGTGGATTATAGCCCACTGAATAAAATAGAAATTCATGAGTTTGTGCTGATATAAATGAATGAATGGACAAACAAATAAAGGAGGGGTGAAGGCTCGAGCATGCAGTAAAATTTCAAATAATAAAAGGATAAGGAATTATAGAATCATCATTTGGCAAAACATGATGCTAAAACTAAAGGGTCAAAGTTTGATGAGGAACAGAATATGTACAAGGTCTCAAAGCAGTTTCCACAAAATAGCTTTTTAAATACTAATTTATTAATGAGTACAAAATACTCATTAATCAACTTTGTAATGGAGAAACCTGGCAAACACCATCTTAATCAACTGATAAATGTCAATACCAACAGTAATAGGACCAATCAACATCATGTGCCTCTTGACAGGATGCACTGGGAAGAACTCCCACAGGCCAGAGCCTGTCTCGTTAATTTCTTCATCCCCAGCAGTGCCTCACGGAGCAGCAGCTCCTGCTCTCTGGCCACTGGGCACCTGATGCTGCCCCTGACGCACTGGACACATATCATCCCATTTGATCTTCACAACGACCCTAGGCTCTGAGAAGCAAGAAAAGGACCCAAAGCCACACAACCAGTAAGGCAGAGAGGTAGATACACACTCTGCTCTGCCCATTTCCACATTGGACTGGCTCCCATTGGCACTCAATAATTGTTGAATCTAGTCCTCTCTGCAACTCCAGGGGATTTCTGAACACAGGGCAGTTGCCCCCAGGCCATAGCTGCATTCTCCTCCCTTCCTCCTTCTAAATATCAGAGCCAACAATCAGAGGGAGAGAAAGCACTGGACACAGAACCTGAAGGCTATACTAGTTTTAGCTCTGCCCCTCACCTTACTCATGCTTGCTGCTGCTAAGTCGCTTCAGTCGTGTCCGACTCTGTGCGACCCCATAGACAGCAGCCCACCAGGCTCCCCCGTCCCTGGGATTCTCCAGGAAAGAACACTGGAGTGGGTGGCCATTTCCTTCTCCAATGCATGAAAGTGAAAAGTGAAAGTGAAGTCGCTCAGTCGTGTCCGACTCTTTGCAACCCCATGGACTGCAGCCCACCAGGCTCCTCCATCCGTGAGATTTTCCAGGCAAGAGTACTCATGCTTACTCATATCCATTTACCTCAATTTTGGTCCAATGCTGTGGTTTTCAAATTTCTTTTAGCCACCTCAATATATCATAGCAGTGTTATTTGCAATAGTCAAAAGGTGGAAACAACACAGATATCTATGGAGGGATGAAGGAATAACAAAATGTGCTCTATACATACAGTCTTAAAAAGGAAGGAAATTCTGACATATGCTACAACATGGATGAACATCAAAAACATTATACTACATGAATAAGTCAGACAAACATTATATATTCTATGATTCCACTTATATATGAGGTCCCTGGAGACAGAAAGTAGAATGATGGTTGTGGGGGGGAGGGGGAAATGAGGAGATAGTGTCCAAAGGGTCCAGAGTTTCAGCTGGGGAGATGAAAAGCTTCTAAAGATGGATGATGATGATGATGGCTGCACAATAATATGAATATATTTAAAAAAAAATAATATGAATATAATTAATGCCACTGGCATGTATACTTGAAAACAATTAAATAATTTAAACAATTAAAGTGCTCAATTTTAGGTTATTTATCTTTGGCTACAATTAAATAAATAAATACCTCAGTGTATGCAACAGATGAAGCAAAAATAAGAGAATGGAGTATTAAGATGCTCCCTTAACACCACCCCACCCCACCCACTTCCGTGACTGCAAAAGTCTCAGTCCCTGAGGAGCACATGGACTATTTCAATCCTAGTGTCTGGGGTTCCTGGAACGAGGTCTGTCCATGGAGTGTGCTACCTACAATTTCAACCCTGAGCAGCCCCTGCTCCCTCTGTTGCCTTTGCCAGCTGCAGCAATGAAGCCCAAGGGTTAAACCACAGTGAGGACAAGCCCTCCCAACACAGGGCAGAGGCTCCAGGAGGATCCGGCAGGTGGGAGCACTCCCAGGGAAGTTGGCTATGGGTGAAGCACATGAGGGTAGCGGGGGTGAGGAGGCAGGAGCTTGACAACCTAGCGGCACAGCTGTACTCATTATTCCACGGTTTCCCGTCCAGAGCCTCAGTTTCCACTTTTGTAAAAAGGGAACAGTAATAGCAGTAGCTGCCTCAGAGGGTATGTTGAGGATTAACTGAGATAACATACATAAAGGGCCTGGCATAGTAAGTGATTCAAACAGGGTGATGGTATGTGATGGCGGGGCGGGGCGGGGGGGGGGGGTGCCTTGTGGTCAAGGGCTGTGCTTTGGAGGCAGGCTCTGTCACTTACCAGCTGTGTGATTTTGAAAGAGTTACTTACCCTATCTGTGCTTCACTTTCCTCATCTATAAAAGTGTACCTACTTCTTAGGTTATTAGGAAGATTAAATGGGCTGATTGAAATAAGATTGTTAGGACAATGCCTGGTCCATGCCTGGTCCACAGCAAATGCTCAATAGATGTGAACCATCTCCTCAGGCCTGTCTGAACAGACCTCCAAATGCAGCAGGCCTGGCTGAACTGAGGGGGATGGAACCCATGTAATGAGGCTGGTGTGACTGAGCAAAACACAGATTAGACCGGCCAAACCAAACACAGGCCATGGGGGCCTACTTCACAGCCCAGGGCCCCCACTCCTGGGAGACAGAATGGCTCCAAGCTGCACAAAGTTGGGGCAGTGGGCAGGTCAGGGGGTCAAGGGTGAGTCAGCTGGGAAAGCAGAGGAGAAGGAAACAAGATTGTTCTCCAATCTTCCCTCAAAAACAAGCAGAGGGTGTGGACCAAGAGCCTCAGAGCTCAGATTTGCTGTTTACCGTCCTAACCAAAGGTATTTTGAAAGCGTGGCTGCCTTTGTGTTTTCCCCTTGGCCTTCACCTGTGGCTCACCACTGAAGCCAGAGGGCTAAATTTAGGCTTCTCTGCTGCTCAGGCCCAGCGGGAAGGCTGCTGCTTTCAGAGTAAAGAGGGGAGGGGGAAGTGGGGGCTGAGGGGGTGCACAGGAAGAAGGAGGCAAACTCCACCAAAGGCTTCTGGATGCTGCTGGGCTCCAGGCCATCAGCCTGGCCTGAAGCATGGCAAGGATCTCGGTTCCAGGCCTCCAGCAAGCCACAGCTTGGGGCAGGTTGTAGACCTGGGGCCTGTGCACAAGCAGGGCTGGGGTGAGTCAGAGACCCCGAGATCCCACCCATGGAAAACACTCAGAGGAAACTCTGAGACTCCCAGTGGAAACCCTTGTCCTTGTCACCACCGCGATAGACTCATCTCTTTACGGACGAGGAAGATGGGGCCCACTGAATGTGCACCCACTATTCCAGCACTGCATGAAGCACCTTAGGGGCAGCATCCCCTTTAACTCCCAGCAGTAACTAGTATTTCTATATTATTATAAATCTAGAGCTGATACACAGCTCAACTGATCTTTCTCATGACCTTGTGCCTTTAAACATCATCATCTACCATATAAATTGGGGAACCAAACTGTTCAAACCTCCCAGCAAGTACCGCTGGTGCTAAACTTGGATCCCAAACCCCCTGACAACCAGACCAATTTACATGCACTCATACACACAGATTTATTCCAAAGAATCTCCCTAACGGAGACATTGGGTGTGGCCACTGCTAGGCCTCTCTTTGCCTACTGAACTCTACCATCTTCTTCCCACACAATGGAGGCATTTCGGGTGGATGGTATACCACGCCCTACTCCATACAATCTAGATGGTTATTCTCAGTATCCACAATATTTATACTGCACCTCACTGTTAGCGGACCTTCCCTTTGATCCTATAAAAAGTCTTCTTTTACAGACAGGAAAACAGGTAAAATCCCAGACTTGCTAAATAACCCAGATGGAGACGCACAGTTTCACACCCAGTTCCAGATGGAAGCCTGGAGTTAATGAGCCCCCTTCCTATCTTTCCATCTGCTCCCCACCCCTCCTATCCCTGTGAGCCACCAATCCTTCCCAAGGCGTCCCTCTGTCCTTCCTGTTCTCTAGCCCTTCTGACCCCTTCCCAATCCTTGTCCTGAACCTTCTGTCTATTCTACTGCAAAGACACTACCTCGTGGCTTGGCTCTTCCCAGGGTTCTGATCATGTCACTCCTTCTGCTTCAAATTCATCTGTGGCTTCCCTTAGGATAAAGATCAAAATCCTTAAGGACATTCAGGTCCCGTGTTTGCTTGCCCAGGTTACCTTTCCACCGCCCCTCCCCCCCACCACCTCCACCCTGCCTCAGCCACTCGGGCCATCTTTCAAGTCCTCCATCCCAGGGTCATGCTGTTCCCTCGGTCTGGCCGCTCCTCATCTGGTTAACATCTATTCATCCTTCAAATCGTCATTCCTCCTTCCCTGAATCCTCTGTCTGGGTCAGATTCCTGTTAAATGCTCTCACAGATCTAAATTCTTCTCCTTCAAAGTCTTATATCAGGTATAATCATCCATCCCATGCATGTGATTACCTGATAAATGTGGAATAAATCCTATTAGGAGGAAGATCCAATGAGAGTGGGCACTGTATCTGTTTTCACTTATCACTGTATCCCCATCACCAAAAGACTGTTGAGCAAATCACGGATGAATGAATGAATGCACAAATCTCCCTCTCCCAACTGCCTAAGCCCCAGTCTAGCCTTCCCTGACACCATTCTTCCCTCACAGCCCTCTCCTGTAAAGACCACCCACCTCCCTGCTCTCACTTGGTTTGTCCACAGCTATCACTCATCAGCTGTCTTTTCCTCCTCTGAAGACCACACCACCCAGTAGGCTGTGTGCTCCATCAGGGCAGGCATTGTGTTTGTCTCCTTTTCCTCTGAAATTTCAGGACCCAGAAAATAACAGATGCTGAATAAATATCTGTTGAATGAATGACTGTCCATCCTTAAAACCACCTGTGCCAGATTGCTAGATGGTCCCACAAATTTTATTCCCTCCTTCGCCCGTAGGGATAGAGTACTAACTGAACTCATAACTGCCCCAGAGAGAAAATTTCCAGCCTCCCTTGCAGTTAAAGGTGACCTGTGGCTAAGTGTTTTCCAATGGAATGTGAGTGGTTATCATGGGGCCCAGAAACAACCTGTAAGTAAATGCAACATCCTAGAGAATGGCAGAGCCATAGTATAGATGTCCCGCGCAGACTTCATGGAGCAGAGCTTTGCTGACTGCCAAAGCCAGCAGGGTTGTTACATGAGAGAGAAAAGTACTTAAGCCTAGTATATTTGGGTGTCTCTATCCTAATCAAAGGGATTCCCGTTCCATCCCTGGGTTGGGAATGTCCCTTGGAGGAGAAAATGGCAACCCACTCCAGTATTCTTGCCTGGGAAATCAATGGATAGAGGAGCCTGGTGGGCTCCAGTCCCTGGGGTCACAGAGAGTCATACATGACTGAGTGACTGAACACACACACATACCCTAACCAACACGCCATTATTTCCAGACCTCCAAGCCACACCCACAAGAGCAAATGTGCACTTGGCTGCTGGTACACAGCTTCCTCATGATGTGCACTGTTGCCCTTGTCTGAAACCAGTTGAACACCCACAATGATGACCAATTATCACTCTTGACTTCAGTTTTGCTCTCACTAATTTAATAGTCTGTTCTGCAACTTTTCAGAGTCCACTCACGCAGCCCCACCCCAGCCTTGTCAGCTCCCAGGAACTGCCCTGCCTCTGAAATCCTCAACTGGAAAATTCCTCTTTCTAGCTGCAACTCATTCATTATTTCTGCTACTACCTGACTCCCAACAACCCCTGTTCTCAGCCTCCTAGAGACCTCCAGTCCTGGGTTCTCCTCTTGTGAACCATAGCCTTGAGAGAGACATTGCACTCTCACTACCAATGGAAGCTCACTGACAGCAGTGATTCCCACAGGCAGAAAGAAGGGGGCCATTGGTCCTCAAGGGGCTGGGTGTGCTCCTCCGTGGGCTCTTTCCAGCATCCATCTGCCTGCCCTCTCTGTGGCCCCTGCTAGGCCACCATTTTCTCCTACCACTCAAACCATAAGAGGCCACTGCTCATCTTGCTGGCTTTCTGTCTACTCCCTCTCCACTCTCCCCCTCATTCTCTACAGCTAGTTCCCTTCTGAACTTGACACTTGGTTCCCTGGCATCATTTCTCTTGCTCTTCTCTACTCACATCTCATGTTCTCCTTAAGCAACCTTGCCCCATGCCTGTGCCCCAGCTTCACATACTTGCTGGTAACACCCACATCTGTGCCCCATCCTCTGACCTTGCACCTGAGTTCCAGGAGCTGAATTCTCCGCCTCCAAGGTCCGGGCTACCAGATGCTCCTCACCCTTGGCGTGTCTGAACAACACTTAAGATCCTCTGCTGCTTCCCTAAATGTGAGCCTTCTTCTGTGTTCCCTGTCTTGAAGAATGACACTCAGTACATATTGTGGAATGAATGGAAGTGTGACTAGTTCTGCAGCACGGATTTTATTTGGACAGGCGTAGGAAGTATGTGCTGGATGGAGGGAACATCAGAGCTAGAGTGCGGAGGTGGGTGTGAGCATGAAGCAATCAGCAGACGGCAAAGAGACCAGCCTAGAAGAAGTGAAGAAGGAGAGGGAAGCTGAGATCTGCATGCCCTTGCCAAGTCCCTGGCCTTGGGCTGGCTTCAGCCTTGGGATGTGCTAATTTTAAGGAACATCCCTGGACAATCAGGATGCAACATAAGGAAGAAGGAGAATCCAGCTTCCAAACTTGCATCTTCTGAAAACCATCAACTTTCCCACTTCAGACTGAAAAAAGCAAAACCTGTTCTCTGCACTTCTAAACAAAAGCCCCAGCCTAAAAATCTCCCGTCTTCTGCCTGCCTTGCTGTTTTCTTCCCACCCTCCTCCTCTGTCAACACCACCTCTGAGCATATTCAGTAGATGCAGCTGGGAGCAAAATGCCCCCAGGGAATGGCAAGAAACGCCACCTAATGACAAATAATGGTAGTTAGAGCATCTGCACAGCCCTTTCCAACTCACAAAGTGTTTTTTGTTGTTGTTTTTTTTTTTTTTTAACAAACATTAGCTCATTGACTCCCCACTACAATCCTCTGCAGGAGGTAACATTCTCCCCCTCTGCTTGGGAGTAAACAGAAGCCCAAAGAGGTCAGGAGACCTGTCTAGGGATGCAAGGAGCAAGCAGCAGGCCTGTGTCAACAGGAGGTGTTACAAAGTCACAAGGCAGGAGCACAATGCACAGCTCAACTTTTCAGCCCAAAAGTCCATCACAGAGAACTTGGCCCCAGACCTCTCCAATCCCTTGCTTTCTCTATACAAACTCAGATATATCTATAGGCATTTCATCCTAAAGACCCATTTTTGCCTGACACAGAGGCCCAACCATCAGCTCTACTGTTACCAGCTGCTCCAGGTTCACTCAGAGAGTCAGCAGGTTGGGAAGCAGCCAACCCATCCCGTTAAGGACCTGCCAAGGCCCCTGGAGAACCGAGTGCTTGGGCATCAAGACTAGAACCAGGACCACCATTCATGCACCAGCAGAGGTGCAGCTGCCGCAGCTGGTTTCAAAACCAGCCTTTGTTTCAGTTCACCTGTGGCTTTTCAAAACCCATTTAATAACTGTCAAAGGTCCACATTGGGAGAATGGACTTATTCAGGAAAACTGTATAACACTTAAGAGGTCCAGATGGAGATTTCTTTTGGGGTTTTCAGCCATTTCTTTGTACCTGCTACAAGGTAAGTCAACTAAAAGATGTGCTTACTAAACCAAGTAACCTGTTACATGATGACTTCTTCCTGCAGTAAAAACGGAAGAAAAAGGAAAAGCCTACTGGTTCATAATATCCCTTTCATTTACATTCGGGCTCCTACTCTGTGCCAGAGACTAACAATATGAATATGCACGTTTATATTCCTGGAATTGCTTAGTGGTTAAGAGCCCAAACTCTGGAACCACACCCCACAGTGCCTGTGTGCCCCTTCCTCCCAACATTTACAGCTCTGCATCAAGGAGACAGAGAGATTTCAGTCTCAACTGGCCCCTCCCCTTGCTGCCCCTGGGCAGGGCTCAGCCACAAGTGTACATGACAGCACTGACTCGAATCCTGACTCAGCTGCCTACTGTGTAACCCTGGGCAAGTTTCCAAGCCTCTCTATGAATCTAGGAATTAGGACAAGTAGTGGCGTCTACCAGACAATGTCATGAAGGATGAAATGAGATAATGCAAGGAAAGTGTTAGCACAGAACCTGGCTGCAAGGAAGCACTTATATATTTAAATACTATTATTGTGTATATGCCAAGAAATTTGGAAAACTCAGCAGTGGCCACAGGACTGGAAAAAGTCAGTTTTCATTCCAATCCCAAAGAAAAGCAATGCTAAAGAATGTTCAAACTACCACACAATTGCACTTATCTCACACGCTAGCAAAGTAATGCTCAAAATTCTCCAAGGTAGGCTTCAACAGTATGTGAACCGAGAACTTCCAGACGTACAAGCTGGATTTAGAAAAGGCAGAAGAATCGGAGATCAAATTGCCAACATCCACTGGATCGTAGAAAAAAGCAACAGAATTTCAGAATATCTCCTTCTGTTTCACTGACTACACTAAAGCCTTTGACTGTGTGGATCATAACAAACTGTGGAAAATTCTTCAAGAGATGGGAATACCAGACCACCTGACCTGCCTCCTAAGAAATCTGTACGCAGACCAAGAAGCAATAGTTAGAACTGGACATGGAACAACAGACTGGTTCCAAATTTGGAAAGGAGTATGTCAAAGCTGTATATTGTCACCTTGCCTATTTAACTGATATTAAGAGTACATCATGTGAAATGCCAGGCTGGATGAAGCACAAGCTGGTATCAAGATTTCCAGGAGAAATACCAATAACCTCAGATATGCAGATGACACCACCCTTATGGCAGAAAGTGAAGAGGAACTAGAGCCACTTGATGAAAATGAAAGAGGAGAGTGAAAAAGCTGGCTTAAAACTCAACATTCAAAAAATGAAGATCATGTCATCCAGTCCCATCACTTCATGGCAAATAGATGGGGAAACAATGGAAACAATGACAGACTTTATTTTCTTGGGCTCCAAAATCACTGCAGATGGTGACTGCAGAAATGAAATTAAAAGACACTTGCTCCTTGGAAGAAAAGTTATGACCAAGCGAGAGAGCATATTAAAAAGCAGAGACATTACTTTGCCAACAAAGGTCCATCTAGTCAAAGCTATGGTTTTTCCGGTAGTCATGTATGGATGTGAGAGCTATAAAGAAAGCTGAGCACCGAGGAATTGATGCTTTTGAACTGTGGTGTTGGAGAAGACTCTTGAGAGTCCCTTGGACTGCAAGGAGATCCAACCAGTTCATCCTAAAGGAAATCAGTCCTGAGTATTCATTGGAAGGACGGATGCTGAAGCCGAAGCTCTAATGCTTTGGCCACCTGATGCGAAGAACTGACTCATTGGGAAAGACCCTGATGCTTGGAAAGACTGAAGGCAGGAGGAGAAGGGGACGGCAGAGGATGAGATGCTTAGGTGGCATCACCAACTTGATGGACATGAGTTTGAGCAAGCTCCAGAAATTGGTGATGGACAAGGAAGCCTGGCGTGCTGCAGTCCATGGGGTTGCAAAGAGTTGGACATGACTGAGTGACTGAACTGAACTGACTGTGTATAAGACATTGTTCAGGCACTCATGGAGTTTACAGTCTAGTGGGAGATTGTAGAAATATTACAACTATTTATGACCACTGCTGGGGAGAAGAGCAGTAGGACACGAATCAAGAAGCTGTTCTTGAAGGATGAGTAGGAGTTCACCAGGCAGGGAATGAAAGGAGGCTGGGGTCAGGAGGGAGAACATGAAAGGCTTTGAGAACAGTATGTACAAATGAAATGAGGTGTTACATGTCATTACATATTCAGAGAATGGTGACACGTTTCCACACTATTAACTACTAATTAGGAATTTTTGCTGAGCTCAGGTGCTTGGTAGCAGAGCAAATAACTCCCTCAGGGTGCCAAACTTATGATTCCAGACACTTGATTTTGAAACTCAATGTACCTATGCTTTGGGCTAATTAGGCCAAAGCCTTTTGAAGCAGACAATGGCATGGATTAACCAATAGCACCTTTCTCGAGTTTAACCAACACTTGGGATGTAACCGCAAGAGCATGACTCAATGAGGGCTCCTGCAGGTACTCACTGGGCTGCTCCTAGCAGGGGAGGGAGGGGCAGAGGAGATGCCCTAGAAGTCAGGGCACCTGGGGTCCAGTTCGTCCTTCCAGGAAGTCACCATCCCCCCTTGCCAAGCCTCAGTCACTCCACCTGCAGGATGAAGGGACTGGGTGAGAGTTTCTTCAAACAGGAGGTTACACCAGAATTGCTTAGAACCTGGACTTGACAGTCAGGTGTTTGATGTTCAAGAGGAATAAAAGAAGGATTTAATATATGTAAAGCACCCCACACAGTGACAGACCCATAGGAAGCACAGAAGAAAGGACAGAGGGTTTTAATCACTGCACTGAAATAGCGCTAGCATGTGGGATGGACGTGCCAATAAAGGTTTTAGAACAAACAGCCCCTCAGTCTCACCCCTTGGAGAGTTCTGCAACCCGCAGAAGCCCCGTGCCAGGGCAGTACAACCAGCTCCATAAACTTCAGACTCGGTGCTATCATCTTTCTGTTTGGCTTGAATGGGTTTTCCAGAGTTTTTTACATGGAAAACACTCACATGACAACCTCAGAGCTGTGTGGCAGTAGTGGGAGGGGGCAAGGAAGACAGAGTGGAAAGAAACTCTCTGGTGATAGAAACCAGAAGTGTTCTGAAGAGGCCAAAAAACTGCAGAAGAATGTGAGTCACACCCAGATACAACAAACGAGAGGCAGAGGGAGCAGAGCAGGACTGCTGTTTAGGAAGTAGCCAGTGGCCCCTCACAGGAAGAAGGACTTATGGTCTTTGCCTCAAATACTCCAGGACATTCTCTGTTCTCCTTGCTGTGAACAACACTGAGGTCAACATTAGGAAGAGTTCGCATCTGTCCTTGCTTCCTCACCTCTGCCAATAGATGCTCTCCTCCAGCTGCTTCACAAGTGTGGGCCCTGCAGGGCAGTGAGGTCAAAGAAAATTGCCCGGGGTCACACTGTGCAGAGGCTTGAACGCAGGCCTCAGACCCACACTTTATGGCCATTCCTCTCCCCCAGGCTCTTCACTTATTAGAGAGTAGTGGGCACTTTCAAAGTCCCGAGAAGGCTGCCAAGTATCCTGGGACCACACAGAGTCTTTGTGTTCCAGGTTGCTAGGAGCCCGTGAGACATGGAAGAGGACCCCTCACCATGCGATGAGAGGCAATCCCACCCCTGGGCAGCCAGCTCCCACCTGGAGCCTCTCCTCACCTGACGTGTGCTGTAAATGACCCAGCAGGGTCCACTCTCACAGTGGGACCTTTCTCCAGCAGAACCCCGGGAACCCCCTGTGGTCACCACAAAGTCCCATGAGATCCCAGTAATGTCCTGGCAGGCTCATGTCCCCTCTTTCTTGGTCTTGAAAGAGGATCAAAAGACTGTGTTGATCCTTGGGCCTCCAGGCAAGGGCTCAGCTGCCCTTGAACTGTCCCATCTGCTCCAAGTTCAGGGGAGCTGTGAGGGCATGGAAAGAACACGAGAGTCAAGTGAGAGGCTGACATTTAACCCCAGCTCTGCCGCTTAAGACGGTTACGGACCATCTGCAAGCCTCAATTCTCTCCTCTCCAAAATGGGAGTGCTCAAGTGCCAACCTCACAGGGCCACTCTGACGGTCAAATGGGGTAATAAATAAGAAAGCTTTTTCATAGACTGGAAAGCCCTATAAAAGTATATGTGGGATTATGGGTTGTTTTATCCTTTGCCCAGCTCTATATCAGCTGGAAGGATATTAAAAAGTTCCTTATTAGAATCTTATTAAGAATTCTCATTAGAGTCTTATTAAAAGCTTTTATTATTATTATATTTATTATTTTAATATATTATATTATAATATAACATAATTATACTATTACACTCTGCCCAGATACTTCAGAGTAGCCCCCGTATGTCCAAACTAAATAAGATGGAAACAGACCTGATAGCCAGAGCATATTGACCATAATCAGAGGCGAGAGGCTAGGAAGGTAATCAATATTCGTTTCCTGGGGCTGCCACATGAAAGTCCCACGAGCTGCGCGGCTTAAACAATAGAAATGCCTTGCTTCTGTTCTGGAGGCTGGAAGTCCGAGATCACGGCATCGCGCAGGGTTGGTTCCTTCCAAGGGCTCTGAGACAGCCTGTCCCCCAGCTTGTGGAGATTTGCTGGTGACCTTTGGCACTCCTTGGTTTGTACATGCATCACCCCTTCTCTGCCCTTGTCTTCACATGGCACCCTTCGTGTGTGTGTGTGTGTGTGTGTGTGTGTGTGTGTGTCTGTGTGTGTATGTCTGTGTGTCTGTGTCCAAATTTCCCCTTTTTATAAGGATCTAGTCATACTGGATGCAGGCCATCCTAATGATCTCATCTTAATTTGATCTCTGCAAAGACCCTATTTCCAAATCAGGTCACATTCGCAGTTCTTGAGGGCTCAGAACCCATAACAAACATCTTCCCCCAACCCTCTGGTGTTCTCAGAGCCTGGATACCCAGCTCATGTCTGCCTCCGCCTGTGTCTATCCACTCATCTGTTTTCAGTCAAGCTCTGGGCTAGGCTGCTAATGGAATGTTCATCCCATGACTTCAAGATCAACCACACAGGAGTTGGTTCCTTCCTGGGCACTTGATGGAGGAGCCCCAGATACAACATCATGGGTTTCACATGAAAAAGTACACTGATCCTCCTTCACAGCGGTAGAGAGCGCTGGGGGTGGGGTGGGGAGTGAGGGCTGGGAGGGCAAGCCAAAGACAGCACATGCTCTGGAATGAGGCCACCAGGAAGGGCCCAGCGCAGGGGCTTCGTCTAGCGCAGCAGATTAGACTGGAGGTGGCACGGGGACGCTGCAGGGAGGGAGGCCAGAGACCAAAGTAAACAGAGACAGAAGTCATGTGAGAGGAAGCTGGGAAGCTACCAAGGCCAACAGGAGAGGTGGCGGGGCCTGGTTCCCGGCCACCAACCCCTGAACGCTGTACACTGTGGCCGGGCCGAGTTGGCCAGGCTGGTGCAGTGAGGCTGGACGTCTGTGGGCCGGGGCAAATGCCGCTGGCGAGGTTTGGCCACATCTGGCCTGGCTCTGGCAGGATGCTTCCCACACTCTCTGCTGAGGAGGCCACAGCACAGGAAAGCTTCTGCCTGCCGACACAGCCAGCCCCACACACTGGTGCTGGAGAACGTGAAGCACATTGGGGTGGGGGAGAGCCAGAGGGAGAGCTTCCATGCTGAGTCAATGTGCGCACGCTTGTCCCCTGCCCAGCTGACAGGCCCCAGATGGTGGGTGGGGGTGCTCCTTGTTTAGATGGTCTGGGGGCACTGCCAGTGAAACAACTGACCCCTCCAGGGGAGTGTCTGTTGGAGAGTCGCTGACATCTACCAGGATATCCAAAGTAATGAACAATAGTTCCTGCATCAAGCAGCTTACTGACCAAGAGGAGAAACAGCTGAGCAAAGGGGCAGTTTGAGTGGACTGGAATAGTTCCAGGTGGAGAAAATGATGGGGGAGAAGAAATAATCAAGGCCTGGAGGTTGGCAGGATGCTCCCCAGAGGAAGGTACAACCAAGTGACATTCTAAGGACTGAACTTCCTTCAACTCCTCCAACTTGCCACCTGTCACCCTTCAGCAGCTTCACACACTCTGTGTGGACCTGCCCTGCTCCCCGCCCCCCACCTCCCCATCCTTCAGGCCACTTCCTGAACAGGAATCTTTACTCCCATTTGGTGGATGAAGAACCCCAAGCCAGTGAAATGAAAAAACAACCTATGCTTGTCCCTGGGGACTCAGGTGAGTCATCTGGGGAAATGGGAGTGATCTGGCAACACCGGACACTCTTCTCTGGGCTGGGGGACAGTAGGCAGGGGCAGTGGGAGATGGCCTTCTATGCACATGGATGTCTGCTGCACAAGCGTGGCTGGCATCACAGCCTGAGGACACATGTTAAGCCAGCAACTCATTCCCACGTCCCTCCCCACCCTGTGGGGCAGGTGGGCAGGAGTCCCCTGGGGTGCTTCGGAACACATGGCTGCTCACTGCTGTCAGCCAAACATCTGAAATTGCCCAGTGTCCAGATGTTTCAATACCTTTTAGCCATGAGCTTAAATCCCAAACCAAAATTAATTTTAGTCAATTTTGTAAAAATTGTTTGTATCTCAGAATTTACACAGCACTTCTCAGTCTATCTTGTACATTTTATTATGATTTCCTATGTATTGATCTGTCTCCCCCACTAGATAATGGATGTCCTTGGAAAAGGAGTCAGTATTTTATTTGCCTGTGGATCCCCAATCCCCAACACAGGTCCTGGAGCACAAAAGGTCTTCACTAAACATTTACAGATTGAACGTGTGTTTAGCAGTGAACTAACTCACGGACGTGACTCAGGATGTCCTCACTGAGGGAAGACACAGCTGAATGGTCCAAGGAAGACCCAGAGCCAGGCTCCTGGTGGGGCAGCCCAGGAGCAGGCTCTGGGCAATGCGGGTGTGGCTGTGTGCCCACATGCACCAACCCTGGCACAAGGGGTGCACTGGGAATATTTGTGGAATTGAGTCTGTGCCAGGTACACTCTTCTAATGTCAGTCCTACTCAACACGAATTAAGACTTCACCAGCATGTCCCAAATTACAGGTGCAGTCCTTGAGATCTTCTGAGTGTTTGCAAAGAAAAGGGGTTCCATTATCAACAAATACAGATTACACAAAGGTAAAGTAATTTCCCCCATAGGACTTCTCATGTCTTCAGTGATTAAGAAGACTGGACACCTATAAGATCACTGGGATTTGAGTTCCATATCTACCACTTCCTAGAAGATAATCTGGGATTCTTAATCCATGCAAGCATTCTTTTCTCTTCTGTAACACGGGGTGATGGGGGCATCTATTGCTTAAGATTATGGTGGCTCAGCAGTAAAGAATCCACCTCCCAATGCGGGAGACACAGGTTTGGTCCTTGGGTTGGGAAGATCACCTGGAGGAGAAAATGGCAACCCACTCCAGTATTCTTGCCTGAGGAATCCCATGGTCCATGGGGCCACAAAGAGTCGGACACAACTTACCAACTAAACAACAACAACAACATTATGAGATTATGTGTGAAAATACATATGAAAGACCCAGTAAGGGACCTAACACACAGTAAGTCCTTGATAAATGATAGTTACACTAATGATAATTTTAAATATATTACTATTATTAATGTATGTTGTAACTCTCCAAGAGGAGGAGGATATATCAGGTGAGACAGTCTTTCCCAAATTTATTAATATCTGACCACAGTTTCACCCAAACTAATCATCCACGGCACTCCACTTAGAAGACATCAACTTAAGTCAATGGTACCTAGATTATCAGGAAATCTGGCCCAGGTAAGAGGGAGGTCCTCATTTGCAAGGCCCTGCTTTAAGTGAGCTGACTGTCCAATGCCTTCATTTTTCCATTTTTTATCTTTAGGTTCTTTAATCTGCGGTTCAGAGACTAACTCTAGGAAGGTGTATGCCACTAAGACCACTCAGGGAAAATCACATATTTAAAGGTAAATATTAATCTGTCTACTAATAAGCATCAACTACTTGCCAGACATTCTACCAGGTACTACAGATATAAATGGAAACCAAATCAGCGCCCTCCTCCACAGAGTCTCCATTCTGCTGGAATAGACAGATATTAGCCAAATAACCATACAAAAAATTGTAAACTGCTCTTGAATTAGGGACCAAGGACAGGTTTATGATGCAGTGCGGACATACACAGGGGTAACATTAACTCAGAGGGAAGATCGAGTCCAAGGCCCTTTGGAGGGAAGCAGCATGGTGAGAACAAGGAACAGCTAGAGGCCAGTGTAGCCAACTGGGGGTCTAGGAGAGGCAGGAGAGACCAAACAGGCAGCACTTCAGAGTCTAGGCTATAGAGTTCTGTATGTCTTTCTGGGGGTGGGGCACACGTGTCATGGCTTTCATGGCAGTCTCAAAGGGCTCCGTGACCCTAACACAGTTCAGAGGGCTCCCGTGGTCAGCGGCTTCATTCAGAGACAGGCAGGTCAGCCCTTGGATGCTGAGGAGGGCTTCTGCAGTTTTTGCCTGCCTGATATTCATCCCCCCATCTTCTGGGATCAGCTCTTCTATGTTCCTCTGGGGAAATCATCCCCTCCCATTCTCCCTCCATGTGATTTCTGTGGGACTAACACTATCTTCAACTCTAGGGGAGATCATGCGACTTAGAGGCAGGCATTCCCGGCCACAAGACCACACAGACCAATGAGTCTGCCCTAGGGCTTCTGCAGGAACTTCTGACAGATGCTTTCCTATTGTGGGTTGCAAGGCCTGTAGAAGGTAAGCCTGGGGATTTTGGCAGTCACCTTGAGATCCTGAAGGGTGAGCCTGCCTGTGACCCAAGGCATCTGAGTGGAGAAGAGAGCAAAAGATGGAGAGAGATAGACAGCTGATGATACCATCTGAACCTCCAGATCCAACCATCCCTAGAATCAGAACTACTTCTGGACTTACCAATCGCATGAGTTGGAGTGTTGTTTCTGTCAGTTGCAACCAGTGATTCTTACAGATACATCTCTTGAGTCACAGTTTAGAAAACTGAGGCCCAGAGAGGAATCTATAGTCCAACTTCACAGTGCTACACAGGGTGCAGCACATGAGTTTCTAGACTCACAGAATCAGTGCTGGCATGCCTGCCTCTCCCGACCCCTCCCTAGGCCTGGGTCCCCTCTACTTTTCTTCCTCCTCCCTGACTGTAGGAGAAAGCAGCTCTGGTCCTCGTCTTCTCTAGTTTCAAGGCCCAGACTGAGAAATAACAAAAAGGGTATGATTTTTGTTCCTCCCCAGACCCAGAAACATCTCTGGGAATTAATTTCCTTCAGTGGCTATGGCGTGGGCAGCCTGCAGCTGCTGGAACAAACTTCAGCTCCTTTGCTGCAGGTAAAGCCAATCTTATCTCTACTGCTCCCCTAAATGCACCCACCAGCCAGAAGTCCCTCCTTGTCTTCCTTCCTTCCCCAAGTCCTCTATTCATACCAGCCTCTGCTCTTCTGAGCTTCCAATCCTGCCCATTGTTCAAGATACGCTTTCCCAATAAATCTCAGCTTCAGGAAGCCATCCCTCCTGATGCCCACAGTCTCCACTGCATGGGGCATACCTCTCGGGGGTGGTGAGGTGGGTTCTGATTACTGCCAATCTACCCTCTTCCTAATATCTTGTATGCTATGCTATGCTATGCTATGCTAAGTCGCTTCAGTCGTGTCTGACTCTGTGCAACCCCATAGACGGCAGCCCACCAGGCTCCGCCGTCCCTGGGATTCTCCAGGCAAGAATACTGGAGTGGGTTGCTATTTCCTTCTCCAATGCATGAAAGAGAAAAGTGAAAGTGAAGTCGCTCAGTCGTGTCCGACTCTTAGCGACCCCATGGACTGCAGCCTACGAGGCTCCTCCGTCCATGAGATTTTCCAGGCAAGAGTACTGGAGTGGGATCTTGTATAATTTCTGGTTATTTTGGGCATGCCAGGTTGATATGATCAGCTGGATAACCAATAGCACAGAGGTTACAAGTCCAGACTCTGGGGTCAGACACATCTGAGTTTTGAACCTTGACTCTGCCTCTTCATAGAAAAGTGACCTTGGGAAAATGACTTATCCTCACTGAGCCTCAATTTTCTTGTCAGGAAAGTGGGACTAACGATAGACATGTAAAGGATTTAGCTCAAAATTTGACAGATAGTAAGTAGTTGACGAATGTGAGGTTATGAAGGCTGTGGCTGTTGAAAATGTCACTAAACACTATCACCGGTGAACTCCTGGGCAACAGTACACAGTAAAATAGAATCGAGCCACAGCTAAGTAGCTGAATATTTAGTGCCTGTTCCTGTTCCTGCTCTTAAACCCCTGGGAGGCTTTGATTTCTTACCTGTAAAATGGGTATAAGAACTGCTGCTGTACCTACCTCATGAAGTAACTGAAAGAATGAAGTGAGGGGATAAGAATTAGCAGTACTCCCTCCACAGAGCTTACAGTTTACAGCACACCTACAAAGTGTTGTAGTCAGTCACTGTAAGATGTGACTGAGACACAGAGGTGAGGTGACAAGCTCCGGGTCACCAGCAGGGGTGGCACCAAGGCTGGGACATGGTCCTCTGCTGTTCAGTGCTGTGCCCCTGAGTCCTAGCACAGGGCCAAGCACACTGCTGCTGCTAAGTCGCTTCAGTTGTGTCCCACTCTGTGTGACCCCATAGACAGTAGCCCACCAGGCTCCCCCATCCCTGGGATTCTCCAGGCAAGAACACTGGAGTGGGTTTCCATTTCCTTCTCCAATGCATGAGAGTGAAAAGTGAAAGTGAAGTCGCTCAGTCGTGTCCGACCCTTAGCGACCCCGTGGACTGCAGCCATGGCTCCTCCGTCCATGGGAGTTTCCAGGCAAGAGTGCTGGAGTGGGGTGCCATTTCCTTCTCCACAGGCACACAGGAGGTGCTTAATAAATATCCAGTTTTGTCCACATCGCCAGGCTGCCTCCTGGACTGAAAAGCCTGCGAGGCCATCATTTCTAGCCATCCCCATGGTGTGTAGCACGGGGACTAGAAAGACCTCTTAAACTGAAGGGTGCTCCAACGGGCGGGAGGAAGGACAAGAGAGAAGGAGCTTTCCAGATCCAGGGAGTTCAGGCTTGGGGAAGGCATACTCTATGTCACCTCAGCCATGCAGGGGACAAGACTAAGGAGGGGATGCCCCAGGTTCAAGAAGCACAAGTGGAAGATCGCTAAGGAGCCTTTAATAGGAGGGCAGCTGCCCTCAAAAGACAGGCTATTTGGTTCCCACCCACAGAAAGACAAAGAGAGTTAATAAGAGTTACAGCGGGTTAGCAGGGAAGCCACAGGAAGCCAGACTAGGCAGGAAGTTATTCTCCGCCTGTGTTTCCCTTACCCCTCTGCTCTCCCACCACTGTTCTTTTGGGTGCAACCACAGGGTGTACCCTCAGCCACCACGATGGACTTGGGTGGGGAGGGCGGCCAGAGGCCATGAGGTCCGCTCACTTTAGGTCTGACCCAGTTCTTGCCTGAAAGTTTCATTAAAGGAACTGGAATCAGAAGGCATGGGCAAGAGGCATGCCCTGCAATCACACTGGAAATCTAAACACAGCCATCGCCTCCAAGTCCTAGCACAGATGAGCCTCCACTGCAGATCTTCTCCAGGCCAAGGCAAGGTCCAGGGAGCTTTCTCTCATCCAAACTGCGGTACCAGAAGCTTATCCCACCTCCCACTTTAGATCCTGAATTGAAAAGGGCATCAGGAGGCACCTCCCAGTATCCTTTCACAGATAGCAGGGATCCCTTCCTCAGCATCCCAAGTAAATTGTCCACCAGCTTCTGCTTGACCATTTCTCACCAAAAGGAAGCTCATACTCTCACACAGGGCCCAGGCCATCAGACAGCTGTAACTGGGTCCAGCATCAGGTGTTTGGGGAAACAGAGTCACCCATGGGCTATGGCAAAAAGCGCCTGTGATTTGGAAGCAGGAAACCTGGCTTGCAATCCCAATTCTGTGAGGCCTTGAGCAAATCACTTCCTTTATTAAATCACATGGTTTCCTGCCTTGTAAAGGGGGAGAATAATACCCCTACATCTCACAGGGCTCCTGGGAGAAGCAAGTGAAATTTTGCGAGGAATGCACTGGGAAATAATACATTCTGAATGGGGTGACAGTATTATTCACAGACCCAAGAAAGTAAACATGAGGTCCCAAGAATTTCTATCACCAAGTCTTTGGCTTAAGGCACTGAAGGGCCAGGGAAATGGGAAGGTAACTAACTATTCCTTTTCTATTACTGCTAGAACAGATTCCTAATAACTCAGCAATTTAATAAGCACAGATTTATTATCTCACAGCTCTGAGGCTCAGAAGTCCAGGGTGACCCAGCTGTCTTTATGCTTAGAGTCTCACAAGGCTGAAGTCAAGGTATTGGCTGGCTGGGCTCTTATAGGAAGATTTTGGGAGGAATCCATCTCCTTTTGGATTGTGACTGTGGCAGAATCTAGTTCTTTGTGGTTGTAGGATTGAGGTCACCATTTCCTGGCTGGCTGTCAACTGGGGAGCCTAGTCTTTGTCATCTAGTCTTTGCCCTTGCACAGGCCCCTATGTCTCAGAGCCAGGGGTGGTGCAGTGGGTCATATCTTTCTAACTTCCCCTCTGGGCACCTCTCTTCTGTCCACAGCCAAAGATAGCTCTCAGCTTTTAAGGGCTCATGTGATTAGACTGGGCTCCCCAGATACTATATGATAATCTCCAATTTTTATGGGTTAGATTGTGCCCCCACAAAAGATATGTTGAAGTCCTAAGCCCCAAATATCCCAGAATGTGACTTTGAGTGGAAATAGGGTCTTACTGAAGTAGTCAAGTTAAAATGAGGTATTTGGATAGACCCTGATCCAAGTTGACTGGTGTCCTTATAAAAAGGGGAAATTTGGACACAGAGACAGACATACACAGGGGTAAGACAATGTAAAGACACATGGGGTGAAGACAGCCATGTGACTGGAGTGCTACGTCTACAGCCAAGGAATGCCATGGATTGCCGGCAAACACCAGAAGCCAGAAGAGGCAAGGAAGGATCCTCTCCTAGAGTTGGCAGAGAGAGCACGGCCCTGCCAATGCTTTGATTTCCAACTTCTAGCCTCCAGAACTGTGAGCCAATAAATCTTGGTTCTTTTAAGCCATTCATTTTTTTGGTGTTTTGTTAGGGTAGCTCTGAGAAACTAATGCAAGGATAATGACATGTGCAAAATAATTTTGCCATGTGAGTAACACAGGCTCCTAGGGAACCAGGGCCCTTTCACGGGGGAGGCGTTATCCTGCCTACCAAACTCATCCAGTGATGATCAATCCTTATGCTAAAGCATGCCTTCTAATCAGAAGAACTGGGAGAGGAGAAGATGGTGAAGGGGCCAAGAAACAACGTGAACATGACCAGCAGGGAAGCATACGCACTTGCAGGCGTATTTCCACCCACCCACCCCTACTCACCCCAGGGACCTCACTAAGTCTCACTTCCCCCACCTTGTGAATGGGCATCATGATACCTACACTTCACGGAAATATAAGAATGAAATGAGGTCATGAAAATAAAGAACAACCTCACACTTACTATAAATCCTAGCACATAGTAAGCATTCAACAAAACTTAGCCACTCCAGTTACGTATCTAGTACACAAACATTTAATTATGTATCTAAAACACAGTACACACACACGCAGTAGTCTGGGAGACGACATCAACGATGTTAACAGTGAGGATGTAGGGCGGGTGGCAAGAGCTTTCAGTGTTTTATTTAGAAGTCTATATACCTTGATATTTGAATTTTTACAGTAAGCAGGTATTTTATAGTTTAAAACTATTCTTCATTAAAAACATGTATTTCCCTGGGAAACTAGTTTTGAATGCCTTTCCACATCCACAGAGTTGTGTTCTAACTGAAACAGATTCGCTTTCTCTCTCTCTCTCACATACACACACACACACACATGCTGTAATGTTCCCTAAAGATCTTGTCCCTCTCAGGGGCCTTCACCCCCAGTCCCAGCCCTGGCCCCTCAGCCCCACAGCAGTGCCCCGAGATGAAATTCAACCCTCTTTAGCGAGGCTTAGGCAGTGGCAACTCCAGGCCCTCCTGCTCTGCTCTCGGTCTGCAAGGCCCACACCCCTTCGAGCCCCTCACCTCAGGAGCTGTGCTCTGAAAGGCTCTTTGTTGCTCAGCAGACTGCTTTTGGAGGCTGTTTGAAAAACATTCTCTGCAGATGTTTCCATCCACTCCTGGGGCGAGGAAGAAAAGGACACTAGTCCAGGTACCCAGGCAGCCCCTGAATCTCCAGCCCTGTCCCCAGTTCAGTCAATCAATTAATTCACGTACAGAGATTATAAGCAAAGCAATGCTGTAGCCGAGGTGAGGAAGAAACGTGGTAATGCACTGCTGAGCTATGGCTCAGTATGACCAGTATGACCAGTATGACCACTCAATATGACCAGTATTGATAAACTGGAATGATTTATTTCTCAGCATAGCACAGGAATTAAAAACACAGACTTTGCACAAGCCTTCACTTTAATTTGAACTGCAACAGTTACTAGCTGTGTGACCTTCAACACTGAATTTTAAATTCTTCGAGCCTCAGTTTCTTCATGTATCAATGGAGATAACCTTGCCTCAAGGTCTTAACATGAGGACTGAATCAGTCAAACATGTAAATCTCCCAGTACCTGAAAAGCCTGCTCAATAAGTGGACGCTGTTGTTGACATTCTTCTTCTTATTAGATATGCAGGCACAGATCCTGCCCTGTTGGGGACCATCTGTGGTAGTCTAGGTGGGAGCCAGGTAGAGCCCCTGAAATAAGGGCTTGGCTACAATATAAAAGACATTTGGAGACCAAGGGTCTAACAAATAGGAACAAATAGTAAAGAGGGAGCTAGTTGCTATGCAGGAGAGATTAGAAGAGGGAGCTTATTCCTTTTGGCTTGGCTCCTTACCTTTGCATCTCTCCTCCCAAGAGCCTTTACCCAGCTCCAGAAAGACCCCTACCAGATAGAAGGTATGAATCAGCTCTGCCCCATCCGCTTCTTCCCAAAAGGCTCCCAGGAGGACTAGATGGAGGGCAGGGAGTGGGCCAGCACACAGGGTTCAGGGAGGCAGAGTGCTGAGAGCACTCCACTTTCCAACCACACCAGACAGCTCCTCATTTTCCAACCCCATCACCCCTCAAACACTGGGGCTGGTGCAAATAGTCACCAAGTCTGTCTCACTCATGCCACACATACCAGTGGATGCTTCCTCAAAGAGCACCAAGCTGTCTCCAACCTCACTGCCCTTGGACTTGCAGTGTCCTCTGCCAGGAATGTCTCTTCTCCGCTTTTCTGTTTTCAGGGTCTAACTTGAGAGATTCCTCCCCTAGGGAAGCCTTGTCTGTCTTTCCCAGAGAGAATCCATTGTCCCCGCCTCTGTGTTCTAACAGAATTCAGAGTGCCCCTCTATTACAAAGTTTATCACACTGCCTTGTGATCATGTCCTGAGTATTATTTATATGACTCTTTATTGCTGCATTGCCAGCTCCTTAAGAACAGGAGTCCTGTATTATTCATTCTGGAACAGCACCTGGGACACTCAATAAATGCTTGCTTGTAGCATCATCAATACCACCTCTTATCGAATGCCTGCTACATGCCAGAGATGACACTAAGTTTGTGAGATAGAAAATCTCATTTAATCCTCATATAACTCTGCAAGCTTAAGTATCACTTATCCCATCTTACTGTTAAGGAAGCTGTTCTTTGGACAACCTCAGCAAAATGTGTGGGGAAAGCAGGAACCTCAGCTAAATGTGTACTGTGTCCTTAGGTAGCCCAAAGTAGATGTTTATTTCCGGTTATTGAAATCTACTCAATTTGAGTCAGCCCAATCGATAAGCTGCTCTTGAATAAACATCAGGGGCATCTGTTATTCTACAGAGGAGCAGCTTGTCATGTGGACAGCCCCAGAGCAAGGTTAATTAGACCTTTCTACAGGCAGTGGGTACTAAATTCTCCCTGTTTCTTACTTTTTCTTCAATGAAAAGAGCTTTAATGGTAATCTCTCTAAAAGGCAATGTGCTTCCCAGATAAAATGTGGAAGCAAAGTGCCAGTTGGTAGATTAACTGAGGAAGGGGCTGGGCAGGATTTAATCATTGTCATCCAGTAATTGAGGGTAGATGAGAGGTAATTAGGGGGAGAACCACACCAGCACACACACAAACTCGATGCCAAGTGCCTCTTATCCATTTTTCCCTCCACACATCACCTCCCTTTCACCTCTTCAAAGAAGCATCATTTCACTACCCTCCTAATCCCAAATCCAGTGGGTGGTCTCAGCCCTGGTCCTCCTCATCCTCTCTCTTCCTTGCAGAACACACCGCCCTCCGTGAGCCCCATCTCCACTCCATGGTTTATATGAACCTAGGCTCTGCTGCTTCTTTCTCTTTGTTGCTCCTTCTGCCAGCATGTGCTCCATTCCACCTCACTCTCCTCTTCGAGTCTCCTTTTCCTTTGCCACCCACTTCAGACAGGGCCTCTGTCCCATTTCACTGGATGTCTGCTCCCTGGAAATCTCATCCAAGCGTGTGTGAGCTGAGGCTTATACCAATCAGTGATGCCTTCAGAACACTTGCAAATCTTCGCATTAACCATAATGGAGATTAGCAAACAACTCCGTGCCAGGGGCCTATGGAAGCAATCAATGGGACTCCTGTTCCAATCTCTTTCAGTGTCCATCCCAAATTAAAAGACAGTCGAGGGAGGGGAAAGAGGACATAATAAAATGATCATAAAAGCAAGGGTCACAACGTGCTTATCTGTATGTATATTACACTTTACAAACACAGGTTTTCAAAGACCTCCCAAATAAAAAACCAAACAGCTGAGAAATCCCTAGCCTAGATCAAGGGCACTGAATAACTGAAGCAGGAGAGAGAAACAGAAATATTAATTCACTTTCCTTTTCCTATTAATGCCCAGGAAAAGACTGAACAAGTAAAACCTTGTGGAGTAGGAGCAGGTAGTTAATATGTCCATCTGTAATGTCGCATAACTGTAAGTCTTCAAAAAAACTTTGGCAGAGAGTTGCAGACCTAGAGGGAGGAGCCTGAAAGATCACTAATCCACCTTTTCATTTTACAGATGAGAAAACTGAGGCTCAGAAAAGGAACGAGTCTTGTCTCAGTCCAGTGATGATCTGTCTACAACTCTTGCCTCCTCTATAATCTGATCCTCGGAGATACTGACCAAAAGTGTGGCAAACGGGCCCACAGAGGTCCCAAGAGAGCTGGGATGCACCTGTCAATATCCCCTGGGTTTAAAGCTCACAGCAGCCTGACATGGCCTGTTACAGCGAAGCACATCCCATCTCTTTGGTGCCATGTCTTTTTTTTTTTTTTTCTTTGATGTATGATCACTTAATTCCCTCCTTGATTGCTTTTCAAAAGCAATCTAAATTAATGCGAACCCACAAAGGGCAAGGCTCTCTGTGAATAATTAGTGCATGATAATAAATGCAAGTAGGGAAATTTGCAAAGTGGGGCTAAGAACTAGTGCTCCCAGCTCTCCCCACTCACTTTCTTCTCACTGGGAATTGTCTTTACACCATTAAAGAAAGGGTTTTGAGGAAACTTGAGAAAGGGTGGTGTTTTTAAATAGGTCACTGAAGGATGGCCAGAAGAAAAAAAAACAGAAGCTGAAAGAATCAGACTACTGACTGCTACCTTTTTCGTAGCTTCTGCTGACAACAAAACACTTGTCCAAATTTCTGCCATTTAGAGAGGAAATGTCATCACATTCAAGGACCCACCATCACTTGTTCCCATCCATGCAGGATTTCCTCCTACAAACCTTTAGTCCCGCCTATCTTGTCTCCTTTCCATCTCAGCCTATAAGGCCAAATGGTTCCCACTTTATTCCTGCTTTTAACCCTGTCTGAAAGACCTTCCCTACTGTTTTGGACAAATTCAAATCATATACATCTTTTCAGAGCCCTTCTTAGAGCCCTCTCTGACAACACCACACTTTTGGAAGGGAGTTCCTGTGGTTCCAGGGTACAAGACAGAAATGGCTAGAGCCCACCAATATCTGCATCTCTTCCCTCCCTCCTGGGCACACAGTTGTCTTTCCCGCCTTCCTTGAAGTCAGGTGTGGTCATGTGCCTGGGTTCTAGCCAATAAAAGGTGAGCACAGTTGTGGACTCCTTTCCCAGGCCTAACATATACAGAACTCTCAGACATGGTCCTCACTCACTCTTTCCCCATCTATGGCTGAATGGGAAGGCCTCAACAGGCCTCAAGGAGTGGCCAGGTCACAAAGATGGAAGAAGCCTGGGTCCCTGAATGATTGTATGGAACAGATTTCCCTACCAATTCAACGTGAGTTTGAAACAAACTTCTATTGTGCTTATTGTTACTTATAAAAATATTCTAAGAAGACAGTATACCATATGTACAAATGTGTCTGATAATTTGTTATGTAAGAGGGTATCATGAAAATGAGAACTTTTTGGTTTGATCTGTTTTTCTCAAAAAAAGAAATAACTAGTAACATTTTGCATTAAGTTTATAAAATCTGAATTTTTTCTCCATGAATGCAACTAATTTTTATATGTAAATACTGGGTTTTATGGGCTTCCCCAGTGGCTCGGTGCTAAAGAATTCACCTGAGGTGCAAGAGACACGAGACCCGGGTACGATCCCTGGGTCAGGAAGATCCCCTGGAGAAGGAAATGGCAACCCACTCCATTATTTTCCCTGGAAAATCCCGTGGACAGAGGAGCCTGGTGGGTTACAGTACATGGGATCGCAAAGAGTCGGACACAACTGAGCAACTAAAAAACAAAAAGTCACAGAGACTTTGAGATTTACCCGTTACAGAAGCTAGCTTTACAGATTTTAACTGACTCAAAGGACATATAGATTTTACTACACATGCCAACTCTGACCTATGGTAGTGGCTGCCTGGAACTCCATGTAGAAAAGGATCATTGAGCTTACTGGGAAAGACTACAGTGACGGATTCGTTATGTCTGCCATGCTGTGTTTCTCTATCTTTGACTCATAATGTATGTTTTAGTACTAAACTTAGAAACTGGTTGCATACAACTTGGTGCTGTTTTTTCAGCCTCAATCCTACCTATAAAGTTATAAACTCCTTGAGGCCAGAGGCCAATCCCTGTCCATATTTGCCTAAAAGAGGACATATCGATGCAAATATTTATAAATGTGACTCAAAAATCAAGTTCAAAGTGTGTTCAGAACTTCAGCTAGACTACCTTGAGTATTATGCAGAGAATACTGAGGTTTAGGAAATACTGCATCCAGCAAGGCAAGCACCTGCTCATCCCCAGCTAAATGGGATACAGGGAGTCCCTTTTGGAGGCTAGTTTTATCTAGTGTCATACTTAATAAGCAGAGTTACATGGGAAGGGGATGGACTATTGGTGGAACCTGAAAATTAGGCTCCATGAACCCTTCTATTTAAGATTTTAGATAATCAGAGCTGGAACATCATCTAATTCAGGGACAGAAAACAGATTTCAAATCAGGTACCATCTAATCAATTCACAATGACTGCCTTGAGAGCTGTATGAATGAGAAAATCTGGAAGCTCTATGCCCTTCCTATATCTGTTATTCCTGATCTAATCCACCCTCATCATTTTACCATGACCAAATCAAGTCCCAGGAAGAAGAAATGACTTACCCAATGTCACAGAATAAGTTGGTGGGAGAACCAGGACTCAAACCCAGGTCTTCCTGCATCTCCTATTTTCCTAGTATTCCAGGGTTTAAGATAGGACAGGTAATCAGAATACTCATAATCATTTATTAGCACTTAACTATGTGCCAAGTACTGTTCTTTATTTTTCTGAGCTCCAAAATCACTGCAGATGGTGATTGCAGCCATGAAATTAAAAGACACTTACTCCTTGGAAGGAAAGTTATGACCAACCTAGATAGCATATTCAAAAGCAGAGACATTACTTTGCCAACAAAGGTCCATCTAGTCAAGGCTATGGATTTTCCAGTGGTCATGTATGGATGTGAGAGTTGGACTGTGAAGAAAGGTGAGCACCGATGAACTGATGCTTTTGAACTGTGGTGTTGGAGAAGACACTTGAGAGTCCCTTGGACTGCAAGGAGATCCAACTAGTCCATTCTGAAGGAGATCAGCCCTGGGATTTCTTTGGAAGGAATGATGCTAAAGCTGAAACTCCAGTACTTTGGCCACCTTATGTGAAGAGTTGACTCATTGGAAAAGACTCTGATGCTGGGAGGGACTGGGGGCAGGAAGAGAAGGGGACGACAGAGGATGAGATGGCTGGATGGCATCACCGACTCAATGGACGTGAGTCTGAGTGAACTCCAGAGTTGGTGATGGACAGGGAGGCCTGGTGTGCTGTGGTTCATGGGGTCACAAAAGAGTCGGACACGACTGAGCGATTGAACTGAACTGAAGTACTGTTCTAAGTGCTTTCCACATATAATCTCTTTCAATCCTGCCAGAACAATGAGAAAGGTGCTCTAATCACCCCCACTTTACAGATGAAATTGAGGGGCAATAGAGGTTAGGTATCTGCTCAAGATCCCAGGATTTAAACACAAAGGGAAGGAAAAACTCAGAAAAGAACAGAAGTAGATTTAGAAACATCCTCACAAAATCCATGGATGAGTCAGTAATTTCAGCAACATTTACAAACTCAACTGACATTGGAAAAATATCCCAGGAAGCCTTTGTGATCTTTTCAAAGCTCCTAGAGGCTGCCGAATTAGGAGTGAAAAGTCCTGTCACAGTGACAGGGAGCAGCAGAGAGTGACTGAGAAGACAAGACTCATGTAGCACATTGAGCTCCCGCATGAACACACAGGTCTCACTACAATCTCAAGCATGACAGGCTGGCCCCTAAAGGTCTCATTTTGCTCAAAAGACTCCTTGAAATGAAAAATGTGGTGCATGGAATAGCACTGGATGGCTCGGTCTCCAGGGCTGTTTCAGAACAGAAAGAGGTGCCCGCCAATACATTTATAGGCTTAAAGCTGGCATGTAGCTAAGCTACCTGGGGCTGCTCGACATCTGTTTCAGTGCACATTTCCCCCCATTTTTTTTTTTGTTTATTTCACTAGGTTTTAATCAGCCAGTTATTTTGAGCCTGAACTGCAGATTTCACACATATCCAGGGCCAAATGACATTAAAAAAAAATAAAGAAACCCCATGACCAAAACAGAACTTGGGGCCAGCAGCTCAGCAAGGGCAGTCCCCCGGGAATAACCCCTGCCTAAGATCAAAAGAAAGGCAAATGGCGTGTTGTATCTGAGGGCTGGGGGTCTCTGGGGGAAGAGGGGCCCTCAGTCTTGAACTCAGCCAGCACATAGCACATAGCTCGTCACTGCTTTGTTCCATGACCTTGGCCTGGAAACCTTTTTCCTCCCCTCCTTGAGAAAAACCCTCCAATTGCTTTAAGGCCTAGCCCAAATGTCAACCTCTTTAGGAAGTTTTCCCTCACTCCATCCCGACCTCCTCCTCCTCCTCCTCCCCCATGTTGCCAGTGACCTCCTCACACCACGGTGAGCTGTCCAAGGCCTGTCTCCCCCACCACACTGAGCTCCCCAGGACAGGGCCTGCACTTTCCTCAACTCTATGTCCTCAGCCCATTCCCCATGTTTCTGCACAAAGGAGAAAGGAGAAGAGAGAGAACAGCTGAGAACCCCCCTCACTCACATCCTTACAGAGATTGAGGCAACACGAGGCAGCAACTTGGGGGGCTGAGGCAGGTCCAGACCCTATGGTCACTAGGATTATCATGTGGAAAGCACTGGAGAGAAAAAGGTGAGAAGCAATGTGTGTGCATGCTTAGCCGCTCAGTTGTGTCCAGCTCTCTGTGATCCCATGGACTGTAGGGCACCAGGCTCCTCTGTCCATGGGATTCTCCAGGCAAGAATACTGGGGTGGGTTGCCATTTCCTCTTCCAGAGAATCTTCTTGAACCAGGGATCAAACCTAGTTCTCCTGAGTCTCCTGCATCTCAGACGGATTTTTTTTTTTACCACTGAGCTATCAGGGAAGCCCTGAGAAGCAACATACCGCCCCAGTTTTTCTTCCATGAGCAAGTATTACTTTAATCAACAGAAAAACACAAAATAAATATTATTTGTAAGGGACTGTGTGTTCTCTACCCTAAAAGAACATACAGTGTTTCCTACTGTGTGGGAAGTAGGCACTGAGTGACCCATGATAACAGAGACATTCACAGAGCGCTATGGGTGCAGAGGGAGGGAGAAGCTCGGCCTGCCTGGGGGCATCAGGGAAGACTGGAGGAGAGGCTTCCCTGGAAGCGTGAGGCTGAGTGAGAGCATGGCAGGTAGACTAGGGAAGGAGAGGTGCAGCAGAATGCCAGGCGAAAGGAACAGTGCCTGCAAAGGCACAGAGGCATGAGAGTGCGGGCTAAGTGATACAGCTGGAGGGCTGGCTGCATGGGAGAGAGTGGTGGATGTGTGTTTAAAGGAGGTGCAATCAAGGGTTCACTCAGCAGGCCTGGGGTGCTCCAACTCTGCACAATCCAGAGAACAGACTCATTCTTGACCAGCTCCTAGGAGCTAACCTCTGAACTCTTGGAATATCCTACCTGTATAACAGGGGTTTGGGGCCACACCAGATAGTCTATGCTAACAAGGCAATTTACAGTGAAGGCCTGGGTTTGCTTCCTAAGTCCAGTCACATGGGTGATCTATGCCTATGTGATGGACCCCCCAATGCAAACTGTAGACCCTGAGACTTGGGTGAGCATCCCTGCTTGGCAACACTTCATATGTGTGGTCACACATCATTGCTGGGAGAATGAAGTGCTGCCGCAGGACTCTCCAGTGAGAGAGGATCAATGGAAGCTTCTGCCTGGTGTCCCCTGGGGTCCCCTGCACACGTTTCCTTAGCTGACTTATCCTTCTGCTGTAATAAACCATAACACAGGAGTAACAGCTTTTCTGAGTGTTGGGAACTCTTCTAGAAAATTGTCTGGCTGAAGGGTGGTCTTGGAGACACTCAGTACACAGGGTCAAGCAGGAGCAGAGCAAGAAGAGCTGTGCCTAGAAGGCTAACGACTTTGAACTTCATCCTGGAGGCAGTCATTAAGGAACTGAAGGGTTCTAACTTGGGGCTAGCATGACAAGGTCAAAAGCACATTCCAGAAACACTTTGCACAACAGGTGGGGAAGGATGGGAGTGGGGACATGGCTGGAAGCAGGATAACCAACACCAGTGAGGAGACGCTAGCAAGCCCTTGGTAGTGGGCAGTGGCCATGGAGAAGGACTGACATCAAGACAGATTCAGAGCACAGACACCACAACTAGACTCCTGGGTGAGGAGAAAAGTCCAGGCTGGCTCCCAGGTTTCTGATCTGGGCAATGGGATGAATGATGGTAGTACTGTCTAAAATGGAGTGTCCTGGAGGGAAAAGTTTGGAGGTGTCTCAGCTGCCTACATGGCTTCTCTCACTACTCATTTCTACCATCCAGGGCAGACAGCCTGCCTTGTCCATTCTTTATTCTCTTCCTAAAGCCATCTCTTCAGCCCTTTGCCTTCAGTGACCACTTAAAGATTGCTTCTCCTGAAAAGCCAACAAAAGGTATACTTGGCAGATCTCCCTGACCTCAATTTCTCTGCTGGCAGAATCACAAGGAAGGCATTAGTGCCTGCTGTAAAATGGGGAGCCAGGCAGAGGAGACACCCAGGTTGGGTGGCAGAGGCCTAAGGAAACGAGGGACACATGAAGAGACTTCAAACACTGAGATGGGATCTTAGGTCAGACCCCTGGGAGGTGAGACTCAGATTTCTGTCATGTGGTGTGGGGGTGTAGGGCTGAGGGAAATAGCGAGAAGGAAAAGCTTGTTGGTCTGCACAGAAAGTCTCCCCTTGCCTGGAGCTAAGTTGCACTTTACAGGTTTCCAAGTGGCAAGGAGTAAGTATGAGTTATGGTCCCTCCACATTGGTCCAGGACCAGACTTCACAGAGAAGCCGGGCCTTCTGGGTGCAGGTCATCCGAGCCATTCCTAACTCAAGGGTGAATCCCTGGCTGCACTCTGCCGGCCCAGTAGCCCCCATCACAGCACAGAGCCTGCAGCGCCCACGGGCAGGCATCACTAGGAAATGCTCAAAACCAGCCTTCTTTGCTCCTCTGCCCATCGTTGTTGTCCCAGACAAACGGTGGAGAGCACAGCGGGCTTCCAGCCTCCTGGCCTTCCTCCTTCGTTTGCTTATTCAACAGTTAAAAGGCCCAGGCTGCAAAGGGCTTACAGCTCATTCTACCAAGAAGAGGGTTCAGGGAGAGAAAGGCAGAAAGCAGAAAGGAGTGGAACCAACCAATCTCTAGGTTCCAGATGGGGACCCTGATACAGCAAGAGCCATGCAGAAATACTTTCCCAATAAGGGCATGCGGGAAACAATTGAAAGCACAGGCACCGGAATCCAGTAGACCGGGCCTGGAATCCCAAAGAGGCCATTTACTAGCTATGTGACTGGACAAGTTGCTCAATATTTCTGAACCTCAGTTTTCTCATCAGTGAAATATAAAGAACAAATGAATCCTTTGGCACAGGGCTGATACATGGATTAGATGAGCTAAGATCTAAAATGCCTCGTATATAGTAAGTGTTCAATAAATGCTATCTATTTTTACTATCTAAGCCTGGGGATCAGAGAGGAGACTTTGGAGTGTTGGGTCCTACAGTACTACAATGAGACATGGTTCCTGTAATGCTCCCAGTGCAGGCCAGGTGGGTGAGAGGGTCACACCTTTCGAGGCTGTGCAAAGCGGGAAGCCTCCTGAGAGACCATATGATTCCTCATTCCATACGTGAGGGAGCAGAGATGTTGAAGAGCTTTTCCAAGGTCATACAACAAAGCAGTAGCAAAGCCAAGACCAGAACCCAGGGCTCCAGGTTTCTATTCCATTGCTTTCTCCTCCGTGAAAACTTATATAAACAAAAGAGAGGATGCCACAGGTCAGATCATGGATAAAACATCAAATGACTTGCTGTTAGCACCTGTCCAGATCAGCTTGTCCAGGCCATGCTCCATCTCTCTGCTGCTATTAGTACTGACTGCCAGTGGCTCACTCCTGCCCCCTCCTCTGGACAATTACTCCTGCCTCGAAACCCCTGTCCCTGCCCTGTTGGTGGGAGCTGCCTCACCCAGATTATACCCAGTTCTATCTTTTTGGTGGCAGGGGAGAGAGGGGCCCCAGACTGTGCGTTTGCCACTTTCTGTGGTGTAAATACTCCCACCATGGCTGATTTCACTCCCACCAACATGACATCAGTGAATGTGGAGTTTTGAGGAGATGCACAGTAGCTCTCCATGATATGGTATTTCCACCATAAAGATAAAATAGACAAAAATAACCAAAAAAGCAAAGGTAAAAGAAAACTGTAGAAAAAATAAGTAGGAAGTGATGAGGTTTGAACATTTATTACCATTGTTTTTATTATTGGTTATTTAGTTACATTTATATAACTTTAATAGTGGCTCATACAATTCCTAAAACTTTGACAACTGGCTCCTCTGAGGCCAGTTTTAACCACATCACTGATTAACATTCTACCCCATTCCTAACAGCTCAAGGCCAGTGACTGACATGAGGATGTAAAAGGCTGGCCCCTCAGTCTCATCTAGGGAACAATTCTGTAGTGTGATGCATTCCAGAGCCACCAGGGGATCAGGCTAAGGCTAGACTTTACATGCCGCCAATTTCCCCACTGGCTTCTCCTCCTCCATCTCGGTCTTCTCATCCCTTACACATTTCTCCTGATGGATACTCCTTCAAGAAATCACTTGTACCCAAGTCCCATCTCAGGCTCCACATCTAAGGAACCCAATCTAAAATGCTACAGAATAAAAATTTAGTGAGAAAGTAGACAGGATCCCTTGACTTTGCAGGAATTCCAAGAGACTCTCTGAAGGAGGTGGGATTCAAAGGGTGGGTGGGATTTAGGCTTGGAAAAGAAAAGTAAGAAGATACTCCAAATGGAGGAAGTGGTTTAATCCAGGTTACACCAACTACCATACAGATGGCAGACCCTTCTACCAAGCTGGGTGAAGTTCTCACAGGCATGGACCCTGAGACCACCCATTAGGAGAGCTGGAGGAGATGGTGTTTACATGGCTATGGTTTGATGGAGAAAGTTAAACTGTTCCTCTGTTAAAATGGTGTGGCTCTCCAGAAAGGACATTATGGCATCCTGGTTGGCACTAAAACATGAAGCTAAAGGTCGTTTTCAGTCCATCTAGTCATTGATGAAGGAACGATTTGAAGTGGTACAGGGAAAATATTACTTATTTTAATAGTTATATGGTCTTTGCATCGGATTTTAAAAAATCTTAATTGTGGTAAAATAGACCTTAACGTAAAATTTACCACCTTAACCATGCTTTGTTTTTGTTTTTAGTTACCTTCACTATCTAGCAACAATGCTCACTTTTCCTTTGCAGAAATACGCAATGTGGCCCTTTAAAATAATTTCTACAGAATGGATCTGTTTAAAGAAAAACACGCAGAAAATAACAAGGTGACACAGATATGGAAAATTCACAAAGGCAAAACACAGAAACCATACATTTCTCCAACTAGTCCAACACTCTCATTTTAAGGTAGGAAAAGTGTGCCCAGAAAGGGCAGAGGAGCTGCTAAAAGGATTGCACAGCTAGTTAGGTGAAGAAAGACAACAAGGACCAGGTCTGCTAATTCCTGCTTCTGTGTTTTTCACTGTGTCTCCTTTAAAGAAGGAAGACAAAATAATGTGTTCCTTTCCAAAGTTTCTGCCCTCCCTCCAAAAGGTACATTTCGGAGAACCCACCAGGTTCTTTGTCATTCATGAAAGAAAAAAGCCACCTTCCCTTTACAATCAACCTCACTGATGGTTTTCTGAGTAGAGAGGGGATCGGGTGTGCTGGCCTGGAAAGGACACAAATCCTCTTGAAATCTGCCACCTCTGAATTCATCATTCTGCTAACATCAGATGTCAAAGCTGGGAAGGAAAGTTGGCATTTTGATGCCAGCATCTGCCTCCAGCTGTTCCACGGGGCATGCCTGTCAAAGAGGTAGCCTATTTATTTTCTAAACTAAAATGTACAGGCAGAGTTGATTTAAAATCCTTCTTGATAAGAACTGTGACGCAGGAAACTGACTACCGTTGCCATTAAATATGTCTGGAACTTCAGGCTCCCTCCTTAATTTCTTCAGGACTCAGTTTAGCCAATTTCAAATACAGATAATCATTCTTGTTTATCTCAATATTGTTTCAATAACCACTAAATGCTTTTCAGGATGACATAAGAGTTAACATAAGGTTTCCTCAGACATAGCGTCTCATTTAATCTGTATCAGTTCAGTTCAGTCACTCAGTCAAGTCCGACTCTTTACAACCCCATGGACTGCAGCACACCAGGCTTTCCTGTCCATCACTAACTCCTGGAGCTTGCTCAAACTCACGTCCATCAAGTCGGTGATGCCAGCCAACTATCTCATCCTCTGTCATCCCTTTCTCTTCCTGCCTTCAATCTATCCCAGCATCAGGGTCTTTCCCAGTGAGTCAGTTCTTCGCATCAGGTAGCCAAAGTATCAGAGCTTCAGCTTCAGCATCAGTCCTTCCAATGAGTATTCAAGACTGATTTCCTTTAGGATGGCCTAGTTGGATCTCCTTGCAGTCCAAGGGACTCTCAAGAGTCTTCTCCAACACCACAGTTCAAATTAATCTGTATAATTGTTATTACTTAATGGATGGGAAGACAATGTCCAAAAGTGGCCGTGTAACTTGTTCACGGTTGTGAGTCACATCCAGATCCTGTGTCCCTAGACCACCCATTTAAAAAGTTTAGAAGTATATCACCAATGTTTCCCAAAGCATGTTTTTCTTAATCATTATTGATTAACAGATAGAGTCACTAGTTATTATTTTTTTAAGGGTTATTTTTTTATTTTAATAACTAGTTATTTTTTAAATAACATTGTACCAAAAGTGCTAAGGGCTTCTTTGCTGTCATGGGACTTTCCTATGAATAGTAGATCTCCAAGAGGGAGCAAAGTATGAAGCATTTCTAAAAGTGATTTGTCAAATTACCAATTCTGTCAAATTTCTCTCTCTAAAATCTAATGTTCTAGAGGACATTTTGGGAAATGTGATGCATCCTATTGTATTCTTAACTTCTATCATTACTTTCATTAGGTTATCTGTTGCTTTATGGAAAGTGCTAACCTCTCTACTCCATGTTAACATACAGAAAACAGGCTTTCTATAAGACCTTTCAGTCCAATAATAACTAGACTGATCAAAGCCTATCCATTGACTCCACAAGGCAAAACTTGGAATGACAAAGCTTTCTATCATCATATTTGATTATATCCAGATATTTTCAGAGAAGTTGAGCATTCTGTGTATGTCTGTGTGGTCTAACTGCTTGTCTCAAGCAACCAATATTTATTTAATGTTTATCGTGCCTTTTATCTGCATTCAATTGTCTTTCTGTAGGCCCACTGAGTCAAGGAAGACATCTTCCTCTTCTGAGGCTGCTCAATTTCCACACATAGTGATAGGAGGATTGGGGTAATAAGGAAGGAACACATTTTTAATAATTTTTGAATAAGGGGTCCCATATTTTTTATTTTGTAACAGGCCCTGTAAACTATGCAGCCAGTTCTGAACATCCAGTGTTTAAATGTAAGCTCTGTGAAGGGAAAGACCATATCTGTCTACTCCCTAGCATCTAGCGTTGTGCCCAGCACAAGAAAGGGGCAAAACATGTACGTACTGAATGAACAGGTGCAAGGAAGGGGTTGCAGAGAGGAGAGACATGGTCCGCCTTCTTTCCAACCAGGCATAGGACCCCCTCCCCTTGAATTTTGAAGGGCATTGTAAAACAGGATCAGTCATTGAGTGAGAATCAAAATTCATACACAGACAAGCTGGAGGAATAGGCCAGCACATGAAATTAAAACCCAGCCTGTACGAAAGCAAGCTAGCAAAAGACAGGAAGCAGGCAGACACACTGTCCTCTCCCCAGATAATGGGACATTTTCCACTGCTTTGCCAGGCGACAGACACTATCAGAGAAGAACGCTAACCTGAATGCGATGCATTTTCCTTCCAGTCCCCATCCAATATCTGTCCCCCCTTCCTTTCCTTTCTAAGCCAGCTATCTCCGATCCCCAGCACCTCTCAGCTGCTAAAAGCCTGAAAGGTTTAATCTCCAAGAAGGATGCTCCAGGGCTCTGTTATCAGAGTTACTTAATTCTGCATTTGCCACGGGCTTAATCATCTGCATCAGACCACACTCTCGTGACTCATGCACACATACCCGCTTTCTGGGAGCTGAGAGTTGTTCTCACTTCATCAGCACCTCAGAAGCATTAATAAAGTGCAAATGTGCAGTGGCAAAGGCAGGGGACGGGAGGGGTTCAGTTTTGTGTTTTTGTTTCCCAGTTGTATTGATGTTCTAGCTAGTAACAGTCACTGAAATTAAAAAAAAAAAATTCATGGCATTTCACCCCAACCACCAACTGAAAGATATTCATTTCCTCAAGTTTCCTTCCTTATTTGTCCTATATCATTGCCATGACAATAAAATATTTTACATGTTGCTACAATATTGCATAGGCCCATAGAATGTTAGGTCCATGAATCAAGGTAAATTTGAAGTGGTCAAACAGGAGATGGCAAGAATGAACATAGACATTTCAGGAATCAGTGAAAATGGACTGGAATAGGTGAATTTAATTCACATAACCATTATATCTACTATTGTGGGCAAGAATCCCTTAGAAGAAATGGAGTAGCCCTCACAGTCAACAAAAGAGTTCAAAATACAGTACTTGGTTCAATATCAAAAATGACAGAATAGGCAAACCATTCAATATCACAGTGATCAAGGTCTATGCCCCAACCACTAATGCCAAAGAAGGTGAAGTTGAACAGCTCTATGATGACCTACAAGACCTTCTAGAACTAACACCAAAAAAAGATGTCCTTTTCATCATAGGGGACTGGAGTGCAAAAGTAGGAAGTCAAGAGATACCTGAAGTAGCAGGCAAACACCCTCTTCCAACAACACAAGAGATGACTCTACACATGGACATCACCAGATGGTCAATACCAAAATCAGATTGATTATATTCTTTGCCGCTGAAGATGGAGAAGCTCTAGACAGTCAGCAAAAACAAGAACGGGAGCTGACTGTGGATTCAGATCATGAATTCCTTATTGCAAAATTCAGACTCATATTGAAGAAAATAGGGAAAACCACTAGACCATTCAGGTATGACCTAAATCAAATCCCTTATGATTATACAGTGGAAGTGACAAATAGATTCAAGGGATTAGATCTGATAGAGTGCCTGAAGAACTATGGACAGAGGTTTGTGACATTGTACAGGAGGCAGTGACCAAGACCATCCCCAAGAAAAAGAAATGCAAAAAGGCAAAATGGTTGTCTGAGGAGGCCTTACAAATAGCTGAGAAAAGAAGAGAAGCCAAAGGCAAAGGAGAAAAGGACAGATATGACCATCTGAAGGCAGAGTTCCAAGAACAGCAAGGACAGATAAGCCTTCCTCAGTGATCAATGCAAAGAAATAGAGGAAAACAATAGAATGGGAAAGACTAGAAATCTCGTCAAGAAAATTAGAGATACCCAGGGAACACTTCATGCAAAGACAGGCACAATAAAGGACAGAAACGTTATGGACCTAACAGAAGCAGAAGATATTAAGAAGAGGTGGCAAGAATACACAGAAGAACTATATAAAAAAGATCTTCATGATCCAGATAACCACGATGGTGTGATTACTTACCTAGAACCAGTTATTTAGGAGTCTGAAGTCAAGTGGGCTTAGGAAGCATCATTATAAACAAAGCTAGTGGAGATAATGGAATTCCAGCTGAGCTATCTCAAGTCCAAAACGATGATGCTGTTAAAGTGCTGCACTCAATATACTCGCAAATTTGGAAAATTCGACAGTGGCCACAAAGACTGGAAAAGGTCAGTTTTCATTCCACTTCAAAAGAAGGGCAATGCCAAAGAATGTTCAAACTACCACACAATTGCACTCATCTCACGCACTAGCCTGGAAAATCCCATGGACAGAGGAGCCTGGTAGGCTGCAGTCCATGAGGTCGCTGAGAGTCGGACACAACTGAGCGACTTCTCTTTCACTTTTCACTTTCACGCATTGGAGAAGGAAATGGCAACCCACTCCAGTGTTCTTGCCTGGAGAATCCCAGGGACGGGGAGCCTGGTGGGCTGCCGTCTATGGGGTTGCACAGAGTCAGACACGACTGAAGCGACTTAGCAGTAGCAGCAGCACACACAGCAAACTAATGCTCAAGATTCTCCAACCAAGGCTTCAACAGTCCGTGAACCGAGAACTTCCAGACATACAAGCTGGATTTAGAAAAGGCAGAGGAATCAGAGATCAAATTGACAACATCTGTTGGATCACAGAAAATGCAAGGCAGTTCCAGAAAAACATCTACTTCTGCTTCATTGACTATGCTAAAGCCTTTGACTGTGTGGATCACAACAAACTGTGGAAAATTCTCCAAGAAATGGGAATATCAGACCATCTGACCTGCCTCCTGAGAAACCTGTATGCAGGTCAAGAAGCAACAGTTAGAATCAGACATGGAACAATGGACTGGTTCCTAATTGGGAAAGGAGTATGTCAAGGCTGTATATTGTCACCCTGCTTTTTTAACTTGTATGCAGACTACATCATGTGAAATGCCAGACTGGATGAAGCACAAGCTGGAATCAAGATTGCCAGGAGAAATATCAATAATCATAGATATGCAGATGATACCACCCTTAAGGCAGAAAGTGAAGAAGAACTGAAGGGCCTCTTGATTAAAGTGAAAGAGGAAGTGAAAAACCTGGCTTAAAACTCAACATTCAGAAAATGAGGATCATGGCATACAGTCCCATCACTGCATGGCAAATAGATGAAGAAACAATGGAAACAGTGACAGACTTTATTTCCTTGGACTCCAAAATCACTGCAGATGGTGAGTGCAGCCACAAAATTAAAAGATGCTTGCTCCTTGGAAGAAAAGCTATGACCAACCTAGACAGCATATTAAAAAGCAGAGACATCACTTTGCTGATAAAGGTCCATTTAGTCAAAGCTATGGTTTTTCCAGTAGTCATGTATGGATGTGAGAGTTGGCCTATAAAGAAGGCTGAACATTGAAGAATTGATGCTTTTGAACTGTGGTGTTGGAGAAGACTCTTGAGAGTCCCTTCCTAAAGGAAATCAGTCCTGAATATTCATTGGAAGGGCTGATGCTGAAGTTCCGATACTTTGGCCACCTGATGCGAAGAACTGACTCACTGGGAAAGACCCTGATGCTGGCAGGGATTGGGGCAGGAGGAAAAGGGGACGACAGAGGATGAGATGGTTAGATGGTATCATCGACTTGATGGACATGAGTTTGAGTAGGCTCCAGGAGTTGGTGATGGACAGGGAGGCCTGGAGTGCTACAGTCTGTGGGGTTGCAAAGAGTCGAACATGACTGAGCAACTGAACTGAACTGAAACTTCTCCACTCCCTCTGACACATACTAACCTTTAAAACCAGTCGTACCAATGACACAATCGTACTTACTAAGCACAAATCAATTTACAACTGCCCTTTGAGGTAATCAGCTGCCAATGGTCTAGAAATGCATCAACAGAGGCCATGAAGCAGGAGAGGGATGAACATGCAGGTACCTCCTTCAAATCACTTCCAAAGACTGGACCACCCCTCCCCTTGCCAGCCAGCCAAGGCTGGCCCAGATAGATGTATTCCCTAAACAGGCAGACACCATCTTGCTAACTTAAAACTGGTTTTCCAACAGGAAGACTCAGTAACAACAGATCAGACATGAAGGACAGTGGCAGGAGACAGCCATGCCCCACACTTCTCCTCAACCACCACCTCTAACTCTCAGAAATCAGACTGGAAGACCTCCAAGACCCTGAGTGAGGAAAAGGGAGAGAGGTCCTCTGATATCCATTGGTGGTTGAACCAGCGTTGAAGCTCAGGTGATGGAAAAGCCCGGAAGCCAAGGCAGATGTTTGGCCAAATTAAGTGGCTCCAGGAGAAAATGAAAGCTTGCCTGCCGAGACATCTGGTGTCCATTAACCTCCTAAGCAGAGCTGCAGCAGAGCCATCTGCTGGAATAGACTCTCTGGAGGCAAGGAGCCTCCCCCACCTCCGTGTGCCTCAGCATGCTCCCAGCAGAGGCATGGCCTTAAGAGAGAGAAGGACTCTGGTCCATTTGATTCCTTCAAAACTTGGGGCCAGCAAAGACAATGGTCAAGAGACACCCTATGAGGCTGCAGTCATAGGATGTGATGTTTGCCATTAGGCAAAGTAAACTGACATCAAGGAGAGCTCATTCACTATCAAGTGTCTGTGATACTCAAGGAGATGCTATACAGAGCCTGAGTTCTACTGGAGAAATGTAATTTCTAAGTGGTGCAATTGATCAATACAGAGAGAGGAAAGAAACTAACATCTAATGAGGACCCACCATGGGCCAGGCAATGGGCTAGGCATCTCCACATACATTCATCTCATTTAATCCTTACACCTCTACACCCTAGATGTTATTATTTGCATTTTACAAATGACAAGGCTGGTATTCAAACTCACCTCTCTTAAACTTTGAGGAAAACTTCAATACTTCTTTTGCTAGACGACCGTGCCACAATTAAGCCAGTTTCACTGGTTGGGAGGATGGGTGGGAGGAATGGGGGAAGGGCTATAACAAAAGCTATTTGTGGGACTACAACAAAAGATTATGCATGGATGAGGTTTGCTGCCTTTGATGCTTTTGAAGATGACCAGACTGAGGCTTGAAATGTATCCATGGAAACAGCTACGGTAGGAGGGAGGCCAAATTAGTTCACCCTTGAGGCAGTTGGGCTGGGGACTCTGGAGACTTTTCCTTGATGCAGAGAGAGAGAGCAGTGTCAGCTCCCACTTCATGTCCCAGGCTCTGCCTCCCGTCCCCACAGCTGGACCACTGGAAGGCACAGTCTCCTCGCAAGACACCAGCCAATCCAAATAGCAGGCTTTCTGTGAAGCCAAGCCTTAATTGCCTCAGAGCCCCAGTTCCAGGGGGCCAAAATCCCTCACAGGGAGGCCTAAGAACAAGCTGACACTCTGGCTTGTGCTAGTCTGCCCTGCTCCTCTAGCAAAGACCTGGGCCCCACCCATGAACTCTTGTCTGGAACAGGATTTCACCACACCTACTCAGAACTCCATAGAGAAACTATCTGCCTCACCTTGAGTCCCTTTCTATATTCCTACCTCAGTTCTGTCCAGCCCCTAGGAACCCTTCTTTCTCTTCGTGGGAACACCCAAACTGACATTTGACCTGATTCTCCACTAAGTACACAGGCCTTGGGCTCTGCCTTCGCTACCTAGACCTCTATTGATTTTTCTGCATCCATTTCTCATACCAGGATGGTGGTACCGTCCCCAGCTGCCGGGAGGGTTGGCAGCCCAAAGTCCTCAGCTAAGCCCATCTCCAGATGTGCTCTACTGCTAAGTTGCTTCAGTCATGTCCGACTCTGTGCGACCCCATAGACGGCAGCCAACCAGGTTTCCCCGTCCCTGGGATTCTCCAGGCAAGAACACTGGAGTGGGTTGCCAGTTCCTTCTCCAATGCATGAAAGTGAAAAGTGAAAGTCAAGTCGCTCAGTCATGTCCAACTCTTCACGACCCCAGACTGCAGCCCACCAGGCTCCTCTGCCCATGGGATTTTCCAGGTAAGAGTACTGGAGTGGGGTGCCATTGCCTTCTCCAAGATGTGCTCTAGGCCTCTCCAAAGGTCATGGCCTCTTTTGGGAGAAAACCAACCCCAGCAACAGGTTGCTGTAAGGGTACAAGTTTGGCCACCTCCACAATTCACAACTCTGCAAGCCATTCCAATTTCCGTGCTCACTGTGAGATCAACTGAGGCTTTTGATATGACTGCAGAGCAGGTCAGGTTCTCTCTCCGCTCAATCCTGCTTCCTTCCCTCCTGTACAGATGTGGATCCTAAGCACAATCCTCAGAAAGCTTATTGCACAGAAGTCTCCGACTCGAAGTCTGTTCCCAGAGAACCCAGCCTCATAAAGACATTTTTGCCCTCTTTAAACTAGACAGCACCATGTCCCACGCCTTTCCCAGCTTGTCTCTGCAGCTGCAGTCTGTCCCTATACTGCAACAATCACCCACTCTCCCAAGGTCACCAAAATCACCTTGGGCACTGAACCTGGATTCTGGTCCTAATTCTGCCATATACTTCTTGGGCCCCTTAGGGAATTACTTAACCTCTCTGGTCCAGTTTCCTATCTATAAATTAATAAATGAACATAAAGGCAGTTATTCTTATAGCTCAGAGCAATTTTTAATTATTCATTCATGTATTGAAAACTGACCACATGTTTTCACCCCTCAGATCCCAGGCTGGCTGTCACTTCCTCTAGGAAGCCCTCTCAAACCCCAAAGCTGAGATATATAGTTCTTCTGTGTTCTCGCAGCCCCTGATCTTACCTTTCCTGTACTTTTTACCCCTTAAATTGTAATTACCTACTTTATGATTTTCCCTCCACTGGACCATGACTTCCATGAGGGCAGGAAAGGTATTTATTCACTTTTATATCTTCCATGCCTAGTTCAGGGCCTGGCCCACAGTAAGAGTATAAAGATATTTATAAATTAACTAATTCAGTCATTAAGCTAGGGGCTGCAGGAAAAGCAAAGACAATATCCTGTGTTTACATGGCCCTTCACGGTGTGCAAACTGCTTTCATACGCAGATCTCATTTGGTCCTTGTAACAACCCAGCGGGTTAGGCAGAGCTGGAATAGTATTCCCTTGTAGATGTAGATGCAGAGGCCAGGATGTCCAAACTGACTTACACCCTGCCAGAGCTGCGCCTCTTCACTGCTCAGCCGTGTCTCCCTTCTATCCCTTTCCCCTACAAAAGCACAACGTGGTGGATTTCCCTCATCTGGAGACCACCATCATAACAATGAGTGAAAGAAGCCATGAGGCATCCCAGACCCTTGGAAACTATGAATAGGCTTCAAGGCAGAAGAGCACATGTGACAAAAATCCACGTGACACTCAGGAAAGCCGGTGAAGGCAGAGTGCCTGCCACAGGAGTGGAGCCCGGATGCCTGGCCTCTCAACTCTGGACTAAGCATTAGTATGAGAAGCGCCCCAGGGATGCTGGTGTAGGGGTTCTCACCCCACTCCCCGATCCCCCAGGCCTGAGCTAACTGCACCTTTTCTCCCACTGGCTTCGCCTCTGAACTTCTCTCTCCCTGTGGAACACTCACTGTCTCAGCTGCCTCAATATCCTATCAGCGGGGAGATAAAATGAGGAAAGAGGGAGGGGCGTGCACACAAAAGCTCTCTTGGCAGCTGCAAAATAGAAATTCTTTTCTCCTTTGTCCCATAGGGGAAAAGAATTCTACACCCAAACATGGTACCAAACGAATCTTAACTCTCCCTGCGGTCTTTTTATTTTTTAAGTCCTAAATAAATGCATGATTTTTCCCTAAAGAAACTGTGATAATACAATTAGCGATACACAGAGGCTTTAGCTGGGAAATCACTGGCCCTCCCCACACCCCAACCCCGGCCTCTGTAGGAGTCAGGCTTTGAAAAGAAGAAATCTATTGTCTCTGGGGAACACGAAGCTGAATCACCAATCCCAGCAGAGTGGCGACGCTGAAACCTCCCTTTGTGGGGAAAACCGGGAGGCTGCACGTTAATGGCTGGATGTTATTTGCAGCAACGCGGGGCCAATTCTTCTCTCAGCCTGTTTAAGCTTCCATGGGCCATAAACATTGATCACCATTTAGAGTGCAGCACCTTTGTGATGTAAATCACTTGTCGGCCTGGAGCTCTGGGAGAGACGCTCCTTTCAGACCCCAACCAGCCACGGGAGGAACACACAGGGAACTGCCGTTTGACATCTGAGAATAGGTGGCAAACTAGACCAGAGCTATCCAATCAAAAAATTTGAAGCAAGCCACAGTGTCATTTTAAGTTTTCTAGTAGCCACATGAAAAAATAAAGAGGTGGGAGGGGGACAATAGAGGTGAGAGAATTGAGAGGTAAAAACTACCAAGTATAAAAAAAATTACAAGGATGTAAGTATAGCACAGGGAATACAGTCAATATTTGAAAACTTTATAAGGATAACTATCCATAAATATAGTGATTACCAAGTTATACACTTGAAACTAACATAATACTGTAAGTCAACTACATTTTTACTTTAAAAATAATTTTTAAAAGGTAAAATTACTTTAAATAATATATTTTGCTTAATGAAGAAGGAAAAGGCAATATATCCAAAATATTATGTTAATACATAATCAATATAAAAAGTTATTACTGAGATAGTTCACACTCTCCTTATCCTATACTAAGTATTTTGCCTTCACAGCATGTCACAACGGCATTTCAAAGCTCAGTAGTCACATGTGGCTGGTGGCTACCGGATTGGACAGTGTAAGTCTGAAGTTTGCAGAATGTATCTAATTTGATCTTTACAACAGGCCCCCTGAAGTAGATATTAGCATCCTCATTTCATAGATGAGAGAACTGGAGCTCAGACAGAATGAAAGAGTTGGCCTATGGTATATGCATACAACAGAATATTACTCCGCCTTAAAAAAGAAGGAAATTCTGACAAACGCTATAATATGGATGAACCTTGAGGACATTACATGAAGTGGAATAAGCTGTCACAAAAAGACAAGCACTGTATGATTCTACTTAAATGAAGAAACAAAGAGACAGAAGTTGAGTGGAGGTTACCAGGGTCTATGGGAGGGTCATTTGTTTGGGGTTTATTGTTTTAATGCAACCTGATGAGAAGATGAAAAGATGAAAAAAAGCTCTGGAAGTGGACGGTGATGATGGTTGCACAATAATATGGATGTATTTAATGCTACCAAATTGTACACTTGGTCAACTAAGACTCCAAAAGCCAAATGGCCCCTCCCCCCCAAAAAAAAAACAGTTTAAATGATTGATTTTCTGTTCTATTTTGCCACAATTTTAAAAATCAGCTATAAAAAGAAAGGCAAGTGCTGTGCTAAACTATGAGCATTATCACATCTCTCCTTCATAACAAACCCACTCATAAAGTAGATGGGTTATTATCGCCAAATTACTGAGGGGGAAGTCGAGACTTAAACACATAAAGCAAATAGTTCAAGATGCTATGGCCAGTGAGTGGTAGAACCAGGATTTGAACTCAGGGATTCTGATTCCCAAGCCTGTAGTTTTAAATATGACATCCTCCCCAACATCCTCTCTGATGGTACCCAAATAGAAACAGAAATATAAATAATCCAGGAAGGAAATGGAAATGACATTTGTCATAATCTATTCTCAGCATATAACAGTCACAAATCCTCCTTTGAAACATAAACTTGATTGTGCCGCTTGCCTTCTCCAAACCGACTTGCAATAAAACCCAATTCTTTATTCCCAGCCCTCAGGCCCTGCAGCGTTATGGTCCCTTGTTGCCTCTCCAATCCCCTCTCCCCCTTGGCTCATCATGTGCCTGCCACTCACCTCCTTCATCTTTCTTAAACCTGCCAACGCCCAGGGCCTCGGCACATGCTATTCTGTCCTCCTGGAAGGCACTTTCTCTGGCATTTGTGCGGCCAGTTCCTGTCTACATTCAGGTCTTTAGCCCTTTGGTTTTCTTTGTCCCCTGACCCTAAACTAGGATGCTTACTCACCCAGGGCCCGGCACCTCCATCCTCCCATTCTCTTCATTTTCCTTCATAGCATCTACCATTGCTTGACATTATAGTGTGTTCTTAAATAAAAGAACAAATGTGGTTCATTGCTGTCTGCCCCAACCCTGCTGAAAGGCCACTGCAAGGGGGCAGGAGCTTGGCTCCTTTTACAGCTGTATCCCTGGTCCCTAAAGTGGCCCCTGACACATAGCAGACACTTAATGAACATCTGCTGAATGAATGAATGGGTTCATTGAGTGCTTGGTCAATCCTCACATGGAGTGACCTACCACCCTGGTCCACCAGGGAGTAAAGGGGTTCCCAGGACAGGAGACTTTCAGTCCTGGATCTCAGAAACTCAGATCCAGAGGTTAAGGAATGGGAGCTCTAACCAAATGATCTTTGAGTTCCCTTCCAGCAACCTGACTTTAAAACCCCACAGTTTCCATTGCTAAAGGCCCATGCCTACAGGGTGGCAACATAGAAAGATTACACACTGAGCATAGACTCGGTTTGAACCTCAAACTTGGTTTGAGATGTGCCACATACTGCCCCTGGGCAAGCCATCCAACCTCCCTATGACTGAATTATTTCGTCTTTAAAACAGAGTACATAATCCAGCTCAGGGGTCTCTCATAAAAACAGATCATCTATGTGTTGTGGATTGAGCTCCCTGGGAAGCAAACTCTGAGATTGAGATCATCATGCAGGAGTTTTTTAGGGTATGTTCTTCTTTTCAAAACCTGTGACAGGAAGGGGAAGGAAGTGGAATCGGGCAGAGTGAGAAAGAAGCTGGGCCACAGTGCAGTCTCAGTGAAGACACTGAAGCTGAGTAGGCTCTTCAGGTTGTCCCAGGAAGGACAAGGGCTGGGAACAGGCCACATGCAGCTTCCTTCATCAGAGGCAATTCTCAAAGAGGGCTGACAGCCAACCGTCCCGGAGGGACCAGGGGATACTTCCTCGTCCACCACTCCTTGCAACACACATGGCACGTGCTCAATAAATGACACTGTTGTTGTCATTATCATAGGACATAATTCAAGGTCAGGTCTATCTCACTGTGAAGTCAATGTTCCTTCTGCTCTGCCTCCCAGGCTCTTTATCTGCAATGCTCGTTTTGCCACTTCTGCCTGAATTCGAGTAATGTCTGAATAGATTCCACTTTCCCTATCCAGGTAGTGAGTCTCCCTGAGAGCAGGCCCCACACTGACTCATCTTCGTACCGTCTCCCACAGTTGCCCTTGGCACCCTAGACTTCCTAGGTAACTAATACATGAGCAAGAGCATATCCATACTTTCTTGGATCCCCAAGATTTTTAGGGTCTTTAGTATCCCCACTGCCTATCCAGGTTAGGCAACAGTATCATCCAGGGCCAAATGTCCCAGGCAGAGCCATTCTCATCTAGATACCATTTGACTTTAGAGCTGGAGTGCAAAGCAACTCTCTTCTCCCACAACCCCCATCTCCCTCCATTGGGCCTACCTATGGAGCCAGCTCACTCCTAGCTACCATGGAGCAAATAGAAAACCCAGAAGGGTCTTAGGTTCCACTCTTCCTGCCCACACCTCCCCAGACTCTGCTGCAAATACATGCCTTCTCTCCTTACAAGAGTTTTGAAGAGTTACGACTAAAACCCATAGATCTTGCAGCTCAAGTTGGTGGCCTTCTCTCTGTACCATTCCACTTTCCTGAGGATCTGCATCCTTTTAATAAAGGCCTCCTCAAATATCTCCTTACTGGTTAGAGTTAGGTCAACTCACTGAATGCTTTAGAAGGAAGGATGAGGGAATCCTGGTTATGCACAGGCTCTAGGGTCAGGCAAACCTGAGCCTGAATCCCAGCCACAGCATTTGCCAGCTGTATGACTGAGCAAGTTATCTGAAGATCCTTGTGTCTTTATCCCTGAGGAAATAACTACCTATATCATAGAGTAACTGCAAACATGAGCAGGAACAAATGGCACACAATAAGAACTCTATTTATGTCAGCTGTCATAATTATTACTAGCAAGGGGCTGGGAACAAAAAATACCCCCGATTTAGTTCTCAGGTTTTGCACTAACATGTGGAGGCTGTGCTTATATGACACCAAAACAATTATACAGAGTCGAAAAAAATCTCACCCATTTAGCTCTTTGGTAGATGAAGCACATATTACATTCCTCAGCTTTCTCCTCTATCTCCTTCTGGGAATATTACAAATATCTAAGTGATACTTGTAAAATGTTCACAGATCCTTTTTTCCCTGACAGATACGGGGTACTTAAAAATGTAAAATCTCTGTATAGCACCATCACCATGAGCAAAATTTTTGAGGGCAAAAAAAAAGGATAAGCTGAGGAATGAAAAATCTGCAGTTCATTTTACAAGCCAAGAGCCAATTTCCTAAAATACAAAGGGTTATTTCAAAGTTTAGAGAAAAGATAAACAACCCAGTAAAAAATTAAGAAACTGACATATAAATGGTCAACAATTTCCCCAATAATGAAATACCAATTTAAATGACAATGAGACATTTTTCATTTATGAGATTAGAAAAAAATGAAAATATTCATTCTTGTACATGACGAGTACATGGGAAAATAGTTGCTCTCATATGCTGCCGGGGGTGGGAGGTATAAATTGGTACAGCTTCTCTTGGAAGACAACTTGACACCAGCTATTGAAATGTCAAATGTTTACATCTGTTGACTCAGAACTTCCCCTTCTAAATATATATCCTTCCAAAACATCCACCCATATGCACAAAGATATATGAATAAGGATCTCCAATACAGCACTATTTATTCATCAAGAAAATAAAAATCCAAGTAAATGGCCATCAGTGGGGTTTGGCTAAACACATTATGGCACAGACATAAAATGAAACTCTATACACACACTCAAGAAGAAAGAAATATATCCACACAGAGATCTGTACACAAATGTTTGCAGAAGCATTATTCATAGTAGCCCAAAACTGGAAATAACTCATAATTCACCAACTGGTAAGTAAACAAAATGTGGTATATCCTAAAATGGAATAGTCTTGAGAAGGAACAATGGTTTGCTACATGCTACCACAGGACCAGAACCTCAAAATATTATGCTCCCTAAAAAACGCCTAGGGGACTTCCATAGTGGTTCAGCAGTTAAGATTCTGCACTTCCAATGCAGGGAACTTGGGTTCAATCCCTTAAGTTGGGGAAGTAAGATCCCACATGCCTTGCAATGAGGCAAAAATATAAAAATAAAAAAAGTTAGACACACAGACACTATATATATATGTCTAGCTTTTTTATTCTATATGTTTGTATATATATACATATATATATATGCCATAAAAAGGCAGAAAATATATTACCTTATAATAAAGATGAGGATTGTGGTAACAGCAGATTGACAAAAGGAATCTTTTAGGGGTAATGAAAATGTTTTAAAATTGGACTGTGGTGTTAGTTGCACAATTCTGAAATTTTACTAAAAATGTAATGACTGTACACTTTGTTAAATTTGATGGCATATAATGTATACCTCAGTAAAGCTACTTTAAAAATAAAATGAAACAGAACAATAAAGGATCACATACACAAAGATGTCCAAGATACATTGTTAATTTTTTTAAAGAAAAATAGTATGAATGATACTATATGATTGTTAAGTGAATGAAATTTGTTCAGTCATGTTCAACTCTTTGCGACCCCATGGGCTGTAGCCTGCCAGGTTCCTCTGTGCAGGGAATTCTCTAGACCAAAATACAGGTACAGGTAGCCATTCCCTTCTCCAAGAGATCTTCCCAACCCAGGGATCAAATCCAGGTCTACCACATTGCAGGCGGATTCTTTACCATCTGAGCCATGAGGGAAACCAATATTATTATTAAAGCAATCATAATAGTATATCTTCATGTATGCATGCTCAGTCACTTCAGTCATGTCTCTTTGTGACCCTGTAGACTGCCAGGTTCCTCTGTCCATGAGATTCTCCAGGCAAGAATACTGCAGTAGCCTGCCATGCCCACCTTCCCGACCCAGGGATCGAACCAGCCTTTCTTACATCTTCTGCATTGGCAAGAGGATTCTTTATCACCAGTACTGGCTGGAAAGCCTAATATATCTCCATATGTATATAGATAGAAAAAAAAATCCAAAGGAATATATATGAAACAGGTAATAGGGATGTTCTCTCCAAGAGGCAGGATTGTGAGACCCTTTCACTGTCTTTATGGGACACTTCTGATATATGATTTCTTTTTTACTTAGATATTTTTGATATATGTTTGAATATTTTCTCAATAAAACATTGGGGGGAAAGAAAGCATTTCTTTTATAATCTTAAAAGACACAATATAAATATGAAAATGAATAAGTAAATGAAAGAGCATTGTTTAAAACTGTTTTGCTGATACTGCCAAGTCCCAGTTCAAGATGCCACATCTGGTCACAAGATGTATGGAATCTCTCATTCTTCTGGCTCTACCACTGCCTGGAAAAAAAAATCTGAAAACAACCCAGCTCTCTTTCATTCCAAGCTCCCCAAACAAACTATGACTAATTCTGTTTCCCAGCTACCTTGAAGCTGGGGAAATTGAATGCCCAAGAGAGGTGATCCCCCCGTGTTAACATATTGATGGATGCCAGGGCTTATAAAGCAATTTTTGTGAGTTTGGCTGGCAAAAAAAGGATTCCTCAAAGGCAGATAAAATCATCTGATTATTCATTAAGCCGAAGAATTGAGTCAAGGGCCTGAGGATTCTCTCAAGACACAGAGACCCCTGGGAGGCCTGACTTATATGCCTGACCCACCTCCCTGTCTTGATTTCTCAAAACCCAGATCCTGGAAGCTCAACAAACTTAAGTAGCTTTTCCATAACTTTTTATTAAAGTGTCATAAACATACAGAAAAGTGTACATACTTTACGTGGAATATTTATGAAGACTCAAAGGCTCAAGGGTAAATCTTATCCTTTTTCCAATGACGTTTTTCCTTTTGGCTTCTCCTAATAAGAAGTGAATGAACTAGCATAGCCATGCTGGACACATCTCCTTAGAAGTCTGGACTCAAGTGCCTGTGCGTTGTGGGTGGTGGTCATTGTTTCCCAACCCCAAGAGGTGCTTCCAAGTCAGATGCCAACATTTCAAGCCTCTGAGAACAAGGGCTGAGATCAGCTCAGGCTTCCCCAAAAGAAGCTCTCCACAGATGCCATGAAGAAAGATGGAATGACCTCCACTAGACTATAAACTCTGGGAGGACAAGAAGCATGTCTGTCTCTTCATTAATAAACCCAAGGCCCAGGACATAGTAGGTACTCAATAAATATTTGTTAAAACAAATGGTGATTGACTGGAATAGAAAAGGCGAAGACAGACCTTGGAAACTGGGCCACAAAAGCAGAAACTCCAAGGGCTGAGAAAGGGCTACAGCTAACCCAGCTGAGCCTTGGTGTCAATTAGAAAAGGGCAGCCCTTTCTCCCTGCTGACACACCTCCATGCCAGGGCAAACGCTTAGTGAGTGGAGTTTAAACTGCGTTTCAGCCCACACCTCTCAGCCAAGTACCCTTGTGCAGGGGACAACCTGCACTGCCATACAAGTGGCCTTGCGTTGGTATCTCTACTGCTTCTTGTGCCCATCGAAAATACAAATCATGTAGACTATTCCTTGGGGGCTTCCCTGGTGGCTCAGATGGTAAAGTATCTTGCCTGCAATACGAAAGACCTAGGTTCGATCCCTGGGTCAGGAAGATCCCCTGGAGGAAGGAATGACTAGGCTTCTAGACAGATGCCCAATTCTGTCCACAGGAAAAGCTGACCTGAAGCAAAAATCAAAGGCCTAGAAAAACCTTCCTCTAGTCAATAAATGCTTGTTGATTAATTATAGGAACATGTAGCCCCAAATGTGAAGCAAAGTCACTCGGTTGTATCCGACTCTTAGCGACCCCATGGACTGCAGCCTCTCAGGCTCCTCCATCCATGGGATTTTCCAGGCAAGAGTACTGGAGTGGGGTGCCATTGCCTTCTCCGTAGCCCCAAACCCTGCATCATTTGAAAAGGAAATGCAGAATTTCCCCGTGCCCACTTCAAAGCAGATGGGAAAAGGAAGGGAGAGAACATCCTGCTTCACATCAGAGACTGTCCTTTTCCTGTGGAAACAGTTGTGTGAACTCTATACCCAAATGCCTCAAGGAAGACTTCAGCTGTGCATCTTCTGCTTGCAGGCGATCTCTCTTGCCTGGATAATGCCAACAGCCCCTAAGTGATCTCGCTGCTTCCTCTCACCTAACCACAATCTATTCTCCACATTCTAGGAGGAAGGATCTTTCTAAAGGAGAAAACTGATCATGTCATCTCCCTGCTTAAAATCTCTAATTGCACACAGAATAAAATACAGTCTCTTAACAAGGTCCATGAGGCCCTCTATGACCCTGTTCTGGACAGTTTCTCCCAGTTCTTGTATCATTCTTTATCTTGTTCACTTTATTCTTGCTGTACTTGCTTTGCTACAGTTTCTTCCCCACTTTTCTTTTTCAGTTCTCCAGACTTGTTGTTCCTGCCCCAGGGCCTCTGCATTTGTTGCTTCCAAGGCCTGGATTCTCTTCTCCAGCTTTTCACATGACATCCAGGTATCAACTTAGGCTTTTCCTGATCTTTTATCAGAAATTCCAACAATCCCCCTGCATTCTCTATTCTATTACTGTTTTATTTTTTTGGTTACTATTACCTGAATTTGCCAGTCTCCCTGCCTTCCCTTATCCCTGGACAGCACCCCCACCAATACACATAAGAATATAAGCTCACTTCCCACTCTATCTCTGTATCCAGAACACAATAGAAGTCTAATAAATACTCTTTAGAAGCATTACAATAATTATAATTGCAAGGCTCTTAACAGGCTTCCCAGGTGGCTCAGTGAGTAAAGAATCCACCTGCAATGCAGGAGCCACGGGTTCGATCCCTAGGTTGGGAAGATCTCCTTGAGAAGGGCATGGCAACTTACTCCAGTATTCTTGTGGAAAATCCCATGAACAGAAGAACCTGGCAGGCTACAGTCCATAGGGTCGCAGAGAGTTGGACATGACTGAAGCAACTAAGCACACATGCAAGGCTCTTAACAGATGGCAAAGTATACTCACACCCGTTGCTTTATTTAACCTTAAAAACAGCCCTACAGGGCAGGTAGCGCTCATTTTACAGATGAGGAAACAGAGGTTCAGAGAGGCCAAGCAGCTTGCCAAAGATCACACAGCTACAAAGCAGCTTATTCTGTACTCAAACCCAGGTTTTCTCCCTCCCAAGTCCAGAGTTCTTCCCTCAATACATGTTTAACATCCAACAGGGCTTCCTACTCCATGAGCAAACTTGGAAACACCCAAAGAGGAACAAAGCAGTTACTTGCTGGATTGAGTTAAGCTCCAAGACAAAAGAGCACATAAGGATATGAAACCATTTTGGAAATCATCAAAATAGACAATTATGTAAAATAAGCCCCCTCTGAAACCTATGGAGGGAGAAGCTGCAAGGCGTCCAGATGTCATATCTTAAGTTTGATCTGTGCTTATGGAATTCCATGATTCAAATGAAGGATGGGGAACTTAGGAGTGGGGGAATATGGAGAGAGATGAAAAGGGTTGTATCTCTACCCAAGAGTGGCAAAAAGAAACTATGACTAATAGGGAAAATTCATTGTAGGAAACTAACCACATGCTGTGGGAGGATCAAATTTCTCACCCTTCAGACCAGAAAGTTAAAGGCATAACAACCAAAACACGTTCAAAACTATCTTCACAGTCCCAGCTCATACAGAATGAGAGTAAAAATCTGGGGGAGGATAAGCTGAAGTGGCCTTCGGGGAAGGGGAGCTGGGTGGATGGGACTACTTTCCACTGTATTTATAGCGCTTTATATGTGTCTCTATTACATACTCAAAAATGAACTAAATTTAAACAGTTAAAACGAATAGAATGAGAGAGTTCAGGAAGGAATATCAGCAGGTCAGCTCTTCCCATCCATCCTTCCTATCAGATTTCATCTTTTCCAACCCAAATAAAGGTAAGCAGCCAGGTCTATCCTTCCCTCTTCAGAGCGTGACACGTAGGAAGTTCTTCCTTTGGTCTCAGTCAAATCTAAGCCAGCTCCCCTTAGAACCCTGGAGCCACATTCTCCATATCCTCTTTTACAGAGACAGTCTCACAGTCCTCCAACTAGTTAGTAGCAAAACGGGAGCTTTAGTGCAGACCCTCTGCCTCCCAGTGCTGCGTTCCTTCCGGGACACCAAGGCTCCCTCTCTGTGCAATACCCAGAGGATGCAAACACCAACTGCTAACATGCGCAGTTTAAGGCTATCACTCACCAGGCCAATCTCTACAGACCCCTCTTTTCCATACTGTATCCACTTCCACCTCTGTCCATTCCAAATCACTCAGCTGGTGACTCTCGCCTAGAGGCAGGCTCATCCCCGCCAAAGGCAATGCAAAATCTGTGGGGCAATGTCACAAAACTGGGGTGCACTACCAGCATTCAGGGGGGAGGGGCCAGGGGACATCTGCGATGTAGGGGACAGTCCACGTAGAGACCTATCCCCCAAAATGCCTCATCAGGCAACCCCTGTCCTATCATCTCTGCATCAGTCTCTGAATCTTCCCCCACCCTTCAAAAGCTGAATGTCCACAGGGAAGCAGAAGCCCGAAATAATGATTGGACTGGCCGAAAAGTTTGTTTCGGTTTTTCTGTAAGGAACTTTTTAACCAACCTGATATAATCATGGGCAGTGTTTGATGGATCTCATTGCTAAACACTGTCAAAGACAAACATTTCTTACAACCTTGGAAAAAAGGGCACAACTGTTCCAACTCAACAGACAAGGAAACTGAGGTACTGAGGGGCTAAATCAATTGCCAGAACCACACTGAAAATTGACAAGGCTGCCACTCATCAACTGAGCCTCCCAAATTCATGATTCCAAACAACTTTAATAACCTGGGCTGTGGGAAATCTAAGCTACTGATACAAGCCACCCATGCCCAATCCCGTGCCTCAGGGGCCTCACTGGGATGACAGACTGGATCTTCCAGACTCTCCACAAGGCATGTTGAGTCCTAATGGGCCTCACCTCAGACAAGCCTCTAGTTTTCAGACCAGATTTCACAGTTCAGTAAAATCCACCCCTCCACCCCCCAAAATGGGAGGAGGGTCTACAAAGGGTGGCCAACACTGCAAAGTGAATTAAGGAGAAAAACTATCCCAACTGTTTAAGAAAGGGTAATTTCACACACACACACACACACACACACACACACACACCCTAGAAAAGAAGAACATAAATTAGAATAAAGGATAAAGGACAGGTCATCAATTACACACAGTGAGCTTTACAAGGAAATCCCTGAATCATCCTTAGGTTTTCCATGTTGCTGCAGAATGGGAGACACTTTAAGGACTGACAGTGGTCCAGGGACCTTTCAGGCAGACAACCTCACAACGAGGCTTTGGACCTAACCGTACTGGCTGCAGGTGCTAGTCCAGCTGAAGCCAAACCACTGAGAGATTCACAGAGGCAGCAGAGAACTGTGATGGCAGAAAGAGGCAGTGGGGCCCTCCCGTAGCCTCAGCTGAAGCTCCCCACTCCTGCCCCGGCAAGGAGCCAGGTACCAGTGGTCTACCCATGAGACAAAGGGAGGAGAGCAGAAGGGGCTGGCTGGTGCAGCAGGGGCAGAAGGAGATATTGACCCAACTGGGTCTGGCTCTCCTACCCTTTCCCCTCTGCCCTCCCCCCTCTCCTCCCACCACCCTCAGAATCAGAGTCTCTGAACTTCAGCTTTATAAACACAGAGAACAAGCTAATGCAATCTTTCAGCTGCATTAGCAGGATCAACAGATGTGTGATGAGTTTTGCTGGCCTCCATATTGTTCCACTGTACTTCTGAAAGACAGTGCTTAGCTTGGGCTACATATTTTAAGGGATATTAATAATTTGGAAGGTTTATAGGTGGGCTGTAGACTCAGACATGGTCGTCCTCTATTTAGAAAGAGTTTCCAAAATATACTGCTCTACTAAAAACCCCAGTCCGCCAGCCCAATTGGTTAAATCCACCCTGGAAATCAAATAGGTGGAAGATCTGGCAGCCAGATGGCTTTCAAATCATTGATAAGTTGAAGTGTGGCAGGAAAAAGAGAACAGAAGGTGAGGGAACACGTCACCCCAAACACAAAGGAAGAACCTAGCCTGAGAACGCTTCAGAGAAAACAAACACCTTGCACATAACCCACCACTGCTCACTGGCCCCCAGCATATGTGATCTTCTCCTATTGACCCTGGAACACAGCATCAGAATCCATATCAGTACAACCCTCCAGCAGCCACCACCAACCCATCATCACTGGCACTTGGTTGGGTATCGTTCCCTTCCCAAAAGACAGCTCTCCCCACAAAGGGGCACAGATGGCACGTAAGATATAAACTAGTCCCCATCCCTGACTTAGGAATACATGAAGGCGGTCCTCACATCACGGAACTGTTACCATGGGAATAAGCTTAGACTTATTTTGGTTGTTCCAAAGGAGGTGTCTTACAATTCTATTCAAAGAAGATCTTTCTAGCAAATCTTTCTAAAAGGGGGGATAGTGTGATCTATGAGGTGGTCAGTGCCTTGCTACAGGAAGTTCCAATCAGAAGCTTCACAGTTACTAAGAGATTCCTGCATAGGGTGGGCATTTGGGCAAATTCTGGGATTCTAAGCAGGAATCGAGGTTTAGATACAACATGTATGTACTGAGCATCTAACGTGTGGCAGGGCTGTCACGGTGCATACCATGACCCCACTTACAGAGGAGGGCACTGCAGCTCAGGGAGACTGAGAATTTCACCCCGTGAGGGAGGGGTGGATCAAGAATCCAAATCCCTGTCTCTCAACCCCAAATCCTGCACGCATGCACACACCCCCATCTTTTCCGCACTGCCCCCCCACCACCACCTCTTTTAGCCGCAAATGAACACCAGGACAAGGCCTCCTCTGAAGCTAACTGATCCTCAGATAGGACCTATGCTGGCTGCTTTTTCCTCCTAAAGATGTTGCCCAGTTGTTATGTGATGGCCCCACATGTGCTGATCTAAAAGTGCTCAGTCCAGGGTCAAAGCACCTGGACAGCTGGCATCTTCTTTGCGCATTCTATCCCCAAACAAAGGGGCACCAATGAAACCTTTGACATTGCACCTAGTAAAATATCTCTGTCCTAAAATCCCAGGCACTTTCTGCCTCTTGGTTTGAAGCATTTGTGGCTTCTGTTCCAATGCAAATGTCTCTAAAATAGCTGACACTGCTTTGATCACTGACTTCCCAGATGAGTAGCTAATCATCAACTGTTGAGGTCCTGAGCAATGGGAGGGAGAACAGAGAAGTTCCAATGAGGGAAAGGATGTTCTCATTGCTGGCCCTGCTGTGACATCATGACCTGATTCAGATTCCCTGGGATTCTGTCTGGTACCTCAATCCCTGCTCTCTCAAGTCCTGCCTTGTCCCACCCTTGGCAACAGTATCTGCCTTATTCCCCAGTGCCAGGGTTCTGTCTCTGAATTACCCAATCCCTTGGTCAGGTCTTGCTAGTAGCCACACAGAACCCCATTCCAGACATCCAGGACTCCCACCTAGGTAGACCCACGCCTGCTTGGACTCCCCTTGCCCCTGTAGAGCTGGGGGCCCCTCCCTTCAGTGGGGGGACTTCTAGCTTCCAGGCCCCCCACCTGCCCGCTCCTGCTACAGTGAACCAGACCAACGTGGACCATGCCTCCAGCCATGTTTCCCACTTCCCTAAGCGTACTTTGCACTGCACTAAAGTTACCTCCCCAATTTTGTTAAGAAACCAGACCACACTCGTGTCTGTAATTCTATGTCTTTATGTATGCCTTTTATGTATGTATCTCCCTAGTCAGAATTTTTTTGCTTCCCAATTGCCCTCAGAGAACACATATATGCTGCCTAAAACCCTTCCTGGTTATGCCAGCCGATGACAGCTCTTTTCTATCTTTTTGCACTCAACACCTGTACAGCAAAATTAGTTCCTTATTTATACTATTACCTTCTTCACTGCCGAATGAAACAATTTAGCACATCTGCCATCTTCATTGCCACTAAGTGCTTTACTTTCCAACTAGTTTATAAATGTCAGTGAATAAAAATAGTCTATTTCACCTTGAACCTACTTAGCCAGGGCGGGACTGTATAGACCTCTCAACTTGGGAAAGTGACAGCCTCATCAACAGGAATAGCATCCTGACTGGAGTTCTATTGTTAGCCCCACATTCCTGGTGACTGGTTCAGGGACCACCTAAGCTGGGTCAATCAAGTCTCTTCCCCAACAACAATGAAGTAAGGGAGGAGGAAAAGAAGGCAAATGAGAGAGAGAGACAATCTTTGCCCATATTCACTCCAGCTAAAACATGAATTTTGGAGCTGTCTACCTGTCATGTACAAGTATCAGAAATTGCCAGTTTGCTAAGAAGGGAGAGTGAAGCTGATACACAGAGAGAAGCCAAAATGAGAGAAAGTACATCAATTAATGGGCTTCCCTAGTAGCTCAGTGGTAAAGAATCCATCTGCAATGTAGGAGATGTGGGTTCAATCCCTGGGTCAGGAAGATCCTCTGGAGAAGAAAATGGCAACCCACTCCAATGTTTTTGCCTGGGAAATCCCGTGGACAGAGGAGCCTGGTGGTCTACAGTCTAGTCCATGGGGTCGCAAAAGAGTCAGACCCAACTGAGCAACTAAACACCACCACCACAATTTAATTTGTAGAACAAACCAGGGCTCCCTATCACCCCGTTTCTGGTCCCAGGTCAGCCCAGGGCCAACTGCATGTCCTCACCTGGCTTCCACAGAACATCCTGCATCTTCATAATAGACTCCATTTTCAATGCCACCAGCTCCATCTGGCTTTAGTTGTGCAACCAAAAGTTCTACTTAAAGTGAGAGCACATGTTAGGTGTTTAGTCTATTTTTATACATTAATTGGATATATTCCTGATTTCTCACCAGAGACATCTCTGACTGCAGTTGGAAGTTATATACTAAGCAAAGTATCCAACCTCTATGCCACATTCAATGAGACACTGCTACCATGTCACCTGTTCTGGGGGTTGGGAGGGAAGTTCCTACCCAGGACTCTCTGGACACCTCAAGAAGCTTGTCCCAAGGGTGTCTGTTCTAGAACAGGGATTAGCAAACTACAGTCCATGAGTCAAATCTAACCCACAGCTTATTTTTGTAAATAAAGTTTTGCTGGAGCACAGCCATGCCCACTCATTTCTCTATTGTCCACGGCTGCTATTGCACTCAAGAGCAGAGCTGAGTAGTTGAGACAGAGATCATATGGCCCACAAAGCCTGAAAGGTTTACCATCTGGCCCTTTACAGAAAAAGTTTGAACATCTAGAGAATGACAGTAGACTGTAAAAAGAAAAGTGGGGAAGGAAGTACCTCAGTTAATGAGTTTAAGAAACAATGCATTAAATATTTTCTTTTTTTTATAGGACTTATCAGAGCCTTTAATATGTGCTATAACTCTCTTAAGGACGGAACACACTAGAATGCTTCCAATGCTTGTTTGAATACACAATCCTTTTTAGAGCAGACATCTTGAGGGACTGGTGTTCCAGGGTGTAGAGAGTTCCCCACCTGGAACACAGAGATAATAATAACTCAGCTCCACCTGCTCCACAGGCTGTGGAAGATCAAATGCAACAATGATGTGAGTGGGTCAAGCAAACCACAGCAAATAAGAATTACAACTTCATCCCAATAACTTGGAGGCATTTTCTCTTCATTTCCCACCAGCCACTCTGAGAACAGACATGAATGTCTTTAAGGAGTCAACTGTTTCCAAGAACTTGCAGATTCTATAAAAACTTGCCTGGCCTCCATAGAAAAGTGAACTACTAGAAGCCTAATGGGAAGGGTTGCTGAGAGATTCGATTTGTTTCCATTAACCAACATCAATCAATCTTGATTCTGGATGGAAGACAGTCATCTCTTCTCATGAAGTTTTGATTAGCTCCCCACACCACAGGAACAACATGGGCTCCAGAGAGGTTGTTTCTTCATGCAAAGCCGTTCCACAAGCCACGGTGTCCTGATGAGGACAGACGCTCCTCCAGAAGGAACATCTGCTCTCCTACTGTAACAGACTCCTCCTCATACTCCACACATACATGCTCTGTGCCCCGAGCTTTTCCATGTAAGGCCTATAGTACCAACTGGATTTTGTCACCAAATATTTCCCAGGGTGCCCAGTTCAAGTTCAAGGAACAACTCTTTGAGACACAGGACCTCTCTACTGCTGACTCAGAAAGGAAGTACCCAGGGAAGGCCGAGCAGGTCAGGAAGGGAATGGCCAGGGCCCCAGATTAGGAAACAATGATGATGTTATACGGAGATGTCATGCTATTTACAAATGGATGTAGCCATTTCTCTTTACAAAACAAGAAGTGAGAAATGTGGGGGAGCAGGTAGAAGGAAGACAGTAGGAAGAGACAGACCTTATGGAAAACCCCACCCACTCACTCACCACCCCGCACTGCTAACCCTCTCCAGGCAGTTCAGATGACATCTTCTCCCCTGCCATAGAGATCCAGCATCTTCCAGATGTCAAGTAGTTACAGACAGTCCCTGGCATTCCCGAGAGATAACTCTTCCTAGAATTTCCACAATTCACAGATATCACTTCTATCTGTGGAAGAAAGATCCCAAGAAAGGGCAAGTCTTTAAAAAAAAAGAAATAGGGAAAGGTGAAAGGAAAATAACAGGCAAAGATGACTCAATAAAAGGATACAAGGAGGCGACTACAGTAAAAACAAAATACTGGAGCCAGATGATTTGTACCATAGAGAGCCAGACAAGACCCTTTGTCTACACTAGAAATACTCAGACCAGAAGGGCATTTCCTAAGTGAAAAACCCAAAGTCCCATGTAGGGAGTGGCTCGTTCTGCAACGAAGTGGTCTTGTAGGGAGTTCCTAAGGATTTTGAAGTCCCGGGTTGGACAATTTTGGTCTGAGTTCCTAAGAAAAGACAGACAGGCTCAAGCAGGGTGAGGGTCTAGCAGATTCCACTTCGGGGTGGGGCAGCCAACCAATAAGCCCACAGTGGACCTCACTCCCCTGATTCCTAGCAGCCCTTGACCATCCTCTGCTTCTGGTGAAGATCTTGCAATTTCTACCACCAAATACCAAGTTTCCTATGAAGACTCAGTTATTCTCAGTCTCCCTCAGACCCCACCAGCTGGCAGACAGTTTCTGAGGAGTCTTTGGAGAAGAAGGTGCTTCATATGAAACTCAGGCTTCCAAGCAGAAGCGGCCCAGCTTGAGACCCATGTGTGAACATCACTTCATCCGCCTCCACCTGTCTGTCTGCTCCCCTACCCCTAACCCATCTCCTCCGAGCAAGGAAGGTCAGCCAGCTCAAGAAAGAGAGGAGACGACTAGGCAGACATCTGCAGGGCTGTGCCGTGGAAGGGAAAACTATCATTCTCCATGGCTCCAGACTAGGCCCGTGGTGTGGAAGATACGAGGATGAAGATTTGGGTCAGTAGAAAGAAAACTATCAGAAGCCTTGCATGCATTCATGCTCAGTCACTTCAGTCATATCCAACTCTTTGTGACCCCATGGACTGTAACCCACTAGGCTCCTCTGTCCATGGGATTCTCCAGACAAAAATACTGGAGTCGGTTGCCATGCCCTCCTCCAGGGGATCTTCCCAACTCAGGGATCAAACCCATGTCTCCTGCATCTCCCACATTGCAGGTGGAGTCTTTACCCACTGAGTCACCTGGGAAGCCCTCAAAAGCCTTGGAGCAGTTCAAAAGAAGAGTGAGGGCTGTTTGCTGAGATGTAAGAAATGGGGGCCAATGGTATATGAGCCACAGTTATTCTTTAGGAGCAGCTGCAAAGGCATCTCAGCTGCCTCCACCCAACTCCCAACCCTCCCCCATGACCCCCAGCTCCTCGCCACACCATTAGGGAGATGACCAAGAGGCATCCGGGACTCCACCTAAAGGATGCCTCTGACCACGCAGGGCATTTTGATGTGGCCTTGAAAACAAACTGCCACCTAATGTGCTGGTCATGCTTATATAAACAAATAAACCTCTTCTGCTTCTTGGAGTAAGGCATCCTCTGCAGAGTTAGGAAAATTTCAATTTGACACTGACGGTGGTGCTTTTTTGCATTCTTGGTCTGCACTGTCTTAGAATCTATAGCAAGCCTTTCCTGAGGCTCATATTTTATTTTATCTTGGTTCCAGCTGCTCTGAAGATGTCTATTCCTCTTTGAGGTGCCCTTCCCAACCCACATCCTAGAAAGTGAAATCCAGGTAAACCACAAAGGCCATATTTTAAGCTGGACCATCCCAAACAGGATACTCCCTTCAAAGTTGGAGAAAATCAGTAGCTTTTACCTAATGAAAATAAAGTTTAATGACATTTTGATTAAAATAAACCACCACCACAACACTGTACCAGGGGTCATTAACACCAGTACCTACAGGGGCCTAGGAGTGGGGCAGTCAGGTGAACTAGTGGAGCAGGCAAGGTTAGGGGGATAAGGACAGTGCCCAAGTACAAGACAAATCCTGTCTAAGAAGGGCTCTGGTGCTCAGCACCGTCGCGTGCTGCCACGTGGGAATACAGGCCCAGAGCTGCCAGACCTTCTGACTTTTTTAAAAGGTGCTGGAAGTCCAGATTTTATGTGAAATCTCATTTTTACTTGTTGGCATCTAATTCACATTTCTCAAAGACACAGTCCAGGCCAAATCAAACACATCTGAGGACCGGATCTGGCCCGTGTGCTGTCAGTTTGCAAGCTCTGCATAAAAGTTCAGCTTAAACAAATTAGCAGAATGTGCAAAACAGATCCTTCCCCACCACCCCCTCCTTCTCTGAGAAATGAGGTGGGTGTCAGGATGGTGCTGCAGGTGAGATGAGGTTCAGGGATGAGGCGGGGCCAGGGACATGTGTTGCCCAGATTGCTAGGTGAGAACTAGGAGTTCATATTGCCATTTTGACAGAACCTGAGCAAAATGGCTGCCTCTTCAGTATGTTCTGCTTTTCTCTATCAGAAAGCAAGGTTTTTACTTTTGTTATGGAAATTATCTTCTTCCACTGGGCTGCAGGAAGCAGAATCACAGGGTTAGAAGAGACCTTATATGTCACATAGAACAAACCTCCCTCTGATGCCTAAATCCCCACTCTGACAATCTTTTCCAGGGGCATGTCACCCAGCTTCAAACACCTCCTACACCAGGGAGCTCCAGGCTTCCTGAGGCTGTCTGCCTGTCCTTTCAAGACAGCTCTAATTGTTAGAAAGGTCTTCCAGACACTAGACTTTCATAAACCCAGCCCCAAATCAGATTAGGTTTTTTGGCAGCTGCCTCCCTATGACTCACACCAAACTTAATGTCAACGAGAACCTTGAGTCTTTTTCACCAGTGCTCTGCTAAACACACCTCTCCCCGGTCTGTACTCGGCCAGCTGGGTTCTTAGAGGGCAAGTTCTACACTTTCCTCCTTCTTAACTTTCAGCCCACGTATGTGTTGCAATAAGGTGGGCATCCAGTCATAGGTGCAAATCTTTGTCAATGTCCTAGATTCTTTTAAGTTTTTTTTTTTTCCCCCTGATTCATTGGTTTCTGCTTTTATCTCAATTTCTATTGCAGTCCCTCAGTGCTTTATTTTTATTTATTGCATTTTTTGGCCACACTGCACTCTATAGCTTGTGGGATCTTAGTTCCCTAACAAGGTATCGAATCCATTGGAAGCAAGGAGTCTTAACCACTGGACTGCCAGGGAAGTCCCCCAGATTATTTTAAGAGAAACTTGACCCTACCTGTGCCCCACAGATTTTTGGAGCTGAGGGCCCTATGCATAATAGATACCACAGAAGGGACTGGGGCATTTGCCAGGAAATATGACCGTCTCCTTCTCTGCTGTCTCCTTCTCCAAAGCCTCGTCGCTAGAAATACTTATGGAAGATTTAAATGAAGGTCAATCCATTCCTCCAGATCAAAAAACTCAAATGCCCAAGCAAGTAACAAAAAATGAGTGAGGTGGGCCAAGAACAAAGTGGAGCCCATGCCCCAGTTGAGGGGGGCAGCCAAATCTTGTCTCTGTCTGAAAATAGGGGCCCAGTGTTTCTAGATCTTCCCACTCATAAGAAATGCCAGAAATCTGGATTTGTATGTAAACTCTACTGATTTCTTAAAGACTTTCTTAATTTTTAAATGTTGGGAATTCATTCACCTTTGTAAATGTTCCAAAAGCCAAACAAAACATACTAGTGGATCTAAGTTTGCCTCCAAGCTGCCAGTTCTGCCATAAATGTTCTAATCTCACTCCTGGATCAGATCAAGCCCTCAAGATCTGGGGAAGCATAATAACAGAGCTTTGCCCACGCTACAGACACTGAGCTAAATACTGAATGAGAATTATGTCATTTAATCCTCACAAGAGGTACCCATTTTAAGAAGGTGGAAGCTGAAGTAGAGAGGGGTGAGATGACTTGCCCAAGGTTAAGCGATTAGTGATGAGGCTGAAATTCCATTCTAGGTCTGTCTGACTTCAGAGTTCAATGTACAGTTTCTGGACCACACTGTTTGAGCAAAATTTTGCTTTTAGTGAATTGTGCTTTGGTGTGCAAACTGTCAACTTACATTGAGGGATTTTTTTTAACTACTAAAAATGTGTTGTGGTGACAACTACAGGGGTGAATAAGGCCACCATCCACCACATCACCAGGTCCTTAAAGCCTCCAGCAGCTGAAGGACTCTCCAGCCCACCTGTCCCCATTTCCCCTCAGGGATGGATCAGAGGCAAACCCCACAGCACTTCTCCTTGAAAGACAGTGTCTTGCCCTTGATTCCAACTTTGAACTCATCCTTGAGAAGTGAAGAAGGAAAAAAAAGTAATGGCAGGAAGTCTCGATTGTGAAATTTGAAAGGATGGTGGCAAGTCAGGCATTTTCATTTCATAGATACTGAATCATTTGATTCTCATTGTATAACCCTATCTGATGAGCATAATTTGAAAGACAAGATAGAATATATCTTCTTGACCTTATTAAGAAGTGGCAAACCCAACTGTACATAGAAACCAAGGAGCTTGGGGAAATGAGCGAAGCAGTGGGTGTGAGATAAGGGGGTGTGGGGACCCCAGAGCTCCTGGCCCAAGAAGTGGTGGAGACTTAAGAACGCAGGCCTCACCTAGCAGTGGCAGCTGCCACTCAGCTCCGGCTAACTGGCTGCCATGAAGGAACAGAGGCCCAGTGCACCAGATCATCTAGTTTGTCTCATAAGAATCAGAAATACAGAAATACAACTTCTTTTCTATGAAGTTGCTCAACTTTGTTGTGCATCTCAATAAAATTCATCACTGGTCTGAAGACCATCTCTTGCTTATATGGCGATCAGTGACAGTTTGGAAGAAAATAAACTGACTTTTTAAAATTTAGTTTTGAGCTGCTTTAAACATCTGGAGAAAGAGAAGAACATCAAAGAGGCATTCTTAAATCCCTGAGGACTAAATACTCAGCTCCTGGCTGCACAGTAGGCATGCTGTGGAGCAACACTGAGAATGCAGGCAGGGTGTCACTGATTCTCCATTAATGTCTTCCACAGAGGAAGATAGGAAGGAACTTATGTTATGGACTTTCCAGGTTCTAGGCACTTTCATGGACCAAAGTTCCAAGAGGTTGCTTCCAAGGAGGTCAAAGATTAAGTCTGGGTGGGTCTAGGCTTTTGACTGTCTCTGCTCCTTTGGGTCTGGTTAGGCCTGTTGGCATCTCAGAGAAAAGGCAGGGTGGTTGTTCAGATTGGTCCCTACAGGGAAGAGGCAGAGGTTCAAGCTCCCGATCAGCTTTGGAGCAATAGAAACAAGATTCACATATGGCCTTGGAGGGGGAGGCCTATACGCCTACGCCACCCGGGCCATACGAGTCCACATATAGCACAGCGCACCAGACTTCTGCATTAGGGCACTGAGTCACAGCTTCAAGACAGGTGTTCATTTCCTAGTCCCTGGCCTCTATCATCTATTTCCCTGGAACCTTCTAGAGAGGGGCCAAGAACCACTTGGATAAAGGACCAGGCTAGAACCAGGGTCCAAGGTCTGGCATCCTAACCAAAGGCCAATTTGTTACTGCCTCACTCACACTGCTATCTATTCAAAGGAGAAATTTCTTTCAGGGCTCAATATTCAAAAATGTTTCCTTCTTTTGAAGAGCTGGTGGCATTCTCTTAAGGATACTATTAAACTTACATTTTTAGAGTTGGTACCCCATCCCATTCTCTTAAGACCGCTCAGCTTCCTGGTTCTGTTTGCCACATGATGTGCTGTTTCTCTTCATGGCAACCACTGTTTATGGAGCATCTCCTGTGTGTCTGGTCTGGCCTGAATTCTTTACAGAAATGCCCAAGGTAGGTATTATTGTTCCTATTTTACAATGGTACAGAGAGCTGAGCCTCAGAGAGTTTCAACAATTTGTTCACAACTAATAAGTGGTACAGCTGGAATCTGAGCCCAGATCTACTGGACTCCCAAACTGGCCATACTGCTCTCATAGTTATGATTTTCTAACAATAATAGCTAACACTGAGTCCTTACTATGTGCCAGGCACTGTGCAGAGGGCTCTACTTCCCTTATCTCAGTTAACCCCCCAGATAACTCTTTAGGTTGGATAATTATCTCCACTTTACAGATGGGGAAACTGAAGCTCAAAAAGATGAAAAGATTTGCCCAAATTCACACAGTTAGAAAGTATAGACGCTGGGCTGCAAACCTTAGACAGTTCAGTATCAACAACCATGTCCTGATCACTAAGCCTGCATTCCTTGGTTTCCTGACATTCTCAAATTGGAGAGGCATGCTCATGTCCTCAACCAAATACTCAGTTAAAACAATGAACAGGACAGAGCCTTTTGGCAAGCCACTAGAGACTTCACCTAGGCTGATGATGGTCCATGCAACAATCAGTACTTGTTTGGACAATTATGAACCTATGTAATGGTGCTCTCCAGCTGTTCTGGCTTAGGCAACTGGTACAGGAAAGGCAGAAGACAGTACAGATTCATGGCAGTACTGGAGGATGGTCCAGATTACCAGAGCTGAGACTGGTCCCTTCTGTCCTCACTACAGATCTAGAACAGGGCTGTTTCCAGTCTTGGCCCCAGTCCTCCCCTTGGCCCATTCAGATGATAATTATCTGGGTCTTAGAGGTACCAGAGCCCCCTAAATTGGGCCTCAGATAATCCTTCCAATTTTGTCAAGCAATTTATTTTCCAGGGGAAATAAGGGACTTTGTGGTTCACCAGCCAAGGTCTGGGGTAGAGGCCGAAGAGGCCCTTTGTCTGAGGATTCCAGAAAAGGCTTATTCTAGGGCTCTGACAAACAATAAAGGAAACTGGTAATCCAGGGGCATTTTCTGTTTCTTGGGAGACTTTTCTCAAGGAGTATCAGGATTTTCCTTTTCACACTCTTTTTTCACTCATGTTGTCCTCCCTGGAAACAGCCATCCTGCGCTTGACAGTAATGAGGATGGAGAGCTGTGGCCGTCTCTTCAGAAATCGGGCAATTAAATTTTCCTTAATAAAATTCTTTACCTTCTGTGAGCAGCATCACTGCTGTTGTGGACTTGAGTGAATTTTTTTAAATTCCTTTAAATAGAAGTAGAAGACAGCATTTCCTGGAAGACCATCTTAATATTTTCCTAAGCTGAAACCTAACTGTGCATGTATTTTTCTATCCTTGATAGCTATTCCAGAACTTGCTCTGAATGCCTCTTGTGTGGCAGGCACTAGGCATAAGAATTTGGGGAATGAATAAAACAAGGCCCCTGCACTCAATGAGCTCACAGGGAGACAGACACAAACACCCCTGCGGTAATAGCAGCATGAGGGGGAGGGCACTAGGCAAAAATAGAAATAATTAACATTTCTGCAGAACTCTAGAGTTTACTCTCTCATACAGCACCTCCTTTGATCCTCACAGTGACTAGCCTTAAAGGTAGGTAACACCCTCATTGTATGGATGAGGAAACAAGGATGCAGAATAGAGATGTGCCTTATTCAAAAGACAGACCACAGATGGAAAACCAGGTCTATGCCTCTGAATCCCTGAATCTGGACATAGCTCCACAATGGCTTCTGATTTAAATCCAATAAATTAAATGGTTGGGCTTGACTATTCCCACTCCATGCCTATCTCTTAAAATTTTGAAAGAGAAGGGAAAAGCACTTTCCTTGCTACATGGGGGAATAAACCAGTAAATTTCATTTCAGCAATCATTCTTACACTACATAATGAGTGCCATAAGAAGTAAAGCATAACTTAAATCTCCTACAGGTGTCTTTCCTTATTTCTACCATTCTTTCTTCTCTTTTGATAAGAAAGATGTTTGAACATCTTCCATGGCAGGAAAATTTGTCAAATGCCTTACTTATTGTCAAGTTGGTGAGTTTTTTTAATTAGAAAAGTAATCATGCTCATTACTTTAGAAGTGAATCAATACTGACCAATATAAAGGGGAAAGGTCTCTTCAGTGTTCCCTGTCACTGCCATCCTGCCCCAATCCCTGACCTCCACCTCAATCCTAGTTTCCAACAGTAAACATCATTACCAGTCAGTAAGAACTATGGGACTCTTTACACACACGTAAATATATAAAGACACATTATTTTTTAATATTAAAAAAACACAGGATTTTAATACACACACACAGTGCTCAGGTTTGGTTCTTTTTCTCATTCATCAGTAGTCTATGTGACAATTAAATGTTCTTTTGCCTTCAAAAAAAAGATACACAAACAGTCAAGTTGGTGAGCTCACTACAGACCAGATTCAAATATTCCAAGTTCACGAAAACTGGGACACTTGTAAAATGCAGGTTCCTGGGTATCAAACCCCAGAGATTCGGATGTGGGTGGCCCAGGAGCTACACTGGGGAAAAAAATGCAATAGGGCAAGAGAAAGCATCATGCCTGCTTAAGGCATGGTGCCTAAGACTTACTGGCACCTTCCTCTTCTAGCAGCATGCCCATACTTGTAACCCATCATCTCCTGATGGTTTTCCAGTACTGCCTCACTCTCTTCTCCCTCTAATCTGGTGCATTCACTAAGGGTTTCACGTGTAGGCTCGGGTTCACTCTCCAGGACTCAAGGCTGGTGACCTTCTGATAGGTTGAGCTAACATTTCCACGGTTCAGTGAATGCTCCTATGTGCCAAGAAGCATGCCAGAAATTCTGATTTGTCTTGTTTCAACTAATTCTCTCTTTCCTCCCTGCCCCACATCACACACACACACACACACACACATACACACAAAGGAAGGATTACTGTCCCCATTTTTTCAAATAGGGAAACTGGCAGGATATTATCTGTGTTTTCTTCTTTTTCTTGTATATAGAAATACCTATCATTCTGCTAATAAGCCACAAGCCAAGACTCAAACCCAGGTCTGTGCAATTCCATCCAGAGAACGATCCCCACCCCATCACAGCTGCCTCCTTTTACAATCCGTACTCTTGTCTCAACCACTTTCTGTGACTTTAGCATAACTCTATCCAACCAAGATGGATTTCAATCCTCTTCAGTTGATCCCTGGCTTTAATTTCACCTTAAAAGCACTTATCCAATGATTATATTTACCAACTTGAGTATAACTATTATGAAATTCCCTTTCTGGAACCGTTTTTATCTTTTACACAAAGAATTGTGTGTTTCTCTTAGAAGTACCCATCTTCCTGACCCCTTAAGTATTTTGATGGCTTCTGACCCTCTCCAATGGACAGATGGCTCAGTCTAAATATTATATAACTCAGAAAATAATGGTGGGAAGGTAAGCTTAGCCAATTGATTCAGTTTTATAGACCAATAACAGAAATCACAACATTGTCAACCATTTAGATACATTTCCTACATGTTCCCAGAAGACTTTTAAATCACTTTTTCATAATACTCAGTATTTTTGTTAAAATTTGTTTTTCTTGCAGCACTATAAAGTCTATGAGGTCAGGGAACATAGTAGGAACTCAATAAATACTTGTTAAACTAAATCAAAGTGAACTGGATCACTACATTCTCAACATTTCTTTCCCACTATTCCCAATGGTCTAACAATTCTGTGTTTCTGGCATAAAACAATAAGGCCTCCACCATTTTTGACACAGAGTTTTGATGGCAATGTCATGCCAAGTAGGAGATCCAGCAAGACAGAGGTACTCAGAGTAAGGCCTGAGACAGAAGGATCAGGCCAAAACAAAAGCCTTAGAGTAGCTTTGTCAAGGGACAAACAAACTCAAACACAATCAGGCAAAAGGTCAGAAGTCCAAATGGCCAGGCTGGGAAGTCAAGGAGTAATGGATTATCAGGTGTCAGAAGCGAGAGTGGCTGTTGTCCTGCCTCGGTTTCTCCAAGAAGATGTATCTTCGGGAGATCCAAAACATGCTGTCTGGAGAGACCACTGATCACAATAGGATTCTGTGAACTACAAAGTAACATGCTGGTAACTCTGCTTGGAAATGTCCTGCTGAGATGACAGCTGGGAAGAAGCCACATTGTGCTGAGCCAATTTGCGTTCTTTAGTACAAACGAAATCAGAGAAGAGACACCCACCGTTTGTATCCCTGAAGGTGACTAAGGTGTTTTACTGGGAAGGTCCTCTCATGGCATCTCTCTCTGGTTCCACGTAAGGCACTTTAAGCTATGGAAGATTCCCCTGTGGAGCTGTCCCCTCCCACTGGGGACAACTCCTCCATGGGAACTCTACCCACCAACAGGGATCCAGGACTTTCTATCTGACAAAGGGTTGGAAAACTGATCAACAGTAAACTATACTCTGAAAATACCCTCACTAGCCCTCAGAAGCAAGGGGAATAGCAAGGTACCACTGCTGGGAGCAGACCAGCAATCAGGAATCCCCAAAGCACCACTGATGACCAGGGATGCAGGCAGAGGAGCAACAATGAGGGAGAGTACCGACGGGGAGGAGGAACCTGCTGTGGAGCCTTCATTCTTTGCCTTTGACAGGATTCTCCTTTTAATACTTCCTGCCAAAGGCAGGAACAGCTGCCTGGGTACCAACAGGGAAGTGAGACTATGGGGGACCAGGAAGGGGAAATTTTTTAGCTGAAAGTAGTAGGAACAGATGTGGAGGGAAGTTCTTGATGAGCTTTATATAAATCTGGTGGGACAGAAATGGCCACACAAGTCTATCACCACAAGAAAATGGTTTCCAACAAACAAATCCTCAGTCCTCCCTCGTGGACCATCAAAACATGTGGGAGGTCATGCATACTGATTGATGTTCTTACTTAGCAAAGTCTCTTTTTTGTAAGGCCATACTCTATTTCAAGCCATAGTCCTACAGGCCTATGATGATGTGCCTCTAGGCTTTATTTTTATAACTTTTCATTAAAGACCTATTAAAGACCTATGATCCTATCATAGGTGAAAGTGAAAGTGTTAGTTGCTCAGTTGTGTCTGACTCTTTGTGACCCCATGGACTGTAGCCGGCCAGGTTCCTCTATCCATGGGATTCTCCAGGCAAGAATACTGGAGTGGGTTGCCATTTCCTCCTCCAGGGGATCTTCCCAACCCAGGGATTGAACCAGGGACTCCTGTGTTGCAGGCAGATTCTTTACTACCTGAGCCACCAGGGAAGCCCATTTTTTATTATATATAGATATAAAACAGATTTGATAGAGGTATGAAGTCTGAAAGGTAATACATTGAATTTTTATAGTGATTATCTCAAGCTGTAGCTTCTAGATTCTTTTTTCCCCTGTATTTTCAAAACTTTTAAAAGAATGAGCATGTATTACATCCAAAATCAGAAAAAAATATTATCAAAAAATAAGTTTCATCCAGTATCTCCAAGATCAAAGACTCACAGAGCCAATGGCTAGAAATGAACTTTAAACTCCTGTCACTTCTGGTCTCATCCCCTACCCCCACTCCATTCTACTTACTCTGGATTTTAGCGACAACAGACTTCTCACCACTGTCCAAGTACCCAGGTCCTTTCATGACCCCCATGCCTTTGCGCATGCTGTTCTCTCTTCATGAAATGCCTTTCAACACTTGGAGAGCTTCTACCCATCCTAGAAAGCCCTGCCTAAAAGTCATTTCTTCTAGAAGAACTTCTCCACCTCTCCCCAACAAAGCTGTCACTTTCACTCGGTTTTCACAGTGTGATTCCAGCACTGTCCCAATACTGACCACACTGTATCATAATCAATTCATCCATTTTTGTTCAACTACCTTTCCTAGAAAACTGTGAGTCCGTCAAAGACAGGGACAGAGGCTATATTTTATCCCCTTTTGTGTCCCCCTTTCAGCTACACACATACTTAATTAATGGAAAATATTAAATTCCCTGTAGGATCCTTCCAAGTGGCCCCCTGGTCTCTCTACTTCATTCCCTTCTAAGCCAAAGGTTGGATAGTTTTACAGAGACACAACTGCCCCTTCTTTGATTCTTCATCTTCTTGAATTACCTCTTGGTCAGGGTTTTAGAAAGCTTGAATCTGCTCCATTTTGTGCCTCTCAACTGTAATTTCTGGTACAAACCATGCACCCCAAGCAGAATATATACATGTGCTTATGTACACAGTCCAGAACAATGACATTTACTCTCACTATTCACTCACCAAATCCCACAGTCACCTATTACACACCAAATGTTGTTCTAGGTACTAATAAAACACAAACATGAGAAACAGAAGTCCTGTTCTTATAGACTTTCAATTCTGGTAAAAAAGAAAAAAAAATTCAAAGAGAAAAAATATCATAGAGCTGTAAGTGCTCTCCTGAGTCTTCAAGTCCGTTGATCCATTAGTTACTCCACAGCTACTTAAGATTGGGTGATCAGAAAATAACAGGCAAGGCAAGGGTCAAATACCTAGAAGGAGCCAGCCATGTGACAATACAGGGTTAATAGGGTTCCAGAAAGAAGGAAAAGTTATGTGCAAAGTCTCAAAGTCGGTACAAGTTTAGAGAATTCAAGGGACCTGGAGAGTGGAGAGGTGAGGTGACCAAGATGGACAGAGCACAGCTTCATAAGCCCAGCTAGGCATTTGGATTTGATTCTTGAGCACTGAAATTCTACCAGAGGGTTTGAAACTAGGAAGTGACATGATTAAATTAAGTTGTGTAAGGATTATTGCTGGCTGCTGTGGGGAGAACAGACTCTGAAGATAAGAGAAGAAGCAGGGAGATCAGAGGATAGTGGCATTCACTTCAGTTCAGTCACTCAGTCATGTCCAACTCTTCGCGACCCCATGGCCTGCAGCACGCCAGGCTTCCCTGTCCATCACCATCTCCTGGAGCTTACTCAAACTCACATCCATTGCATCGGTGATGCCATCCAACCATCTCATCCTCTGTCATCCCCTTCTCCTCCTGCCTTAAATCTTTCCCAGCATCAGGGTCTTTTCTAATGAGTCGGTTCTTCGCATCAGGTGGCCAAAGTACTGGAGTTTCAACTTCAGGACTAGTCCTTCCAATGAATATTCAAAACTGATTTCCTTAAGGATTGACTGGTTGAATCTCTTTGCAGTACAATTCTCAAGAGTCCAACTCTCAAGAGTCTTCTTCAACACCACAGTTCAAAAGCATCAATTCTTTGGTGCTCAGCTTTTTTTAGTCCACCTCTCACATCCATACATGACTACTGGAAAAACCATAGTTTTGACTAGACAGATCTTTATTAGTAAAGTAATGTCTCTGCTTTTTAATATGCTGTCTCAGTTGGTCATAGCTTTTCTTCCAAGGAGCAAGCGTCTTAATTTCATGGTTGCAGTCACCATCTGCAGTGATTTTGGAGCCCCCAAAAATAAAATCTCTCACTGTTTCTATTGTTTTCCATCTATTTGCCATGAAGTGATGGGACTGGATACTATGATCTTCGTTTTCTGAATGTTGAGTTTTAAGCCAACTTTTTAACTCTCCTCTGCAAGGAGATCCAACCAGTTCATCCTAAAGGAGATCAGTCCTGGGTGTTCATTGGAAGGACTGATGTTGAAGCTGAAACTCCAATACTTTGGCTACCTGATGTGGAGAGCTGACTCATTTGAAAAGACCCTGATGCAGGAGGAGAAGGGGACGACAGAGGATGAGATGGTTGGATGGCATCACTGACACAGAGGATATGGGTTTGAGTGGACTCCGGGAGTTGGTGATGGACAGGGAGGCCTGGGGTGCTGCGGTTCATGGGGTCGCAAAGAGTCAGACATGACTGAGCAACTGAACTGAACTGAACTGAACTTTCATCAAGAGGCTCTTTTAGTTCTTCACTTTCTGTCATAAGGGTGGTGTCATCTGCATATCTGAGGTTATTGATATTTCTCCCGGAAATCTTGATTCCAGCTTGTGCTTCCTCCAGCCCAGCATTTCTCATGATGTACTCTGCATATAAGTTAAATAAGCAGGGTGACAATATACAGCCTTGATGTACTCCTTTCCTGATCTGAAACCAGTCTGTTGTTCCATGTCCAGTTCTAACTGTTGCTTATTGGTTTCTCAGGAGGCAGGTCAGGTGGTCTGGTATTCTCATCTCGAAGAATTTTCCAGTTTGTTGTGATCCACACATCAAAGGCTTTGGCATAGTCAGTAAAGCAAAAGTAAATGTTTTTCTGGAACTCTCTTGCTTTTTCAATGACCCAGCAGATGTTGGCAATTTGATCTCTGGTTCCTCTGCGTTTTCTAAATCCAGCTTGAACATCTGGAAGTTCATGGTTCATGTACTATTGAAGCCTGGCTTGGAGAATTTTGAGCATTACTTTGTGAGTGTGTGAGATGAGTGGAATTGTGCAGTAGTCTGAGCATTCTTTGGCATTGCCTTTCTTTGGGACTGGAATGAAAACTGACCTTTTCCAGTCCTGTGGCCACTGCTGAGTTTTCCAAATTTGCTGGCATATTGAGTGCAGCATTTTCATGGCATCATCTTTTAGGATTTAAAATAGCTCAGCTGGAATTTCATCACCTCCACTAGCTTTGTTTGTAGTGATGCTTCCTAAAGCCCACTTGACTTCACATTCCAGAATGTCTGGCTCTAGGTGAGTGATTACACCATAGTGGTTATCTGAGTCATGAAGATCTTTTTTGTATAGTTCTTCTGTGTATTTTTGCCACCTCTTCTTAATACCTTCTGTTTCTTTTAGGTCCATACTATTTCTGTCCTTTATTGAGCCCATCTTTGCATGAAATGTTCCCTTGGTATCTCTAATTTTCTTGAAGAGATCTCTAGTCTTTCCCATTCTATTGTTTTCCTCTATTTCTTTGTGTTGATCACTAAGGAAGGCTGTCTAATCTCTCCTTGCTATTCTTTAGAACTCTACATTCAAATGGGTATATCTTTCCTTTTCTCCTTTGCCTTTAGCTTCTCTTCTTTTCTCAGCTATTTGTAAGACCTCCTCAGACAACCATTTTGCCTTTTTGCATTTCTTTTTCTTGGGGATGGTCTTCATCACTGCCTCCTGTACAATGTCACGAACCTCTGTCCATAGTTCTTCAAGCACTCTATCAGATCCATACCTTGAATCTATTTGTCACTTTTTTAGTGGCATTAACTGGGGCTTATTCCCCCCCAGGGGACATTTGCCAATGTCGGAGAAGGCAATGGCACCCCACTCCAGTACTCTTGCCTGGAAAATCCTGTGGATGGAGGAGCCTGGTGGGCTGCAGTCCATGGGGTCGCGACTGAGCGACTTCGCTTTCACTTTTCACTTTCATGCATTGGAGAAGGAAATGGCAACCCACTCCAGTGTTCTTGCCTGGAGAATCCCAGGGACGGGGAGCCTGGTGGGCTGCCGTCTATGGGGTCGCACAGGGTAGGACACGACTGAAGTGCGTTAGCAGTTAGCAGAGACATTTTTGGTTGTGACAATTTGTTGGGGGGGGGGTGGTTGCTGCTGACATCAAGTGGGTTAGGTCAGGGATTCAGCTCAACATCCCACATGGTGCAGGACAGCCCCCACAACAAAAAATGATGCAGACCCAAACATCAGTAGTGTGGAGGTAGAAAAACTCTGAGATAGGGAGATATTGCCATGGTCCCAGCAAGAGGTGGTGATGGCCTGGGCCAGGATAGTATAGATAGGGATGGAGTATTGACGGTTTTTCTCTCATATTTCCTTAGATTTCCTGAACATTACTCAGGCAAGGAGGGCATTCTCTGTTCAGTGCCTCAGGGATAATACAGGGAAAGAGTCAATTCTTGGCTTTTGACTTTCAAAACCCTAGTTCTCAGGGAGAAGAGAAAGAATGTGGGTTATGGACAAAAGATCTGAAAGAAAGTCTGATGACAAAGAGCCAGGGGACCACCCCCTATTAACCCCCCTCCTCTCCCCTCTCCTTCCCTCCTCCACACACAGATACAGATTTCAGGAGACTGTAAGGCAAGGTGTACGTAGCTTTTAGGGATCTGTAAGAAAATAATCCCCACCCTATCTCACCTTAGACAAGCCCAGGGAGAGTAGGTGATGACAGAATGCCTGCATAATTTGCAGAATCTGAGGCTGGAGGAGCGGGGCCACTTCCCCAGGCAGCACCCTAGGGAGGCCTTGGAGGAGAAATAAGTGGCAACACAAGCCTGAGACAAATGTCCAGAGTCTCTCATGACCCAGCATGGTGTGGGAGCCTCAGGATGACTCCTGGTGCCTGCATATCTCACAGAAGGAGCTGAGGAGGGGAAAGGGCAAAGTGGCCTCAGGTTCGAAACAGAGAAGTATCAGTGCAGGACTGACCACTGCGGACCCAGCAGGAAGGAGGATATCTTAGTAGTTGCCAAAGTAGGTTGATGATAAACCACAACAGATGTCCCCTTAGAACTACCCCAGCCCCCCTGGACCTTGGGCCACAACGCTAGAGAAAGCAAGAAGAAACCCCCAATTCCCTTAGATTTATTTCTGTCATTTCAAGCAGAATAGAGATGTGAAATATAAGTTACAGAAAAATAAAGAAAATCATATTTTTATTGCACCTGGATTTGGGGCTGAGACTGCGTCCTCTGAGGCTCCACAGGCTGCGGGCGTCTGCGTGTCCATCTGCACCATTATCACCTGGCATCGACTGCGCTATCTCAGGGGTGGCACCCAGGTCCATTCAAGGCCCCTTGAACGCTGCCTGCAGCTAAGGGCACCCCCTAAACTGTCACACACAGCCGGGCACACGTGCACATGCCACACATATTGATCAGAAAGAGCTGTCACCAAATTACCATTTAAATCAATGGTTGAGTGCTCAGTAATTGGAAATGTCAAAACCCACATTTTCTAAGTGACCTCAAAACACCACATTGAAATCATTTATCTGAGCTGGATACACATTTGTTTTATCTCTTCTCTTCTCCACACTATCCTGTTAGGAAACTAAAAATTAGGGAACTGGGTAAAAGGCAAAAAGAGAAAGAAAATGGATAACCCACAAACTATAGCCCAACACTGTCAATCTTCAGAACACAGTCTTGTGGATATTCCATGAAGGTTTACAAGACTGAATAAAGTTTGAGGAACATCTGCGGCCCCTTCTTGGCAGTTCATACTTAACACATTCAAGGTTCCCATAAATCCTGTGGGAAACAAGCCTATTTAACTCACTTCATACTAGAACTTCCAAAACCTATTTGACCACAGAACTATTTTTTTCCACCCAGTGCCTCTTTACATCCAATTTCATGGAATATACCTCAGGGAACACTACTCCAAACATAAATTGGCCTAATGATTAAACAAATTAAGAGAACAGAGCCAAAACCCCACTCCTGGGCCAGCCAAGAAATTTTATAAACACCAACAAGCCATCAGGAACAAATCATTTACAAGGGAAATAGAGCCCAGAATACAGCTTGCTATGGCCTGTATTAGGCCAGAGGTTCTGAATTTAAACTCAGCACCTTTAATAATCAGCCACTATCCCCCCAACTTCCTGGCAGCTACAAGGACAGGACCCAGTTTCTGAACCAGCCTAACCTCATGTCCTCCTGACCTCTCCAATCCTTACCCTCTTCTATCCTCACCTCATCGTGTTTTCCAAGGCACTGCTCTGCTCTGCCTCCCAGGCAACCACCACCACCCGGGGTTGCCCCACCCACCGGAGCAATTCAATGCAATACCATTACTGATCACCAATGAGATGCTAGGCACAAGGCTACAGCAATGAACCAAGCAAAAAAACTTTGTGTTCATGGAAATATGGTCTAGAAGTGCTTACAAGCCAGAACTCTTCTCTGAACATCAGTCTCCACATCTGGAGGGAAATACAAAAGTGGGAGCATTGGACTAGCAGACATCTAAGATTTCTGGTTCTGTGTTTCCAGGTTGGTGGAGCCTCTATCAATTCTCTAGGAGACACTTTTTCAAAGATGACTTCCTGGGGTGGGAGAGAGGGATCTCACACAACTAAGCAGCCTCAAATTGGGGGATAGGCAAGGTTTCATCAGAAGGATTGTGGAAGGGCTAGGAAAGGCAGGAAGTCAAAGACTAAGACCCGTTCCAGACTGGCCCCCAGTGAAGAAACCCCTGGGTTTCAAAGCAGAATTGCCCTGGCATATTTCTTGCCTCCCTGCACAGCTGGAAGTCAGACCCCTCCAATTTAAACCTTAGTTCTGCCACTATTTTTTGTGCAATCTAATACAACGTATTTCTCTGGATTTCAGGTTTTATCTATAAGATAGGAATAATAATGACTATTTTCCAGAATTTGAGGGATCACAAAATGAGACACCATACGCATGACTGAGACTTAGAGATAAATAAAAATTAATTACATCCCATCGCTAAACAAAGCTGTATAGCCTGAAGCATGGCTTGTAACAGTCATTGAATGAATGGGTGAGTGAATCAATGAATGAACAAATAATAGAGGTTTCTGAAAGGAAAAGTAGCCTCTAACATATAAACTCTGGTGGTGAGAACTCCAATGCACACACCAGATCCACTGATTTCCTGACTGGGAGGCACCTGATGTGCCATGCTCCCCAACCAACTTCCCACCATGAATATGATAGACATCACCTTGTCAAACATCACCTTGGCTTTAAACACATCAGCCTTCATCCAATCTTTTTTTTTTTTTTAAACTTTACGTAATTGTATTAGTTTTGCCAAATATCAAAATGAATCCGCCACAGGTATACATCCAATCTTCATAGATAAATATCTCCCCTATCAGGGACAAACAAGGAAATTCATCAAACCATGAAGAATATTCCCTTAACAAATAAAACCCCTACTTTCAATGGAACAGAAAATACGATGTTGTTAGGGGTTGAATGCTTGGTGTTTCCCCCTAAAATTCACATGTTGAAGCCCTAACCTCCAACGTGATGATGTGTGAAGATGGGTGGGGCCTCTGGGAGGTGATTAGGTTCACATGAGATAATGAGAGTGGTGCCCTCATAATGGGATTAGTCCCCTTCTAAGAAGAGGAGGACAGAGAGCTCTCTCTCTACACACAGAGGAAAGACCATGTGAGCACAGCAAGAAGGCTACAAGCGGCAAAGCGTGCTCTCAACAGGAGCCAAATCTGTGGGCACCTTGATCTTGGACTTCCCAGCCTCCAGAATTGTGAGAAATAAATGTCTGTTGTTTAAGCTTCCCAGCTGCCCGTGGTATTTTGTTATAGCGACCCAAGCTAAGACAAATGTCAAAGAAAATATAACTCCAGCTTGAGCTTGGCTGTGAGTTAGAAAAGTAAAACTTCTTGTTAGTAATTATTAGCCACTGCTTCAACTGATTGTACACCAATCACATGGGGGAAATGAAAATGACCATAAGCATTTCTCAAGAGTTCATGGCCCAAATACTGAACACAAAATTGTAATGAAGGATAATGAAGTCCAGAAGAGAAAGGCAGATATGATTCTGCCTGGAAGAGTTATTAGGAAGGCATCATGGAAGAGGGATCATTTAAGCAGGCAGAGAAGGATAGTCAGGAGTTGGCCAAACCAAAAAAAGTGGGGGTGGGGGGAGAAGGAAGACATTTTAAGCAGAATAAAGGCACAAATGGGGAAATATTTGGAGGTGGGAAAAAGTATGGAGGAGTCAGAGACAAGGAATTGTTCTAATGTGGTTATGACAGCACAGGCCTATTATAGAGAAAACACCTGAAGATGAAACAGGTAAACTGGATGAGGCCTCATCAGCAAGACCCTTTACTGACTTCAACTTGTAGGCCAGAAGTTGAAGACTGGTGGGCATGGGCTGAAGCTTTCCTACTGACAGATTCATTCCAAAAGCAAAGTATTTCTTATAAACTGGCGCTACCTCTTAAAAATTTGGAGATTTTCATCATGGCCTTGGATTTGGCAAAGAATCCTTAGATATGACACCAAACGCATGAAGAAAGAAAGAAAAAATAGATAAAGCTTCATAAAAATTAAAAACTTTTGTGCTTCAAAGGACTCCATCAGAAAAGAGAAAAGATAACCAACAGAATAGAATTCTGCAAATCTTGTATTTCATAAGGAACTGTATCCAAAATGTAGAAAGAACTCTTACAGCTCAATAATGGAAAAGACAACCCCATTTTTAAAATGTTTTCAAAGTTAAATTTCTAAATATTTAAAATAAAAATTAGGAGATTTTGTTTTGAAATCCAGATGCTCTGGAAACACTGAAAGAACTAACCACTCTGGGCTTACAGTAATGACAGGAGAGCTGAGCAGGGCTGCCGCCTCTAAATGAGCTCCCTAGTCAGCCACAGTCCCCACTACTCCCCACTGTTCCCCAACCCAGCCTACTTTCCTCACCGAAGCCAGTGAAGGTGATGATGGCTCTTAAGGTCATTGTCCAATCACTCTATGGCATAATCTCTTTAAGATTAAATTCATTCTCATGATAAATTGGGAGTTTTTTAGATTTTTCTTTCTTTTTCTTCACTGATTTTATTGCCATATTCCAAGAAAACTCTTGGAAGTTAAGGATATATCATATATTTTGCATCTCTCACAATACTCAACACAAGGCTAAGAACAAAGTCGACACTCAGTGTTCACTGAGTGAATGTATAAGTGAGTGAGTAAATAAATGCTTCTCTGCGGTCGTCTTCACTACCTGCTCTTCTTCCCCTCAATTCTAGACTTATGCCATTAAAAAGATGGCCTAAAATGAATATGGAGGTGTAATTAAAAAAAAAACAAACACTGAAGTCAATCACTGAATTTCTATTTTCATTTTCTATTAGGATGAAATGGAAATTTGAACTCTGAATAAACGCAGAACAGACCATTACATCTGACAGCAAGATGAATTAGAACCCAGGTTACTGGAAAATGCTTGTGAATAAGATTACCAAACACTATCAGTGATCTTTGAGGATACTGTGAAAGATAGGATAAGTGCCAAAAAGCTGGAGATGGGAAAATGTTCTGATTTTCAAAGGGGGAAAGAAGTTTGAGTTGCCAGTTCCAGATTGGAGAATATGGTGTCACTCTCAGGCAGGGTTCCTGAACAAGTTCATAAAGGAACACTTGTGAACATCTCAGACAAGAAGCAATATCCACTTGAAGCCAGCACAGGGTCACCAAGAACAAGTCATATTAAATTAATTTCATTTTCTTCTCTCTGATAAGGCCCCTAGCCCAGTGGGTTGGAGAAACATAGCAGATACAATATATATGGTGCAATGAGAGAGTGGGCAGTGAAAAGGGCTAATTCAACCCTTGAGCTACATTAATAGAAGCATTACATACACCATAAATTAGGAAGTGATGTTGTTTTCTTTCTCTGACCACATTTAAAGAGTCTCATTTAGAACTTAGTATCACTCTTAAAGAAGATTTTTGACAGTACAGTCTTCTGCAGGTCCATTTGGCAAAATCTCTTTAAAAGCATAAAGCTTTAATCCAGATTAATGGCATCTGTTGAAAAACTGAAAGATCTGGCTGGGCCTACATTCTAAATGGTAACAACTGGTTGAACCCAAGTAGTGACTGCCCATTTGGACAGGATATGTGTTCTCAGGCCAATCATAATCACCACCCCCCTTCTTATATTGCCCTGGCTGAGGTGGTAGGCCAACTGCCACAAATGATCTTACTTGGCCAGCTTCACTCACTTATTCTCTCTGCCAAGCACTCAAAGGCCTGGAGTTTGCAGCCCAGGATGCAGAAGATCCAAAAGAGAGTTAAGATGATAAAGCAAATGAGAATCACGGTTCAGGGTTGATGATCAGAGTCTGCAAATATCCAATGGGCACTCATGGGGAAAAAGCATCTGTCTCGTTCTATGAAGTCCCAAGGTACAGAACCAAAAGTTGGATGAGAGACATACTTCTGCTAAGTCACTTCAGTCGTGTCCGACTCTGTGCGATCCCATAGACGGCAGCCTACTAGGCTCCCCGGTCCCTGGGATTCTCCAGGCAAGAACACTGGAGTGGGTTGCCATTTCCTTCTCCAGTGCAGGACAGTGAAAAGTGAAAGGGAAGTCGCTCAGTCGTGTCCGACTCTTAGCAACCCCATGGACTGCAGCTGACCAGGCTCCTCTGTCCATGGGATTTTCCAGGCAAGAGTACTGGAGTGGGGTGCCATTGCCTTCTCCGGAGAGACATACTTAACCCAACATAAAAAAACTCCTTACAACAGCCAGAGTGGTCTAAAAATGGAATATGTGGGCTTGGGAAGTGGTGAGTTTCCCATCACTGGGAATGTGCAAGCATATGGTGTCTATTGTGTCACAGGTATATAATCAAAGGGATTCGAGGGTCTGATATGGCAAGAGAAGGCATGAGTCTGACATTTTTCACAATAGGAAAAAGAACTTTGCAAAGAGTCCCCGTTGTTCCAGTCAGTAAATTCTTCAAAAAGAGAAAAAAGGGACTAAGCCAACAAAGAACTCAGTATCACTTTTAAAAATCAAAAGCCCCCTCACAAAATGCACAGAGGACAAAATCCATCAGACTAGGTGGAATGTTTGTGCCAAATTGGCCAAATGATACCCAAGGCAATTGGCGTCAGGCATTATTTTTGATGACTGGTCAAACGCTCTTCAGAGGCCAGCAACAAAGGCAAGGGAGGCAAGTAAGAGGGTAAACAATGGACTGAGACTGGGAGGCAGCCGGTCCCCACCACAAAACTGCCATCTGCTACTGACATCAGTCCTTCAAGGGGCAGCTTCAGGCAAACAATGTATCGGGGACGCTGGGCCTGGAAGGAAACCAACTGCCTTCACATTTCCCACCTTGTAACCTTGGGCAAGTCATTTAACATTACAAGGCCTCAGTTTCCTCATCTCTAAAACTGAGCTCCTACAAACTCTGTCTGTACTTTGCATAAGCCAAGAGGGGCGAGGTCTGGGAGTGAGCCATGGAAACTATCGAGCCCTGAACACACATCAATAGATGATAATGATGATGAACAAATAAAATTTTGACAGAAAAGATTCCAATTGCAGGCACAGTAGCATCCTGACCTAAATGGTGTGGATGTCAACCCTAGAGGAATAAAATGAAATTCTTTTAACCAGAATGCAAAAACATTTAGAGTTTAGAAGAGATAAGATCATTTGGACAAATTTCCTGCTGAAATGCATTACCCTGCCCTTGCTATTTAGATGTTAAAATAAATGCAAAAGGTAAAAAGTAAAAGAATCACTCAGAGCTACAAATGCTTAATTGATTTCCAAGCAGAGTTCACGGTCCCAGTGGTAGCAATCCCTCAAAAATGAGATAAGTACATTTCCTACCAAGCCGATGTTTATAGAAACCCCAAACTGTCCCAAACTCGGCCTACCCTTCTCTCTGATGGCATTTTTCATGGGAAACTCAGTTTTTAAAGAAAAAAAAATCAGCCAGATTAGTCTTTACAGAACATAAACTCCCTGAAAAGTGTGCAGGCTTTTGTATTGAGCAGTCAGATAATTCAGATCTCTGACCAATAAAAGGGTGGATTTCTAAATTTTCAGCAAGGCTGAAACATTGTAAGTCACTGTTTTCCACCCTGAACTGAAAACTGCAGAGGAGGGCCCAGGGAAGAGCAGGGTTTCCTGCTCATTTCTCCCTGGGGTCTACCGAGAGGTGATTTGCATGCTGGGTTTGACCAGAACTAAAAGGTACAAGACGGTTGGCAAGGCTGGAAAAAAACAAAGCTCTCCCCTGAAGGGCTGTTCCCCTCCCGAAGTTTCCCAAGCTTCTGAAGCACGGACAGCAGCTGTGATGCGCGACCTCCCTGATGCTCCTGGGGAGGCCACCCGACTTCCTGGGTCACTGAGCCTTGAGCAGCAGCGGCACCTAGAAGCAGGTGTGGAACCTCAGGTCACCAGAGCAACAAATAACCAACTTGCTCAATAGTCCGGGGGGGGGCGGTGGCGGCAGGCATCAGCACCCCCTGAAGATGTACTCTGTTCTTACTCTTTCTACAAGAGACCACAAGGACAACCATGACCAGAAAGAAATCAGATGCCGAGAGGCCCAGGCTTCCCTTAGGGTATATCCTAAAAGAAAGGGTAAGCATGGTGGATGGTGCTTTCATGTTTTCCTTGCCAAAGCTAAGCCTAGTGCTCACAAGGGTGCGAGAAGCCCCAGTCTGGCCTGAATAAGGAATCTACCTGAATTTGTCTATGCAAATGTGTCTGGTTTCCTCTTTCCCTTTGCTAGTGTGGATTTAGGGAGCGGCTTCTGAGAGGAGTGTGCACCCCGTGAGTGGTACTAAAGCTGGAACAAGCAGCCAGAGGTCATCTCACCCTCCTGGCAGGCTTTCCCTGACACTACGGAAGCCAGGCAGCATCTCCTAGCCGGCACACTGAACTGCTGGCTTTCAATGAAGGCTGATGACCCTAAACACTAGTGCACGGACGGTGATGGGGGCCGCACACTGCGAGACAATACATTTTCTGCACTGAGCTCCCTCTTTATGCCTAAATGCCTGCATTAGTTTGGATCAATATGCTCCATAACAGTTAATCCATGGCAACCCAGGCCAGCCGAGAGTCACCGACAAAGAAGTGCAGCCCAGGGATGCTGCTTCCTACATTATATGCATGTGAATTCCAAACCAGAGAAAGGGGTAGAGGCAAAGCAACGACAAAAAACAGAAGGGAGAAAGAGATTAAAAAAAAAAAAGCAGATCATAAAAAACACACATCATATTATGGGGCTTTTTGCATGGCGGGGGGAAGAGGTAGTGACTGTCTTTGGCAGTGACTATCAAAATGGCCTGAGAGTAACATGTCACAGCCAAGATGATGGAGTATCTGAGACACTCCTAAAGCCGGGTGTAGGATCCTCCTCACACACCTGCAATGCAGTGATCGCCGCCCGTTCTACAATCTGTACTCCCAGCGCCAGCGCTCTCTGCAGTCGAAACCAGTCCGGACTTGTGCAGCTGCCACTGTTCCTCCTCACAATAAGATTATTGATGCATAACAACATTTCATGATGGCAGGGAGGAAAAGGGAGAAAAAAAGCCAAAGCAAGAGAAGGAAAGGGGAGGGGAGGCATGACTCCCCAGCCCAATTCTCACCTTTTATTTGAGCTTCATATTCGGCAATGATCTCTTTGTCTTTCTTGAACTTAGTTTGAGATGACATCTTCCAATGTGGCCAAAGGCACTGACAGGCTGTTGGATTTATTGCTCCTTTTCTTCCCGAGTCCTCACTCCAACCCTAGTAATCACACGGCTCTGGTCGATTTCACAGGTGTAGGGGGCTAATCTCTTTCACTCCGCTGCAGAGCCAGCGGAAAAATCCCTCTCCTTCTCAGAGGAAATTTCTCTTTACTTGGCGAGAAAAATGTCTCAAGTAGCTTGGTCTCGTCAACTCCTCTTGCAGAAGAACCACCACCCTAGGAGCACGGTAACCTGCCCGAGATATTCAAGATTTTTCTTCCAAAGAAATAATAACCAAGAGCACTCACTCTCACACACTCTCTCTCTCTCTCTCACACACACACACAGTCACACACTCACGCGTGCACTGGCGCACTCATCCAGCCATGCACACACGCAGTCGTGATGCACACTCACACACCCTCACACCCGCTCACCCTCTCACACACACACACACACACACATCCACAAGAGGCGCGGCGCCTCCTTGGTCCTGCAGTCAGCCTCCGGCTGGTTTTCCAAGGCTCTGTTAAAGAGATGGTCAGGTTGCCAAAGGGCCGATCATCTCGCATCCTCCCTCCCTTCGGCGCCTCTGCTCCGATATACAGTGAGGCTCAAAGCCAGGAGAGCGAGGTGGAAGTTCTCCTGCTGCAAGGCTTAAGCTCCGTGAACCGGAGGCTGGACTGCACGCCCTGCAGGGCTGGCCGAGTGCTCGCCCACAGCTCTCGTCACCAAGCTCCACCTCCCGGATTTTATAACAACTGACACATTGTAGCCTACTGGAGAGCAGAACTCACTGCAAGCAAAAAGAGGAAGAAAGGCTCACAAAAGGGAAGGAGGCAGGAAAAAGCTGGGCTGGGGAGGCCTGAGAGGCCCCTGAAGATTCCTACCATTGGCAGTTGGGTTAGGAATTCTTCCTCCAAAAACTCCAAAAGGTCCACCTTTTCTTTGCAACATGCAATTTAATTCAATTTCTCAAGCAACGACTGTGTGACAGTTCGTCACTCTGCCTGATTGTCTAGCGGAGGAGAGGGGCTGATCCATGTAGGCAAGCTCATTAATATTTGTGGAGCATTATGGGGCGGCAGGGACAATGCCAAGTGTCTCAGACGTGCAGCTTTGCAAAGCCGTCGGGAGCAGGCTTGCTGGAAACCCAGCCACCTCAGGACACGAGTTTAGACGCAGGGCAAATCAATAACTCATTGAGCCTCAGTTTCCTCACCAGTAAAATGGTTCTCTTTGGAGGATTTCATTCTTTCTTTCAACATGTATTTCAGTTTAATATAGGTCAGGCATCGTTCTGGGTATGGGGACATGGCAATGATCAAACTAAGCAAAAAAAAGATTCCTCACTTCTGGAGCTCCAGTCTCCACATCACCCAACTCTGGGAAGTCAGCACTAGTCATGGTAATAATCTCAGTAAAATCAGCCCCAGGCAGAGCTCAGACTGCATCATGAATGGTGCCTTCTGGAACTGTGCAAAGCAAGAGACCCTAGGAGGGGAAGATGAAAGATAAACAAAATAAGAAATTTATATATGATAGCAGATGATAAGTGCTGTGAGAAAAAAAATATTGCAGGGTAGGGGCCCTCAGGAATGACGGAGCTCCTGGGGGCTCAAGTAAGAATGTGAGGCTAAGCTTAGCACGGAGCATGATAATAAGCACTCAGTAAACCCCTCAGCAAACCCATAACATAGTGCACGTGAAGGAACAGGCACCGATACGGGAGGTGACTTGCCCAAAGTCACCAGCATTCACTCCTGTGCTGTATGACCCCAGATTCTGCCCATGCAGATGTGCAAAGGTTGCTGCATTCTACTGGAGATTAAACCCATTTCACACGCACTCAAGGCAGAATAAGATCTGTTCCGTAAAAATGAAATCAAGCACTACAGGTTTGCTGCCCCTGGAATTTCACGTTAAGATAGTCATTAATATGTTCAGTTCAGTTGTTCAGTCGTGTCCAACTCTTTGCGACTCCATGGACTGCATGCAGCACGCCAGGCCTCCCTGTCCATCAGCAACTCCCAGAGCTTACTCAAACTCATGTCCACTGAGTCAGCGATGCCATCCAACCATCTCATCCTCTGTCGTCCCCTTCTCCTCCCGCCTTCAATCTTTCCCAGCATCACCATCTTTTCCAGTGAGTTGATTCTTCCCATCAGGTGGCCAAAGTACCGGAGCTTTAGCTTTAGCATTAGTCCTTCCAATGAATATTCAGGACTGATTTCCTTTAGGATGGACTGGTTTGATCTCCTTGCAGCCCAAGGGACTCTCAACAGTCTCCTTCAACACCACAGTTAAAAAGCATCAATTATTCAGTGCTCAGCTTTCTTTATGGTTCAGCTCTCACATCCATACATGCCTACTAGAAAAACCATAGTTCTGACTAGACGGACCTTTTTCAGCAAAGTAAGGTTTCTGTTTTTTAATAACAGGCATTGCCCCCCAAATTTGGTATTTTTACAAATTTCTCAAAATAATCTTCAATTTGCCTTTTTCTGAGTGCATAATGAATGATTTTATTTGGGTTCAGAAATGAATAGGTTATCCATGCTAGTCCATTGAGGCTTCCTAGACAAAGTGGCGGTTATAGTGAGTCTCCCCAGGTCTGCATGGAGAGGGGAAGCGCATTCCTATGGTGCAAACAGTATGAGCATGGCTGGGAACACACGGGACCTACTTGGAGAAAGCAAGAGAGAAGTCCAGCTGGTGAATCACGGGGTTTACTATAACTTCATGCCCAGAGACAAGAGATTACAGGGTTCACGAGTAGATGCCACTGGCCCATAGTCATTGCCGTCACCCCCTGCCTTTCCCTTCCCATAGCACACTCAGGCTCTCTACAGCGACCCCTGCTTTGGACTGTTTTAAAACAGTGAAAGCCGCACTTGTTACCTGAGACAGATGTGCTCTGAGATTAGCATCCTGCCTCAAGGCTAGACTCTCAAAGGAAAATGGGAGTTATTAACATGCACTGTGGGATGTGAAAAACTGGATTCCCTGCCTGCCTCTGTGGTTCCAGCTTACAGGGAACTTAGGTAGCTTCTGTGCCTTCACTGAGTCTCAGTTTCCTCATTTGTAAAATGGTGGGGATCTCACTCTTTGCGTAGGATGCAACAGGAAATTTCAAGTGCCTGGAACACAGCAGAGGTCCACGGAGTATTCCTTTTTAGCATCCAACCATTATGGGTCTAGGACCAGAGGTGGGGCTCCACAGATGCCTGGGATGGGTGCAGGAAGAGAGGAAGAAGAAAAGGGTTGTGCCCCCTGCGAATATATCAACATATACCATGAATCCACAGTACCCGGAATCTTCCTTCCCCAAGAAGAGGTGGTGGGACCTGGGCAGGCCCCTTGCACAATGCCCTTGCTCTTTTCCTTCCAATCCTCTGCACAGTTCACCCCAGTCTCCCAGCTGCCCTCTGTGACCACATGAGGGGACCATTCCCTTCCATGTGACCTCTTCTTCCTTGCTTATGAGAACCAACTGCCATTCCTAGTGATTATCCTTCACATGGTATTAAAGGAAACCAGATTGCTGCAAAAATAAATGTCGTAGGTGGCAGGGTCAGGGGCTCTGCCATGTGGTTTGATCTGTGCCAGCCCTCCTCCAAGGATGGGAATACCCCTTGGAGGGTATGTTTCACTTTCCTCAGGCTCATTTCCTGGATTCTTCTAAATATTCCTGAATTATACTAATGTTTAATATTTATCGAGCCCTCATTCCATACAGTCACTAGGCCAAGTTTTCTACAGAAATGTTATCAATGACATAGATTTTATCAGTGGGTCCAGGGCTATAATCATCCTTGTTTTACAGATGGGCAAACGGGGGGTCAGAGCAGTGCAGCAGTCTGCCCAAGATCACACAACTAGCTAATAACTGAATCACTTGCAAGCCCACATCTGGCCACATCAGAGCCCAAGGACTCAACCAGTAGACTATTATATCCCAGAACAATAAGCATAGGAATACTTGCTGTCAAGTAGTGACATTTTTCTTCAATCAATACGGTGTTCAATCTGAAGTTTGCCATTAAAAAAAATGTAGAGTTTAAAATATAAGGCAAACACATCACAAACGGCCATTGATGAGGCTTAAATTACAATTACAGCTGAATAACATAAGACCCCGGAGAAGGCAATAGCACCCCACTCCAGTACTCTTGCCTGGAAAATCCCATGGATGGAGGAGCCTGGTAGGCTCCAGTCCATGGGGTCGCTAAGAGTCGGGCACGAGTGAGCAACTTCACTTTCATTTTTCACTTTCATGCATTGGAGAAGGAAATGGCAACCCACTCCAGTATTCTTGCCTGGAGAATCCCAGGGACGGGGAAGCCTGGTGGGCTGCCGTCTATGGGGTCGCACAGAATCGGACACGACTGAAGTGACTTAGCAGCAGCAGCAGCAGCAGCAACATAAAACCCACTAAACTGGTTTCTTTTCCTGGTAGGGGGAAAAAAAAGACTCTACTTGGAGGAAGAATGACCAATAACTTTTGGTTTGAGGCATTTTAATTTTTCTGGTTGAATATGAATAACTAATAAGAATTGATATCTTTTGTGACATTCTCCAATGCTACCAACTAATGCATCCTTGGCTGACTTGGTGAATAATTCTGCCCTTCAATCTCTGCTCTGGAAAATGAAAGCAACAACAGAACTCAGCTAGTTAGTGCCAGAACTGGATACAATTAATAGCGATGATGACAACGTATCTTGTGTGTATATACTGCTTTATATTTTAGAAAGCCTTTTCATATCCTTTCTCTTATTTGGTTCTCACAGTAACCCCGGGGTAGGGTGGGGGCCAAGTGCAGCCGTTTTTAATCCCTGTTTCACTGATATGAGTAGATAAGTGGCAGTTTTAATGGAAGAATTATTTTATAACCTCAAGCATAATAACACTCCTGTGTCACAAGACCCATAAGCCATAAAAGCCTGACAGATTCAACTACAAAGCAATTTTTTTCAAAATTCTGCCTGGCCAAAACCATCATAAACAAAGTCAAAGATAAACTGAAAACTGAGAAACAATAATTCCAATACCTATCATAGACCAAGGACTCATTTCCCTAATATACAATTCAAGCAAATATTTGTACATGAATGTTCCAGCAGCACTGTTCACCACAGCCAAAAGGTGGAAATAATCCAAATGTCCACCAACGGATGAATGGATAAATAAAATGTTTTCTCCATATAATGGAATATCATTCAGCTATAAAAAGGAATGAAACACTGAGGATGCTACAATTTGGATGGCTCCGTTACACATTATGTTAAGTGAAACAAGGCAGACACAAAAGGTCATATATTGTATGAGTCCATTTATATGAAATATCCAGAATAAATAAACCCATAGAGATAGAAAGCAGATTAACAGTTTCCAAGGACTCAGGGAAATTGGGAATGGGGAGAAACTGCTTAACAGATCCAATTTGGTGATGATGAAAATTTTTTGGAACTAGATAGAAGTGATGGTTGCACAACACTGTAAATGTACTAAATGCTACTGAATTGCATACTTGAAAATGGCTAATTTTATGTTCTGTGTATTTCAGTTCAGTAAAAAAAAAAAGAAAGAAAGAAAAAAGATAGCAAAAGAATTTCCTTAAAATCTATGAGAAAAACACCAACAGTCTGTTAGAAAAATCAAAATGAAATGCTAATCCACCTCATTCACAATGAAATCAGGCATGGCTGGGTCCTGGGGCTCTAGCAATTTTAAGAGGACATATCTTACTCCAGCTTTCCATTCTGCTTTCCTGTAGTTGGAGTCTCTCCCCATAAGATGGCAAAGGTGGCCCCCACCAATCTTACATCTCCAAGTTCGGCAGTTCTGGCAAGGAAGGCAAAGTTCTTCCCAGGAATTCCAGCAAAAGCCCCAGGAATGGTCGATTGGGCCAAGCTGGGACACATGGCAATCCTTGCAACTGACTGTATGGCCAGAGGGATAAAATATTCTGCTTGGTCAGGACTGGATTGTGGGCCTGCCCCTGGAGTTGTAGGACGGGAGAGATTTGAACAATCCACATGGCCCAAGAGATTCCCCAAAAAGGATCAGGGTGCTGTTCCAAAAGAAGGAAGAGAGGATACTGGATGAGCAATCAACATGTGTCTACCATGAAAAGGATATGGGAAAGAAGAAAGGGGGATTCACAGAAAAGATTCACGGAAAATGTGATAAAGCTGCTTGGAATTATTTGGCTTTGTTGTTTATAAAGCACGGTCTTGTCCATAATCTTGATCCTCACACAGTCCTTTGAGATAAGTAAATTTCACTGCCATTTTACAGATGAGGGAATGAAGGGAGAGGGAGGCTGAATGACTTCCCCAACCTCCCATGGCTAATAAATGAGAGCCAAGCAAGAAACCAGGACACCTGACCCCACATCTGATGTTCTTTCCCCATCCACGTAGGTGCCACACTCTACTGAGAGACAATGAGATACACGCCGGAAGCCTCAGGCCTTGGACACGTGCCCACTTGGCTCTGTTAAGAAAAGGACACAAATCAGTCTCAGCAATCAGGACGTGTCACTAAGTCTGAGGAGGGCCGCTGGCGATGCTACAGAAGTCCTCTGGATTTTAAGAAGAGCAGTTCCTGACATGCAGCCCAGAGGTCCTCCTGTCCCTGCAAAGGCAAGGCAGTCACAGGCACAGTGTTCACAGCTAGGCCTCAGAATCCCAACTCTGGAAGAACAGGGAGAAGGACTTGAAAACCCCTGAACCCTTGACTCCACTGCCAGCACAGTTTGCCCACTTCCAAGGATGATAATGCATTTGGTCCATGGCCTCCATGGGTTTCAGGGGAACATTTATTCCACCTAGAGACACCTTTGCTCAGTGAACACTTTGGCCATTCTCCCCATCTCTCATGCACTCTTCCCTGGAGGATGAAAAAGTAATTTAGCAGATTGGTGAATCTGGAAGGTGAGACTGAGCTCACCCCCTTAATCTTCTCTTTTCAGGTGGGCCTGCTTATAGGAAGGACCAGCCTTACAGAAGGAGCGGGGCTAGCTCTACTCCTGTAATATGCCTATGAGGGCTGAGACCAGCTAAAAGAGTCAATTCAGCAATTAGAGAGTTAGTTCATCATTTTGGACATGCACCTAATCCATGTTCTCCACTGTAGTTTTTTTTTTTTTTTTTCACAGTGAGAAATATTTAATGAGATTTTAAAAAACTTTTTTTTCATGCTTAATACCCATGGTTCCCAGAGCTTGATATATTACATTCATCTCAAAGACCTTTTTGCATACCAATTTGATGTCTTTTACCTATAAACCTGGGTTGCTTTAGGTTAAGTTTAAAGTGAAATCAGATGTGCATTATTTTCATTTATTTGAAATGAAGTCCACTAACTTTGGATGAATTAATATATCTTAGATTTAGAAGATCAAAGTATAACATTATACAATTAAATAAAAAAGGGCCACATAGATGATCATGTGAAAGTCACTCAGTTGTGTCCGACTATTTGAGACCCCATGGACTGTACAGTCCATGGCACTCTCCAGGCCAGAACACTGCAGTGGGCAGCCCCCCCACTCTCCCGGGGATCCTCCCAACCCAGGGATCGAACCCAGGTCTCCCACATTGCAGGCAGATTCTCCTCCAGCTGAGCCACAAGAGAAGCCCAAGAACGCTGGAGTGGGTAGCCTATCCCTTCTCCAGCCGATCTTCCCGACCCAGGAATCAAACTGAGGTCTCCCGCATTGCAGGTGGATTCTTTACCAACTGAGCTATCAGGGAAACCCTAGATGACCAGAGCTCAATTAAATTATGAGTTCACTTCTTTGTTTTCTAGCACAGTCATTACTTATTTTGTAGTTTACTATTAATTTTATATGTTCAACACTCTTAGCAGTTGAATTATCTATCAACTTTAAGAGTGGAAATAGGTCTTTCTTGTAAAGCCCAAATAGTAAAACCCCTATTAGAAATCATTGTGGGGCTTCCCTTGGGGCTCAGTTGGCAAAGAATCCGCCTGCAATGAGGGAGACCTGGGTTCGATCCCTGGATTGGGAAGATCCCCTGGAGAAGGGAAAGGCTACCCACTGCAGCACTCTAGCCTGGAGAATTCCATGGACTGTACAGTCCATGGGGTTGCAAAGAGTCAGACATGACTGAGCGACTTTCACTTTCACTTTTTCACTTTCAGGTATCATTATCGAAGCTGAACTATAATTTTTCTAAGCGTTCATTGTTGTTCAGTCAATAAGCCCTGTGTGACTCTTTGCAACCCCATGGACAGCAGCACACCAGGTTCCTCTGTCCATGGGATTCTCCAGGTCCACTGTAGTTTTATAATGAACAAAGCTTACAATTTAAGAATCAGAATAACAAGAAGTTTCTGGAGCTGAGTTGGAAGCTTGGTTCTGCCACCTACTAGCTGTGTGGCCATGGGCAAGCTGATGGCTAGCACTTAGGGAATCACATATGTGCTTATTATATAAATAACAAGATCTCCCTCTGTGTTCCGCTTTTATCTACTGATGCTTCTCAGTGGGTTCCAAACTTGAAAGGTGAAGAATAGGGCTTGATATACTGACCCTATGAAAGCCCAACACTAGAGTACTTAAACCTTTTAAAGGTTTTTAATTCTAAGGTATGGGGCAAGTCACAGCAATGCATAGTCACCAGTGCTTGGTCAGGTAGCCCAGAGTCTTAGTCTGTTCAGGCTGCTATAAAAAAACACCACAGATTGGGTGGCTGATAAACAACAAACACTTCTCATAGTTCTGGAGACTGGAACTTTGAGACAGGGGCGCTAGTCTGATCAAGTGAGGGCCCCCTTCCAACTCAGACCTCTTGTGTATCCTCACTAGGTAGCAGGAACTAGGGAGCTCTCTCAGGTCTCTAATACAAGGGCACTAAACCCATTCCCAAGGGCCCCACCCTCATGACCTAATCACCTCCCAAAGCCCCATCTCCTAATAACACCACATTTGATGTTAGGATTCCAACATGTGAATTTTCAGGAGACACAAACATTCAGACCATAGTACCAATCTACAAGGACTCAGGCCAGAGGTAATGATCAGTGCAGGTTGGATCCTGAGCTCAAAGTGGAGCCTGAAAGAGATGATCCCTGAAAGAGACAAGGGCCACAGAGTGAAGAGCCTCCTAAGCCATGTTAACAAGTTAAGAGTTTAGCTGAGGTTCAGTCGGGAGCCTCTGAAGGGAACTGACCTCTTCAGATTTGTTTTTCAGAAAAGGTGATTCCAGTGACAATGTAGAAACTGGGCTAGACGAGGCAAGACAAGAGACTAGAAAGCAGACAGGCTGTTACCATCATCCAGGAGAGCTATAAAGGGGGTTAGACAAGATAATGCCACATACTATGGTGCTGTGAAGACTAGGTTCATCACAAATGTTGCCTCACTCTATCCTTGTATCAGTAACAGCATACAGTGGGTACTATTATTGTCCCCATATGAGGAAATTACCTCTCGCAGAGCTACCTTTCTGGGATAGCTGCTGACCTTAGCCCCCCATTCCAAGATCCAGCTTCTTTCACCTGAACAGCTTTAATAGCCTCCTTCCTGGTCCCTTTGCCTCCAGCTTTGCCTTCTTACAATCCATGATCAACCCAAAAGCCAGAGTAAGCTTTTAAAAAGTAAATCGGATCCTGATGCTTCCCTTTAAAGAAGTCTCCCACCACACTCTTCCCCATGACCCAGGCAACTGGGCCTCAGCCTTGCCCCGATCCCATTTCACACTGCTCTCCCTCTGGTTCCCTACTCCAAGCCACAGCAGCTTTCCTACACTTCTAGAATGCTCCAAAGACTTGCTGTTCACCCCAGCTACTTCCAAGATTTTGGCCCATGTGTCAAGACAAACAGGGGCTCAGTGAGCACTTCAGTAATTCTCAGAGAAGCCCATCCAGACCACCCTACTCAAAAGGCAACTCTAGCCCATTCCCTTGTTTTAGTGTCTTCATAGTACCACTACCTCCAACATCACCTTATTTACCTATATGATTGTTCACTTAATGACCCTCCGCACCCCACCCACTTTATTATGGTTGGATGGCACCACCAATTCGATGGACGTGAATTTGAGTAAGCTCCGGGAGTTGATGATAGACAGGGAAGCCTGGTGTGTTGCAGTCCATGGGGTCGCAAAGAGTCAGACGTGACTGAGCAACTGAACTGAACTGAACTGATGGACCTTTCTGCCATGACAGAAATGTTCTTTATCTGCACTGCCCAATACAATGACCATTAGCCTGTGAGCACTTGAAATGCACACCTGTTGCTACATAACTGAATTTTCAATTTGATTTTGTTTTAATGAGTTTACATTTAAAGTTTGTGATTACTGTATATTATTCTAAAATATAGGCTCTAAGAAGGCAGGGACTATGTCTGTCACTATATCCCCTGTGCCTAAACAGTACCAAACCTCTAGTAGATGCTCAATAAAAAAAATCCTTGAGTGAGTGGACAAAGATAGAACAAGTGAACAATGAAATCCCTTCTGACCTCCTCTTAGCTCTGCTCTCCCCCTCTCACTAGAGGCCCTGAGGCCTCCCTCCACCCAACCCAGGAGGGGGGCTTCTCTGCTGCAGTGACCTCAGGGATTTGGCAGAAACACCAGGTGCCAGGGAAGCAGAGTCAATTACTCCCTCCACTGCACTCCATTTGGAGCTGAACTCCCCCTGTGAGGAGGTGGGATGGTAATGATGCTTAACCAAGCCCCAGTAAATACTGCAGCTGTTTCCTATACAGCCATTTGGGCTTTACGGAATGTGGAAGCGGCTCGGCCTAAAAATTCATGTGAATCGTTTTGTCTATTCCTCCTCCTCCTCCCTTGTCTAATGTTGGAAGGCACTGGGAGGGAGAACCAAGTCAGTGTCAGGTCAAGAGGCTGAATTTAATTAAAGTCTTATTCAGACCCAATCTCTTTTAGGAAATGAAATCAGCATTGGGCTGAATAATATATTTTTTGCAAGTTAGGATCCCTCCTGGGCTCTGTTTAAGGCAGAAAGATAATTCAGAACAGACATTCAGTCTGATCTTATTTCTGCAGAGCGAGGATTAGGACATCTACATGATCCTGTGACAATAAGACAAAGTTATACTTCCCCCTGTAATAGCCCCAAATGATGACTGAGAAAGATATGGCTTCCAAGGTCTCTGGAAAGCACCACTTCACCTTAACTGTGCCCAGGGTCGGATGGGAAAGGAGCAGACACAGATGCCTTGAGATAGTACTGAACATGAGTCAGAGAACAGACAATGACTTAAGAGACACGATGATTGAGCTGAACTGAGCAAACATGGCTCAAGTTGAACTTCCCAGAGACTCCATGTCATTTATGGTCAGTAGATGCTTTCAAGGATCTGGTTATTAGGGGTGTGAAAAAAAAAGAAAAAAACACTCTTGGGCCTGCTCTAAAAAGCTGACATGGAGGGACAACAGAACGTGTGACTACAGTATACTTCAAGGTACACCTCTGAAAACTGTCAGTCCCATGGTCTGAGATGCTTCAGGAAATAAGCTGTATTTTCTCTGAGGTTTATGAACTGTCCTTAACCTGGAGAAGACTCTGTGTTATAGTAGGGGACAGGGGACATAGCCTTATATGCAATCTGGACAATAACCAGGCCCTAGAATATCAGATGCCTAAGAAATTATAATAGTAATAACAGTTACCATTTCAGTTCAGTCGCTCATTCGTGTCCAACTCTTTGCGACCCCATGAATCGCAGCACACCAGGCCTCCCTGTCCATCACCAACTCCCGGAGTTCACTCAGACTCATGTCCATAGAGTCGGTGATGCCAGCCAGCCATCTCATCCTCTGTTGTCCCCTTCTCCTCCCACCCCCAATCCCTCCCAGCATCAGGGTCTTTTCCAATGAATCAACTCTTCGCATGAGGTGGCCAAAGTACTGGAGTTTCAGCTTTAGCATCAGTCCTTCCAAAGAACACCCAGGACTGAGCTCCTTTAGAATGGACTGGTTGGATCTCCTTGCAGGCCAAGGCACTCTCAACAGTCTTCTCCAACACCACAGTTCAAAAGCATCAATTCTTTGGTGTTCAGCTTCTGCTTTCTTTCTAGTCCAGCTCTCACATCCATACACGACTACTGGAAAAACCATAGCCTTGACTAGACGGACCTTTGTTGGCAAAGTAATATCTCTGCTTTTCAATATGCTATCTAGGTTGGTCATAACTTTCCTTCCAAGGAGTAAGCATCTTTTAATTTCATGGCTGCAGTCACCATCTGCAGTGATTTTGGGGCCAAAGAAAATAAAGTCTGACACTGATTCCACTGTTTCCCCATCTATTTCCCATGAAGTGATGGGACCAGATGCCATGATCTTAGTTTTCTGAATGTTGAGCTTTAAGCCAACTTTTTCACTCTCCTCTTTCACTTTCATCAAAAGGCTTTTGAGTTCCTCTTCACTTTCTGCCATAAGGGTGGTGTCATCTGCATATCTAAGGTTATTGATATTTCTCCTGGCAATCTTGATTCCAGCTTGTGCTTCTTCCAGCCCAGCGTTTCTCATGATGTACTCTGCATAGAAGTTAAATAAACAGGGTGACAATATACAGCCTTGATGTACTCCTTTTCCTATTTGGAACCAGTCTGTCGTTCCATGTCCAGTTCTAACTGTTGCTTCCTGAACTGCATATAGGTTTCTCAAGAGGCAGGTCAGGTGGTCTGGTATTCCCATCTCTTTCAGAATTTTCCACAGTTTATTGTGATTCACAGAGTCAAAGGCTTTGGCATAGTCAATAAAGCAGAAATAGATGTTTTTCTGGAACTCTCTTCCTTTTTCCATGATCCAGTGGATGTTGGCAAATTTGATCTCTGGTTCCTCTGCCTTTTCTAAAACCAACTTGAACATGTGGAAGTTCATGGTTCATGTATTGCTACAGTTACCATTTAGGAAGCCCCAACAAGGCACCAGCCCCTGTGCAAAGCTATTACGTTGGTACAAACATAATCATTGTTTTGGACCACGAATTTTAAATTATAATAACTAAGCTCAAACACATCTTTATTAATCAAAATAGGAACCATTACAAACAACAGATTTTTGCCAACAAGAAATAAATTTGTTTGTTCCTGCAGCACAAAAACCTGTGCTTCCAGATTCAATGAACTCTTGGAAAGCATTTTCTATATCCTGCTGGTTGTGGAAGCGTTTCCCCTTCAAAAAGTTGTTGAGATGCTTAAAGAACTGGTAGTCAGTTGGTGAGAGGTCAGATGAATATGGCGGGTGAGGCAAAACTTCACAGCCAACTCGTTTCACTTTTAAAATGCTGGCTGTGCGACATGTGGTCAGGTGTTGTTGTGGAGGAGACTTGGGCCCATTCTGTTGAACAATCCAATGCATCAAATTGCTGAGCATGCTTTTCAGATATAATGGTTTTGCCAGGATTCAGAAAGCTGTAGTGGGTCAGAGGAGCAACAGATCACCAATGACCATGACCTTTTTTGGTACAAGTTTGGCTTTGGGAAGTGCTATGGAGTTTCTTCTCGGTCCAATTACTGAGCTGGTTGTCACTGGTCAGCACTTAAAATCCATTTTTTGTCACGTGACACAATCCGATTGAGAAATGGTTTGTTGTTTTTATGAAGAATAAGAAAGACGCCACTTTGAAATGACGATTTTTCTGATTTTTCAGGGAGCTCCTGAGGCACCTATTTATTGAGCTTTTTCACCTTCCCAATTTGCTTCAAATGCTGAATGACCATTCATCAATGTTGAGCTCTTCAGCGACTTTTCACATAGTTCTAAGAGGATCAGTTTCAATGAACCTCTCAGTTGGTCACTGTCACCCTCCAATGGCCCGCCACTGTGCTCCTTATCTTCAAGGCTCTCGTCTCCTTTGCAAAACTTCTTGAAACAACACTGCATTGTACATTTGTTAGCAGATCCTGGGCCAAATGCATTATTGAAGTTGCAAGTTGTCTCTGCTGCTTTACGACCCATTTTAAATTCAAATAAGAAAATCGCTTGAATTTTCTTATTGTCTAACGTCATTTCCATAGTCTAAAATAAATATAAAATACAGAGCATGAGATAAACCATTAGCAAAAAAACACAAAGAAATGCACATTAAAATTATGTATACTATAACCACATTTATTTAAGACGGTATTCTAATATAAAACAGCAAAGTTCAACAATGCAGAACCTCAACTACTTTTGCACCAACCTAATATTTTCTACATTATGTCAGTGAATTATCATAGTAACTCTCGGGGAACTATAGCTATTCCCATTTTATAGTGTAGAAAGGAGGATGATTCAGAGAAGTTAAGTCATCCAACTTATTGGAGAGGCTCATGTGGAAGGAAAAGAGGGTGATGTCTGACTGACAGGCAGCAGGGAACTGAGGCCCTCAGTCCAATAACCCATAAGGAACTGAATTCTACCAACAAGCACATAAGCTTAGAAGCAGATCTGCTATGAACTGAGCTGTGTTCCCTGAAAATCCATATGCTGAAGCCCCAACCCCCAAAGAGATGGGACCTTTGAGAGGTAATTAATCAGGTTTAGATGAGCTCAATTGTGTAGGGTCCTCATGAAGGGATTAGTGTCCTTATAAGAATAGACCAGAGATCTCGCTCTATACCCCTCCACTACATGAAGACAAAGCAAGAATGTGGCTGTCTGCAAGACAAGAAGAGGGTGCTCACCAGAGCCCACCATGCTGGCACCCTGATCTCAGACTTCCAGCCTCTGGAACTGTGAAGACATAAATATCTGTTGTTTAAGCCACCTAGTCTGTGGTACTTTGTTATGGCAGCCCAGGTTGACTTGTAAAAGCCCCTTTCCCAGTTAAGTCTGAGACCTCAGTACCAACTGACACCTTAATTATAGCCTCATGACAGACCCTGAAGCAAAGGACCCAGGGAAACCAGACCTCAATTCTTGACCCACAGTAACCATGAGATAAGAAATGTGTGTATTTATGCCACACTTTGGGAGGTAATTTGTTACTCACCTAGAGATAGCTCATACAGTCACACAACCTGTAAGTGCCTTATCTCTGACTCTAAATCAAACTAACCCACTCCCAAAAGCCACCCACACTGCCTTCCATGTTTTCTTCCATCACTTTTCCCCAGAAGTGTCAACATAGGCAATTATGACTCTGAAACAGTCTGACACTGACCCCTTTCCTAATGCCCTGTCCACCAGGCATAAGAATAGGACCATATGCACTCCAGGAGGCAATACCAACAGTAGAAATCAAGCTGAATCTGGAGTTAGGTGATTTCAGTACACGTCAACTCTGTGACCTAAGTTACCGCCCCAATCTGAGTCCTCACAAGCCATCTCCTGAAAGATGTTTTCTTGTGAGATGACTATAAAGCCTTTCTATGGAAGGATATTCTCAGGACAACTGTAGATAAAGTCTCTTGCCCTTTCAGCCTAACAAATAACATCTCAAGACAAAAATATAATGGGCATTTTGCCAGATAAACCAAAGTCAGGACTGCCAGTCTGGAGTCCCTCAGTAGACACAGTGTTCATTAGCAGACCTGGCTCATGAAGCAAGATGGAGGGTTATTATTCAACCATAAGCAAGGGCCCAGACAGTGTCCCCAGCAGAGCCACAGAGCTACTTTTCCTTCAAGATGTCTCTCTCCTCTTCTATTGGCATGTCTGTGTCTGACCACCAAGACTTCTGAAGACCAACTCTTATTTGGGAACCACAAGTGTCAGCCCTCTGTATCATTCGCCTGGATAGAATTGTTATTCACCAGTTCTGTACCAGATGAGGTTTGTTTGTAAATCTTCCCAAGTACAACTGGAATCATTCCATCCAAATACATTTCCAGCATCATCACTGCTAAATGGTGATGACAGCCAGTAGAGGAAGCTGCCCACAAATGTGGTCAAGTTGGAAAGTAGTTATCCCAAGAGATGGCAAAAGCCAAAACAGGCCACAGTTAGCTTCTTTACTGCACTTACAGACCATACTGATTTTTCTTAGCCTGGATAAGTTAACTCATTACCTATCATGACATAGTAATGTTTCTGATAAACTGTTCCATGAAAAGGTAGACTGTGAAAATGTGAGCACATCTAAGAAAGAAAGGAAAGGAAAACATTCTGAGGAAATGACTCTCAAATACTCATGTATCAGAAAAACCTGGAAGAATTCTTTAAACACACTCCTGGGCTCCAACTATAAAGTTTCCAACTCTGAAGGTCTGGGATGAAGCTGGTAATTTTGCATTTCTTACAAGTTTCCTGATGTTATTAGTCTGGAGACCAGACTTTGAAAACAACTGTTGTAAGAAAATATGCTAAGATTCAGCAGTTATCTATGGGTAGATATGGATCTACCCATAGATAACTATGGGTAGTTAGAATGGATCTAAGAACAATAATTTTTAATGCTGCCTAATATTATTCTATATTTTCAAATGTTGATAATAAAAGGATATACTTTTCACATCCAGAAAGATACATTAGTATCAAAGAAAGGGGAAAAGGTGATTTTTAAAATATGTGTGTATTAAAAGAGTCAATCCTCTATGCTTCCTTTCATATAAAATTCAAAAGCAGACAAAATTAATCCATGATGATAAAAATCATTGTCTTGGCAATGATTTTCTGGATATGACACCAAAAGCACAATCAACAAAGTGAAAAATAAAGAGAAGCCTAAAACTGCTGCTGCATAACAAAGGAAACCATCAACAAAATGCAAAGGCAACCAAAAGAATGGGCAAAAATATTTACAAATCATCTCTCTGATAGGGGTTAATATACAAAATATATGAAGAACTCATACAACTCAATAGCAAAACAACAAATAACCCAATTAAAAATGAGCAAAGGACTTGAACAAAGGTTTCTCCAAAGAAGATATACAAATGACCAACATGAAAAGTGCTCCAACATCTTAATCATTACAGAAACACAAATCACAACCACAGTGAGGACTTTCCTGCTGGTCCAGTAGTTAAGAATCTGCCTGCCAATGCAGGGGACACAGCTCCCTGGTCTAGGAAGATTCCTCATACCACAGGGCAACTAAGCCTGGGGGCCACACTACTGAGTCCAGCACCTAGAACCCATGTTCCACCACAAAAGAAGCCACCACAGTGAGAAGCCCACGCAACTCAAAGAAGATCAGCCCCCTCTCACCAAAACTAGAGAAAGCCCATATGAAGCAACAAAGACCTGGTGCGGTCAAAAACATAAATGCAAAAAATAAAAATTAAAATAAAAACAAAAAAATCCACCATGAGATACTACCTCATGCCTGTTAGAATGTTAGAATGGCTGTTATAATGGCTATAATAAAATAGCCATTTAGAATGGCTATTTTAACAAATAGAATGGCTATTATAAAAAAGATAAAAGATAGCAAATTTTTGGCCAGGGTATAGAGGAAAGGAAACCCTTGTGCACTGTTGGTGGGAATGTCAATTGGGGTAGCCACTATGGAAGAGAGTATGGCGGTTCCTCAAAAAATTAAAAATAGAACTACCATATGACCCAGCAATTCCACTTCTGGGAATGTATCTGAAGAAAACAAAAAACACTATGCCAAAAAGAAATCTGGTCCCACCCCACCCCACCATGTTCAGTAGCCAAGATCTGGAAACAACTTAAGTGTCCACCCACAGATGAATGGATAAAGAAGTTGTGGTATTTACATAAAATGAAATATTATTTGGCCATAAAAAAGAAAGAACTCAAAAAAAGATCAGATTTGTGGTTACCAGAGACACAGTGGGTAAGATGGAGGAATTGAAGGAAGGTAGTCTAAAAGCACAAACTTCCAATAAGATAAGTAAGTACTGGGGATGTAATGTACAACATGATTACTATAGTTAACAGTGCTGCAGAGTATATATGAAAGTTAAGAGAGTAAACCCTAAAAGTTCTCATCTTTTCATGTGTTTGTTAGCCATCTATATGTCTTCTTTGGAGAACTGTCTGTTTAGGTCTTTGTCCCACTTTTTGATTGGGTTGTTTGTTTTTCTGGCATTGAGTTGTATGAGCTGCTTGTATATTTTAGAAATTATCCTTTGTCAGTTTTTTGATTTGCTATTATTTTCTCCCATTCTGAAGGTTGTATTTTCACCCTCTTATAGTTTCCTTTGCATGTTGAAGCTTGAGAAAACAGCAAAATTCTGTAAAGCAATTATCCTTCAATAAAAAATAAATTATTTTTTTTAAAAAAGAGTCTTCTCCAACACCACAGTTCAAAAGCATCAATTCTTCAGTGCTCAGCTTTCTTTATAGTCCAACTCTTACATCCATACATGACTAATGGAAAAACCATACCTTTGACTAGACAGACCTTTGTTGGCAAAGTAATGTCTTTCCTTTTTAATATGCTAAGTTGGTCATAACTTTTCTTTCAAAGAGCAAGCATCTTTTAATTTCACCATCTGCACTGATTTTGGAGCCCCCCCAAAAAAATTATGCTATGAACCTTAAAGTTATACAGGGATGTATGTCCATGATATCCCAACAGAACTGGAAAAGAAATGTTTAATAAACCAGAATAGGAGTTGCCTATGGGGCTGGAAGGCTTCCCAGGTGACACTAGTTCTAAAGAGCCTGCCTGCCAGTCCAGAAGAAGTAAAAGATGAGGGTTCGATCCCTGTGTCGGGAAGATCCCCTGCAGGAGGGTATGGCAACCCATTCCAATATTCTTGCCTGGAGAATCCCATGGACAGAGAAGCCTGGAGGGCTATGGTCCATAGAATTGCAGTCCATAGGGTGGCAAAGAGTCAGACACGACTGAAGCAACTTGGCACATGGAGGTAGAAACTAATCAGGTGGGGGTCACCAGGAACTTCTCAGAGTGATGGAAATGTTGTCTCAGCTAGGGTGATAGTTACTCAGGTATATTACGATCTTTACTTTTCTCTGTATGAAATTTAACTCATTAAAAAAATAACCACTGTGACTAGGAAAAACTGTCTTGCTTATGTACATATAATACAAACATCACATATACACACATATACATAATATCTGTAATCTTAATTATATAAAACTGGTATGTGCATAAGGATAATCTGACCAGATAATAGCACAGCAAGTGAAAACAAGTAATTCATAAGGAAGACAGGTGTTTAAATTTTTATTTCTGTTTTTTTATTTTATTTTATTTTTAAACTTTACATAATTGTATTAGTTTTGCCAAATATCAAAATGAATCCGCCACAGTTATACATGTGTTCCCCATCCTGAACCCTTCTCCCTCCTCCCTCCCCATACCATCCCTCTGGGTCGTCCCAGTGCACTAGCCCCAAGCATCCAGTATCATGCATGGAACCTGGACTGGCAACTCGTTTCATACATGATATTTTACATGTTTCAATGCCATTCTCCCAAATCTTCCCACCCTCTCTCTCTCCCACAGAGTCCATAAGACTGTTCTATACATCAGTGTCTCTTTTGCTGTCTCGTACACAGGGTTATTGTTACCATCTTTCTAAATTCCATATATATGAGTTAGTATACTGTATTGGTGTTTTTCTTTCTGGCTTACTTCACTCTGTATAATAGGATCCAGTTTCATCCACCTCATTAGAACTGATTCAAATGTATTCTTTTTAATGGCTGAGTAATACTCCATTGTGTATATGTACCATAGCTTTCTTATCCATTCATCTGCTGATGGACCTCTAGGTTGCTTCCATGTCCTGGCTATTATAAACAGTGCTGCGATGAACACTGGGGTTTATTTCTGTTTTTGCTGTATATTGGTTGAGCAAGAGATTTTTTTAAAGTTAACAAAAAATTCAACTCCTGTTTTTTTCGACTCCTGGTATTTTGTGCTACCTTTCCATGAAATGCCCTAAATCTTGCACCAGGAATTCCTGAGGACCAAAGCAGAGTATCCATACAGTGCCTGTGAGTCTGCTGTGCCACCTGATCCCCAGCAGGACTGATTGGACTGATTGGAGTGAGTGGCTGTTGAGGAGTGGTGGCTGTTGAGGGCTCCCAACTCCAACTCCCTTCGGGTCTTGATCTCACCCAAGGAGACCGCTCATTCCAGGTTATGCCCTCTCCTCAGGGACTTGCATTAGTGAGTGTGGCACCAGTGGTCCCATCACACTTTGGACAGCTGTGAAGGACCATTCCAGCTTCAGAGCTTCCCAAGGATTGATTCTGCTAGACTCACTCTGTCAGAGGTGTTGCTGCTGAGAGCAATCCCATAAATCTCTACTGCTGCTGCTAAGTCACTTCAGTCGTTTCCGACTCTGTGCGACCCCATAGACGGCAGCCCACCAGGCTCCCCCATCCCTGGGATTCTCCAGGCAAGAACACTGGAGTGGGTTTCCATTTCCTTCTCCAATGCATGAAAGTGAAAAGTGAAAGTGAAGTTGCTCAGTCATGTCCGACTCTTAGCAATCCCATGGACTGCAGCCTACCAGGCTCCTTCACGCATGGGATTTTCCAGGCAAGAGTACTGGAGTGGGTTGCATTGCCTTCTCCATAAATCTCTACACAAGCCTCTAAAAAGCTTAGGACAGCTGGTTTCCCCAATGAATAAAAGGTACCGTTTTCCAGGGTCAATTTCCACCACATCAGTCTTGCTAACAAAGCAAAATGAACCCTACCACCAAAGCATGATGCCTGAAGAAGAAAGCACAGAATGTCAGAGGATGGAGAGAAGAGTTAGGAACGTATACCCCTGTGCTATCTCCTGGAATGCATGAAGTCCATAGAAACTGTCTCAAGACTGAGTGAACAAATAGGTACTATACACCTATCTCTTTCATGGCACTTCCCATATTGTAATCACAGTGAAAGATCATTTGCATAGAAGGATTCAGAGCTGCTTCACTCTGACCCGCTCCATTCTACTCACAATAGTTCTGGAGTTTGGACACCTCAATGCAAAAATCTGTTCAGTTTGACAATGATCAACCTAAAGTCCCTTTTGCCTGCCACAACAGATAAATGCTTGAAAACGATCACAATTTCAGTAGTCACAAGTCCATTGCATTGCCATGGCCATTGTCTCCAACAATTTACCTCTGGGCAGCCATCATTAGTCATTGATTCACAGTTCACTGGATCACACCATCTCTTCATAGTACAGTGTTTTCAGTCTTTTCAATGGTGTGATTTTTGAGTGAATGATAACTTTATTAAAAAAATTTTAACTGCAGTAAAATACACTTAAGGTTTATCATCATAACCATGCATTTTCAAGTATACTGTTCAGTGACATTAAGTATATTCACATTTCTATGCAATCACCACCATCTATCTCAGGAATATTTTCATCAACCCAAACTGAAACCCTGGAGCTATTTCCCCAGCTCCTGGAAAACTCCATCTTACTTACTTTTCTCTGATTTTGACTGCTCTAGGTCTCTCATGTATGTGGAATCATGGAGTATTTGCCCTTTTGTGACTAGAAAATTCCTTAGAATAATGTTCTCAAGGTTCATCCATGTGGTAGCATGTGTCAGAATTTCATTCTCTCGTTAAGCCTAAATAATATTCCATTGTTTGTATAGACCACAATTTGTTTATCCATTCCTCCATCAATGGACACTCGAGTTGTTTTCACATTCTGGCTATTGTGATGAATGCTTCTATGAACATTGTTTTATAAATATTTGTCCACTCCCTGTTATCAATCCTTGTATAAATATATCCAAAAGTAGAATTGCTGGATCATATCGTAATTCTATTTTTACTCCTTTAAGAAACTTCCATACTGTTTTCCACAGTGGCTGTACCATTCTACATTTCCACTAACAGTGTACAAGGGTTCAAATTTATCCACATTCTCAGCAACACTTATTATTTTCTGTTTTTTATAGTAGCCGTCTTAACGGATGTGATGTGGTACCTTATGATTTTGGTTTGCATTTCTCTAGTGATTTTGTGGTGTTGAGCATCTGTTCATGAACTTACTAGTCATATGTTTTTCTTCTTTGGAGAAATGTCCTATGTCCACTTTTTAATTGTTTTTAATTCTGTTTTTCAGTTGTAAGAGTTATTTGTGTATTCTAGATATCAACTCCCTATCAGATAGATGATCTGCAAAATGTTTTTCCATTTTGTTCATTGCCTTTTCACTTGGGCTCTTTGTTTCACAAAAGTTTTAAATTATGATGTAGTCGAATTTATCTATTTTTTGCTGTTGCCTGTGTTTTTGATGTCATTTTCAGGAAATCACTGCTAAATTCAATATCATGAAAATTTTCCCCTATGTTTTCTTCTAAGAGTTTTATAGCTTTAGCTCTTATATTTAGATCTTAAATTCATTTTGAGGTATCTTTTTTATGTATAAAATAAAGGTCTACTTTCATTCATTTGCATGTCAATATCCAGTTTTCCCAAAACTCTTTGTTGAAAAAAACTGTCCTTTCCCCCTTGGATGGTATTGGTACTCTGGCTGAAAATCATTTGACCATATATATGAGGGTTTATTTTGGGGTTCTTTATTCCATTGGTCTACATGTCTGTCTGTAAGTGAATGATCACATTTAATATCCTTTTAGAACAACTCTGATGTTCAGTCTCCCAGATGAAAATCTCCCACTGAAACTTTTTCCATACATTCTCTGCCAAAAGACTGTACACTTCTTAGGAGCCAAGACCACTCTAGTTTTTACAACTTCAGTGCCTGACACTATATCTGGCACACAGTAGGTGCTCCAAAAACATGTTCCAGATGTGGCAAGATCCTGGTGGGCAAGTTTTGCTGATCATATGCCCACTTTGACCTGGGACTCACATTTCAATGCATTCTCAAAAGAGGTTAAACTCCATAACACATTAATCGGTGGGGAGGCAGAAAGGAACATTTACACTGCATATAATATGATGATGGGATTTCATAAAAGGGCCTTTAAATATTTTTCTTCTTTTCCCTCAAAATCTTCTCCCATGCTGGTTAGTTCATTTTTGCTCCTTCTCACCCTCTTCCATTTTCTCAGCCTCTAAAAAGCATGCTCCATTTTTCCAAAGCTCTCAGTTCTTAGCCTGAGAGTGCCAACCCACTCAACTTAATATGAGCCTGACGGTTAGGCAATACAGCAGACCTATCTACATGTTGTTCTTCAAGCTTAATACGTAAGAACTCATCTTACCTCCCACCCCAAGCAGCTGATCAAAGTGTTCATCCATCTACATGGGTCTCCTGAAATAAGGAAGGATGGGCAGTGCTGAGAGGAAAGAACCTACTGCTTAGAAAATAAGATTCTTCTCCAATGGGTTATAAAGATTGAGTGAATGAGGCAAGATTATCACTATCAAGCCTCAGTCAATGTTAAGATATAGCTGCCTGCCGGAAGCTACAGTTCCACGTAGTCCTAACCCCTTCTTCTGCAGGGCCCTGGTCAACTACTCTTAACAGAAACCACAGCAAAGCTCTCGGCTTGAGATACAGAGCCTTCTAGGTCACTAAGGTGTCTCCTAGGGTGCTTTCTCTGGCTCTGTGGGTCTCTAATTCCTGAGCCCACTTGTCTTGCTGCTGCTGCTGCTGCTGCTGCTAAGTTGCTTCAGTCGTGTCCGACTCTGTGCGACCCCATAGACAGCAGCCCACCAGGCTCCGCCATTCCTGGGATTCTCCAGGCAAGAACACTGGAGTCGGTTGCCATTTCCTTCTCCAATGCATGAAAGTGGAATGTGGAAGTGAAGTCGCTCAGTCGCGACCCCATGGACTGCAGCCCACCAGGCTCCTCCATCCATGGGATTTTCCAGGCAAGAGTACTGGAGTGGGTTGCCATTGCCTTCTAGGCCCTCCTTTATTGGCAGTCAGGCCTCACTTGTCTTCCTGGTCTCAGATACCCATAAGTGCTCTGACCATCATTACCTCTTTGGCACGGCCTCCAGCCCACTATGATCTGTCCACCCAGACATGGCCTTATTCTACCCTAGATCCACTGCTTCAGTTCTGTCCTGAATGCCGGATGCTGAGCTTTTCAGAGAAATGGAAGTAAGGTAGAAAATAATTCTGTTATCTAGACATTTACACTATGATTAAGAGTTCTTAACCAGCATGTTTAGGTTGAATGTCGCTCTGCCACTCATGAGATATGTGACCTTGGGCAAGTCAGTTACCTTCCTATGCCTTGGTTTTCTCATTTGGAATGCAGTGATAAGAATATTAAATAAGATAGTAAATGCTCAATTCATGTTCACTGTTTATATTATTACTATTGCTCACATGCATTGACTTCATTTAATCCTCACAAAAATCTTACAAGGTAAGTATTATTCTCCCTCATAGGTTTTACAAAAGAGGAAACTAGAGTTCAGATACACTGAGTAAACTTGCACATGGTCACAGGGTCAGTAAGTGGTAGAGGCAAGATCTAAATGTGGAACTCTTTGACCCCCAGACCCTATGCCCTTGCCATTGTGTCAGACCTCCTCCAAAGACAACTACCTCCAAGTATAGAGTGGTCAAGGCTTCTTGGGGGCAAGCAGGAGACAAGAGGCCAGCAGCTGGGGCAATTCAGAAAGTAAGGGAGAGAAATGGAATGATTAAACCAGACTTAAAATAAGCAGCTCCACGTAGTCACTCACATGCAACCAGTCTTCAATACTCCCATCTAGAAAGTGGGAATGATAGTATTGTGTTTATAACAATAAAAATAAATAGCCCTGTGGTGGGAGCAGTAAACTGGTCTGTGGTACAAGTCCTGTGAAAGGACTCTGCACATTGTGAAATGTGTCAAAAATATAAGACTACTATTCAAAGTCAATATGGGACAGCAGAAAAGACAGTCTTTGGGGCATGAAAAATGGGGTCACATTGCAGTAGCTGGGTATCCTGCTCAGGTTATTTCACTTCTCTGAGCCTTAATGTCCTCTTGAATCTTTAATATATCAGACTCTGTCACTTATGTCAGAAAACCCAACAGGCATTTGCATAAAAAGGGAGTTTATCCTGACTCAAGTATTCGGATTACAGTTGAGGCACACAAAAAATGTCACCTTGCTTTTTGGTGGAATGGATGCTGGGCCCGCAGCAACAGATGTCCATGACAGAGGATGCTGTGGCCACCTGGTGGAGTTGCCTCTGGGTTTAAAGGAGCTGTGTACATAAGTAGGAGATTGTGATGACTATAGTGGGGGACAGGTCTCTACAAAGTAACATCCAAAGCTACTGAGAAGTCAGTTCTGATGAAAACAAAATGAGTGCTCTGATGAGGCCAGTGGGAAAGTCCCAGGACAGGCAGTAAGGTAGCGAATCCCACACTGGACTGGCGCTGGGACAGAAGTCAAGGTCATCCCACAAGGGACAAGATTTAGGGCTCAGAATGGGCAGGTGATGTGATGTGATTGGGATTGTGGCCAAAAGGCCAATGCTGGCAGAGCTGTGCCCCTGGCTTTCGGTTGAGTGGACAGCTTGTCCCCCTAAAAAGGCCAGGCCCAGCAGGCGAAGGAAACCATAGCAACCACAAGTTAAGGAAGATGGATGAAAAGCTTGTAAACACAGCTTCCAGCCATGTGGCATAGCTTTGGGCTCCTAGGAGACAGCCACATAAAAACCAGTCTGGCTCATGGAGACTAGGCATAGGGGACTATTTCTGGACTCAAACGTGGGCCGACGCAGTCTGCAAACCAGACAAGCAAACAGGCAGCACAAACAGACACCACTACTACAAAAGCAGAGTTTCTGTGTACCGCACTTCCAGCTGCTCATGGGTGCCAAGCGGCAGGTTGCTCTCTTCACCCTCCTCCCCTTCCTGTCTCCATGCAAACTTCTGACCGAGCCTCAGCGCTGGGTGGAAAGTCACTGTTTATAGAGTGGAGGCAACTAGGAAACCTACTAAGAAGCTCTGTGTTTCTGTCATAAATAACCAGCTGTCTCGTGCAATTTCCTGAGCTGCAAAACCGGCAATGACAACCTGCCTTTCCATCCATCATCAGGCAGTGATTGTGGGTCCTCAGCAGGATGCTGACAAGTCCATTTCTCAAGGCTGTGGCCAAGCCTGCTTTTCACCACTGGAGGGTTAACTATAACTCTGCAATGCTGGGTATGACAGTACCCACACAGAATGGACATATAGTAGGAAAAAATCTGTGTTTTCTCCCATGTGATGTTCCAAAGAGAAAAATCAGCAAACTCTTTTTTCCTGATAAATCCTTGAAATTTTAGGTGCACAGAACCTAAACAGTAACTATGGCAACGCAAGCCACTCCAATAAGACTAACACAGATTATTTCCAGCACAATAGCTTGGCTTGTGCTCAGAAAGCAGAGGTAATGTTGGCTGAAAGCAATTCCTGAATTGGGGGCGAGTGGGGGACGCAGGGCGGGATAAAATCCTCTGGCGGTGGAACGAGAACTAGGTTTCTGGTTTCAGGCCTCTAGGATTCAGTGGCAAGATGAATTAACTACTGGATTAATACCTTGCCACTCCACAGTAATGAACTGGCAGTCTCTTCATCGTCTGCTTTAGTTTCTTCACTTCCAACCACAAAGTCATTCAAACCCCAGGACTCCTAAGAACAGTAAAAAAGAACACGCGCTGTGAAAATTATAGAATTGGGCAGTTTGAACAGACATTAGGGATCACCTGGACTGGGAGCCTCTCGAAGACAGGAGAACAAGCTACATGTTTTGCACAGAGCTGAGGACCTGATCCAAGGTGGGTGAAGCTCTCTCTAACCTCATTTGTTTTACACAGAGAGAAACTGAGACCCAGGAAAATGAGGAAACTTGGTCTTGCTCACTCAGAATCAGGAGACAAAAGGGACTTCCTGGTTAAGACCAGGACAGAGTGAGGTTTGCATCATGGCTGTTAAATTCCAGGCAAGTCACTTAACTTCTCTAAACCTGGGTTTCCTTAAGATCAACAATATTTACGGTGATAAAAATAAGAATTAAACCTGATTTTTAAAGATGTTATAGGAATAAATGAAGCACTTCATGTAGACTCATGTAGTATATTTAGCTTACAAGTTATGAATGTGTGCTCAGTTGTCCAGTTGTGTCTGACTCTTTGCAATACCACGGACTGTAGCCTGCCAGGGTCCTCTGTCCATGAAATTCCCCAGGCAACAAAACTGGAGTGGGTTGCTATATCCGACTTCAGGGGACCTTCCCAACCCAGGGATCAAACCCAAGTCTCTAGTGTCTCCTGCATTGGCAGGTGAATTCTTTACCACTGCGCCACCTGGGAAGCCCATGTAGCATAAAACATAGGCACCAAAAGTAACTATTACCTTTAATGGCAAAGCCAAAACTAGACCAATTTCTCCCCAGAAGACTTGTGCATAATGCAGGAGGAAATCCAACTCCATCGTAATCTACAGGACCACCTCCTTCCATACCCTGTCTTAACCCGTTCACATTCAACAATCCTTCTTTAAGGCCATGGTTCTCAAACATTTTGGTGTCAGGATCGTTTTCCACATTTAAAAACTACTGAAGATTCCCAAAGAACTTTTGTTTATATGGGTTTTCAAAACTATATATTAGTCTATTTTAAAATAATAATAATAACCTCATTACACTTGAACATTAATACATATTTTCATGAAATATTACTATTTTCTAAAACAAAAAAATGTTTAATGAGAAGAGTGGCATTGTTTTACATTTATGTGAATTTCTTTAATGTCTGGCTTGATAGAGAGCAGCTGGGTTCTCATATCTGCTTCTGCATTCAATCTATTGTAATAGGTTGTTTGGGTTGAAGTATATGAAGAAAGTATGGTATCACAGAGATATATAGTTGGAATAGGAATATTTAATAGATTTCAGAAAATTGTGAATTTTCTTCTTTGATAATCAACTACATCAAAACTCTGCAAGTGTCAATTTCTTAAAGATTAGTTGTATGTACTATTTAAAACTGTATCAGTGAACTCTGTTATATTAAAACCTATCAGCTATCCTTTTTTACCTATGTGTGATTTTTTGACATCATGCATTGGTCATTTGGAAAATACTGGCCCAATGAGTTATGCGGACCTTCCAAATGTTGTCACATTTCACTATACAAGATCACATTCATTAACATCACTGCCAATCTCAAGAGATGAGTCTTGAAGTGTTAGGAAGCTGTCAAGTTCATAGTGGCAGATATTCTAATTTTCACTTGAAAGCTTGAATTTGATCTTTGGTAACAAATACTGTCAGTGTTTTCCTTGACAGGCTCATTACAATTATCTTTTGAGAAATTCTCTACTATATATCTAAGCTGGAGTAACTACAGTTTTTTGTTAAAAGATAATTTTTTTAAAAAGGTCAATCATAACTCTCATACAGATATAAAACAACCACATTAGAGATTTTCTTTAAGTCCTAATGAGGGAACAAGGCAGATGTTTGAACCTGTTCAAAGGAGAAGCCAAAGAAGCACAAATCTGTAATGAATAGAAGAATGCTGAAGTGAATGTGCACATGGCGCAGAATAGAGGGGGGTGGGGTATCCCTCCACCAGACACAAGGCATTTGCATTTCTATAGAAAAGAATTATTCTGTATAGCTATCAGTTATCTACAATTTACCAAGTTGTAAAATAGCTCCATAGAATCCTAAGCAGCAAAGCATGTGGTATAGACAACACACAGTTTTCCTTTGAAGCACTAACCTTCCCCGTAGTCCTGTCACTCATTCTTTTGAGTGAAAAAAAAAAAAAAGGTGTTTTGTGAAAAAAGCAGCTTGTTCAACTCACAGCTTAACAGTTGCAGGAGTGCTCTTCCTAAGACAATCATGCCACTTTGGCATGAGACACAAGTAATTACACAAGTAATACACAAGTAATACTAGGAAAGATCGGTGTCACCACCATGATTTCTCTGAAGGTGCTGACAGCTTTAATCACCAGTGTTTTTCCACCACTGGGGCTTCCCTAATGGCTCAGATGGTAAAGAATCTGCCTGCAATATAGGAGACCAGGGTTCGATCCTTGGATCAGGGAAGATCCCCTGGAGAAGGGAACAGCTACCCACTCCGGTATTCTTGCCTAGAGAATTCCACAGACAGAGGGGCCTGGTGGGTTACCGTCCATGGGGTGACAGAGTCGGGCACAACTAAGCTACTAACACTTTCAACACACGGAAATGGCAAATGATAGATTAATATTAATCGAAGAATAGTTTAGATCTTGAAGATCCCCTGACAGGTTCATGAGAGTCTGTGAATGTTCTAGAATCACTGCCCTAAACTATGTTGTTGATCATGATAATGGCCTAAAGAAGAATGAGCAAAAAGAAGCAGAGAGATGGATACCTGTAAACTGAAAAATCAGACCTCACAAGGGTCACTCCTTGAGGAGGGGAAAGTAATCAATGAGAATCTGGGAACAGTGGCATGGAGTTGGGGGAATAGAGAATGTAAACAATGATAAAACCCACCAAAAGTTGGGGGACTTTGTTGTTACTCTGTACTGGCAACTCCAAATAATGCCATTGATGAAATACTCCTCTCCACATGGGCAGACCATTCGCACTGCCCCCATCTTGTTCATCACCAACCAGAAGTATAGCCCTGAGTGAGATACAGGAGTCCACTCGCACTAGAGCTGCAGACTGTATAGGGGAGAGATGGCAACCATCCTGTTCCTACTCTTTCAGTAACTGACAAGAAATCTGGCAAGCATGGACACTTGTCAAAATCCAAATCAATCAGTATTGTGATCCTCCTCTCCCTCAAAATACAAGTATTATAACACTTCAACTTTAGTCACATCCTCCCCATTTTTTGAACATTATATACTTCAGTTTTCTTTTTTTTTTTAACCTTATAAGACCTTTTTGTCTTATAGAGTTGATTTTTTTCCGTTCATGAACATATATAATGGAGAAGGAAATGGCAATCCACTCCAGTGTTCTTGCCTGGAGAATCCCATGAACGGGGGAGCCTGGTGGGCTGCCGTCTATGGGGTCGCATAGAGTCGGACACAACTGAAGTGACTTCAGTTCAGTTCAGTTCAGTCACTCAGTTGTGTCCGACTCTTCACAACCGCATGAATCGCAGCACACCAGACCTCCCTGTCCATTTCCAACTCCCAGAGTTCACTCAGACTCACGTCCATCGAGTCAGTGATGCCATCCAGCCATCTCATCCTCTGTCGTCCCCTTCTCCTCCTGCCCCCAATCCCTCCCAGTATCAGGGTCTTTTCCAATGAGCCAACTCTTCACATGAGGTGGCCAAAGTACTGGAGTTTCAGCTTCAACATCATTCCCTTCAAAGAAATCCCAGGGCTGATCTCCTTCAGAATGGACTGGTTGGATCTCCTTGCAGTCCAAGGGACTCTCAACAGTCTTCTCCAACACCACAGTTCAAAAGCATCAATTCTTCGGTGCTCAGCCTTCTTCACAGTCCAACTCTCACATCCATACATGACCACAGGAAAAACCATAGCCTTGACTAGACGGACCTTTGTTGGCAAAGTAATGTCTCTGCTTTTGAATATGCTATCTAGGTTGGTCATAACTTTCCTTCCAAGGAGTAAGCGTCTTTTAATTTTATGGCTGCAGTCACCATCTGCAGTGATTTTGGAGCCCCAAAAATAAAGTCTGACACTGTTTCCACTGTTTCCCCATCTATTTCCCATGAAGTGATGTGACTTAGCAGCACATATATAATATTTTGTTTGCTCTTCATTTCTTCTTGCATCTCAGACCAGCCTTCTGCCTAAAGTATATTCTTGAGAATTTCCTTTGGTGAGAGTCTGCTGGCAATGACTTCTCACAGATTTTGTCTGTAAATCCTCCTTTAAAAATATTTTTTGCTGCATATATAATCCTAGGTTATTTTTTTCTCAGCATGTTTCAATGAGAGAGATATTTCAATGATGTCTTTTATTGCTGTTGAGAGGACAACTGTCAGGATAATTACTATTCTTTAAAGATAATCTTTCTGATTGCTTTAAGATCTTCTCTTTGTTTTGGTGTTCTGCAGTTTCGTGTATGCCATTTGCAGGTGTGAATTTCTTTCATCTTATGTGAGATTCACGAGGTTTCCTGAATGTGAAAATGGGTGTCTTTCACCGGTACTGAAAAATTCTCAACTATCACCTGTCCAGATATTGTCTCTGCAACATTCTTTCTCTCCCCTTCTTCTGGAACACCAATTATATGTGTATAAAATTATCTCATTTTACCTTCCAGATCACTTAACCTCTCTTTCATGTTTCCCATCCTTTTGTGTCTCTGTGCTACATTCTGGACATATTTTTTAGAACTCTCCCCCTGGGTTACTGATTTCCTCCTCAGTTGTGTCTAATTAACTGTTGAATTCATAATTTTTTGTTTCCAGAAATTCTCTTTTAAGTATACTTTGTCAGTTTTACAGTCTGATTTTTATTCATAATTTTATTTCTTATTTCTTTAAACATATTAAAATACTTCTTTTATATGTGATAATTTCACTATCTACAGTCTTTATGGGTCTGATTCTGCTGTCTGATGTTTCTGTTGTCTGAGTACTCACATTACCTCACTTTCTTAGGTATTTTTATCATTTTTGAGCATGAGATAAAATTTCTTTAAAACTTTATCATGAAGAGTTCCTTACTTCCTTGAGGGTTGGGGAAGACAAGTTCTTCTAAGGGAATGTACATTTGGTTCTGCTAGGCACCTCGAGGACACTACCAATATAAGTCACTTTGGTTGTGTGAATTCATGTTATAGATCCTCATAAGAGTCGACTTGTGATCACAAATTTTCAGGGAAGTTATTTTTTTGACCCTCTACCCAGCCCCAATGTTTAAGACAAGCAACTACTTTTATTCTTCAGGTGACAGGTTTATTTCTAAATTACCCATGCACTAAACTGCCTATGCACTAAACTGGCTATGGACATCTGAAGTCCTCACTTTATAGAAGCGGTCCTCTTAGACTCCTATCTTAGGAAGATTCTAGGCTTCACCTTCTGTTTCCCCCATGAAAAACCAAAGTTCAAAAATGAAGTCAGTTCAGGACTTCTCTGGTGGCACAGTGGATAGGAATCTGCCTGCTAATACACGGGACGTGGGTTTGATACCTGGTGCAGAAAGATTCCACATGCTGCAAAGCAACTAAGCCCGCACTCTACAGCCTGTGAGGCACAACTAGTGAGCCCATGAGTTGAAACTACTAAAATCCATGCACCTAGAATCTATGCTTTGCAACAAGAGAAGCCACCACAATGATAAGTCCATGCACCGCAAGGAAGAGTAGCCCCTGCTCAGCTCAACTAGATAAAGCCAACTTCCAGTGCAGATCAGTTCAGTTCAGTCTCTCAGTCATATCCAACTCTTTGCAACCCCATGGACTGAAGCACGCCAGGCCTCCCTGTCAATCACCATCTCCCAGAGCTTACTCAAACTCATGTCCATCAAGTCAGTGATGCCATCCAACCATCTCATCCTCTGTCATCCCCTTCTCTTCCTGCCTTCAATCTTTCCCAGCATCAGGGTCTTTTCCAATAAGTTGGTTCTTTGCATCAGGTGGCCAAAGTATTGGAGTTTCAGCTTCAACATCAATCCTTCCAATGAATATTCAGGACTGATTTCCCTTAGGATTGCTGGTTGGATCTCCTTGTAGTCCAAGGGACTCTCAAGAGTCTTCTCCAACACCACCACAGCGCAAAAGCATCAATTCTTTGGCACTCAACTTTCTTTGTAGTCCAACTCTCACAACCATACATGACTACTGGAAAAATCATAGCTTTGACTAGATGGACTTTTGTTGGCAAAGTAATGTCTCTGCTTTTTAATATGCTGTCTCAGTTGGTCATAGCTTTTCTTCCAAGGAGCAAGCGTCTTTTAATTTCATGGCTGCAGTCACCATCTACAGTGATTTTGGAGCCCAAAAAACAAAGTCTCTGTTTCCATTGTTTCACCATCTATTTGCCATGAAGTGATGGGACTGGATGCCATGATCTTCATTTTCTGAATGCTGAGTTTTAAGCCATCTTTTTCACTCTTTTCTTCCACTTTCATTAACAGGCTCTTCAGTTCTTCTTCACTTTCTGCCATAAGGGTGGTATCATCTGCATATCTGAGGTTATTGGTATTTCTCCCGGCAATCTTAATTCCAACTTGTGCTTCATCCAGCCCAGCATTTACCAAAAATTAAAAAATAGTGTTTTTAAAAATCAGCCAGTTCAACAAGTATCTTTGAGGCAAAAGCCATCTTTCAGGCTCTGCTTACTTTACTTACTTAGTTTTTGGTCTTTTAGGATTCTTTAATAACTTGCTGACTCATCATGAACATACTGTTAATGGCTTTTTATGTCATTGAGCACATTTAGTTGTTTTCAGCAGGAGGATCAGTTAAGAAAAGCCATTCCACTATACTGCAAGAAATGAAAGCCCCCATAAAAGCATGTGGTGCATGAATGATGATTTATCTGATGCAGTTTGGTTGCATGGAATAGGAGTGAGGGACAGCAGCAAGGTTGCAGCTGGAGATAGACTTGAAAAGCTCATCAGGAACTAGCCAATGAAGGGCGCTGACTGACATTCTATAACTGAAATTTATCCAGCAGGTAACAGAGGTTCTTCCAACTTTGGACTACGAGATCCATAAAGTTTTTCACATACTAACATCTTAGGCTTCTATTATTTTTTAATATTTATTTATTTATTTTTTTTGGCTGTGTCAGGCCAGGCCTTAATTGTGGCACACGGGATCTTTAGTTGCAGCATGCAAATTCTTAGTTGTGACATGTGGTGGTTCTCAAAATGTGGCCAAATTCCACCTGCAACAGAATCCTGTAGTTCACTTATCAAAACTTGCCCTCCCCTATACCAAACCTACTGAATCAGTATTTTCAGAGAATGAAGGTGGGGAAGAGACTACTAAGGGATTAGAAAATCATTTTTAATGAGATAAAACTGAGGGAGAGCATATCTTGCAGAGCATATCTCTTGCTATACAGATGAATGTTACTTCATTAAACCTTTGTTTAGGTATTAAAAAGTGTGTGTGCGTGTGTGTGTACCTGTGTGTGCACACACACTGGAACAAGCCGTAAAATGTGTTTTACATGTTGAAGTCAAAAAAGTTAGAAATCATCGTCTTAGAGGATGTCCTTTATACTGCTTTTCATCAGGCTTTACCTATAATTAAAATGTTGTGAGAAAAGGAATGCAGTATAATTTCCCCATGAATAACCCTACCCATAGCATGCTGGGACACATTTATGTTTGTACATAAATCAATTAACTTGGGCACTTCTTGAATCAAAATGAAGTGATTAGAAAGCATCTCTATGAATCTGGTATGGGTAGAAACACGATGTTAATTGTCACCTATTCAAGAACTGTTTTCTTCTTTTCCTCAAGAGATTACAAAGCCTGTTACAGCTCTCATCATCTCAGCAACCCTATACTTCAGGAAATGAAGTATCACAAAATCCTGGCACAACTGACTCCAAAGAACTAAGTGGGTCCTTTTGCTGAGCAATACTGAGTATTGCTCCCACAAGTAGTCATAGCTTGTTGCCTGAATGCCTTTTGCTATTTGGATACTTTTTCATTACACTTGTGCTTGCTTCAATCTGTGGCTTAGTCTTCCAAAAAAAAAAAACAAAAACAAATACAAAATCATCCATTCAAACATCACCAAACACAGATACACACACAAACTGTTGTCTTAAATATACTTTGCAATGTCACTCACCAAATGCCTTTAGTATGTTTTCCATTTCCCTACCTCTAGAACTTTTTTCTTTAATTTCAATCACATTTTTACATAAAGAATCTTTCAAAAGGAATACTTTATACATCTTTTGCAAAAGGAAAACAAGCACTTGCCAAAAGGGAAGATAAATATAAAAATAAATGTGAGGGAAGGAAAACTAAGTTATTAGAGTCATTAGAGTTATCTAAAGGCCAAGTTATCAGAGTCAAGTTAGATTCCATTACCTGCTGGGCCTCTGAACCTATTCTCTTTGTTTAAAAATAAACAAAAGCAACTTCATGAAGCCATGAAAATAATTAATTATTTTTTAAAAGACCTCTAAGGACCAGACTCTTTTTTCCTATAATGCTATCAAATGGCATGAGCAATGGGAAAAGGAAATAACTTTCTTGATAGTGGTTCATTTTGTTTCAAGGCTGAACAGGTATCTTTTAGAACTGTCTCCCGTTTCATTAGTATTTCAGACTTTAGGAAAGGATGGTATAGACTTGGTGCTATAGTGTGCATAGCTGCAGTGTGCATCAGTATCGGTATCACCTAAGGGCCATTAGAACACAGATGGCTGGACCTCATTCCCAGTTTCCGATTCAGCAGATAAGGCCCAAGAATTTGTATTTCTAACAAGTTTCCAGGTGGTGCTGATGCTGTGGGTGCAGACCACACCTTGGGAAATATGAATCCTGCACATCTTTCACAATCCTGTTTAACAGGGTCCCTCCTTCTCTGCAGTCTCTGTCCTAATCACTTCCTGTCCATCTTCCTTATTCTTTTCACCCAAATCACTTGATTATCCTCCCTTCACAAATCCCAAGCTTTGAAATACTATTTGTCTATCAACCCACACACACTTATCAAGTAATAATTCATTTTCTCATGTTTCATTAACCAAAGACAAGGGTAACCACCAATCAGAGCTCCCAGTCAGCATGGAGTAACTGGTGTTTTTATATTGGCTTGCTATAATTCTAGCCCAGAAAAAAGAAATCTGATGTTTTAGTTTAAATAACCTGTGCATCTAATTTCTGATATATATGAGCTTTTTTGGTCCGTCTTTTTGAAGTATTGAAAATAGCTCACAAACACCTCCCCCCCTTCTTCCCCCAATACCCCCATGAGGCTGGGAAGCTCAGGTTGGGACCACCTGGTATCTATCACTCATCTGGTAAATAATCACTGATTGTCTTCCGTCACTTGTCCTATTGTTATCCCTTAACAGCGTGAAGGGATTGCATCTGGTCCTTCTTTGTAAACTGCACAGTACCTTGCTTAGGGCTTTAGAATATTAGCAACTGCCCCTCAAAAAATGAAAGAAAAAAAAACTGTTTATTTAATGTTTGACTATACTACAAAAATATCAGGGGAGAGCAACATAATGAAAGAATATTTGTAGTAAAACAGACAATATAGAAGACAAACCCAAAAGTTACCCTTTGGGGAAGGAAAATGAGTCAACAAAACAATTAATTTCCAGGGTGGGTAAAGAGACTTGAAAATAACTGCTTGCCTGATTAAGTTCACTAGGATATGATTCCATTGGATTGCTCTGCCTGGGGCCTCCTGGAAGGCTGTTAGGAGGAAATGCTGGAAATGAGTCTGATTTAATCACAAGCAGACAAACTAGGGATCTGGAGTGATGGTAAGGTCTTAATGAATGAGACATAATTATGCCTTCCTCAAGAGTATGTGACTCTTCCTTTTTCCAAAACTCCACTTAAAACTCTCGCCCTCTTAGACACCATCCCTGGTGATGATTACTACCATCCCAGCCTGACCTGATTCTGATCACATTTCTTTCTGAACTCCCTTAGCAATATGGATTCCCGGCATGTTGCACTGAAACTACTAATGAAGCTTTTTCATGTGTGTGTGTGTGTGTGGGGGGGGGGGGGGTAGGTGGGTGAGTGTGTGTGTGTTGGGAAAGTGCCCTTCTTCCCTACAAAAAATAGCCCCCACCCATCTATGACAAAGACATAAAGCTTGCCTGTGATAATTTCTTTATTGGATGACCTTATTTATGCCAAGCATCTTCTTTCAAAATGCCAGCTACAGTAAGCTGTTATTCGTCATTAATCTGTTTGTGACCCTTCCTGGCCTTGCTGATGATGCTCAAATAGTACTGCTAGCACTGTTTTGGATAGTTCCACCATGGAAATTGCAAGGAAATCTTTGGACTACTGACAACTCCAGAAAGATGCAAAAAGCAAGGTTTTAGGTTGCTGTTTTACGTATCCCAAAGACTTATTCAGATCAGATCAGATCAGTCGCTCAGTCGTGTCCAACTCTTTGTGACCCCATGAATCGCAGCACACCTGGCCTCTCTGTCCATCACCAACTCCCGGAGTTCACTCAGACTCACGTCCATCAAGTCAGTGATGCCATCCAGCCATCTCATCCTCTGTCATCCCCTTCTCCTCCTGCCCCCAATCCCTCCCAGTATCAGTCTTTTCCAATGAGTCAACTCTTTGCATGAGGTGGCCAAAGTACTGGAGTTTCAGCTTTAGCATCATTCCTTCCAAAGAAATCCCAGGGCTGATCTCATTCAGATTGGACTGGTTGGATCTCCTTGCAGTCCAAGGGACTCTCAACAGTCTTCTCCAACACCACAGTTCAAAAGCATCAATTCTTCAGCGCTCAGCCTTCTTCACAGTCCAACTCTCACATCCATACATGACCACAGGAAGAACCATAGCCTTGACTAGATGGACCTTTGTTGGCAAAGTACTGTCTCTGCTTTTGAATATGCTATCTAGGTTGGTCATAACTTTCCTTCCAAGGAGTAAGCATCTTTTAATTTCATGGCTGCAGTCACCATCTGTAGTGATTTTGGAGCCCAGAAAAATAAAGTCTGACACTGTTTCCACTGTTTCCCCATCTATTTCCCATGAAGTGATGGGACCAGATGCCATAATCTTAGTTTTCTGAATGTTAAGCTTTAAGCCAACTTTTTTACTCTCCACTTTCACTTTCATCAAGAGGCTTTTGAGTTCCTCTTCCCTTTCTGCCATAAGGGTGGTGTCATCTGCATATCTGAGGTTATTGATATTTCTCCCGGCAATCTGGATTCCAGTTTGTGTTTCTTCCAGTCCAGCATTTTTCATGATGTACTCTGCATATAAGTTAAATAAACAGGGTGACAATATACAGCCTTGACATACTCCTTTTCCTATTTGGAACCAGTCTGTCGTTCCATGTCCAGTTCTAACCGTTGCTTCCTGGCCTGCATACAGGTTTGTCAAGAGGCAGGTCAGGTGGTCTGGTATTCCCATCTCTTGAAGAATTTTCCACAGTTATTGTGATCCACACAGTCAAAGGCTTTGGCATAGTCAATAAAGCAGAAATAGATGCTTTTCTGGAACTCTCTTGTTTTTTCCATGATCCAGCGGATGTTGGCAATTTGATCTCTGGTTCCTCTGCCTTTTCTAAAACCAGCTTGAACATCTGGAAGTTCACGGTTCACATATTGCTGAAGCCTGGCTTGGAGAATTTTGAGCATTACTTTACTAGCGTGTGAGATGAGTGCAATTGTGCAGTAGTTTGAGCATTCTTTGGCATTGCCTTTCTTTGGGATTGGAATGAAAACTGACCTTTTCCAGTCCTGTGGCCACTGCTGAGTTTTCCAAATGTGCTGGCATATTGAGTGCAGCACTTTCACAGCATTGTCTTTCAGGATTTGGAATACCTCAACTGGAATTCCATCACCTCCACGAACTTAGTTCGTAGTGATGCTTTCTAAGGCCCACTTGACTTCACATTCCAGGATGTCTGGCCCTAGGTCAGTGATCACACCATCGTGATTATCTGGGTCGTGATCTTTTTTGTACAGTTCTTCTGTGTATTCTTGCCATCTCTTCTTAATATCTTCTGCTTCTGTTAGGTCCATACCATTTCTGTCCTTTATGGAGCCCATCTTTGCATGAAATGTTCCTTTGGTATCTCTGATTTTCTTGAAGAGATCCCTAGTCTTTCCCATTCTGTTGTTTTCCTCTATTTCTTTGCACTGATCGCTGAAGAAGGCTTTCTTATCTCTTCTTGCTATTCTTTGGAACTCTGCATTCAGATGTTTATATCTCTCCTTTTCTCCTTTGCTTTTCACTTCTCTTCTTTTCACAGCTATTTGTAAGGCCTCCCCAGAGAGCCATTTTGCTTTTTGCATTTCTTTTCCATGGGAATGGTCTTGATCCCTGTCTCCTGTACAATGTCACGAACCTCATTCCATAGTTCATCAGGCACTCTATCTTTCAGATCTAGGCCCTTAAATCTATTTCTCACTTCCACTGTATAATCATAAGGGATTTGATTTAGGTCATACCTGAATGGTCTAGTGGTTTTCCCTACTTTCTTCAATTTCAGTCTGAATTTGGCAATAAGGAGTTCATGGTCTGAGCCACAGTCAGCTCCTGGTCTTGTTTTTGCTGACTGTAAAGAGCTTCTCCACCTTTGGCTGCAAAGAATATAATCAGTCTGATTTCGGTGTTGACCATGTGGTGATGTCCATGTATAGAGTCTTCTCTTGTGTTGTTGGAAGAGGGTGTTTGTTATGACCCATGCATTTTCTTGGCAAAACTCTATCAGCCTTTGCCCTGCTTCATTCCGTATTCCAAGGCCAAATTTGCCTGTTACTCCAGGTGTTTCTTGACTTCCTACTTTGGCATTCCAGTCCCCTATAATGAAAAGGACATCTTTTTTGGGTGTTAGTTCTAAAAGGTCTTGTAGGTCTTCATAGAACCGTTCAACTTCAGCTTCTTCAGCATTACTGATTGGGGCATAGATTTGGATTACTCTGATATTGAATGTTTTGCCTTGGAAACGAACAGAGATCATTCTGTCGTTTTTGAGATTGCATCCAAGTACTGCATTTTGGACTCTTTTGTTGACCATGATGGCCACTCCATTTCTTCTGAGGGATTCCTGCCCGCAGTAGTAGATATAATGATCATCTGAGTTAAATTCACCCATTCCAGTCCATTTCAGTTCGCTGATTCCTAGAATATCGACATTCACTTTTGCCATCTCTTGTTTGACCACTTCCAATTTGCCTTGATTCATGGACCTATATAGCTAATTACACAGCTTATCAGAGTAAAAGATCTGGGTGCTATGTGATGTTCTACCCCCTCATTCATGCTTTATTGAATAATATAGTTCAAATCCAACGAGCTCCTCCTCTGATAAAGTTCCTGCTTTGGCCCATTGCTACAGCAACTTGGGGCCATAGTCCAAGATGACAGCAAATGTGTTAAATATTTCAGCAAATCCATTTTCTCCCTGCTTTAGTGACCTCAGAGCCAAAACTGTATTTGATAGCATACAAGTTTAGAAGAAGTATTGTGCCTATAATTTTTTTCTCCTTTTTCAACATGGAAATCAATCGTATTTATATTCCTGAGCAGTGCCATCCATGTAATAGGCATTGAAAAAATACTTGAGGGAAATTAAGTTATACCTGATGCATTGACTACACAGATGTACTATCTCCTTTTCCTGCTGCTGCTGCTGCTAAGTCACTTCAGTCGTGTCCAACTCTGTGCGACCCCACAGACGGCAGCCCACGAGGCTCCCCCGTCCCTAGGATTCTCCAGGCAAGAACACTGGAGTGGGTTGCCATTTCTTCTCCAATGCATGAAAGTGAAAAGTGAAAGTGAAGTTGCTCAGTCGTGTCTGACTCTTAGGGACCCCATGGACTGCAGCCCACCAGGCTCCTCTGTCCGAGACCCCACCAAAAATGACAGTGAAAGAATTTAAAAGGAATATATTCACATAAATGAAGAAAATGGGAAATTACACCACAGTAAGCAAGTGTTTGGGAGAACGCAATGGCAACCCACTCCAGTACTCTTGCCTGGAAAATCCCATGGACGGAGGGGCCTGGTGGGCTGCAGTCCATGGGGTCGCTAGGAGTTGGACACGACTGAGCGACTTCACTTTATTTTTTCACTTTCATGCATTGGAGAAGGAAATGGCAACCCATTCCAGTGTTCTTGCCTGGAGAATCCCAGGGACTGGGGAGCCTAGTGGGCTGCCGTCTATGGGGTCGCACAGAGTCAGACACGACTGAAGCGACTTAGCAGCAGCAGCAGTAGCAAGAGTTTTCCACTGTTTTTTTTTTCAGCTTTTAAAAAAACTGTGGTAAAATATATACAACACAAAACTTAGTATTTTATCCATATTTAAGTGTACAGTTCAGTGGTATTAAGTACATTTACATTATTGTGTACCATCCCAAAATAAAACCCTGGAGCCATTAACAATGCTCCAACTAAACCAAGGCAAAACCCTATTCCCCCTCCCTCCACTCATGGTAATCACTATTCTTTTTTTGTCTCTACATATTTGACTACCCTAGGTACCTCATATAAGTGGAATCAGATAATATTTGTCCTGGTGTGACTGGCTTATTTCACTTAACATAATGTCTTTAAGCTTATCTATGTTATATTAATAGCATGTGTTAGAATTTCATTCCTTTCCCCCTCCCCTACTAAATCAGACATATTTCATTTTTAATTTTATTGAGGAAAAATTGATAGAATTTTTTTCCTTTTCAAGGCTGAATAATATTCCACTGTATGGATATTAACACCCTTTATTTATCCATTCATCCATCAAAGGACATCTTGGCAATTTCTACTTTTTGGCTATTGTGAATAATGCTGCCATGAACATCGGTGTGCAAATAATTATTCAAGTCCCTGCTTTCAAAACTTTTGTGTATATACCCAGAAGCGGAAATGATGAATCAAATGGTAATCCTATGCTTAACTTTTTGAGGAAACATAATTTTCCACAGCAGCTATACCATTTCATATTCCCACCAACAAGGTGCAAGAGTTCCAGTTTCTCCACATCCACCTGAGCACTGCTGTTTTTTTGTTTGGGGGACTTTTTATGATGTCAGCCTAATGGGTATGAAGGGGCATCTCATTATGGTTTTGATTTGCATTTCCCTGATGGTTGATGACATGGAGAAGCTTTTTATGTGCTAATTAGCACCTTTCCTGTTCCTTTTTTAAAAGATGGAAAGCGGATGGAGGAATAGTAATGTAGCAGAGCAAAGGAAGGTGAGCATGGAAGGGGGGTTACAGGTGAGAAGCAAGCTGATAGCCTCACAAAACCTTTAAAAGATTCAGGCCATGATAAAAGGGTGGACCAGGGTAAGGATCAGAGCTGAACACACCCTCTGCCCTTGAAGCCAAGCAGTTTCTCTTTACCTAGGCAGGAGGATGGAACCTTGATCCCTGGCAAATCTGAAGTGGGGAGGCCCTAGATTCCAGTACAGCTGGCACAGGAGCCAGCAGGAGTGAGATAAGGTCTGGAAACAGGGAGACGGAGCGAGACTCCATCCTGAGCAGTGGGGTCCCCAGCCTTCTTCCTCAACTCTGCTCCCCAAATGTAGGCAGCAAGTGTTACCCCTAGACAGCATATGAGAGGATTCTTCTCCTAAGAAACTGAACTGCCCCACGGGAAGAAAATCATGGATAATATCACTTGGGGTTCCTGTAACAAAAGAGCAAGATCCCCACAAAACCCAACAGGAAAGGCTCCCACTTGACAAGCTCTGTATACACACATAGAAAACTTCCAATTAGTCTTTTTTTTTTTTTTTGCCTTTTTTCTTAGTTGAAATATAGTTGATTTACAATTCTGTCAGTTTCAGACATATGGCAACTTGACTCAGTTTTATATATATATATATGGAAAGTAATTTTATATATGTATATATTTGTGTATATTTATATTCTTTTAAAAATTATTTTCCCTTATAGGTTATTATAAGATCCTGAGTATAGTTCCCTGTGCTATAAGTAGGTCAATAGATAACAAGGTTGGTGACCTATTTTATGTATTGAAGAAATGATGCTAAAGCTGAAACTCCAGTACTTTGGCCACCTCATGTGAAGAGTTGACTCATTGGAAAAGACTCTGATGCTGGGAGGGATTGGGGGCAAGAGGAGAAGGGGACTACAGAGGATGAGATGGCTGGATGGCATCACTGACTCGATGGACGTGAGTCTGAGTGAACTCCGGGAGTTGGTGATGGACAGGGAGGCCTGGCGTGCTGCGATTCATGAGGTCGCAAAGAATCGAACACGACTGAGCGACAGATCTGATATTGATCTGATGTATATTTTAATCCCAAACTCCTAATTTATCCCTCCTCCCTCCAATTAGGTCTTGTGCCTTACTCTAAAATATGAAGTGACAACTAAGGGTCACCAGACACCAGAGAAGAGCCCCCATCCAGAAAAACAAAGACTAAAACAAAGTCTCCAGAAACCTGGATCAGGAAGAAACAGGTGATGCCAGAAACAGAGATACCTTCAAATAAAAATTACAATTAAAACTCCTACAGAGTTAAGAGAAGACACTGCATCCATCAATTTTTTAAAAGTAGTACACTATGAAAAACAAAAAGAACCCTTGGAAATCAAAACTGCTCATCAATGTTAAAAAGTTAACAGGTTGGAATTAATAAAAAGGCAAAATTATGGAAAATAATAAGGATAGTATAAGGATAAAAATATTTTGAGAATCAATTGAATTCAACATTGAAATAAGAAAACAGAGAAGGACAACACTATCAAAGAAATAATTTAAGAAAAATTTCCTGGAACTGAAGGACACGAGTCACCAGTTGACAATCTAATGAATGAAGAAAGATGAATGCCAAGTTTCAGCATACCAAGGACACAGAAAAGAACTACAAGTGTCCAGATAGACAAGTCACTTACAAGAAACAGGATTAAAAATGGTCTTAGACTTCTCAAAAATGACCCTAGAAGCTAAGAAGACAATGGAACAATGTCTTTAAAGGAAAATAATTTGCGACCTGAAATCCATAGGGCCAAACTGAAAATACAGAGTGAGGGTAGGAAAAAAGACATTTTCAGATAAGAACTCAAAAAAAAAGCCGTACCTCCCATGTATCATTTCTAAGAAAGCAATAGAAGGAAAGTGTTATAAAAACTAGGAAGGAAAGCAAGACATGGGACCCAGGAAACAGGGGTTCTAACATAAAAGAAAAGAAAACGTCCAGTATAATAACTAGGTGAAAGGCCCAATGTAAAACCTGTCTATCCTGGAGCAGGAGGACTTTAAAGAGGAAAGTTCCACATACAGTGGTGTACACACTTGGGCATGAAAAATGACTGATGTACCATAAAAGGTCTAAATAGAAAGAAAAGGCAACCCACTCCAGTATTCTTGCCTGGAGAATCCCAGAGGAGCCTGGCAGGCTACAGTCCATGGGGTCGCAAGAGTCAGACATGACTTAGTGACTAAAACACTGGAGAAAGACTACCCTTAATTTGGCAGCAAGTGACAACTGTCCTTAAGATTTCTTTTTTTCCCCCCTGATAGAAAACGAAAACACATGGAAAATGAAAATAATAAATTTTCTATTCAAACATTAAAAAAAGAAAAGGATATGTAGATAGGAAACAATGCAAGTGAAAAAAAAAACCCAAACAAACAAGCAAGCATTATCACCTCCAGAAAAAAAAAAGATACAAGGAGGGCTTTTTGTCTTCACAATAGATAATAATTATATAAACATAACATGATATCAATAAATACTGATTATAATGGCTTGCAGGAAAGGGTAGAAGGCAAGTAATTGACACTTTTATCTCAGATAACAGCAAGTCAATCAGTTCAGTTCAGTCGCTCAGTCGTGTTTGACTCTGCCACCCCATGGATTGCAGCACGCCAGGCCTCCCTGTCAATCACCAACTCCCAGAGCTGACTCAAACTCATGTCCATCGAGTCGGTGATGCCATCCAACCATCTTATCCTCTGTCATCCCCTCCTCCTCCTGCCTTCAATCTCTCCTAGCATCAGAGTCTTTTCCAAGGAGTCAGTTCTTTGCATCAGGTGGCCAAGTAATGGAGTTTCAGCTTCGGCATCAGTCTTTCCAATGAATATTCAGGACAGGGCAGGGGCTCTGGGTGCAGCAGACCTGGGTATGGCATAAGCCCTCTTGGAGGAGGTCGCCATTAGCCCTACCAGGAGCCTGGTAGGCTGCAGTCCATGGGGTCACTAAGAGTCGGATATGACTGAGCATCTTCACTTTCACTTTTCACTTTCATGCATTGGAGAGGGAAATGGCAACCCACTCCAGTGTTCTTGCCTGGAGAATCTCAGGGATGGGGGAGCCTCGTGGGCTGCCGTCTATGGGGTCGCACAGAGTCGGACACGACTGAAGCGACTTAGCAGCAGCAGCAGAGCTGCCAGAACTTACACAGGATTGGAGAAACAGACTCTTAACAGGGCACAAACAAAACCTTGTTTGCACCAGGACACAGGAGAAAGGAGCAGTGACCCCACAAGAGACTGACCAAGTCAATAGGTGGCTTCTATAAATGGATAAATGATAAATCAAGGAAGTGTTTTATTTTGAATGTAGCAACAAATATCTCGATGGTTGAAACTGAAAACTTTTGGGTAAATGATAGCCTAATGCGTCCTTTCTGACTTAAGAATGTTTTTATGGAAACAGTGTAGATTCATTTTTTTTTAATTGAAGTATATAGATGATGTACAAAATTATGTAAGATACAGGGGTACAATAGAGTGTCAAAATGGCCATACTACCCAAGGCAACCTACAGATTCAGTGCAGTCCCTGTCAAAATACCAATGGCATTTTTCACAATATTTTTTGGATCTGTCTCCTAAAGCAAAAGAAATAAAACCAAAAATAAACAAATGAGACCTAATTGAATTGAAAAGCTTTCATATAGCAAAGGAGACCACTGATAAAATTAAAAGATCTATTGAATGAGACAAAATATTTGCAATATGACCAATAAGGGATTAATATCCAAAATATACAAATAGCTCATACAGTTCAGTTCAGTCTAGTCGCTCAGTCATGTCCGACTCTTTTCGACCCCATGGATTGCAGCATGCCAGGTTTCCCTGACCATCACCATCTCCCAAAGCTTGCTCAAACTCATGTCCATCCAACTATCCATTCAAAAGCATCAATGCTTTTGAACTGTGGTGTTGGAGAAGACTCTTGAGAGTCCCTTGGACTGCAAGGAGATCCAACCAGTCCATCCTAAAGGAAATCAGTCCTAAATATTCACTGGAAGGACTGATGCTGAAGCTGAAACTCCAATACTTTGGCCACCTCATGCAAAGAACTGACTCCTTGGAAAAGATGCTGGGAAAGATTGAAGGTGGGAGAAGGGGACAACAGAGGATGAGATGGTTTGATGGCATCACCAACTCAATAGACATGAGTTTGAGTGAACTCCGGGAGTTGGTGATGGACAGAGAGGCCTGGCATGCTGCAGTCCATGGGGTCCCAAAGAGTCGGACATGTTTGAGTGACTGAACTGAACTGAGGTTGGTCATAGCTTTTCTTCTAAGAAGCAAGTGTCTCTTAATTTCATGGCTGCAGTCACCATCTGCAATGATTTTGGAGCCCAAAAAAATAAAGTTCCTCACCATTTTCATTGTTTCCCTATCTATCTGCCATGAAGTGATGGGACTGGATGCCATGATCTTAGTTTTCTGAATGTTGAGCTTTAAGCCAACGTCTTCATTCTCCTCTTTCATCAAGAGGCTCTTTAGTTCCTCTTCACTTTCTGCCATGAGGGTGGTGTCATCTGCGTATCTGAGGTTATTGATATTTACCCTGGCAATCTTGATTCCAGCTTGTGCTTCATCCAGTCCAGCATTTTGCATGATGTTCAGTTCAGTTCAGTTCAATCACTCAGTCATGTCCGACTCTTTGCGACCCCATGAACTGCAGCACACCAGGCCTCCCTGTCCATCACCAACTCCCCGAGTCCACCCAAACCCATGTCCATCGAGTCAATGATGCCATCCAACCATCTCATCCTCTGTCATCCCCTTCTCCTCCTGCCCTCAATCGTTCCCAACATCAGGGTCTTTTCCAATGAGTTAGCTCTTCGCATCAAATGGCCAAAATATTGGAGTTTCAGCCTCAACACCAGTCCTTCCAATGAATACCCAGGATTGATCTCCTTTAGGATGGACTGGTTAGATTTCCTTGCAGTCCAAGGGACTCTCAAGAATCTTCTCCAACACCACAGTTCAAAAGCATCAATTCTTTGGCACTCAGCTTTCTTTATAGTCCAACTGTCACATCCATACATGACCACTGGAAAAGCCATAGCCTTGACTAGACAGACCTTTGTTGGCAAAGTAATGTCTCTGCTTTTCAATATGCTATCTAGGTTGTTCATAACTTTCCTTCCAAGGAGTAAGCATTTTTTAATTTCATGGCTGCAATCTCCAACTGCAGTGATTTTGGAGCGCAGAAAAATAAAGTCAGCCACTGTTTCCACTGTTTCCCCATCTATCTGCCATGAAGTGATGGGACTGGATGCCATGATCTTAGTTTTCTGAATGTTGAGCTTTATGCCAACTTTTTCAGTCTCCTCTTTCACTTTCATCAAGAGGCTCTTTAGTTCTTCTTCACTTTGTGCCATAAGGGTGGTGTCATCTGCCTATCTGAGGCTATTGATATTTCTCCCGGCAATCTTGATTCCAGCTTGTGCTTCCTCCAGCCCAGAATTTCTCATGATGTACTCTGCATATAAGTTAAATAAGCAGGGTGACAATATACAGCCTTGACATACTCCTTTTCCTATTTGAAACCAGTCTGTTGTTCCATGTCCAGTTCTAACTGTTGCTTCCTGACCTGCATACAGGTTTCTCAAGAGGCAAGTCAGGTGGACTGGTATGCCCATCTCTTTCAGAATTTTCCACAGTTTATTGTGATCCACACAGTCAAAGGCTTTGGCATAGTCAATAAAGCAGAAATAGATGCATGATGTACTCTGCATTTAAGCTAAATAAACAGGGTGACAATATACAGCCTTGATGTACTCCTTTCCCAGTTTGGAACCAGTTTGTTATTCCATGTCCAGTTCTAACTGTTGCTTCCTGACCTGATCATACAACTCAACATCAAAAAAAAACAACAACAAGGAATTACAGCATAGATTCATTCTTTATCAGGTTCCCAGAAGCGCTATGGAAGAATAACAGTTATGAGTACATATTCTTACTCTCGCTCAGTTGTGTCTGACTCTTTGCAACCCCATGGACTATATAGTCCCTGGAACTTTCCAGGCTAGAATACTGGAGTGGGTAGCTGTTCCCTTCTCCAGGCGATCCCAACCCAGGGATTGAACCCAGGTCTTCCACACTGCAGGTGGATTCTTTACCAGCTGAGCCATCAGGAAAGCCCAAGAATACTGCAGTGGGTAGCCTATCCCTTCTCTAGTGGATCTTCCCAATCCAGGAATCAAACTAGGGTCTCCTGCATTGCAGGCGGATTCTTTACCAGCTGAACTACCAGGGAAACCCCATTCTGGACTCACATGGCCCGAATATTCAGCTTGACTCTGCCACTTCTTATTAACAAGGTGAATTTGGGGAGGTTAATGCACCACTCTACCTCAGTTTCCCCATATGTAACAGAGGAAACATAATAATACCCACTCAATGGAATTATTGTGAGAATTAAATAACACATGTAAAGCACTTAGCATTCTGCCTGGCACACTGGACACGTTCATAAAGTATTAGCGATCACCACCACCATCCCCTAGGATGGTTCTCTCCGGATATGCCACCCTGCCACCTTTCAGTACCCTTCCAAAAAGATCACTGTGGTAGAATGACAGGTGAAGGACACAAAACAGGTAACTGGAACTCAAGCCCTGCCCTTCCATCAGAAATAACTATGTTCTAAATGCAAAGCTCTACAGGATTGGTATCTTCCTCCACCTTATTCTTTTCTGCTTGGTAATGGAACTGAAAACAACTTTGGGTGATACTATAAGGAGTAGTTAACAACAGGAGCCTTAAGTCAGACAGACCAGGTCAAATTCTGGCCTCCCACCTATTAACTACATGAGCAGAGGCTAATTACCTGACTCTACGGGCTGAATTGTAGCCTCTCAAAAACTGTTTGTTGCAGCCCTAACTCTCAGTTACCTCAGAATGTGACTGTATTTGGAGACAGAGTCTTTAAAAATGTGATGTAGGTAAAACGAGGTCAGGTGCGAGGCCCCAATCCAATAGGACTGGTGTCCTTATAGAAAGAGATTAGGACAGACACAAACAGAAGAAAGACCATGTGAGGATACAGGCAGAAGACAGCCATCTACAAGCCGAGGAGGGAGGCTTCAGAAGAAGCCAACACCTTATCTCGAATGTCTAGTTTCTAGAATTCTGAGAAAATGTGTTGTTTAAGCTACCTTTTAATGGCAGCCTAAGGTGACTAACACACTTGATCTCAGTTTCAGAAAGGTAAAACAGAAATGTATCCCGTGGGCTAACTGTGAGAATTAAATTGTATAGAAAAGTACTTACCACAGTGCTCGGCATATAATATGTACTCAGTAAAAGTAGGATAGTATGATTACTGGCTTATTGTTATTAACAAAATAATTACTCCAGTCTTTTCCATTTGTTGAGTGACCAATTCAATGAAAGTTGTTGGAGCTATTACAGTGACTTCATAATTCAGCTTCATGTCTTTGGTCTTGCCCTCTTCTACCCATTTCCACCATACTGACAGAACATTCTTTCTGGAATGAAAATCTGGCTGTGATATTCAGTATCCCAAAGTGGCCCCAATTATTCTACTCTTCCCTCCCTGTGTGGCACACGTGTGCCTCTTCCCCTTCCAGAGGCAGACCCTGTGTCCCCTCCCTGTGAGTCTGGGCTGTGCCTGTGATCACTTTGACTAGAATAATACAACAGAGGGAATGACATCCTGGGACTTCCAAGTCCTCATATTAAAAAGCCCTGGCAGCTACTGAGCCACCAAGAACTAAAGAGCCTTGTGATAAGGGTGAAAGAGGAGAGTGAAAAGCTGGCTTGAAACTCAACACTGAAAAAACTAAGATCATGGCGTCTGATCTCATCACTCCATGGCAAATAGATGGCTAAAAAATGGAAACAGTGACAGATTTTCTTTTCTTGGGCTCCAAAATCACTGTGGATAGTGACTGTTGCCATGAAATTAAAAGATGCTTGCTCCTTGGAATAAAAGTTATGACAAACTTAGACAGCATATTCAAAAGCAGACACATCACTTTGCCGACAAAGGTCTGTATGGTTTTTCCAGTAGTCATGTACAGATGTGAAAACTGGATCATAAAGAAGGCTGAGCACCGAAGAATTGATGTTTTCGAATTGTGGTGCTGAAGAAGTCTCTTGAGAGTTCCTTGGACTTCAAAGTGATCAAACCAGTCAATACTAAAGGAAACCAATCCTCAATATTCACTGGAAGGACTGATGCTGAAGTTGAAGCTCCAATACTTTGGCCACCTGATGAGAAGAGCAGACTCACTGGAAAGACCCCGATGCTGGGAAAGATTGACGACAGGAGGAGAAGGGGGTGGCAGAGGATGAGATGGTTATATAGCATCACCGATTCAAGTGACAAGAGTCTGAGCAAACTCTGAGAGACAGTGAAGGACAAGGGAGCCTGGAATGCTGCAGTCCATGGGGTTGCAAAGAGTCAGACATGACTTAGCAACTGAACAACAATGAGACATTTTTGGTTGTCACAGGACTGAGGGGGTGCTACTGGCATCTACTGGGTAGAGGCCCAAGATGCTGCTAAACACAGGACAGCCAAATGCTGTCAGACAAAAAGGAATTATCCAACCCCAAATGCCACTAGTGCTGAGACTGAGAAAGCCTCATCACATACGAGAAAGAGAGAGAGCGTTGAATGCACATACACTTAGGGCTTAGATGCATGTCCCACCCCCGCCTCAGCTCAGCCCTCTTCTCAGCACCCCTGAGAGCTGGAGGCACCAGGAAAGGTACCAAGGATAAGTAAGGGCTTAAATCCAGGCACCTTCTTTCCTGCTCAATGTGATCCTGACCAAGAGACTTCCTTAATCAGGGTCCTTTTCTCTGCATCCTGTGGTCACTTCTAGGCCTGACTGACATTCTGCAATTCTGCAGTTGTAGGTTGGTGCCTGCTGTTTCTTTTTCAGCTAAAAGATGTCAATGCTGCAGGCTCTCTCACATGCCAAGAGAGGAAAAGTCCCAGATAGGCTGGTCTGAGTCACTGAGAACTCACATTACACCCTGGATCACCCAGAACTCAGCGAACTCAGCAGGCACACAGCCTACTCAGGTAAGTGGCCTTCAGGCTGCAGAAGAAACGGGAGGCTGGGAAGGTGCCACTGAAGGCTGGGTGGCTAACTCAGCTCTAATCTGAAGAGGCCTCCTTGTCAGTCAAAGCATGCTGTGTCTTTGCCAGGAAGCAGGGAGACCTCTGTGAAATCTGCTGCTTTGTCTCCCAGGGTAAGAGTGCTAGGAAACCTCACCCTGCAGAAGGATTGCTTCTGAGAGAGAGAGGTCCTGCAGAGAGGCAGTGAGCAGAGCTGATGCCTGGGGCCACTCCGGGGGCCTGACTTTATTGTTTCTAATTGGCTTCAAGAGGAGGTCAGACCTTGTAGCGGTAAAAAGCCTCAGCTTTCACATCACACAGGCCTGAGTGTGAGTCTAGTCCATCCCTTTCTGTGTGATCCTGGTAAAGTGACCCTGCCTTAGTCTTGACTAATCCTCAATCCTGAGTTGGGAACAATAATAGTATCCATAAGTTGCTCTGTGGATTAACTGAGATAGTGAAATCACAGCCTAACTGCAAGTAGATGGTTATTATGAAAGGATACTACAGACCAGTGAATAGCTGAGGAGTATGATGGAAGTCTCACATCGACTCCTGTATCCAGGTAGGATGCCAGATGATGCTGAGAACTAACACTTTGATGGCAATTACGTCCTTACAACTATTTCAAGTGCTCTGCACATACTAACTCAATCCTCACAAAGACCCCGTGTGACAGGTATTTTATAACCCCCGTCTTACAGATGGGACGATGAGACACAGAACTGGTAAGGAGAGGACGAGGGTTTGGACAAAGGCAGCTTACTTCCTGGATCCCTGCCCTTAGCAGTGCACACAGCACCCTGAAAGACTCCAGAAAATGGTAAGAAATGCAGGGGGAGGCCTCCCCAGCCTGCCTCAACCCCCGTCCTGCTACCAAACACCTTCTTCACCCCTAGGCAGCAGAACCCTGCAAATGCCTAGCAGAGAAGCTCCCAGCTCTGCAGGGCAGAGTCCAGAGTGTCTGCTGGGGTGTGGGCAAGGGATGACACAAGAAGGCAGGAAGCAAATGAGATTCGGAAACAGGCAAAGTGGGCAAACATCCCAGCACCACTTGGTGGCTGTGGGTGAGTCTGGGCCCAGAGACATACTTTCTCAGAGCTTTATTTCTCTCCCTCTTAAACAAGGGCTTACAGTTGGTCAAACTCCCTACTAGCTCTAGAACACTAGGTTCTCCTGGTGAGAAAAGGCCGCCGCTGGAGTCTAGGCTGGATCCTATCTCGGGTGAAGAACGCCCCCTGGCGGATACTTCCAAGAATGTCCCAGAGCACTGGGTTGGGACTCAGAAGACTTGGTTGTGCTGCTCTGCCCACATGTAGCTCTGTGGTCCCTCGCACGGTGCTTCGGCTCTCTGACTCCCAGAATTCTGATCAGAAAATGACACACAAAAAACTACCAGTAATGGTAATATTTATAATATCTAACACTTTTTCCCCACACACATTTTTTTACTTTATTCTGAAATAGTAATGGGTTCTAAACCAATGTGAATGATAAATTTTAGGAGTTATATATTTGTTCTTGGCACTCTATTATAAGGTTATAACACTGCCTCTGTTTTTCCTATACATATCTTTGTCCTTCGTGGGGTTTTTGTTTTGTTTTTATTTCAATTTGGGGGGAATGTATTTAATTGCAATAAGAACAATTCTTTCTTACAAGAAGAATGTAATTGTGGTGAGATCTATTCTCTTACCAGGTTTTAAAATATACAACACACTGTTAACTATAGTCACTATGTTATCTAGAACTTACTCATCTTACATAACTGAAATTTTATATCCCTTGATTTACCGAAGACTTTTTGAGTGTTTATGACATTATAGGTAGGGCCTGTTCTAATAATATATATATTTACTTAATCCTCCACATAACCATATAAGAAAGTTCAAAGACTGCACAGCTCACTACAATAATCCACAAAAGACTAGGCCAATTAGAAAAGTATACAATAATGACATTTATAAGGTGATGTACATTTGATAAACATGACCCCATTTACTCCACATAACCACTGTTTCATACTTGTTTACAACAAGGAGACAGAAGACCACTGCACCACGCCCTGGAGGCACACAGGAGCAGGGCGCTCAGGGGTCACGTTCTCACAGAGTCCCATCTGGCAGGGAAGGGAGACACCTTTTAAGTGCCCATGGGGTAACGGTGCACTATAGAAAAATCGAGATGGACAGAGGAGCCTGGTAGGCTGCAGTCCATGGGGTCACTAAGAGTCGGGCATGACTGAGCGACTTCCCTTTCACTTTTCACTTTCATGCATTGGAGAAGGAAATGGCAACCCACTCCAGTGTTCTTGCCTGGAGAATCCCAGGAACAGAGGAGCCTAGTGGGCTGCTGTCTATGGGGTCGCACAGAGTCGGACATGACTAAAGCGACTTAGCAGCAGCAGCAGCACAGAAGCTTCACTCCGTCTGGGAGGGGAGAAATGGCAAGAACCGTTCCACCCATGGTCATAGGCTCCCAAGCTTTGTCCGTTGCCATCATGGGACCCAGTACACTATTTACAGAACAGACCTTTTGTCTACCCCTGGCTTCCGAGTCAGTATCTGAGCCCCTGAGGAACAGAGCCTGTGTCCTGATCACCTTCATAAACTCAGCACCCAGCGGAGGGGGTGCATATGGTGGCTGCTCAATAAACATTTGCCCAGTGAAAGCCCTACTCCTCTTGCAAGCCCACACACCCTTCCTTTCACACCTGGGACATTTGCCTCCTTCACAATAACCCACAGAGATCAGGACAGTGCCTCCTTAGTCCAGGCCCTGACCATAATTCTCCAACATAGAGAAGTTACACTGATGTTAACTATTCCAAGTATAATAGAATAAAAGTGTTGGGGGTGGGGAGCAGGAGGTGGCCAACAGTTTTCAGACACTTACTCTGTGCTGAGCATTCTATCTTTATTGCTGTAAATCTCAAAGCAAGCCTCAGAGGTAAGCAGTGAGTGACAGGGCTAGGATTTGCACAGAGGAGCCTGGCTCCACACTCTTGCACCCATGTTTACCACATTCCACTGCCCTGTGGCTCTTTCCTCCAAGATTCAGTGAGTGACCAGTGCTACTCTCAGCCAAGGACAGACTTCAGAGACAGTCCATTCAGGCTTTTTGCCCTCCACATTTGGACCTTCTTAGAGTCAGAAGATTCTTCTGGAAGGTCCAGCCTCACTTTCTGAAGGCCATAAAGTATCTTCCCATTATTTCCCATTTTCATTTTCTAGCCTTTTGTTCCTGAAGAAACCCTGAAGGACACGGGATATAGGGGCAGTCCACTGGGTTGAACCAACCAAGGAAACTGATACCTGAAAGATAGCATTCTCCATCTGCTCACCTGGGGAATAAAGTCAGTGAAGAAATGATAATAGAAACAACAATGTGTATCCTTGACTGAGTCTTAGTGGATACTGGCCTTTGGCTAAGCCATTCTCAAATATCATCTCGTTTTAATCCTCACCACAACCTTCTGAGGTATGTCCTACTTGATTTCCATCAGGTAAACTTCTTGAGAACAGAGCTTTATTTGTCTGCACCGTCCAAGGAACTAATAGCAAGACAGAATTAGACATACAAGAGACTTAGTGGGAGACCCATCTCTGAAGGATGAAGGAGCAGGAGCAGGAGTTGGCAGAAAAGCTATCGACCCTGATACACATCTGACCCGTACGGAGACAGAAAGGGAAGGAAGGACTGAATGAGAAGAGCCCAGGCTGCAGTGGCCTACACCCTCACTGAAGCCTTGGGATGAACGTGGTAGTGCAGAGGAGGCATGCTAAAGTTAGCTGCTTCATGGTTCTCCAGAGTTTCTCTCTTAAAGGTGCTCTGAACAGCATGAGCCCATGGCTGCCACAAATAACACTGTTCCCTGCTGATTCCTCAGCACCTAGAACACTGTCTAGCACGTTGCATTCAATAAATACTTATTGAATCAATCTGTTACTTGAATTAATCCCCTTTTATGTATAAGGAGGCTTGAGTGCAGAAAAATTGAGTGACTTGCCCATGGTCATGCAGCTGTTAGGCTGTCTGGCACAGACTTGAATCTTGGTTTTCCCATTCCAAAGCCCACACACCTAAGGCTGTGTGTCTCTGTAACTTGGCTTTCCCCACCTTTTTCCTCATCCCCTGCACTTAGCACCAAAACATTGCTTGACTGGAAATATCAGGGTTTTTTCCTTGCCTTTACTCACTCAGTCATTCATTTAGCAAACATTTCTCAGGCACTGCACAGGATACCTGGGCGACACAGACCAATAGGATAGGCTCCCCCTTTGAGATGGTCACAGCCCAGGGTAGAGAGGCAGTCACGTAACAAAGGATTCATGTGCAATGGGACAGGGTTAAAATAACAGGGCACTGCCCAGAATTCCATCTCAGGATGAGGCAGTGAAGAAGTAGAGCAGAAGCCCACCTAGGCCACTGCCCACCTCACACCCTACCCACAATGCCAGCCAAGGCACAGAACTTCTGGAGGGAATTTAACCCCTGAACACCCAGGCCAGCCAAGGTTCACTGGGGCTGGAAATGCTGATGGTATGAAATCACTTTAAGGAGGGACTGGTAGCAAGCCTGGTAACCATGGTTACACACAATTCAACTCAACAATACAAAGTGAACTGGCCAGCCTAGGAACCTACCACACAGCTATTCAGGTGATGGTTTAGTCAATCAAATGTACACTACATTTAAGGAAAAGACTGAATGAGGCCTTTAAAAGTCTATCACACATTACTTGAAAACCACTTAGAAACTCCTATCACAGGTCTAAATAAAACAGATATCAATGATCAAAACTGACAAGACCAAAAAAAGCCGACAAAGATAGTATCTTCAGCTAACTAGAAAAACATGTCCCAGAGAAAACGGAAAACCCCTGGGAGGGCAGTTAAAATCAGGGAATAAAAAATTATCTAATCCTAGTTTAAAAATTAGAAACAAGCTAAGTATCCATCATTGTGGGATTGCACAAATTTGAACATTCACAAAATGGGATTCTAAAAAACCAGGTTACAGCCCAACACCAGTAATTGTATCATGTACATATACCCCCTGAGGGATGTCTGAAGACTGTTTAGGAAAATGTTAAGAGTGATGCCCTCAGGATGATGGAATTTTGAGATTTTTACACTCTTCTTTCCACTTATCTGTGTGTTCAGGTATTTCTAAACAAGCATAGATCATTTTCAAAAAGAAGAAAATGTTTAAAATAAGATTTTGGCATCTGGTCCCATCGCTTCATGGGAAATAGATGAGGAAACAGTGGAAACAGTGTCAGATTTTATTTTGGGGGGCTCCAAAATCACTGCAGATGGTAACTGTAGCCATGAAATTAAAAGACGTTTACTCCTCGGAAGGAAAGTTATGACCAACCTAGACAGCATATTAAAAAGCAGAGACATTACTTTGTCAACAAAGGTCCATCCAGTCAAGGCTATGGTTTTTCTAGTGGTCATGTATGGATGTGAGAGTTGGACTGTGAAGAAAGCTGAGTGCTGAAGAATTGATGCTTTTGAACTGTGGTGTTGGAGAAGACTGTTGAGAGTCCCTTGGACTGCAAGGAGATCCAACCAGTCCATCTTAAAGGAGATCAGTCCTGGGTGTTCATTGGAAGGACTGATGCTAAAGTTGAAACTCCAATACTTTGGCCACCTCTTGCGAAGAGTTGACTCACTGGAAAAGACCCTGATGCTGGGAGGGACTGGGGGCAGGAGGAGAAGGGGATGACAGAGGATGAGATGGCTGGATGGCATCACCAACTTGATGGACATGAGTTTGAGTAGACTCTGGGAGTCTACTCACGTGTCCTACTCACGCCAGGACAGGGAGGCCTGGTGTGCTGCGATTCATGGGGTCCCAAAGAGTCAGACACGACTGAGCGACTGAACTGAACTGAACTGATTTTACTTTGAAAAGCAAAATAATCAGAAAAGCAATGAAGTGATTCCAAATGCCATGGACAACAGGGAGATAAAAAGGAAGATGACAGTCTAGGAAAGACTATCTAAAAGATTTTTTTATGAACATTTTTAAAAGGAAGCAATTATCACAGCCAATTGTTAAATAAGACTCAGTGAGCAGATTTCAGGGTCCTCTCCAGAATGTCATTAATGCCTGTGATACCAAATGTCCAGCACATGACAGGTACTCAGCAAATATCTGTTGCATTAATCAATGAACAATTATTTTGGCAGCTATCTGTTCCCTGTAATGTATCGCTATTCGTTTCAAATTTGGGTAATCCACTGGTCTGTCTAATGGATTCACTAGATCTTATTTCCTTTTATTTACAATGTCTGTAGTAATTCCAAAATTTTTACCTAGGTGCAGCTTAACAGGAAGCAGTCTAGCTGGAGATTCAGCCTGGAGGCTTATCTTGAACTGTGTTTGCACAGTACCTTAAGTACAACTGAGAAGATGCCAACTGTTCACATACAAGGAAACAGGATGATGGAAATGATGAAGAACTACAGTCCTCCCAAGTGACCCCTTGGCTCTACCAGAGGACAAAGTAAATCAACTCGATCACAGGAATGTGGTCAACATTCTTGACCTGACCTCTCTCCTCTACTCCAGCCCAACCCCACAGCCCATCAATCATGTACACCTCTTGCCTCACTCTCTCCATGAGTTTAGGCTCAGGATCCCTGAGCCTCTGCTGTGGCCTCCTCCAATGACTCCTGCATTCTGGTAATCACATTCTTGGATGAAGTCAGTCCCATACTGACTCTGAGGTTGGCCACGAGGCTTGCTTTGTTTTTGGCCAATGGAATGTGTTTTTGGCCAATCACATCGGCAAATGTGATGCAGGCAGAGGCTAGATAAGCACTCGCACATTGGGGCTGGTCCCCTTGGAATGCTCCCTTTGGGGACCCATCTGTCACATAAGGAGGGTGGGCCAAACAACTGAATGGCGAGAAACCACAATGGGAGAGAAGCCCAACCCAGTCATCCTAGTGTTCTGCTTTATCAGCCACATTAGGGACCACAGGGTGAGACCAGCATAATAACTGCCTGGTCAAACCACAGAATTGTGAGAAATAATTAACTGTGTTGTGCCATTAAGCTGTGGAGTGGTTCCTTATGCAGCAGTAAATAATTGCAATAGCCTCTGGCCCCTATTTCCCTGTAAACCCTGTGATGACCTCAGTGGCGGCTACTCTCCCTGGAGTTTACTCCACTCTACTGACACTGGTAGCCTTGCTGTTTCTCAAACATACCAAGCCCCCACCCCAGGGCCTTTGCACTTGCTGTTCCATTCACCTGAAGAGTATTTCCCCTAAATACTCATATGGCTTGTTCATTCATCACCTTCAAATCTACTCAAATGCCACCTTCTCAATGAAGTCTTCCTTTACCAGTCCATTAAAAGTTATCACCTTTCCCTGTCAGTCCTTATTCTATTCTCTTGCCCTGTTTTTACCCTTTGCACATATCTACGTTTTAAAAGTTTACAATTTACTTATTTTATTGCCTATCTCCACCTGTTAGAATATACTGTAACTCCTTGAAGGCATTTTTGTCTTTTTTTCTTTTTTTTTTTTCCATTTTTGTCTTGTTCATTACTGTACCTTCAGTGCCTAGAACAACACTTGTACATGGCAGTTACTCAGGCTGTTGAACAACTGAGTGAAAATATAATATGAAAAATGTGGTGCTCTGTACATAAAAGAGCTTACAGGAATACTGAGGAGAGATGTCTAACCCAATTGTGGGAGTTAGGCAGAGCACAAGAGGGTGGAAAGATGTTCAGGGCAGAAACCCAAAGTAAAGACACACTCTCTGCTCTTGTGGGCACACAGAGTTGGAGAGAAAAAAGAGCCCACGCAATGAAAGAGCTGTAACATAGCATTAAGTTTCTGTCCTACCTTAGCCCCTCACAATATGAGTCCAGCCTGCTCCTCTACTCCCCACAGCTGAAAGGATGTGATTCCCTACCTCCAAGTCTGGTCCGACTCCTAATTCCCAGGACAAACCTGACCTAAGATGGTAAGGACATACCCTTCTGTGGAAACCAGCATTGAGTCACCCCCTGCCCCGCCCCACCCCACTCAGGCAGTAGCCAGGCGATAGGGGGGTCAGGGTGGCACTGAGGCCACCAGACTCCAAGGCCCTTCCCAGCACCTGGAGCCTTGTCTTAGTAAATTCCCAATATCCTTGGACTCCAGATCTGCCATGGCGAGACCACTTTTAAAAACAGAAAAGCCAAACCCAACTAGCTTAAGCACTAAGGAGATTTGCTGAGTAAAACAACTAAACGTTCCAGTGGTAGGGCTGGCTTCAGGTACACGGCTTAATGATGTTACCGAGACTGGGTTTCTCTCCATTTCACAGCTTCAGTGGAGTTCACTTCATTCATTCTCAGGCTCTTTAAAAGGCCTCCAGCCTCTACCATAGCTTCAGCCTCTCCCTTCCGGGTGTCAAATTGGCTGCTGTGTCTCCAGCTCCACCTTCTCCCAGACTTAGCATCATCAGTGGGAGGAGGGCACCTGTCTCTCACCCACCAATCCCAGAAAAGTTCCCACTGCGTTTCATTGGCTATGGCTATGTCATGTGACCCATTCCTAAACCAGCCTCTGTGCCTTTCCCCATTGCTGGGAGGGAGAAAGGATTTGCTAATTTGATCCGCAGGGATCATGTGTTCCCCACTGGGTGACAGTGGAACCTCACAGAGATCCACTGGCTGGAACTGGAAGGAAGGGGAATGCTGCTGAAGGGGCAGATAATAACCTCTTACTCCAAGTTTAGTTCCGTAGCCTGGCCTCCAGCAACCTAGCCAAAGAGATAACAGTCCTTGCCTGAAGAATGTTTTATACATTTTGCCACATTCTACACAATTCAAAATTAATGGTGAAATCATATCTGTTATGATGAAATGAAAATCAAAGATGCTTAAATATACATAAACCACTGAAATATATGGGCACCTAAATGATGATAATGATTTTCAATATAATTTGCTCCTAGGAATTTAAAAAAAGAATGTGATGCTATTAACATTCATCTTTGAAAAAGTAGGATAAAAATCAGAAAGGGAAAACAAGAGATGACCTAAATCATGTCTATTATCAACAACTTATTTCAACGGATTCCAAAGGCTGTCTGGATTCCTCTCTGGCAATGTAATTTTGCTCTGTCAAATATTTTATGAAAGTGAGTCACTGGCTAGAGCCAAACACAGGTTTTTTTGTTTTTTTTTTCTTTTTTAGTGCACCAATTTGTCCCATGTGATTTGTTTTAAAGCTGGATTTTTTAATTGAGTCAATATTTTTGTCCATCTGAAAGAATGCATCAAACGTATTTGTCTAGCAATCAGCTGTCCTAACAACTTGTAAAATTGTTAAAGAAACATTTGATTTAATAACTGCTCTTCCCCTTAACTACTTTCTGCTAAGCATCTTAAGGCAGAAGTAGGAGGTTTTATTTTTTTAAGCCTGAGAAACTGGGACTTCCCTACATTTCAAAGCACAAAGGCCTATTATTCAAGGAAAGGGGCCAGGAAGGCAGAGCAATTCAATTTTGTAGGCTGCTCTGTACTTCTTCCTTTCTCCTGCCAAATCAAGGCTCACCCCGGTCCCAAGTGGACTACATGCAGTGCAGCCCTCTGTGAAAAAGTGAAAGCAGTCGAGGAAAAAGAAAAAGCAGCCAGCCAGGACAGCCTGGGGAGCACTCATTATATTTGAATAGAGCCATTGAAAGGGGCTTTTTGCTGAGCTGCCTGGGTGGGGCCACTCCATTCAGGCTCCCATTGTAAATTCCATCTGTGTGCTATCATTTCCTGACCCAGAAACAGGAAAATGTTTAGGCCATAAATTTCCCCAGGACCTGCTTACTTGGCCACAAAAATCATTCCCTCTGAAGTTCATCAGCTCCAAAGGTTTAAGACCATGTCTGTCTGTGATTCCCTCTGCCCATTTACTGAAGGGCCTTCTCCCCATCTTTCTATTTTCCTTCCAGAAACTGGATCCTCCATGAAGGGAAATGAAACCGAAACGTTTATGAGGAAAACTTGGGCAAATCAGAAGCTCTCCTGTCCTCACGTGAGAAGCTTGAAATGTCTAGCTGGGCCAAAGTTGAAGCTAGTCAAGTGTCAAACTATAACTTGACTGAGAAACTGAGGGTGTTAAGAGCAGTCGTTCTCAAACTTTAGCATGCATCAAAAATGACCTGGAAGAGTTTCTGATTCAGGAGTTCTGGTTCAGGGCCTGAGAAAGTGTGTTTCTCACAAGTGCCCAGGGACCACACTTTGAGAACCCTTGATGTAGGGGGTGGCTGTACCAGGCCTCAGATATCAAGCAGGACATTATATTCAAAGGCTCAATAACATCTGGATTCGGATTCAGTAAACTTAGTCTGGTACCTACCTACAGACACAGGTTAAGTGCTTTCTACTGTAATGCAGTTATGGCTCTCAATTGTGTCCGACTCTTTGCGACCCCATGGACTGTAGCCTACCAGGTTCCACCATCCATGGGATTTTCCAGGCAAGAATACTGGAGTGGGTTGCCATTTCCTTCTCCAGGAGATCTTCCTGACCCAGGGATTGAACCCAGGTCTCCTGCATCGCAGGCAGACGCTTTACCGTCTGAACCACCAGGGAAGTCTCATTTCTAACACCCAGTTATACACAAAATATAAAAATATTTTTATAGCTCAACTTCATTCTTAGCCTCTATTCAACCAGAGTGGTAAAAATGTGACCTCAACTAATTACATTCTTCCTTCCACCTGCAGAGACTGTCTCTAGGCTCTGGGTGTTTATGGATAATCACTGGGGCTGGGGGAGGAACAGGGCTTGCATTCTGGTCCTTGCTGTCATCTATCCACATAGCTGTCAAGTGAAATCGCCATAACCTTGCTTGGCCTATAGGCTTCAATCCTCTCTGATCATCACTGACAAGCCCCTCACCCCACGATGCATGACCCCTTCTGGCCCAGCACTATTTCTGGGCCACACTGGGAACCTGGAGACTGCCAGCCATGTCCTTTCTGCTCCCCAGGGTTCTGCCCAGAAGGCAGGGCACAGGGTCCCGCCCTGGGGTTTGCTGCATCTTATTTTTATCAGACTTGCCATGTTTCTTCTCCTTCCAACTTTTACCTCCCCTTCCTCTGCCAAGAACAGTGGACTCTGCTCATCTGAGGGAGAATCTCTCTTCAAAACTCTTGCCCCTACTCATTCTGGCCACATCCAGTGTTCTCAGTGTTCCCCTAAGGGCTTTAGACTTCTGGAAAACAAAGCAAGAAAGATTCTTCTTTGTTTTGTCTGCCCTGACATTTCCTTCCCTCGGTTAACGAGCACAGAATGGCCTAGCTGCTTAAAAATAGGGAAGACTGCATAAACAAAAGAGCCATAAAGGGGTGAAAAAAATTGAAATACACATACACATTAGCATTTTAGAATTAATATCTCTTATTATAATAATTTGGAGGAGGGGACTCCAAAATCACTGTAGATGGTAACAGCAGCCATGAAATTGAAAGACGCTTGCTCCTTGGAAGAAAAGTTATGACCAACCCAGACAGCATATTAAAAAGTAGAGACATTACTTTACCAACAAAGGTCCATATAGTCAAAGCTATGGTTTTTCCAGTAGTCTTGTATGGATGTGAGAGTTGGACAATAAAGAAAGCTGAGTGCCAAAGAATTGATGCTTTTGAACTGTGGTGTTGGAGAAGACTCTTGAGAGTCCCTTGGACTGCAAGGAGATCCAACCAGCAGTCCTAAAGGAAATCAGTCCTGAATATTCACTGGAAGGACTGATGCTGAAGCTGAAAGTCCAATACTTTGGCCACCTGATGCAAAGATCTGACTCATTGGAAAAGACCCTAATGCTGGGAAAGATTGAAGGCAGGAGGAGAAGGGGACGACAGAGGACAAGATGGCATCACCGACGCAATGGACATGAGTTTGTGTAGGCTCCGGGAGTTGGTGATGGACAGGGAAGCCTGGCGTGCTACAGTCCATGGGGTCACAAAAAGTTGGACACGACTGAGTGACTGAACTGAATTGAAATGATTATCTTACAATATCTGAATTCTCCTATTTAATATTCAAGGCAATCCTGTTAGGTAGATATTATTCTTCCCATTTTACAAGTGAGAAGATTGGGGTACAGAGAGATTAGAAAGCCTTGCCTCAAGTCACATATGTCAGATTTTGAACTCAGGGCTTCTGGTTCTGAATCCAAGGCTTATTCTACTGTATTGCAGCTTGTTCTCCCAAAGAAGAAAGGGAGAAAGGGAAGCCTGTCGATGGAGAAAGCATAGCCCAGAATACTGATCAGTGTTAAGAAATTATTTGGCCCATTAGATATGACTAATCCAAGGCATAGTTACCATAAAGCAAAGTAATAAAATAAACAAAGAGACAAGATGCAAGGGAAGAAGATCCCAAGTCAAGGCCACAGGTCAAGTGGTAACTGCTTCTGGACTATAAGAGACAGGTTAGGAGTACAGAAAATTAAGACCAAAACCAAAGTGTCCTATGCTCCTCAAATCTTAATCTGGTCAGGGGTCAGGAATGCAGGAGTCACAGAAGTAAATTAAGGCAATGACAGTAAGAGCTGGACCTTAGACTATGAGACTATCCTTCTTACAAGAGGTAGATTCCCCATTCCTCAAATCTAAGCTATCTTGAGACTTGCACTGACAGAATATGGCAGAAGTGATGTCATGTAAGTTCTAGAAGACTTGCAACTTCCACCTTCATCCTCTTGGAACCCCAAGACCAGGGTGGTAGGAAGAAGCCTAAAATGAAATATCACATACAAGGAGAGGCCCAGACATTTCTGCTAGCCCAAATGAGCCCATCTCCCAGGTGACCTTCCAAATGAATGTAGTCATGTGAGTCAGCCCAGGCAAAATCAGCCCCAAACTACACAGCAAACCCCCAAAATAGTGAAAAGTAATATACTGCTGTTGGATTAATCCACTAAGTTGTAGGGTGATTTATTATGCAACACTAGCTAACTGATACAACTTGAATGTACAAGCTGAGAGCCACTCTCAAGTCATTGAGGTGCCTATGAGGATTAATGCTGCAAAAAATTACTACAGTAACACAGTGAAGTAAAAGCCCTTTTGGTGAGGCTCCGTTGCACTTCTTTTCCTGATACACAGATCAAGTCTACACTCCACGCCCAGAGCGTGATTATAGATTTCATGCTTCCTTCTACACAGACCAAAGATTTCTTCTGAAAACAGAACTACATACAACTAAACAGAAACTAGCCAGAATGTGTAGAAGATTATTCAAAAAAAGAATAACAGAGCTCTTTCTACATGAAAGCAAGGAATTGTTTACATAGGAAAATGTGTGCTGAAACCAATTAAATTTTTTTTTTTTTTTTTGCTTTTACAGCACATTAGGTTCTGCTTTCAGGATTTATTGAGTCATGAAACATGTTAAGTGTGGCAGGCTGAGTTCCAATTACAGACAGAAGGCAAGGGTCATTTACCTACACCTAACTGCTTCTTCAATAATAATAGACTCATGAACAAAAGGAACTTGCTCCAAAGAGAATATGACAATTTGTGAATATAGCTGTCATTTTTATTCAGACACAAATGGCTCTACACCAGAAAATCGCATTAGCTCAAAACATGATATGGAACCCACTGCTAACAGGAAATGTTTCTTGCACGTGGGTAATTCCCTATCAAAATCAGCAACCATGATGATAAAAAAATACTCTTGCTTCTTGACTTATCTTCTCTCTTGACAGAATGCCTTAGCATATTTTAGTTTTACAAAATACCAGAGTGTTTTCACAGAATAATCAAATTCCTAAAATAAAATTATATACACTTTAAAAGCAATACTATCGCAAAATACTGCAGTGGTGTTTGGGGTTTGATGATGACAATCCTTTTCAGAAACAAAAAGTATCTCACAGTTGGGGCTGGGCAGAGAATACAGATGATATCTGGTGGCTCCTTCACAGCGGGTCACTTTGCACTCCTTAGTCTCTTTTAAATGCTATCTACAACCGGCCTCTCAGGCTTTTCCTTCCTCTCCCTTTCTCGTATTTCTTGGCCTATTCCCTTTGTTGATTTCAATCACTTGGCCCTTTCTAACTCCTCCTTTCCTTGAACCTTAGTTCTCTCTTTATTCCCTTACCTGATACACAAAGAGTACAACTGCTCGTCACATGACAGCCCCACACTCTCTGGTACTAGCACAAAGAAAGAATTCTCTCTCAGACAGGGTATGGTTACCCTGCAATTTCCCATGTCCTTTTCTCAAAGATACAGTCAGTCCCAGCTCCCACCCCTCTCTGTCTCTCCATCCAATCTCTGATAAAACAATGAGTATATTTGGTTGGTTATATTCAGATGGAGTCAAAGTAGACTTAATCATAAGCAACTTTTAAGTGGTATTTTCAAACATTTCCCTCAACTGGTAACAGACACAGCTGTTTTGTTTTCTGACCACGTTTTGTCAGAACTTTTCACTATGACCCATCCATCTTGGGTGGCACTGCATAGCATGGCTCATTGCTTCATTGAGTTATGCAAGCCACGACAAAGCTGTGATCCATGAAGGGGTCAAAGCTATGGCTTCTCCAGTAGTCATGTATAGATGTGAGAGCTGGACCATAAAGAAGGTTGAGCACCAAAGAATTGATGTTTTCCAACTGTGGTGCTGGAGAAGACTCTTGAGAGTCCCTTGGACTGCAAGGAGATACAACCAGTTAATACTAAAGGAAATCAACCCTGAATATTCACTGGAAGGACTGATGCTGAAGCTGAAGCTCCAATAGTTTTGCCACCTGATGCAAAGAGCAGACTCATAGGAAAAGATCCCAATGCTGGGAAAGATTGAAGGCAACAGGAGAAGCGGGCAGCAGAGGATGAGACAGTTTGATAACATCATCAACTCAATGGACATGAATCTGAGCAAACTCTGGGACATAGTGAAGGACAGGGAAGCCTGGAGTGCTACAGTCCATGGGGTTGCAAAGAGTCAGACACGACTTAATAACTGAACAACATGTACTGGTTAGTAAATTAAGCACTTTACAGGCAATATTCAGGATAAATAAAAACAAGATAGAGGGCTCCCCTTCCTGAAAACATGGTACCCTATTAACTTACAGAGTCTGGCTTTAGTGGCAGCCAGGTCTATTGGCCTGGAGAGAATAGCAGTCAGTTGCCCAGATGGAAGGGAGAAAACATTAAAGCATAAGTGAAAAGTGATGTTTTCTCATCCTGCTCTGTCACTGTGTGGCTCTAGGGATGTCCTTTAGCTCACTGGTCCTCAGTTTCCTCATCTGCAAAATGAAGACATAATACCAGCTGACCTTGTGGGGTTGGTTGCTGGGATAATGGATGTATAAAAGGTTTTCAAGTTTGTCGAATGCTCTTCAAGGTAAAGCTCAGGCTAGAAGCTCACTTGCCTACAGGCCCAGGGAATTAACATAAATGAGTAACATAACTGAAGCAGGCCTATGGGGACTGTGCCAATTGTATCAGTATTGTATCTGTCAGCTATACTCCATAACAAATCACCCTGCAAGATAGTTGCTTAAACCAACAACAGTATATTACTTTTCACTATTTTGTGGGTTTGCTGGGTAGTTTTTCTGCTGGTTTTGCCTGGGCTCACTCATATGGCTACATTTATCTAGAATGCTGGCTGGGGGCTAGGCTCCTTTGGAACAGCAGCACAGCTATTCTTTGTTGGTTAATGACAAAGATTGCCAGGTAGGAAACTGGGCACCTTGCTGCCAACTTATTTTTCTTGAAACATTGAAAGATTTGTCTGTGTGTATGTCTGTAAGTGTGTGTGTGTGTTCATAAATCCCTGATTTTTAAACCTTAACTAATTTCCTTTAATGGAAAACACTGTGTGACCCTACAAAACTTATCTATGGACTAGATTTGGGGTTTGGACCACCAACTGGTAACCTCCACAGAAACTAATGTTTTCAGCCTTGCAGAAGAAAACAGTGTATTAGTCCTAATTCCTCCTCAAGGGATATATATAACAATCTGATGGATATCTTTGAATTCTGCAGAAACTAAGACTCCACTCAGATGGAGGATGGTAAGTACATGCTGACCATAAACACATAGAGCCCAGACTGGTTGAAACCAGAAGGTTAATGACTAAGATTCCTGAAACATCACCACATTACCTCACCACCAACCTATCCAAATAAAATCATGCACCTTGAAGCCCTCACCACAAATGCTGCCTTTAAAAATCCGTCTCTGAAAGCTACTGGGGAGTTTGGGTCTTTTAAGCATGAGTCACCTGTACTCCCTGCAGGGCCCTGCAATGAACATTATACTTCCTTCACCACCCAGTGAAATAAACTGTCTTCACTGCATCATGGGTGAGCTGACCCAAGTTTTATCTGGTAACAATAGAAAACTCCAGGGGCTTCCCTGCTGAGTCAGTGGTAACGAATTCACCTGCCAATGCAGGAGACACAGGTTTGATCCCTGATCCAGGAAGATCCCACATGCTGCGGAGCAACTAAACCCATGCACCACAACTATTAAGCCTGTGCTCTAGCGTCCATGCTTTGCAACAAGAGAAGGCACCACAATGAGAAGCCAATGCAGTGAAACTATAGAGAGTAACCCTCGCTCGCCGTAACTAGGGAAAAGCCCATGCAGCAACAAAGACCCAGCACAGTCAAAAATAAATATGAATAAATGAATAATTAAAAAAAAACCTCAAAAGTTGAAGCCTTGATAAGCGAAAGAATACATAAATACATAACCACTAATGTAAAAAACTGAAAGACTGGTTGATGGGCAGAAATACAATATGCTCATTTTCCATTGCTGGTTTCAGAGTCATGGTACACAAAGGTCTGTAAGAAATATCTAACAGTTCTTAGAATTATGAGACTTGTTTGAGAGCTATCAAAATTATAGATCAATATAGGAATAATCAACAAAGAGTTGGAAACTTAGCCACTGAGATACCCTCTTCCCCCATTCCCCCATTTCCCTCAGCCAGGCCAATCCCTTCTCACTGAAAGGGACTTCATTTTGAGGGGCATGTTTCTTATGGCTGCTTCAAGTCCTCTTCATAAGCCTCACTAAAAGCACTGAATTACATTTATCCCTGAGCATAGCTCTGGGCTCCAGGGTAGTAACCCAGCACCATCAGGAGGTACTTTAAGCCCTGGAAGAAGTTCCTTAGATGTGCAAAGAGAATTAACTTTGGGATTTTACCATATTTATGGGACACCAGTCAACTGCAGACAGAAACACCATGGCCTTCTTATCACGTGCCAATGGTTGCCCTCTACTACAGAGACTCTTTATGATAAAATCCCAAAGTCCAAGGCACCCACTCAGACACCAGGAGGTTTTAAATAAATTTCAGAAGCTAAGAACCATACTTGCAATCTCCTTTTTGTACTCATGAAAATATGTCTATACGTCTTCAACCAGTTCAGTAAGTACTTATAAAGTACCTACCATGCACATGGCCCTGAGTGACCCATGGGCTTTCCCTTCACAGTGGACCTCTGGAGTCACACAGCCTCATCCTTAAATTCCAACTGCAACCTCTATTGGTTCTATGAGTCTGATTAAGTTATTTAACTGTTTAGGGCCTTGGTTGTCTCATCTACAAAAATAGAATTAAAATGCTACATTCATATATTTATGTGTTCATGGGTACCTTCATCCATTCAAAACTCCTACCATGTAGCTTTAACTATACTGAGTGCAGGGTACTCTCACAGTGTTGAGGAAAAAGATTTTCTTGACCCTCTTAGGGTGCCTAGCTGGGTCTGAAAACTAAACTGATATAGACAGATTAACAGGAGAAAAACACACAAATTAATGAAAGATAAGTTTTATGTTGGGGCTTCCCAGGTGGAGTTAGTGGTAAAGAACCCACCTGCCAATGCAGGTAGACATAGGAGATGCAGGCTCGATCCCTAGATCAGGAAGAATCCCTGGAGAAGGGCATGAATACCCACTCCAGTATTTTTGCCTGGAGAATCCCATGGACAGAGGAGCCTGCCAGGGTGCAGTCCACAGGGTCACACAGAGTCAGACATGACTGAAGCAACTGAGCACGCACACACATTTTATGTTACATGGGTGGCTTCATAAGGACATGAAAACCCAAAGAAACAGTAAGACCTGAGGTGTTAGTGCTAGGTTTGACAGAGAGGGGACAGTCAGGGAGGAATAGGGAATGTTAAGGAGTAGGAAGGAAATCAAGCAAGATCTCCTTGTTAGAATTCTCAGGATCCCTTTGTCTTCAGAAATAAGGATGCACATTTCCGTCAGGTACAGATATGCCCTGCTTTTCGAAAGCTTGTTTTCAAAATTTACATTTTCGAAATTTAAAATTTTACAGAAGACCCACATTTTCCTGCTTCTGATAACTGAAAGAAATCTGAAAGGATCTTCATTTAAAAAAAAAAAAAAAGGAAAGAAAGAAAAAGACCAAAAAAAAAAAACCCGAAAACAGCACTTAGCATTTGTTTTGAAGCAGGCACACACCCAGAGCAGAGTGGCTACGCCAAGCTCCTTCCCTGGGAACTACACTCAGCATCTCAGCATCTGAGCACCCTAGCTTTGAACAATGTCTGTGAGTATCTATGCTTTATCCTGATTGACTTTGTGTATCCATTAGCAAGATGTGTCCTGAGGTAATTGCTTCTTCACCTTATGCCACTTCGGCTTACAAAAGATTTCACAGGAATACGTTACTTTCAGTAGCAGGGGAAGTCTTTACAGGGAGGACACTTCTTTTATGAAGGTTTTATGACCTGTTTTGGGGAAAAGGGCAGGGAGAAGGGCAGAGTGATCTTCCTGTTTCTGCTGTGTTCTCAAATTCTTTCAGCTTAAAATATTCAATATGCCAAGATGCCATATTTTGAGGTAGCATGTCCTGAACCCATAACAGGCATGGTTCCTGTTGCACTGGAGCTTACATCTTACTGGATTGTTAGGAAATAAAGTGAGATCATATGTGCAAGTTACAAGACACAATGGTTCATGCACAGAATTCAATAAATGCTAGTTTTTTTCTGAAGAGTACCATAATATGCCATTCAAAAATATGCCTCTTTGGCATACTGATTATTTTAAGTTAAAGGCAATTGGAAAACCAGCAAAAGCAAGAAAAGCTCTTCATCTTCTCAATTGCTTAAAATTAGAGTATAAATTTCCCCTTTTGTAAAGGAAATTTCTTTTTATGAAGGAACTTTCCATTTATAAAGGTGTCTCTGCACCAGGAAGAAAGACAACTTTTATTACCTAAGAAACTCTTATCTACATAACCAGACAATTATATTTCCTCCTCTCACTTTGTCATAAATTTCATCTCCTATCCAGAAGCCCCAAAACCCCTTTCCCTTTGTCTAGCCTCAGTCATCTGGTCACTTTTTTGAGTCTTGTTTCTTTGCAAAACTTCCGTGTGTACCTATGTAATTAAAACTGGTTTTCTTCTCTTGTTAATCTATGTCTTATCACCTTGATTCTCGTGCAAAGCCATGAACCTAGGAGGGTAGAGGAGAAAAGCTTTTCCTCCCCTACAACTCCTTCCTATAGACCAGGGCACACAAATTCAGGTGCCACTGGTGGCCAACATAAATGAGTGCAGCAGCCGGGACTGTGGCCACCTGGAGAACCATGTCCCCACCAAATGACAGTGACCCAGTCAGCATCAGCCGGTCATCTCTGGGAGCGGTGTCCGGCCAAACTTCCAGGTCTTGCAGTTTTAAAAAGAAATAGGAAAATTGGATATGGAATATCCCTATTTTGGAGCATCCAAACCATAGGTAGACCAAATAAAAGACATGAGACCCAGGGCTGCCTGTTTACAACTTCCCAAAGAAAGCCGGGCATTCAGGGTAACTCCCAGTTTTAAGCACCATCTGAGGTACTATTATGCAGCAAGACCAAGGGACTCTCTAGTGAAATCCTTATTTCACTCCAGCTTGGTCTCAATCAATCAGCCTAATCTTCACACTCCAGTGAAACAGGAACCTGGTGTGACAGGGTCATTATCAACAGAGGAAAGGACAGTCTCATCATGGGTCATCAGCCTGCATTATATAAATGAATCTCAGGGCTCACTATGAGGAAACAATGGAAATGCACTCAGCAGGGCAGTGAGGCGCAGGCAGTGCAGGAACCCAGTTGTGCTGATCGGACATACAGGACCAATCGCAAATAGAGCAGGAGCATTCAGTCAGCACTTTAAGGGGACATTTTCCCAGTGTGACACTCCCTGCTTTCATGCTTCCTTCATCTCTGACTCATTCTTTCCAGTTCAATCTATTTTGTTTACGGATTTAATATTTGACACTATTCCTCTAAAGAGCTCACTAGTTCCCTCTGTCTTCTCTTCCTCCTCCTGCTCCAGAGCAGGGCAAACGGAAAACCAAATAATAAACAATGACAGATGTAAAAAGATATTGATATTTATACTGCTTCAGTTTGGGGCCCCAAATGAAGCTGGCCCAACAAATGTAAGATTGGAGTTCACTCATCCCTTGCAGGAGAGTCTAAGCTTTATAGCCTCTGACAAATGCCCTGCTTTATAAAACCCAGTACTTTTAATTTATTGCTGCAGATCCACACTTTCTATCTGAATGTATTTCTTTTACTCTGGCACTTAAGGGCAAGAGGATTCCATGAGTCAGGGATGACCTGATAGATGTGTCACCTAGAAGTCCACTGCACACTCCAAGAAGACCAACATCCCGTAGTCGTCTCACCTGTTAGGAAGGTGTAGGGACTATGAAATTGGTACCCAGCTGCATTCCTGGATGTACATGGGACACAACAGCCCCATGGAAAAGATGCTGAACACAGCCCACAAATGGAATATGCTACAACCTGCATGGTCGACCTTTTAGTTCCTTTAAAAAGGCCCAACTGTCAGAAGGGACAATAGGACACTAAGAGAAAATCATCACAAAGGAGGGAGTCTGGCACGGTGGATGTCTTAGTCATCTCAGGCTGCCATAACAAAATACTATATCTAAAAAAAAATTTGGATTATATTTCATGAGACTGAAAATTATTTTCATGGGAATCTGAACTTGGCAGTACCCTATGTATATGGTCGCAAATAGCCCTAAATTGCCAAATATAGTATATTACTTCACCTCGCTGACATCTGATATTGTTGACAATTCCTTCCTTGAAATTCTCCCCTCCCTTAACTGCCTTTTCCTTCCGAACCCCTCTAGCCACTTTTGGAATGCCACAGCCAAGCCTGCATGGCAGTAAGAAGGAGCTAAGAGGCAGTAAGAAGGCAGAACACACGAGGACGTGCCTGTGAACAGCGAACAATTGCCTTAAGTAGTAATACCTGGATCCTTGAGGGCTGTTGGCCCCCTCCCCAGCCTGAAGAGCAGTGAGGAGCAGATCAGACTTCAGAGAGACAGCACTGAGCCCTGAACTCTGGTCATACAACTCCACGAGGAGCAGAAGAAACCCCAGCATCTATTCATTCAGTGTTTGCGTGCACATTAGGGAGTAAGCTAAAACGAAAGCAACCTTGAACCTGTCCAGCTGGTCATTCTTGCCAGGCTTTGAGCCTGTAACAGGCTTTGAACCACTTATCAGAGGCTGGCCTAGTTCACCACTCCTCAGTCTTCTCAGGGATCTCCTCTTCCTCCTCCTGCCCTGAACTGTTACGGTTCCACAAGGTTCCCTGCTCAGCCCTTTTCTCACTGTTCACTCTCCAGGTAACCGTAACAGCCATCTGGTTTCAACAAGCATTCATTTACTGATGATCCCTAATTCTGTATCTCCTAACCAGAAATGAGCTTCAGACTTGTGTATCACAGCTTAGTACATGAACCCAAAATCCCTCAAACTCCACATGTCCAAAACTCGATTGATTTTCTCCTTCCACAATCCAGTCCTCCTCTTAATTCTCTTTATTAGTCAACTGGTTCTCCATCAATTCAGCTGAATAAGTCAGAAAACCAAAACCCTATCATCAGAGATGGCTCTGAGTTTCTTTAAACGCATATTAGAAGGCACTATAAGGATACAGGGAAGATCCCTTGGAGAACGAAATGCAACCCATTCCAGTATTCCTGCTGGGAAAATCCCATGAACAGAGGAACCTGGTGGGCTTCGGTCCAGGGGATTGCAAAGAGTCGGACATGACTAAAGTGACTAGCACACAGCACATAAGGATACAGATGAATCATGTTGGCTCTTTTAAAAGATCAACAATGTTACTGACTGGGAGGTGTGGTGTATTTATAGTTCTCAGAGGATTACTGAATATGTCTCCAGTAAGCTTTTCCTTCTCTATCTGCACTGCCGTATTCTTTACATTGTCTGTTGCCTGATTCACTGCAACAAGCTCTCATGCAATCTCTCTCATTCATATTCTTATAACCACTGCTGCCAAAGGGATGTTTTTTAATTTTAAATATGTTTAAATGGTTTTTTCTTATTACAGAATTAATACATGTTTATTGTGTACATTTGAAAAGAGTTTGTAATAACACAAAAAAGATAATCACTGTTACCATCGCATTATATATACCTCTGTCCATTTTCTATAAATATAAATCTTTAGATAAAAATGATTATACCATACATAATTTATAGTGTCCTACTTTTTAAAATTAGTGTTATGAAAATAAATAAAATTAGAGTTGTGAACAAGTTTCTAGTATAAATTATCTAATACAAAAATATTTTTAAAAGATGCTATAATAAACATCTTTGTACACATATCTTCGGTCATATCATAGGTGTCTCTTTTGGAGTAGAATTGTCAGATCAGTGGGGATGCATATTTTTAAGACTTTGAATTTCAGGCAAATACTCCCTGGAAAGGTTATATTCATTTATTATATTTCCACCATAGAGTTATTTTAATGCAGAAATCAGATCATTACAAAAAGACTTAAAAGAAAGTTACAAGTTCAAAAATATAGACCAGAGAAGGCTCAGAAATAAAGCTGTTATGGTCATTTGGGCCAGCAAGTTTCTTAGCTGTAGCCCACTAGAGTCTTTCTGATGAAACATAAAGAGGTCAAAACATGAAAGTTTTTTCTTCCTCTCTTACAGCAAATGCCACGCAAGGCCAGGGACTTTCATTTCCATGTATGACTAAGTACTTAATAGCTTCCTTTCTTAATTATTAAGAGTGATTAAAATTTTATATTCTCCAAAAAAAAAAAAAAATGAAGTGCAGTGCTGCCCATTATCAAAAACTTTGGCTCCCACAGAAAGTTTGGCAATGACACAAATTTCCTGCCATGCATATGACAATATAGATCACTGAAATTTCCAAAGTTTTCAAGAAGAATGATTTTGAGGGAGGCTAAGCCTGGAAAATCCCAGGGACGGGAGAGCCTGGTGGGCTGCCGTCTATGGGGTCGCACAGAGTCGGACACGACTGAAGCGACTTAGCAGCAGCAGCAGCAGCAAGGAGACTTCACAGTGTCTTAAGTTTCAAATACAGCCCTTCCTGTATGTGTTATTTCATGGGCCAAATGTAGCTGCTTATCTGGTTTCACCATGTAGTTCACCCATAAACATTATGATGTTGCCATTTGGTGTAGCTATCTAGTTCCTCCTTAATTCTTTGCTATTATCAAACTCTCTTCCCACAAGAAGTGCAATGGAAGAGTTAGGTGTATTATGGGTCTTTTGTGCCAATTAACATGTTGGCAAATCATTGGTCTGAATGCCTCAAAATCTCACTACCATGAGTCTAGGTTAATTTATTGGGTTGATTAACCTAGTAAAGGGACTTCCCTGGTGGCTCAGACGGTAAAGCGTCTGTCTACGATGTGGGAGACCCGGGTTCGATCCCTGGGTTGGGAAGATCCCTTGGAGAAGGAAATGGCAATCCACTCCAGTACTATTGCCTGGAAAATCCCATGGACAGAGGAGCCTGGTAGGCTACAGTCCATGGGGTCGCAAAGAGTCGGACACGACTGAGCAACTTCACGTTCACGTTCAACCTAGTAAAGAGGCCTGGTAAATTACTGCCTATAAGATGAACAGATGTTTGAGGTAGAAAAGAAAATAGAGTGGCTAAAAGCAATTTTGAGAAAAAAATGATAGGAGTTTCACAGATTCACCCTTTCTCCTCTCAACTCTCGATTTTTAAAACAGTGGTCTTATGTAACAGAATATATGCAGGAATATATATTATATGAATATATATACATATACATATACATATACATATATATATTGTTGTTGTCATTTAGTCGCTAAGTCATCTTCAGCTCTGTGACCCCATGGACTGTTCCCGGCCAGGTTCCTCTGTCCATGGGATTTCCCAGGCAAAAATACTGGAGTGGGTTACCGTTTCCTTCTCCAGGGAATCTTCCCAATCCAGGGATCAAACCCGTGTCTTCATTATTGGCAGGCAGATTCTTTACTGCTGAGCCACAAGGGAAGCCCATATATATGTATATGTATATATTAATATCTATATATACAGGACTCTATTAAGCATTAGCAGGACTAAGAGGTCTGAATCACCTATTAGCCTAGAGGAAACAAAAACGAGGCTGTGTTGAGAACTGCACCAATACTGTTTTGTACTCAGCTCAAGCTATCCAGCCGTTGGCCTACAGAGTCATGAAACTTCTGCTTTGAATTTGAAAGACTAGCAGGAAAGAGGAGAGAGATCTTCCTACACCAGTGATTACTGGAGGAGACAGAGACATTTGTATAACTGGTTCTGATGATCGGTTCAAAGTTCCCTATGATTTTAAAATACATAGGATTTACCTTGACAAACAGCTCATGAGAGGATTTGAGAATCTGGTATCCACCAGTACAGCTTGCATTTCAACAGGAATTCTGTAATGTTACCAGCCTGAGAAAGAACTGCTCCACAACGTGTGGCAGTACATTTCCACTCCCTTATGGAGAAAGAGGGGAAGAGAAAATTAGCTAAATCAATTCTGCTTGATTCTGCTCACATCTCTACTGCCAAGAGTAGCAGCTACTCACCAAAAGGCACTAGAAACACCCACACACCCAGAAACATGTACAGTCAAGGCATTTGTTAGACTATAACTTAATAAGCAGGTTGTTTTCCATTATCTAGGCCTATAGTTAAAATATCCAGTAATACAAGAATTTAACTCACCTCAACAGCAGAATTTTATGTACAGTCCTAAGTCAGTTATGAATCACGAATAGTTACTTATCATCCAAGACAAAGTTCCAAAACTTTTCTCTGCCCATCCTCTAAGGTAGGGTGAAACACCACCAGTGAGAGTCACTGAACAGCTACAGATAAGGGCAGGAGGATAAATGCAATGACAGAAGAAAAAAAAAGAAGGGAAAAAGTGGAAAGAAAAGTGAGGAAAGAACAAAAATAACAGAACATTTAAAAGATAAATGTGAATGATTTCGTGTGTTACACTGAATTGTCACAGGTTGTATTTATTCAGCATCATCTACCCCATGCTGGACACTATTCTAAGTGCTTTTACATGCCTTATTTAATTCATTCAACACACATTTGTGGCACACTTCTGTGTGAGAGGCATTGCTCTAAGTAAAGAATGTTCTGTAGAGAACAAAATAGGTAAAAATCTCCTTCTTGGAATCTACATTTCAGTAGGGAAGATCTTACTTAATCATTAAATAAAGAAAAAAGAAAGGCATGTAAGAAGGGACAGAAAAAGAGAGTTTAGACAGAAAGACACAAAGGGACAGAAAAAAAGAATTTAGGGAAAGAGATATAAAGGAGATAAAGGTCAGAGTTCAGTGTCATTCTCAAGGCTTTCAATGCTAGATTAAGAGGACAGGTCTCTGTTCATGCCTCAACTCCTCCAGTATTAAGGTTTTGGAAGGTCCCACCATAATCAGTATGGCTTCAGCAATACGTGAACCATGAATTTTGATGTTCAAGTTGGTTTTAGAAAAGGCAGAGGAACCAGAGATCAAATTGCCAACATCCGCTGGATCATCAAAAAAGCAAGAGAATTCCAGAAAAACATTTATTTCTGCTTTATTGACTATGCCAAAGCCTTTGACTGTGTGGATCACAACAAACTGTGGAAAATTATGAAAGAGATGGGAATACCAGACCACCTGACTTGCCTCTTGAGAAACCTGTATGCAGGTCAGGAAGCAACAGTTAGAAGTGGACATGGAACAACAGACTGGTTCCAAATAGGAAAAGCAGTACATCAAGGCTGTATATTGTCACCCTGCTTATTTAACTTATATGCAGAGTACATCATGAGAAATGCTGGGCTGGAAGAAGCACAAGCTGGAATCAAGATTGCTGGGAGAAATACCAATAACCTCAAATATGCAGACGACACCGCCCTTATGGCAGAAAGTGAAGAGGAACTCAAAAGCCTCTTGATGAAAGTGAAAGAGGAGAGTGAAAAAGTTGGCTTAAAGCTCAACATCCAGAAAACTAAGATCATGGCATCCGGTCCCATCACTTCATGGGAAACAGATGGGGAAACAGTGTCAGACTTTATTTCCTTGTGCTCCAAAATCACTGTGGATGGTGACTGCAGCCATGAAATGAAAAGACGCTTACTCCTTGGAAGGAAAGTTATGACCAACCTAGATAGAATATTAAAAAGCAGAGACATTACTTTGTCAACAAAGGTCTGTCTAGTCAAGGCTATGGTTTTTCCAGTAGTCGTGTATGGATGTGAGAGTTGGACTATATAGAAAGCTGAGCACTGAAGAATTGATGCTTTTAAACTGTGGTGTTGGAGAAGACTGTTGAGAGTCCCTTGGACTGCAAGGAGATCCAACCAGTCCATCCTAAAGGAGATCAATCCTGGTGTTCATTAGAAGGACTGATGTTGAAGTTGAAACTCCAATACATTGGCCACCTGATGCGAAGAGCTGACTCATTTGAAAAGACCCTGATGCTGCGGAAGATTGAGGATGAGATCGTCAGATGGCATCACCAACTCAATGGACATGGGTTTGGGTGGATTACGGGAGTTGATGATGGATAGGGAGGCCTGACGTGCTGCGGTTCATGGGGTCGCAGAGTCGGACACGACTGAGCGACTGAACTGAACTGAACCATAATCAATTAATGAAAAGTCTGAATTGTAAATATTTGAAGATATATGCTTCTATATTATTTCAAATATATATAGCAATATGAAACACTAACAAAGTCTTTCTGAGTAGATATCCAGCAATATTCTATTTTGATAAATATACAAGATATACCTGTAATAACCAACATTCACCTGCACATAAAACGCATGTTTCTCTCAGCCTGTTCCAGTGAAAGGAGGAAAAAACAAAAAAACAGTGACCTAAGAAAAGATAAACCAGACATTTGGTTGAATCCCTCACCAGCGTCAATTATAATACTAATTGATTTCATTTAGTATTATAGATGTCATTTATTGGGGACTTTCCATTTGCTGCATAACAAACTTCTTCAAACTTAGTAGTTTCACAGTGAATTATTTTTTTCTCCTGATTCTATAGGTTGGCAGGTTAGTTAAGGTCCCAACAGCTCACTTGCGTGACTGCATTCAGCTGGGACACTGGCTCCCTGGTGTCTCTTGCTCCATGTGGTCTCTTACCAGTTTCCGTAAAGAGTGACATGAGTGGTCCAAGAAAGCAAAAGTGGAAGCTGCCAGGCCTCGTAAGATCTAGGCTTGAAACTGGCCACATTCAAAGACACATCTGCCACATTCTACTGGTCAAAGCAAGTCAGAAACCCAACAAGATACTAGGGGAAGGGAAATAGATTCCATCTCTTGTTGGGAGGAGTAGTGATCCTTACAACGATTAGAACTGCTGGCATCCATTTTGCAGGCAAGCCATCTGATTTGCCACATGTCAAAAATTGTATATTATCTCAATGAATCTTCAACAGCAACTTGTGAAATAGTCACCATTTTATCTCTCCCCTAGTTTACAATGAAGGAAAATTAGTTCCTGAAAGGTTAAGTATCTTCCTACAAGTAGGTGGTAGATCTAAAACCAGATCTTAACCACCTGTAGAGCTCGAATGCACAACTATCCCTCAATACAACAGTCAGTAGCATTAGAGGAGTTGAACCCGCTGTTTTCTCTCCCTTAGGGAAGCAGGCTGCTGCTGCTAAGTCGCTTCAGTCATGTCCGACTCTGTGTGACCCCATAGATGTTAGCTCACCAGGCTCTGCCGTCCCTGGGATTCTCCAGGCAAGAACACTGGAGTGGGTTGCCATTTCCTTCTCCAATGCATGAAAGTGAAAAGTGAAAAGTGAAAGTGAAGTCACTCAGTCCTGTCCGACTCTTCGCGACCCTAGGGAAGCAGGAGAGCATGGTAATGAAGAGTGTAAACTCAGATCGAACTGTCTTGGCTCTAAGTCTCACTAGTTCTGTGACTTTGGGCTAGTTAATTAGGTCTCACGAGGCCTGGAAGCTTCCACTTTTGTTTTCTTGGACCACTCATGTCACTTTTTAGGGAAATTGGTAAGAGACCACATGGAGAAAGAGGCACCAGGGAGCCAGTGTCCCAGCTGAATGAGTTCATTGACTCCTAGTCTATCATATTTTTTCATTAATATATAGGATTGTAGACACACCATTCACTTTCCAGTGGGGTTCCAAAAGGTTTTCTTGGGAAAGATCAAATTTCAGTAGCTTCTTGAATGAGAAGCAGGAGTAGGGGCATCCTTTCTTTCAATCACATCCCCACAGAAATCCAATTTGCCAAGTGGAATCCTAACAAAATAGGTTGGGAACTCTAAAGAAGAAAGGTAGAGAAATGTACAAAATGAGTAGAGGAAAGAAGTAGAGTAGAAGTAGAAATATGAGGGGCTGGTAGAAGAGTTGACCAGGGCTGGTAACAATATCTACTCCACAGTACTATGATGAGATAATGCATGTAAAGCACTGCCTGGATAGAGTATGTGCTTCATCAAAACTATTTTTGTGATTTTCTGAGTTTATCCTGAATCAGGCAGTTCCACAGTCCCAAGACCATGGTCTCCAGGGCTGTTGGTGATCCTGAGTCTATGTGACTTCATCATCACTGTCCCCACCGGCCTTGCTTCTAATTCTGCTTTGCCCCTGGACCCATGTTGCTGCTGCAGTGACCACTGTGGAGGGTCCTGCCTCACTGCAGTCCCTCTCTGCTCACTTGCTGCACTTCCAGCTTCTTTCTGGAGCTGCTACTTCATACTAGAGATCTGGTGGCAGTCCATGTTTACCTAACAACATTTTCCGTTTGTCAGTGCCCTGCTAATTCTTCTGATCACACAAAGGAAGACTAATTCCAAGGACTAATTCTGTTAATACCTTGTTTCATGGGTGACTATTTAAAAAAGACTCATAAACATCCCTTTCTAACAAAGAAGGAGGGAATGGAAGTTTCCCCAGTTCAGACTATTTGCAAGATGTTTCCTTTACCAACTCAGTTCCTTTTCAGTTGCCCGTGCTTTGAAAGAACTGCCATGTTTCAGAATTACCACTAGGTGGCAAGAGTGTTCCACTCCCCAACTCATTTCCTTCTTTCTGCTTGCAATCTCAATTACAGCCAAAATACGGTTCCTTTCAAAATGAATGAGTTGCTTTTAAATAAATGTAACTTACCCATATGAAGTTCAAGGTGAACAATAAATTTCAAGTACATTCTTTTGAAAATTCACTGTGATTATCACTAATTCTATTGGAGAGTTCTCACAGGAGTTATGTTACTAAAGCGGTTTTATAGCCTTTGGCTTGAGAGGGCATGGGAAAAGTAAATAAATCTCATCTTATTTAGGACACAGCCAAAGCTGATTGTTTTCCTCTCTAGTTATTATCACCTGACAGACCAAAGGTCTGTTGGGTTAAGAGTTCATGGACTCTGAGTGTATCATATTTTTTCATTAATATATAGGATTGTAGACACATCATTCGCTTTCCAGTGAGGTCCCAAAAGATTTTCTTGGGGAAGATGGAATTTCAGTAGCTTCTTGAGTGAGAAGCAGAAGTAGGGGCATCCTTTCTTTCAATCACATCCCCACAGGAATCCAACCTGCCAAGTGGAATCTTAACAAAATAGGTTGGGAACTATATAGAAGAAAGGTAGAGAAATGTACAAAATGAGTAGAGCAAAGGCCAGGAATGCTGATTAAACCCTTGCCTTACAGTATGGGGAATCAAGAGATACTGTCTACAGCCGATAAAACAAAAAGATGTCTTATGTATCATTTATCATTTCCATGACCCATTAAATAACACAGAGAAACAAACTATACTGGATTGTAACTTTAATGGGAGGACTAGGGAGAGGAGAATAATGTGGTGGGACATTAATAGGCTAAACCTCAAGTACCGTAACAGACTTCACAGATAATGTCTAAAATTGAAAAAGTAAGATATAGCACTCAGTTCATTTCAGTTCAGTCACTCAGTCGTGTCCAACTCTTTGCGACCCCATGAATCGCAGCACGCCAGGCCTTCCTGTCCATCACCAACTCCCAGAGTTCACCCAGACTCACGTCCATCAAGTCGGTGATGCCATCCAGCCATCTCGTCCTCTGTCGTCCCCTTCTCCTCCTGCCCCCAATCTCTCCCAGCATCAGAGTCTTTTCCAATGAGTCAACTCTTCGCATGAGGTGGCCAAAGTACTGGAGTTTCAGCTTTAGCATTATTCCTTCCAAAGAAATCCCAGGGCTGATCTCCTTCAGAATGGACTGGTTGGATCTCCTTGCAGTCCAAGGGACTATAAGCATGTTATTCGGGAACATGTAGGAAATTACTTTGTGAACAAAAGGCTGACGTGCTTAACAGCCCTTGCTTCTATACACGAGCACAGCGAGGGACCCGGCTGGGGATTGGTTGCACTATTTCTAACTCTAACCTGGACAGTTTTACCCTTAAGAATTGGCAAGGATAGGCAGCTATTAGGGTAAAATAGATGTCTATGTTCATGGGAGCAACTACCACTCAGTTTGTAATCTGCTATCTGATAGGAATCATTAAATTTAATCATTTGCTTATTTACTTAGGAGTCACTTTAGTTTCCTATAAAGTGAAAGTGAAAGTGAAGTCGCTCAGTCGTGTCCAACTCTTAGCGACCCCATGAACTGCAGCCTACCAGGCTCTCTGATGGGATTTTCCAGGCAAGAGTACTGGAGTGGGGTGCCATCGCCTTCTCCAAGTTTCCTATAAGACAACTATCAAATGGAAAGAAATTAGAGGTTTCAATTTCCACAAGTAAATGTTATTTATTCAAAACTGGCATTTTCAGGGCTTCCCTGATGGTCCAGCGGCTAAGACTCTGTGCTCCCAATGCAGGGGGCCAGGGTTCAATCCCTGGTCAGAGAACTAGATCCCACATGCTACAACTAAGACCTGGAGCAGTCAAATAAATACATAAATATTAAAAGAACAACAACAACACCTGGCCTTTTCAAGCAAGGACACACTTAGTCAATATTTTCACAGCAGTTCATTTGTTTCCACAGCAGTTCATCAGTGTTTTTCTGATATAAACTAAAATACTATTACTCTTTGCAATAAATGAGAGTAAGAACTCCAAAGAGCAAATGTGTCCATTTTTACCTCCTCTGCAGCATTTTAGCCTGAACTCTTGAGCATTCATCCCCTGGCAGAATAGGGCCACTTCAGATCAGCAAAATCTGCTCAGCCTCACCCTTAAACATCCTGCTTTTTACCTTGTTTTCAAACCCATAGTCAATTCATAACCAATAACAGGTCATCCTTCAAAATACACCAGAATTGAATTCTCACCACACTCACACTTAATACCACTAATATCCTAGTTTGAGTCATCATGCTCTCTCACTTGAACCACTGAAATGGCCCAAGGACTGCTTCCATTCCTGCCCTCTACCATTCTCCATATAGATATACAGAAATCAGATTGATTATATTCTTTGCAGCCAAAGATGAAGAAGCTCTATACAATCAGCAAAAACAAGACCGGGAGCTGACTGTGGCTCAGATCAAGAACTCCTTATTGCCAAATTCAGACTTATATTGAAGAAAGTAGGGAAAACCACTAGACCATTCAGGTATGACCTAAATCAAATCCCTTACAATTATACAGTGAAAGAGACAAATAGATTCAAGGGATTAGATCTGATAGACAGAGTGCCTGAAGAACTATGGATAGAGGTTCGTGTAATTGTACAGGAGGCAGTGATCAAGACCATCCCCAAGAAAACGAAATGCAAAAAGGCAAAATGTCTGAGGAGGTCTTACAAATAGCTATGGAAAGAAGAGAAAGTGAAAGTGAAGTCGCTCCGTTCTGTCCAACTCTTTGTGACCCCATGGATGACAGTCTACCAGGCTCCTCTGTCCATGGGATTTTCCAGGCAAGAGTACTGGAGTGGGTTGCCATTTCCTTCTCCAGGAGAGCTTCCCAACCCAGGGATTGAACCCGGGTCTCCCGCATTGTAGGCAGACACTTTACCATCTGAGCCACCAGGGAAGCTGAAAAGAAGAAAAGGGAAAGGCAAAGGAGAAAAGAACAGATATATCCATTTGAATGCAGTGTTCCAAAGAATACCAAGGAGAGATAAGAAAGCCTTCCTCACTGATCAATGTAAAGAAAACAATAGAATGGGAAAGACTAGAGATCTCCTTAAGAAAACTAGAGATACCAAGGGAACATTTCATGCAAAGATGGTCACAATAAAGGACAGAAATGGTATGTACCTAAAAGAAACAGAAGATATTAAGAAGAGGTGGAAAAAATACACAGAAGAACTATACAAAAAAGATCTTCATGACCCAGATAACCATGATGGTGTGATCACTCACCTAGAGCTGGACATCCTGGAATGCAAAGTCAAGTGGGCCATCATCAGTATGAACAAAGCTCGTGGAGGTGATGGAATTCCAGCTAAGCTATTTAAAATCCTAAAAGATGATGCTGTGAAAGTGCGGCACTCAATATGCCAGCAAATTTGGAAAATTCAGCAGTGGTCACGGGACTGGAAAAGGTCAGTTTTCACTCCAATCCCAAAGAAAGACAATGCCAAAGAGTGCTCAAACTACCACACAATTGCACTCATCTCACACACTAGCAAAGTAATGTTCAAAATTCTCCAAGTCAGGCTTCAACAGTACATGAACCATGAACTTTCAGATGTTCAAGCTGGATTTAGAAAAGGCAGAGGAACCAGAGATCAAATTGACAACATCTGTTGGATCATCAAAAAAGCAAGAGAGTTCCAGAAAAACATCTACTTCTGCTTTATTGACTATGCCAAAGCCTTTGACTGTGTGGATCACAATAAACTGTGGAAAATTCTGAAAGAGACAGGAATACCTGACCACCTGACCTGCCTCCTGAGAAATCTGTAGGCAGATCAAGAAGCAACAGTTAGAACTGGACATGGAATAACAGACTGGTTCCAAATCAGGAAAGGAGTATGTCAAGGCTATATATTGTCACCCTGCTTATTTAATTTATATGCAGAGTACATCATGTGAAATACCAGACTGGATGCAGCACAAGCTGGAATCAAGATTTCTGGGAAAAATATCAATAACCTCAGATATGCAGATGATACCACACTTATGGGAGAAAGGGAAGAAGAACTAAAGAGCCTCTTGATGAAGGTGAAAGAGGAGAGTGAAAAGGTTGGCTTAAAACTCAACATTAAGAAAACAAAGATCATGGCATCCGGTCCCATCACTCCATGGCAAATAGATGGGAAAACAATGGAAACAGTGAGAGACTTTATTTTTGGAGCTCCAAAATCACTGCAGATGGTGACTGCAGCCATGAAATTAAAAGACACTTGCTCTTTGGAAGAAAAGTTATGAGCAATCTAGACAGCATATTAAAAAGCAGAGACATTACTTTGCTGACAAAGGTCCGTCTAGTCAAAGCTATGGTTTTTTCAGTAGTCATGTTATGAATGTGAGAGTTGGACTATAAAGAAAGCTGAGCACTGAGGAATTGATGCTTTTGAACTATGGTGTTGGAGAAGACTTTTGAGAGTCCCTTGGACAGCATGGAGATCCAAACAGTCCATCCTAAAGGAAATCAGTCCTGAATATTCACTGGAAGGACTGATGCTGAAGCTGAAACTCCAAAACTTCTGCCACCTGATTCGAAGAGCTGACTTATTTGAACAGAGAAAGACTGAAGGCGGGAGGAGAAGGGGATGATAGAGGATGAGATGGTTGGATGGACATGAGTTTGAGTGAGCGCTGGGAATTGGTGATGGACAGGGAAGCCTGGTGAGCTGCAGTCCATGGGGTTGCAAAGAGTCGGACACGACTGAGCAACTGAACTGAACTGAACCTTTCTCCACGTAGTAGCCAGAGTGATTCTCTTAAAATCTACGTCATCGTGATAATGTGTAAAACATTGGCCTATACAGCGTACCCACCCTACCTCATCTTCTCCCTCATCCTCTCCTCCCTGGCCATGTTGGCTGGCCTCTTGGCTGGATATTCCTAAACCTTGTTGAACATGCTTCTGCCCTCAACCTGGAATGCTCTTCACCTAGATACCCAAATGGCTTGCTTTCCTTCAGGCTCTGCTTTGTTACCTTCTCAGGTTTTCCTGACCACCTGATATTAAATAGGTTTTCCCCTCCATCCATCCAGCACTCTTCATCTCCCATCTTGCTTAATTTTTCTCCATAATACTTATCATCATAGGAATGTGATATGTATTTTTCTGTATTGTCTTTTTCATAGAAGCTCAAAAAAAAAATTCATTGCTGTATCCTTAGTTCTTGAGAGTGCATGACATGTAATGTTCAAAAAAGTCTGTTGTTTAAACCACAGACCTAACAAAACACTGTGAGTAAATACTGTCTTAGGGTAACTTTCCCCATGTATGTGACTTTTTCATGAGAGATGATTTTAAAAAAGGTATGATTTAAATAACACTGAATCAAGAGGAAAGAATCTTTTCAATATTTTAATCCCTCTCGTTAAGTCAAAAAGATCCCACTTTGTGCAATTTTGTCTCTAACACTTGATAACTTACCCTTCTAAAAAGAGAATGGGCCTTAACCTTTACAATTTTTTGTAGGGAACACTATTTGGCCAGAACTTAATAACCTTGCTTTGTTTCCACTGTATTTAAGGGCACCATCTATTTTAATTATGTCTGGTAACATGTTAATCTCATTTAAATCTTCTAAGAACTCTTAAGTATCATTTTTGCACATGATGCGTTTCCCATGAGAGAAAGTTTCCTTTAAGATAAAATTCACCAATTTAAACTGCACAATGCAGTGTCTCTTAGCATCGTCAGTGTTCTGCAACCATCACTATCTAATTCTAGAACATTCTCAACATCCCCAAAGAAATCCCATACCCTTTAGCTATCACTTCCTAACCTCCTCATTTCCCCTAGCCCTGCTGCTGCTAAGTCACATCAGTGGTGTCCGACTCTGTGCAACCCCACAGACGGCAGCCCACCAGGCTCCTCTGTCCCTGGGATTCTCCAGGCAAGAATACTGGAGTGGGTTACCATTTCCTTCTCCCCTAGCCCTAAACAACCACTAATCTTTCTGTTCTGTATATTTGCATATTCTAGACACATCATACAAATGGAACATGTGGTCTTTCGGGACAGGTTTTTTTGAGGAGGGGCTTGTTCCTGTTTTTCATTTTGCGTGTTTTCAAGGTTCATCCATACTGTAGCACGTTCCAGGATTTCATTCCTTTTTTCATGACTGAATAATACTGTATTGTGTGGATATACCACATTTACTTATTTATCAGCTGAGGGGTATTCAAGTTGTTTTCTCTTTGGGGTTATTATAAATAAAGCTGCTGGCACATTTAGGTACAAGTTTTTGTTTTAACATGTTTTCAGTTTTCTTGTAATTACATACCTGTAGAAATCCCGGACCATATGGTAATTCTGCTTAACTTTTTGAGGAAAGGACAAACTGTTTTCTGAAGTGGCTGTACCATTTTGCATTCCCACCAGCAACACCCAACTGTTCCATTACTTCACACCCTTACTGAAACGTGGAACTGTACTCTTTTTAAAACTTTAGCCACTCAAATAGGTATTTCACTGTGGCTTTAATTTGCATTTCCCTAATGACTAGAGACCTTGATCATCCTTCCATGTGATTACAGACTGTATGTGTGTCTTCTCCGGAAATACTCAATTTTTTGCCCATATGTAAACTGAACTATTTTTGTGTTGCTGAATTGTAAAAATTTTTCTTTCTAAAGTATCTTGTTAAAACTATATATTTAGGAACTTCCCTGGTGGCCCAACAGTTACGATTACTCACTGCTAATGCAAGGGGCCAGGGTTCAATCCCTGGTGAGGAAGCTAAGATCCCACAAGTCCTGCGGTGCAGCCAAAAAACTTAAAAAGAAAGAAAGCTACTTAAAAAATAAGTTTAAAAATAATACATTTAGAGAAAAATGTTAAGTAAACAACAGTACAATTGGGCAAAAATAATGAAGGCAAAGTACAACTCAAGGCCTAGTTTCAGCAACACTGGCTCATACACTAAAGGCAAGATTTCTGGCCTCACAGCAGCCAGGTTCAAATCCCAGTTCTGCCTCTAAAAAGCTGCCTTTTAGACAAGACAGTCAACCGTTGTCAGACTCAGTTCCCCTGGCTTTAAAAAGGATGGCACCTGCCACTTGAGAGGTATTGAACAAATGACGCGTGTGAAGCGCTCACTCAGTGCCAGTGCCGCTAAGCGCTCTCTAAAATTAGTTACAATGACGACAGGCGACGAGGCCTGCGGCCTTCCCGGTTCAGTTTGCTGAGGACTCAGCCCCCAACCGCAGGGGCGGGCCACCACAGATTCGGCACCACAGCGTACAGACCTTTATACGCATGCTCTTCCCTCAGCGACCTCTCACAGGCACCTGCCCCCTACTCGGAGCCGTTATGGCCGCGCCACCAGACTTCCGTTTCCGGGTCACAGAGGCGGCTTCCGGTAGCGAGACCGGGCGCACTGGGCCGGCGGGGTTCCGAAGCCGGAAGGGTCTACACTGACGGCCGGTTAACCGGACGCTGGGAGTAGCCAGGTGGGGCGCCGCTGACCCTCGGCAGGGAGGAGTGACCTTCGTCTTCCGACCCGGACGGGCACTGGCTGCATTTCAGCCCGATCTGCAGTGGATCCCTTCTAATTCCCTCTCCCTGGACTTTACGTGCTCCCCGGGATTCCTGTGATTAGGGCCCTTCGGGTGGGAGTCGGGAGACGTGGGTTTCATTCCCGCCTGCGCCACTGGTTGGCACTCTGACCTTGGCTGGATACGCCCTTCCGTGGGCTTCCGCTCCCTTATTTAGTGATTGTGAGCTCCTTAATGGCAGGAACAATGGGCTTCCTTGTTGACTCAGCTGGTAATGAATCCGCTTGCAATGCGGGAGACCCGGGTTTGATCCCTGGGTTGGGAAGATCCCCTGGAGAAGGGATCGGCTACCCACTCCAGTATTCTGGCCTGGAGAGTCCATGGGGTTGCAAAGAGTCGGAAACGACTGAGCGACTTTCACTAATGGCAGGAACGGACTTTTATTTGTGTTAGACAGTGTCGCCTGTCCCGGGTACAGAATAGGGACAGTGTAGGAACTCTGTGTCTGCTTAAGTTGTTTTGGATCCCGAAACTTTGAAAATCTGGCGAGAACTTTTGATCTCCACCTACCAGCTCTCTAGTCCTTTCTAGTCCACCCTGCCTCCCACCGTACCAAATGCTCAGATAAAGGAAATTTCGCTTACAGTTAGTTTCAGATAATTCACAGATCTCTACTGATGCCCATTCATGTATCCCAGAGCCTGCCCTGTCCTAGGCATTCAAATATTTGTAATCACAAGACAGTAGATGGTCAGTTAATTTTTTTAAATGCATGAATCACTATCCATTTCAAAGAGGAAGATAGACATCCTTAATTAGCAAGTAGGAACTGGCAGTAGTATGCCATTCTTGCATAAGTCTTTTAATAACCCTATGAGAGAGCCATTATTCATTTCCCATTTGGCAGGTGGGGAAATAGAGGCAATGGAAAATAAACTTATTTTAGGTCATTCAACTTTTGAATGTCCAGGACAAGAATTCAAACCCAGGTCTGAAATTCCAAAGCCCCCTGTTGTTAACTACTAGCTGAAGAAGGATTAAATGCGGAAATATTTTTAAATGTGCTCTAGCAACCTCTGTTTTGAGATTAACTTCTGTAGTTATGTGATGACTATCATCAAGATGGGTGATCTCAAACCAAAAGTTGCATGCTGTGGAAAGACTTGTCTGTCTACATTTCTTCCATAGTATCTGTGTTGCTTTTTTAATAATACTGTATTTTAAATCCTCCACTTTGACCCATGTTATTCAGTCCGTATAACTTTGGTGAATACTGATTTGGTTATGTTGGATTGTTCTGCTAGACCTCCAAATTAAATATTTTTAATTATAGTTGAAGTAAGAGGTGATAATGTTTTAGGCATTATTTCTTTTTCTTTTCTGTACTACTTTTAAAGGGACTATATTCAGGATCTTGGAAGCACTGCCAATATGTCTGATGTTCAAGAAGCCACTAACCAGCTCCTGGATGTGAATCTTTGTGAGAACCAGATGTCTATACAAGTGACTGAAAGTGGCCCCAGAAGTGAGTCTGAGCACCTCCAAGTCACTATTGGTGCCACTGTGCCTACTGGTTTTGAGCAAACAGCTGCAGATGAAGTGAGAGAGAAATTGGGGTCATCATGCAAAATCAGCAAAGACCGGGGCAAGATATACTTTGACATTTCAGTGGACAGTCTGGCTCAGGTTTGAATGAAGCAATATTTAAAATGGCTTTCTAAATAGATGATTTTATGTTTACTTTCTTAGTTTACAGACCTCTCTGGAATCCTTACTGCTTTTCTTTGCTCTGCCCTATATCAGGTGATTTTAAAGTATTCCTGCATTTTCTGTTGGGTATTGATTTGTAAGTTTGCTTTAGTTATTTATTTATTTATTTTTCTTTTAGAATTGATCCTAATATTTCCTGAGGATCAATTCACCAGAAAAAATCCTGTGAGACTCAGGAAGAAATTCTTAGTATCTGTTATTCCTCTTAGAATTTATTTACTTTGGCATGTAGCTGAAATTTAGACTCCAGTACTGAAGCATAAAGGGAGAGATTTTTCTATCTGTGTCAAATTTATTCATGCTCAAAAGTAATTAGGATCACTGAAAGTGAGAAGTGAAGGTCAGCAAACCGCCATCCCTCTAGAGTAAACACTAAGCTGTATCTCATTACCACATAAGCAACACGGGGCCAGGGATTATTGCATGTGTTTTGGGGGTTTTTTTGGTCAACATTTCCTAAGCTCTTAGTATCTGGCATATAGTAGGCCCTGTATTTTTCATCCAGTGTTTAGTTAATAACCTCAGCAGCTTTGTAAAGATAGGCACTATCATTATCCTCATTAATCATTAAGCTTAATAATAGGTAATTTGCACAAGGTTACTTAGCTAATAATCACCAAGCTGGAGATCAGACCCTACACAGTATACCCCAGAGAGCCGTGAGGGCAGAATAAAGCCCCATTTCACTGCTTCATCTTTTCCTTCTCTCCTAACTCTGCTGCCCACAGAATACTTCTAGCTTCTAGTCTTCCATCTGTCTTTTTTCCTTTTCTGTAGGGGAATAGAACCTGATGGGTAGCCAAAAAGATGGGAGGGTGGGGAAATGGGAAAAATATTAAATACAAATTATAGGTATTAGCTGCTTTAAAATCTTTGTACCTAATTTTTATATTTAAATGTTGATAGTTTATGCACTTCAAAAGCTTGCCCAGAATTTGTCTCTTAAAATTTTTTTTTCCCTACCCAGGTTCATTGTCTGAGATCAGTTGATAATTTATTTGTGGTTGTTCAGGAGTTTAAGGATTACCAGTTCAAAGAAACAAAGGTAAGCTTTCCTAAACATGGAAGCTAATTTTGAGCCATCTTCCCAAAGAGATTATTTCCACTTTTCATATTCTGTGTATCATTTAGCATTACTGCTTCTTTTATGATCATAGAATACTGGGAGGCTTTTACAGTAAAATCCAGAGATTTGTTGATAATCCATTTTCAAAAGTTGCTTTTAAAAATAATTATTGCAGGGTGTGGGGAATGGGTGCAGGAAGTCAACAGATACGAATTTCCAGTTATAAGAGAACTGAACATGGTGACTGTAGTTAGTAATACTGTACTGCACATTTTCCAGTTGCTCAGATAGTAGATCTTAAGAGTTGTCATCACCAGAAAACTGTATGGTAACAGATGTTAACTAGACTTGTTGTGTTGATCATTTTCCAGGGTAAACAAATACTGAATCATTTTGTATATACCTGAGACTAAAATTATATGTTAACTATATCCCATTGTCTTTTAAAGGGGAAAGAATAACAGAACAAAGAAATAAAAATCAATATTGAAAAACAAAAACTTAACAAGAAATAGAACAAATGATTTGACTTTCTAACAAAAGAAAGGCACCTTAGATGAGCTTTGCTGATATATATGGATTCAAATAGAATTGCTTCCAGGCTGTGAAGCAAAGAGCAGGCATCAGTTTGTGTCATCTACCAATAACACTTTCTCTCACCATTCTATTTTTTGCCCTGCTTTCTTCTCTAACTTGTTTTTTTGCAATAAAGCCAAAGCAATATCTAAATACTCCTTCAGTTGTTAGGACAACAGCTTTGTTCCTAACTTGTATTTAGCATCAGATTCCTAAATATTGAGAAGCTGCCTAAGCTGAAGGCTGAAAATAGATCACAGTCCGGCTTTAGTATTTTTCCACATTGCCTTTTAAAGGTCTCATTTCCAGAGTCAAATGCTTGAAAACCTTTTTCTTTCAGTTTTATTGCCTATATTAGAAATAATCTTTTTTAAAACTATGATGTGCCGCCTGATTGTCTAATTTTTATTTATTGGTAACAGGTTGATTTCCAAAACATCATTCAGAAACCAGTCAAACTGATATGAACCCACAACGTAGAAAAAAACAGATCGAAAAGAGTTCAGACTGCAAATAGATGATAATTTTATTAACTAAAAATGTAACTTTTAACACTAGTTTTATAACCCTTCAGCCTTCTAACGGGCATTGCCAACCAAATCATATCTACAAAATTAGTAAATAACAGGCAGGCTGCTGACAATCTTTGCTCTTAAGTATTTCAAAATTTTAATAGCTGATTCTATACATGAATAAATGTTGACATATTTTTAAAATATGTGTCCATCTTAAATTCTTGCCTCTAACCTACTAGGGTATTATTAATAATATTTTCTTCAATTGCCATGTTTTTGCCATCCTGGAATTTGTATTATTTGGGGTATTCTTGATCTCTCTAATTGGAGGTGAATTTGGTATTATGGAGCCATATTTCCAGAGCTGCCTTCTAAGTAACTGCAAAGCAGGTTACTGATAGAAGTCCCAGAAGAAAACAGCAAGAATTAAAGTAGATTTTCAGATCTTTGCAAGAGCAACTTCTGTTGCATGTGACCGTAAAAAATTGTTAAGCCCTTTGTGGACTTGAGTTGCAACATGCCCCCAGTAGAACTTTGTTTTGTTTGGCTTCTAGTTTTCATTCTGTTGACCATCAGTTTTTTCCTTTGTTGCATTATACTTTCGCATGTCTATAAAAACCTGTTAGTTTAACCATCCTAATGGGTTCTCTATTTTTAAATACTCAGATGATATCATTAATTCTATTAGCTTTTTTATTAACTAATTTTTTTAAAAGGGTAACACCTGTGATTTAAATTGTTTAGCCAGTTTATATATTTATTTAGAACAAAATTGTAAAGATTGAAAAGATATACAGTGAAACATGTTCCTCTGTCTTCATACTATCCATTTCCCTTCTTGAAGGCAACAGTTATTACCAATTTCTTAGATATCCTTCAAGAGATATTTTAATATGTATATTTTTTTTACATATTTACACAAATGGAAGTATACTGTACATACTGTTCTGTTCTGTGTTTTTACTTGTCATCTTGGAGATCACACCGCTATCATTGTTGGATTTGACTGCATCACAATGTAATCAGTCCCATTTTAGGACATTGGGATTGTCCACACTCTCGTCATTACAGTGGTGCAATGAACATCCTACATACATCCATGTACATGTTCAGTCTGCGGATCATTTTTCTGTTTGATAAGTTTATCCCATTGATGTTTATTGATACAACAGAAATGTGTGGTCTTGGTTCTGTCATGTTTATGTTACACACATTTAGCTTTTTAAAAATTTATGTGTTTGCTTTTTCCACGTGCATGTGTTTTAAAATATTTGGAAAGTTTGTGATCTTTCTCTAGCTGTTAACTTTTATAAATACAACTTAATCTACTGTTTACACAGTATTTCTTGAATCTCTACTAAGAGCAGTGATGAAGTTGGCATATTTTCCACGTCTCTCCTTCCTCCCTTTCTTTTTTTTTTCCTTCCTCCCTTTCATCCTCCAGTTTTATAATTTTTCTTGGTGCTGACCCATATGCCTTTAAATCCTTTGAGTATACTTTAAAAAACATTAGCTTTAATTTCTGTCCTTTGACCTCAGGGTACAAGAGAAGAAGATATCAGTGTGCTTAAATTACTTGCCATGTTCTGTTACCTTTCCCTCCAAGGATACATCCCTTTGTAACATTTACATTCTGTTTTGCTGTCATAATCCGTATGTTTGTTTTTTGTTTTAGTCTTTTCGTTAAATTGATTATAGGCACACTGCTTGTCTTTTTGTTACAGGTTTATCTCTTGGATGGCATGAGTTCAGAAATGTTTGTCTTTCTCCTCTATTCTTGATTAATAGTTTGGGTTTAAAATTGGGAGTCATGCTCTCCTTCCTTAAGAATATCATAGACATTGTTCATTTTCTTCTAGCATGAAATGTTGCCATGGAAAAATCTGAAGCCACCCTGTTATTTCCCCCCCATATTTGTTGCTTTCTTTTTATTTCTGCTTGATGCCCAGATGATTTTTTTTTTTCAATCTTTGAAGTCACCGGAATATGTCTCCTTGTTGATAATTCCTAGTTAGGACATGTCAAGCTCTAGAGCAATTCATATCCATTTATATTTAAGTTTTCTTGAATTATTTTTTTAATATGTTTTATTGTAAATCCCTTTATCAGGGATAAACCAGTTATACATATGTAGGATCTCTTTGGACTGTCTTTGATGTTTTCTGTTGTTCTCTCTAGTCCTTTTCAAAATCTTTGCTCATTTTTACTGTATTTGCTTTGTTTCCTTCACATCCCTTACTGTATTTTCAGCAGTGGCTTTCATAAGTGGTGCTCTAATATAATCTGCATTTTTGCAATGGTTTTGTTTTCTCATTCAACTTTTTCTTTGAACTCTACAAGCTCCTGTTTCATCTTCTTCTGGCAGCTCCCCTCATCTTTTTCCTGCTTTTATATCTCTTCTTTGAGCTCTTATGTTGCAGAAGTATTTCCTTATTAGATTTTTTTGATGTCATGTCAACATATACTCTTGCCTGGAAAATCCCATGGACGGAGGGCCTGGTGGGCTGTAGTCCATGGGGTCGCTGAGGGTCGGACACGACTGAGCGACTTCACTTTCACTTTTCACTTTCATGCATTGGAGAAGGAAATGGTGACCCACTCCAGTGTTCTTGCCTGGAAAATCCCAGGGATGGTGGAGCCTCATGGGCTGCCGTCGATGGGGTCGCACAGAGTCAGACATGACTGAAGCGACTTAGCAGCAGCAGCAACATATCTCATCATGGATTTCAGTTGCTTTGTGTCAGTATCTTTCTGGTCACTGGTTGTTTTCTGCTGTTTGTTTTTCTGTCCCTTGCCTCCTTTTTTCCATTCATGTAAGTCTGGTGCTAATAAGTTTTGATAATTGCTCATCCTTGAATGAGGGAGTTCAGGAGATTCAGGAACTGTTCCAGGCCAGCAAGAAATCCCCCTGATTCACTGTGAAGTTCCTTCTGGCAAAAGGTTGTGGGTGAATGAGTTCTCCTTTTCCTTCTTTTTTTAAATAGCTTTATTGAGGTATAATTTCCATACCATTTACTGAGTTATTTTAACCATTCCTTCTCCCTAGCTGGAAAGGTTCAGGAACTTTAAGGTTATTTACTATATAGAATATTTCTGCAAATCTCTATTCTTTCTCTCCAGCAAATAGAGCCAGTCTCTGAGATTCCTTTTTCAGCCTCCATTTCTCTCCTCTGCTGCCTTTGGAAACAAACAAGATTCAGGGAAGCTCCCTCTTGGTGCATTCTCTTCTTCCCTGCTTTTCCAGAGAATTTATTTGTTCCTCCTTTGCAGACTGCTCGCCCCTTTGCCTGAGATGTGTAGGTATCCTTCCTCAGGTGTCTTCCTACACCTCTGCTTGAGCTTCCCTGTACTCAGGAATTCTTACGTTAGAATTCTTATGTTCTGGTTCTAGATTAACAGATACCATGTAGATTCTATTACTATTGAGTTGGTGTTTCTGTTGTTCTTTTTCTTGTTGTTTTGGGTTTTTGTTTTTTTTTTCTTTTTGGCCATGCCGTGTGGCATGTGGGATCTTAGTTCCCTAACCAAGGACTGAACCTGCACCCCCTACACTGGAAGCTCAGAGGCTTAGCCTCTGGACCACCAGGGAAGTCCCTGTATTTACCTCCTGAGAGGAGCCTTGGTAATGAACCTAAAACTTTAGATGATGCCAAGTTATATAAAGAAAATAAAATGAGAGTGACTTGAGAGTAGAGCAGGTCTCTCAGAGGATGTGCTTTTTAAACTGCTGTTGAATAATGAGAAGGGAGCCAGCAGTGCAGAGAGGCTATGTGAAGCACATACCTTCACATGTGAAGCAGAGGTGAGAAGCTTGGGAGAGATGATCCTGACATGATACAAGAAAAGAAACATAGACAGGAGTTGGGTTATTTGGGCTTTTTAGGGAATTTAAATTTGCGGGGATATAATCAGCTGCTGAGGTACTTTACACGTGATCAGATTTATTTTTTTCACAGATGACTGTAGATACTATTTAGATACTGGATAGATACCTTTTTAATTGTTAAAGTTTGGGTTTTTTCTTTTCAAAAATAGTATGTATACACAGCCACAAAATTAAATAGGAAGTCAGTCATTGAGAGGTCTGCTGCCCTCCCATGTCTTTCATCCACCCACTTCCCCTCCCTGGAGGTAACCACTGTTAATAGTTCTTATTTGCTTACATTTTAACCTAGAAGCCCAGCTTGTGACCTACCATTCTATCTTGTATTATTCTGTAGTGGCCTTAATTTGTATACGTCTTAATATTCTCAATTAAGACTTTAATTTCCTCAGTTATAGGCATTATATTATTTACTCTTTTGTCCTGTACTCCTGCCACCCCCAACATAGCGATTAATGTAGTCCATAGGCAAAGTAGGAGTTTATTTGTTCAATTAAAGTGTTAAGAAATGAATGAAATTAATGGATTTCATTCTCTGTCTTTTATAGGAAGAAGTTCTAAAGGATTTTGAGGAATTGGCTGGGAAGCTTCCATGGTCAGACCCTTTAAAAATATGGAAAATTAACACATGTTTCAAGAAAAAAAAAACAAAGCGCAGAAAGATAAATCCGAATTCAAGTAAACAGAAGATTGATAATGGACGAGGAGACACAACAGTTGAGAAGGATGTTAAAAAAGAGTTAACTAACAGTGTCTCAGATTCACAGATCTCAGACTGTTATGAAAATCCAGCCATCAAAGAGCAGGTATCAACATTAATAGGTGATGGTTTGACATCTTGCAAAGATGAGACTGAGGAAAACTCAAAAGAAGAAGCTGATCCGGAAGTGCTGAAGTTTAGAGTCACATGCAACAGGGCAGGAGAGAAACACTGCTTTTCCTCAAATGAGGCAGCAAGAGATTTTGGGGGTGCTGTTCAAGATTATTTTAAGTGGAAGGCTGATATGACTAACTTTGATGTGGAGGTAAGTGCATGTTCTTACTGTGATGATTCAAGAAGGTTGTCATAACAAATTTGTAGAATTTTCAAGACTTCAGTCTTATGGACAATTAAACTGAGGTCACAAAGTTAATGGGGTATCATTAATAAGAGTATGAGCAATGGAGACAGAGCCAAATCCAGATTTGTACTCCATAACTGTGTAGCTTTGGACAAGATATTCTGTCTGAGCCTCCATTTCGAACTGGAGCAATAACACTTCATACCTATGTGTCCTAAAGGTTAAATGAGATTATACTTTTGAAGTATCTGGAATGATACCTGGTCTATACTACATGCACAGTAGTGGGGGAGCTATTGAGACTTGAGTTTTCTAATTTCTAACCTAGTGCTTTTTCTAACATGGTGTGGACACATTCAGATTATAAAATTCAAAAGAATTAAAGCAACTGTTTTGTTGTTGTGTGTCTCGGTTGCAGACTTTGCTACTGAAGTGGGGTATATTTTTAAAACAAACCTTGACCTTCTAAAACGAGGACATCATTACTAACACTCATCCTGGAGCCGGCTCTCCTCTTTCTTAAATTGCGCTATATTCCCAAGCTCAGATCCTCCTTTTTAACATGCTCACTCTCCTTGGTCTCAATCTTCTGCTATATGGGTGATTCCATGTGGACCATACTGACTAATCTTTCCATCTCCAACAGTTTAACAGCCTCTAGCAGCTGATGTTTTTACTGTTGCTTTTGGGACACTTGAATCTGGGGCAAGTCGTTATTCTTTTTATTTTTGCATATCAAATTGGAAGAACAATTCCTCATTCCTTTTTCCTTGTAACAGCTGTTATGATGATGAACAGGCTGACTACAACAGTGATGTCCAGAGTTAGCAAAAGGGCTCAGAGGAGATTCGGGAGCTGTACTACCTGGGTTTATTTATTTATATTATTTGGCTGTGCTGGCTCTTAGTTGCAGCATGTGGGGTCTTTGGTTGTGACATGTGAACTCTTAGTTGCAGCATGCAGGATCTAGTTCCCTGACCAGGAGTGGAGCCTGGGCCCCCCGCCTTGGGAGTGCAGAGTCTTAGCCTCTGGACCACCAAGAAAACCCCACTACCTGGGTTTAAACCCCAGTTTATGAGCTGTATGACTTTGGGCAAGTAAAAGTGACCTCTTTCTGTCTTAATTTCCTTATCTATAAGAGGAGGAGGATAATATCTAGCTCAGAGGGGGTAGATATGAAATGAGGTAATAAAGTGTGTAGAACAGTGGTTTGCATAGAGCTAGGTGTTAACTGCTGCTGTTGAGATCATGATGAGGAAATTTGAGGTGGAAGATGGGAGAACTCATTTTTCTTTTATTTGAATAGTTTATATTTAACTGTGTGCTAGAAAAACTATAACTAGGACCAAAAAAATTTTTTCACAGGCATTACTTATGAGTCAGATTTTTTTAAAGTACTAAGAAAATAATAGGTGTTAAAGCATATGTGGCCTGGCATTAACAGTTGGTTAATCTAAATGAAGGGTATAGTTAAGAGTTCATTGTGCCAGTATTCTTCTAAGCATTTCTATATGTTTGGAATTTTTTCCCCCAAAGTTAAAAAATTTTTAAATGAATTTTAGAAGCCTGGAAACCTTCAAAATATGTTTCTCTTATAAAAATCAGAGGAAACCTGGTTATACCTAACTTGTGAAAACAGTGAATCAAAAGGAGAATAAAATAATTCTAAAATAGTATATACCTAAATGATTTCCTTTATATGAAGCTCAAGAAAAAATAATTTATCATGATAGTGGTCAGATTAATGACAATCTGGGATGGGCACTGACTTAGAGGGCAAGAAAAACTCTTTTTCTGGGTGGTGGTTACACAGCATGTACATGCAAAAATTCACTGCACTACATACTTAAAATTTGTGCATTTTACTGTATGCAAGGGATACCTCAGTAATAAAGTAACAAATTAATTAAGCCTCAAATTTTAAAATCTTAGTAATAAGTATAACTTGAACTCTCTTAAAGCTATTTTATTCTGTCTTATTTTGTTTGTAGGTTCTTTTGAACATCCATGATAATGAAGTTGTTGTGGGCATTGCGTTGACAGAGGAGAGTCTCCACCGAAGAAATATCACACATTTTGGACCCACAACTCTTAGATCTACTCTTGCCTATGGGATGCTCAGGTAGGACAATGAGTTAGCCTTGTAGTTTCAAGGGACACTTTGCTTTGAATTTTCCCTTCAAAATCTTTTGTGAGGTACTGTGTTAGAATCTAGTAGATAAAGAACAGGATAAAATGTTAAAGATCTCTTTCTTTGTATCCAATGTTGATTCCTTGAGATTCTGAAAAGATCACATAATTAATATCTCAATTTTCTTGATTTAAAATGAGAATGATAGTTTTCATCTGCCTTTTGAATGTAGTTGTCACATTTCTGTTTAGAAAGGATATATTCCATGTTGGGAAATAGAACAAATTTTGTTCTGTTTCATTTCTGTGCAGTGAAGCAGATGGAGAGCAGAGATTTCATAAATGTGTATAATGTATAAATGAACACGGAGAGCTTTTACTTATATGTTAAAATTCTATACTCACAGAAACCCAGGAATCATCCTGGAATTTTCTACTTTTCAAAGAACAAAACGGCTTTCTTTCTTCTTTGCCTGTTTCCCTTTGGGTGTTTCTTTCCACCACTAGGACAAGATGTCTTCTCTAGGTTTCTGTTTGCCAGACTGCAAAATAGGTTTGATGTGAGACTTAAAGGATTATGAGTGAGGAATAAATGCAGAAACAGATGCAAAATACCTGTTACATAGAGTACCTGGCATACCTGGTAGTTAATTCTATTTCCTTGTCCTCCAATCTTTGCTTCCTCTTTTCCCCTGCTCATCCTTGGAATCCTAGTTCAACACAATTGGAACCTGTCAATTCAATGACAACAGTAGGAAAACTGGGCCCATTTGATTAAGGAAGAGCTCCTAGTCATCATTCATTTAACAAACATTTATTATCTACTGAAGGCATTATGGTAGGAGCCAGGAATATAGAGAATTATTATGGGTGCAACTGTTAGAAACCTAAATAAGCTAGTTTAAGATTTAAAAAAGTGATGATTGTGTGGGAGTGGGAATTAATAGCAAAATACTGAGATGTCTTGGGGAACCCACAGAAAAACTGAAAGCCATGTCTTAAGAAAAGTAGGATCCTGGTCTTAGAGAAAACCACCAGAAACCTAAACAGTCACTTTTATCTCCCCTGGGAGCCCATGGGCTCTTGGCTCTACTTATCTCTATAAATGGCTCCCCCTCATCTAAATTTATGTTTCCAATTTTAAATAACCAGGGTTTCTAGCTCTTTGTTCCCAATGGTTAGAAGAAGAGAGAATCTGATTGACAGTTTCGGTCATGTGTTTACTCAGACCCAGCAACAGTGGCTGGGAGTACAGAGTTGCTTACTCCCAAGAGGGTTGCCAAGGATTCCGTTGCTCTGTGTTTTGAGGGGCAGGAATGGGGAAGTAGAGCTGGACAGTTCAGTTCAGTTCACTTGCTCAGTGGTGTCAGACTCTTTGCAAACCCATGGCTTCCCTGTCCATCACCTACTCCCAGTGCCTACTCAAACCCCTGTCCGTTGAGTCGGTGATACCATCCAACCATCTCATCCTCTGTCGTCCCCTTCTCCTCCTGCCTTCAATCTTTCCCAGCATCAGGGTCTTTTCCAACGAGTCGGTTCTTCGCATCAGGTGGTCAAAGTATTGGAGTTTCAGCTTCCCAATGAATATTCAGGACTGATTTTCTTCAGGATTGACTGGTTGGATCTCCTTGCAGTCCAGAACTGTGGTGTTGGAGAAGACTCTTGAAAGCTGGACAGGCGTTACAATAAGAATCCAGTATTAAAGCAACTATGGTGGTTTAGTTGCTAAGTTGTGTCCGACTCTTGCGACCCCATGGACTGTAACCTGCCAGGCTCCTCTGTCCATGGGATTCTCCAGGCAAGAATATTGGAGTGGGTAGCCTTTCCCTTCTCCAGGGGATCTTCCCAACCCAGGCATCAAACCCGAGTGTCCTGCATTGCAGGCAGATTCTTTACCAACTATAAAGCAACTATACTCCAAATTAATTTGAAAAAGGAGTCCAGTGTTAGTCCTCAGGAATCTCAGTTTTGTGAGGGAGAACCATAATAGAATGTGGAAAGAATAGCAGGACAAAAGAAGGAAAGAAGAACCTTGTCACCTGTCTGAGGAGATATTTCATAGAGGCGGTAACATTTAAGCCACTAACAGTAATGCCTCTAATTCTGACTCTGTCACCTATTAGCTTTGCATCCACAGATGGATGGGTTTGCATCAGCTTATCTGTAACTGAGAATAATAATAGTAACCTATCTCACAAGGCTGTTAAAAGGATTAAAAGAGATAATGCATGCAAAGAACTTAATTCCATGCCTGGCAAATACTAAGAGCTGAAAACTAAAGTAGTTATTTTAATAGCAACCTTTATTGTCTTTAAAAGTAATTAGGAAAGGAATCCTGAATGAGTAATTGCCAGTAAACTTGTATTGATACATGTTGTACTTGACACTTTTGAGTTTTCAATGTAACAACACAAGTTTATATACAGAATAACAGGTATTTTCTAAAAGCATATGTACATACACACACACACACATGAAAAGATCTATAAGCCAAATTCCATTCAAAGTGAAATAGAGATTTTGGACGATAGAGGACTTTTAGTTATGTGTAATTTTTTTTAAGTGCCAGGCTATAGCCTCAACATATAGTTACAAATTTATCTTTAAAATAAATACTGATTGTTGTTTCTTCAGGCTGGCATAACAGACCTGTGATCTGACAGCATCAGGAATAGTTATTGTGGGTGTCTTGGCTGTTGACATCTGTTCACATAGGCTGTTTTCTTCTCTAGGCTCTGTGCACCTCAGCCCACTGATATAATAGTTGATCCGATGTGTGGAACAGGGGCAATACCAATTGAGGTAATAACTTTCCTTTAGCTTTTAGATAAGAAAGTGATACATCCAGAATGTTCTAGAACTAATGGGTAATGACCAAGGTTAAGTCCATGGACCCAAGATTTGAGTGAATTACACTAGTAAAGCTGGAACTTTTGTGATAAAGATGTAGCCACCTACTATAAATAGCCAAGGACTAGGCTTTAGATTAGAAGTCATGTTTATTCACTGGATTACAGAGAAGGCTGAGAATTACAAACTGATGCGTCCCATTTCTGTAGACAAATGGGTAGACTTGAACAGAAAAGGTAATTGAAGGCACAAGCATAAACTGGAAGAGGGCATTTAATCTCTATAAAGTGAGATTATGTTTCTTAATCCATTTAGGTTCTTGAGGGAGCAAGTATAGTAGTATGATGGGGAAACCTAGGAACATTATTTCGATTTTTTAGGATATTTAGCAAGGTTACAAAGTTAAAAAAAAAAAAAAACCTCTCAAATCACATTGAGAGGACTCAAAAACTACCTAAAGCAAAGCAAGAAATGGAAAGGCGTTTTCTAAGTGGAGAACATTTAACAGGAGAGTTTGCTTGAATCATTGTTATTAAATCAGTATTATCTAAACTTTTATAATTGAGAAGAGGGCACTCCCAGTAAAATTGCTTAAACTTGTGAAACATAGCAAGTTCCTTAAATATAGTATATGTAAAGCCAGTGGGAAGAAACTTCAGGGAGATACCACAGATTCTGAGTGAGCATAAACTGGACACATGAACAAGTCCAAAGCAACCTACAAAGGGAAAAATAATCCAGAGTGCACTTAGGAAAGGACATCTGCCACCTGGGAATTAGGATCCCAGAAGGAAATCACAGTAGTCCAGATGATTGCTGTTTTCTGCTAGTATCAACTAGAGAAATTTACTCTGGCTCAGGAGCCACACAGAGGAAAATCAGTTGTTGTCGCAAAGAATTCTGGAAACAAAGCAGAGTGCTCTCCAGCTTTGAACCATGATGTGAATGTTGTCTGGAATAGCAGTGAAGGTCAATACATGTCAAGAAATACACAACTAGAGCTAGAGACAGTCCAGAAGAGCCCCTGGCACTGCCGTCAGAAAGAAAATGTTCGAGGCCCTTCCATGTAGGGGTAGACCTGAGAATGTCAATGTAGAAGAACCTAGGCTGATATATGATCCAAATGAATGAAATTATGAAAGGAATTGACAGGTTATAGAGACAGTTTGTTCACCAAACTCTAAAATATTTAATTTCGAATACTCCCTTTAAAACTTGGAAGTACTACAAAACCCTTGTCTTTCAGGAGCTGAAAATCTACATAAATAGGTTTAGAAGAAAAAATGAATATTGGGCAATCAGAAATCACCTGAGGCTTTCATCACACCCTTCTCCATTACCCTCAAGGGTCTGGGCAAAAGAAAAAGCTGTGAAGCACTGTGTCCATGGGTGAGGGGGTATTACTGTTTACCAAGAAAGAGGTGCTGTTACTCATCCCTAAACCGAGAGCAGAACTGTTTGTGCTTTCATGTCAGAAACCTGTTAATCTGCACAGAACATTGTTCATGCCTAGGGCAGTGTGTCACCTCACTGCACAAATAATACGAAAAGCTCAGGGTTTATGTTCTGTTGACATATTTTAAACTTACAAAATCCTTTCAAGAATATAGTGGTTATCATTCAAAAGCCCATATAATGAAGATTACACTTCATTTAAATTCTTAAGTATTCGTTTCTCAGATTATATAAAAATCCCATAATCACAAAAGGGTATAGGTTAGTCAGTTTGATTTGGTTAACTTTTTCAAAGTACATTTAAAGTCTGCAAGGCCTCCTGTGTGGTAGGGAGTACTGGGTGAAGGATTAAATAACATACCAGACCTATCCTTAAGGAGTTCCCAGGTTTGTTGAGGAGCAGATAGGTACAGAAGTATGAAAAAGGGAAAAAGTACAGTGGCAGATATATGTACAAAGTGCTTTTGGAGAGGCAAATGAGAGACAGGTTGGAGAGCTGGGGTTGACATCAGAGGGCATGACGTTTGAGCTGGGACTTCAAAGATGAGTGAGAGTTGAGCAAACAGAAAGAACAGGAGGGTGTTTCAAGCAAGGGAGGTAGCAATGTTGACAGCATGCAGTGTTTTGCCACTTTAGAAAAGCATTGGATTATTGACTTGGATTGTCTTGAATATTGACAAGTGGTTGAAATGATTTTACCTTTAATCATTTTGGGGTTTTCTTTTTTTTTTTTGCAGTTTGCTAATTCTGTTTTAATAAATACTCTTGTCTTTTAGGGGGCTACAGAATGGTCTAACTGTTATCATATTGCTGGTGATAATAATCCATTGGCTGTGAATAGAGCTGCAAATAACATCTCATCTTTATTGACCAAGATCCAAGTTAAAGAAGGGTAAAAATTTAAAAGATTTTGTAGCATCACTTAGATAATCAAATTTCATATTGGCTTTATGAATTAATACAACCAGTGCATTGTGACATTATAACCAAATATACATTCTGAGAGACTTCATTTAAAGTTGACTGAAACTAATTTATATTTTTAAAATATTTTAACTATAATTTCCCTTACCCTAATGCAACTATTTAAATTTCTGTCTTCCTTCTTATTCCTATATCTTCTTTTCCACATAGAAGAATTACATAGATTCATTTTAATTTTGTAAGTTTTCCATTATGCGTGCAGCCATCTAGTTGGGGACTTAATAGAGGCACAAGCGATCTTGTCTCTGGAAATGTTTTATTAAGTAGGTAATGTAGTTTGGAGAAGGCACCCCATGCAGGGGTGAGAGGAGGGGCCTTAGCTATCCTCCCAGGTCTCAGGGAAGAGGAAGATGGCAGTGGTGCCCTTTTGTCTGAAACTTAATTGAATACAAACAAGGAATTCAATCCTGTGCTAAATGTTACAGGAATTAGAGAAATCCAGGGGGAAGAGTCACCGAATACCAAATATTTGTCTATCCCACCCATATAATCTTTAATGTCTTCTTATTGGTATGCTTCAGGACCACTTTTGATGATTTCATAGCCTTGCAGGACCACGTGTATCCCAATATTTGATTCATTCAGACTCATAACTCATAAATCATTTTTTCAAAATCTGTTCTTATAAAACAAGTACATATTAAAATATTAATATTTTCTTATGCAATTAAAGTTGAAAATCAGTCTTAACTAATTTCTAAATTTACTTGTTCTTACATATTATAAGTGTTTTAGCTTATGATCTGTGCTTTCCACATACATGCTACCTTCAACATTTTTGCTAAGTTGCAGATGTTGTCACTGATTTCATTTTAATTTTTGGATACTGTAACAGTCTCTTGAGAAGTCTTTTTTTAATTTCATTCTTCAGGATATGTTGAAGCACCTTTTCTTTTGTCCCCACAGCAAACTGCCCTTGGGCTTGCCCATAGATACTATTCAGTGGGATATCTGCAACCTGCCACTAAGAACTGGCTCTGTAGACATTATTGTCACAGACATGCCATTTGGAAAAAGGTGAGACTTCTAAAAAATGAGTTTTACTTTCATTTGTTATTATATTAGTACCCACATATCTTCTAAATCTGTTGTCTTTTCTTTTGAGCTTATTCTGTCAGAAATCTTCGATTTCTTTTAGGAGACTTAGGTTTTTACTTCCTTTAACAGTATGATAGATTCACCCATTTTGTTTCTTCTGAGAACTCAGAAGTGTATTAACTACACTTTGATCCTGACCATCACAGGAGGTTCATCCACTTTGTAGCCCACTGTTGAATTACATTAATACTTCAGAGAAAGGTGGAGAAAATCTCAGGATGTTTTTTAATCACTGGTTTATGTGGCTTCCCCAGTGTTTCAGCTAGTAAAGAACCTGCCTGCCAGTAAGGGAGATGCAGGTTTGATCCCTCGGTCGGGAAGACCCCCTGGAAAAAGAAATGGCAACCCACTCCAGTAGCCCCATTGCGCTGTAGACTCCGACACCACTGAGCATACATGCATTTTGTTATATAACTGCTTATATTAAGACAACCTATATTAACTATTATAGTTGTCAGTTTCTTTTACCCTTAACCAGTTCAGCCCATTCAAGATTCTAAGCAATTTACTAGTCTGATCATTTGACACATAAATGGCAAAGCGTGGTTTTACAAGGCAACTTTTTTCATACTTCAGGATTTTCTTATTGCAATGAATTTCTAAGAACTTCTCATATACAGTCCTAGCTACTTACCTTTTGCAAAAGTAAGTGACTTATTCGACCTCCTGTTATAGGATGGGCTCCAAGAAGAGAAACTGGAACCTTTATCCAGCTTGCCTGCGGGAGATGAGCCGTGTCTGCAGACCAGGGACAGGCCGAGCTGTACTACTGACTCAGGACAAGAAATGCTTTGCCAAGGTGCTGTATGTTAGTGCAAAACCTCAGCCTGTGACAAATTTGGGACCTTTTTAACTAGACTTGGGGATATTTGAGTAGGATGTATTTTCTCTTCTCCCAGTGTTTTTTACTAAGACCTCTGAGTGGTAGAGAAGCAGTTATCAGCTAATTACTTTTCTTTTTGTGTATACACAGGCATTATCTGGAATGGGACACCTATGGCGGAAGGTGCATACTGTTTGGGTCAACATAGGGGGTCTTCATGCTGCAGTTTATCTCCTGAAACGTACACCTCAAAGTTTTGTTCATCCTTCAGAAGAAGATGGAGAAAGATGTCCTTGGTAATACAAAGATCGAAAATGATTACTAGTATCTGTGCTTCCTGACACTGAAAATATCAGCACAAAGAACTTGCTTTGAGAGAAAAAACAGTATTAAAGATTTGGTATAAATCTCTTCACCATAGTTAGGAAAAGATATAAATGGAATAAGTCTTATAAGAAAGTAGAGCTTTTTTTTGGCACTGTTTGAAAGGGGTAGTTGAGCAATTAGTACTTTTCTTAAAAGGCTTTAAAGATGCTAAGCCTACTAAAATGCTCTGGGATTTGGGTTTAGAACATTTTCAGGCTTTGTAACAGTTCCTGTTTTCCACAGTAGGTAGAAAGCTACTCTGGCCTCATGGAAAGGAAGAGCGCCTAATCAGAGCATGAGGTTACATTTCATTGCCTGTGCAGCTTTGCTGTTTAGTTGCTCAAGTTTTTTACATTAGTTTCTAAAAATGAAGCGTTATTATGCTTTGTAAAATAGTGTTTGTTCCATGACAAGCTAAATCTTATATAAGTCTTATAAGACTTATAGTTTATTATCTGCCTTAAAAGTTATAACATCAGTGAATAAGATTAACACATTAATCTGAAGATAGACACTCCTATTTGTAAATAGCAGCAAATACAATGGTAAATGAAAGGGACCAACAAGCCATATTTAAAGAAATTTTATTTTTCTTTCAGTACACAGAGGTGATGCTTTTCAAAATCAGACATAAACCTGTCAAAAGTATTTTTGTTGGCTTTTCTAAAGGACTAGATAACTGATGAATTAAAAACTTCACGCAAGTCCTTCTGTTATTTTTCTCAGTCACTCTGCTGTGCCGTGCTTAGTTGCTCAGTCATGTCTGACTGACCCCATCGACTGTAGCCCTTCCAGATTCCTCTGTCCATGGGGATTCTCCAGGTTCCATGCCCTCCTCCAGGGGATCTTCACGACCCAGGAATTGAACCAGAGACTCCTGCATTGCAGGTGGACTCTTTACCAGCTGAGCTACCATATATGCTTTTCTAGTTGCAGAAAGTCCTTCCCAAAACAGTGGAAAATGAAATAACCTAAAAATTAAGTCTTGTGAAACCAGTGCTTCCCTGGGACAGATTAGATGTGGAGTTTTATGTGGGATTCTGTATTCAGTTTATTTTGGAGTTCTGGCTACATTCAGCTTAGATTTTTCAGTGCCATATTAGTTACATAACAGTGCTATTCATAATTAACTTTTGATGTCTCATCTAGAATAAAAGGACAGTGTTTATTTCCTTTGAAAGAAAAGTTCAGATTAGCAGCATAATCCATAGTCCTTGTATGGTTTCTCTCTGATGTACCTCCCATTTGAGTATGAATTGGAAATGAGACATTTATAAGGGTCTTGTATCCTAGACTGGAGTTTCTACCATCATCAGAATGCACAGTTGCACTACTATAGGTTCAACATAATATCTTTCACCTCTGACAAAATAAACTGTTCAAACCTTTTAAAACTGTTAGTCCGCAGTCCACAGGACTAGAGTTCAAGGAACATGTCTGTTTTCTTTGCTGCTTACCAAGTGCCTGACAGACACATTTACCTACCAGCATGGACATTTAATATTTGTTGAACATAACGGACAATTTTGCATATTGGCTGTTCTTGAGTAAATCAAATTTCTGCCGGATCTATCATAGCTTTAGTCCTATTAAATACCATTATAAAAACATGAACAGAGTGGTTTAAGATGATATAAGTATGTAGTGAACACTGTAATGGTTCGTCATCCTCCTCCCTAGTATTGTTTTGTAATCTGGTGACAGGAACAGGAAATGTGCTACGTGAGGGACTCAGGAAAGCGAGAATGAGTTGTATATGACACTGCCACCTACTAGCTGTGTGATCTTGGTTTTTAACTTTTGAAGTGGGCCTGCTGCACCATGGTAATGTGAAAAGATGGGGAAGGTAATCTTAATAATCTGAACAAAAAATGACTTGAGGTAACCGACCAGACATTCAATATTTTAGAGGGGGGAGAGAAATAACAGACATTGAGACAGATTTTTTAAGTTTAATGAAAGGAAAGGAAGATGGTTATCTCTCAGAGACTGACAATGTACTAGTGGCTAGAGAGAGAAACATTTGTTTAAACATTTCTTTTCAAATGTTAGTTAAGACTTTTAGAAAATTTTAGATTCTTAACATACCAATGTCAGACATGGTTCAAGTTTGCACTACAAGGACTGTAAAGTGAAAAAAAAAAGGAAGTATTTTAAAATGTCTATCAAATACCTAAAGTACATTAATGCCCACAAGTGTGTATTATTAGTGAGTTAGGCAGAGAAAAGCCTTTTCCAAGTTCAGGTGAGGTGTTATGTAAGAATATAAAGTTTGAAAATTCTAGGACAAAAAATCAAATTATTGTACCTTGGTTACATTTTTAAGTTCAAGAGAAACTCTCCTGTACCAAATTTTTAAATGTGCACAATGTGGAAAAAACTATAAGCAGCTTGCTATATCAACCCTCATACCTTTGTCCTAAGGCTAACACATACACCAATCAGTTATGAAGTAACAACTGTTTAATTATATATTCCATGATGAAAGAAATTTTTACTGGAAAGGAAGATGGTGTTTTTGTTTTTCCCAAGCCCAAATTTTGAATTTCCAACTATCTACTGTTGCTTGCCCTTTCTCTGTATGTCCTACTTAAAATTAAAACTCAACATGAACCTCTTTCCCCACTAAAACCTGCTCCCTGTCCTAGCATGCCCATCCTCCCAGTAATCCACATTTAACTCTGGGAGCCACTGTAAACTACACTGACAAATTCGACAGGTATGAAAGTTGATATATATATACACTATGCTATAGCATGTTTCTTCTCAGGAACCCTTTACATTCTTAAAAATTCAGGGCCCCAAGTAGCTTTGTTTACCAGTATCTTACCATATTAGATTAAAATGAGAAAAAAAGATTTCAGTAACAAATAACATTTTCATAGAAGAAACTATTTTCCACAAAGATTGGCAATGTTGTGTATTTTTGTAATTCAGTTCTCTGAAATTTCTGCCTTAAGAGAAGGGGCTATTAGAAGCTGGATTTTTACCTCCTGCGTTCAGTTGGTTGAAATGTTACTTATTTGCAATTTCGTTATTTTATGTATTGCCCATGTAGAAATTACTGGCTCACCTCAGTTATAGAAATATTCCAAGTGTTGGCCCAGCTTATTACATAGTAGCTAAAATCATTACATTAAAAAAACACTAAGTACCAAAAAGATGTCAAGCTCCTTTAAGTTTTCCAAAAGTTCTACTTTTCACTTCCAAATTTGAAATTTCATCATTGATAACTGCTGTCAGTTGTTCTCCCTGAAAAAAAGCTCACCTCCATCATACTCAGAAAAATGTCTGCCAAACAGCCAACTCTGACAACAAAAATTTGACAGTCATTCTTTTGAGTAAAATTGGTGTTCTAAGAAAACAGGAGCTAATTCAGCATGCAGTTCAATTGCATATTTTTTCTTGAGACAACCAGAGTACTTTAGCATGTAGCAGAAGCACCACATGTAAACTTTCCATTTCATAACTTATGTTTTTGGCCCAGATTTAAATAAATTTACTGTTTTCACAAGGACATCATTAAATGAAACATGAAACTCTGACCACTACGCTGCAAATGGGTGGCAGTAAAGAATGACTGCTAGTTTGGTGCCACTGTATTTTGCCAAATGCTAGCAGTTTTAACCACCTTTGCTTTTCAACATTAGTGAAAATATCAGAATAAACAGATTTTAAAGTTATTCAACACTTTGTCTTAGAAATGTTGTGTTTATTGTGCAGCACGTAGGACAGTCTGACGCTGCTGCTGACAACTAAAAGCAAAAAGCAAGCACAGCCATGTTTGTAGATTCATCCACTGTAAGGCGTTAAGTATATTTCTATGGATGAGATATTCACACACTTCATTCATGTCTGACCACAAATCTTACACTGCATTGTTAAACAGTAGCATTACCATGATTTCTTATTTTTCATCCCACACATATTCAGGAGCATCAGCTATCTGTAAAGTTTCTCTACTACCATGTATGTACGTTCCTTCAGCCAATGCCATATAGTAACTTGTCCTTTAATATACTTCAGTAGATTTTTATTATAGTTTTTTTGGAATCTATTCTCCCTCAGACCACTGAAATATTAATCTTTTTAGCATTTTCAGACATAGATGGTATAGTTGTGGGTTGAACATGTAGTCTTACAACCAGTCTTTTAAGCCAATGATTCATTCTTAAATTAAGAAAAATATAAATTGGTTTATTTTGAGAAAATTTATATTCTAAAATTGTAATTCAATATAAAAGTTTATAAATTGTGAGAAAATATTTAAAACCTTATTTCACAACAAGACAACAGAATGTATTCATGTTCATGCTTAGGCACAAAGTCTACAGGATTTTATAACTACATAATACTGAGGTTTGCTGGGATTTTGAAGGCATAACCTAAAGAGTGAGTTCATACTTAAACCTACCACCTTAGGAAATTATGGAAAACTGAAGAATATACAGCACCATTCAGTTAACATCAGTGATGACATCACCACATATCATGTAGCCTCTACGCACTTGTGAGAATAAGTTATAAAGGTTAATGAGTTGAAAAGGTTGTTTCATTTTAGTATAGTATATCTGCTACATACAAATGAGTTTCATTCGGAGAGCACACTGGTGAGTCTAATTTGTTCCTAAGTATAACAAAGTTAGCCTAGGTACCTAACTAACACAATTGACTATATCGTACTATACTGTAACAGGTTTATAATACTTTTCACAGAAACATTAATACATAAACATTTTTAATCTTACAATACAGTACCCTGAAAAGTACAATAATATAGTACAAAGGCTGGCATAAAGGCATCGAGGGAACAGGCAAGAGTTACTGACTGGAGCGGGGAGAGGAGGTGGGAGATAGTCGAGTTGAAGGTTATCAGCAATAGGAGATGGAAAGCAAGCTGCAATTTCTCTCACACCTGACCTGGATGGCACAAGTTGTTTCCTTGCTGGATTCAATTCTATCTGAATAGCACAGATTCTGGGATTCTGGTTCTTCGCTGGATTCAATTCTATCTACCCTTTTGAATACCTAATCCAGTGATGTCTGGGTAGTAGCTCTTTTTTTCTCATCAGAGATGACACAATAGCTTTGGATTGCATTCACAGTTGCTGCAACCTCTATGTACTGGTCTACATTTGGATCCTGTGTCTCAAAGAGTAACAGTGCCTCCTCAAAGAAAACCCCTACATCGTGACACTGTACATGAGACATATGAACTAACTTACATGAATGGAGAGAAAGTTTGCAACTTGAAGGTTCATATGTAAGGGACTTAACTGTATTACGAAAAGTTTTGACCCTGAAGACCTCCATTTACTTAGGCAACAGGGATACAGCCAAAAACAAGCGAAGTCATGCCCTGAAGGAGCAAGCTAAAGAAGTATGCGGAAAACACCCCAATTAATAATTATGATTGTGAGAAATGCTATGACAGCATTCAGTTGGGGAACCCAATATACTGGAGTTAAGGCATCATGGAAGGCTTCCTTGAGAAAGGAATGTGTTGAGACTATTCTTTTCAGTGACTGACATTTAGCTAGTCCAAGTCTGTCTTTCCATCTTGACCGCTACCACTGTATATAAAACCTCATCATTTCCTGTTTGGACTACTATAAAAGAACCTAAGTGGTCTCTAAAAGTGGTCTCTTAGGTTCTAAAGTGGTCTCTCTGCCTTTAACCCTACAGCCTATCCTGTATGTGCACCTAGATTAAATTTTCTAAAAGACTGTTTCCATCAGAAAAGACAGTACCCTAAATTGGTAGTAATAGCTAAGCAAATCAGACCAGAGTTTGGATCTCTGTTGCTGCTGCTGCTAAGTCGCTTCAGTCGTGTCCGACTCTGTGTGACCCCAGAGACGGCAGCCCACCAGGCTCCCCCGTCCCTGGGATTCTCCAGGCAAGAACACTGGAGTGGGTTGCCATTTCCTCCTCCAATGCATGAAAGTGAAAAGTGAAAGGGAAGTCGCTCAGTCGTGTCTGACTCTTAGCGACCCCATGGACTGCGGCCCACCAGACTCCTCCATCCATGGGATTTTCCAGGCAAGAGTACTGGAGTGCGGTGCCATTGCCTTCCCTGGTCCTTAATAAATTGCTATGTCTATAGGAAAGTTGTTCAGTCTCTTTGCAATCTAAAGTACCAGACTTCTGGGACATGACCTAACGATGTATTCTATAATTAAGGTTGGCCTATGAACTTCCCTGGTTGGTCCGGTGTTAAGACTCTGTGCTCCCAATATTTGGTGAATTAAAATCTCACATGCTGCCTAAAACAAACTAGTCTTACCCTCCTGATGCTGATCCCTATCACATTTTGGATTAACAGTTGCAAACCATAATTTACCATACCTCTTCTGTGCACAAAAAAATATGATAGAAACATTTATGTTCAAATTTTATAAATCTTTTAAAAAATTAAGAGCACTTACAAAACCTTCAATTCTCTCATGCAAGTATGTTTTCATTCTACTCATTTTTTGTCCTAGGAGTTTAAGAAATAATATGGCTCTACTTCAAAAGGAGCTAAGTAGTGGGTTTGTTTAAAAAATTGTAATGAAAGTCTAAGGAAGTCAAGCACAGGAAGAGGCTAAGTGCAAGGGTTTGTACAGGAAACCCAAGGAAGAGCTAAATGGCCGACAAATGTATTCAGAGACCGTGAGGCATCAGTTTCCTTTATGAATAGAATATTAGGTAATTTGGGTTAAGTTTCTCCGTAAAAAAAGCATTGTTTCTGTGGACTTAAAACTCTATCTGAAAATCAATTTCACATATAAGTCAATAAAATCAACATTTATTGAGTACTCAGCTCTAGGTTCAGGCACCGCGGAATCAAAAACAAATCCATATCCTTGAGGAATGCATGTAGTGGGAAAATAGACAAAAAAGGAAACTTCTTTCTCAAAAAAAAAAAAATTTACTTGGAATAGTTTAACATTCCTTCTAAAATAAAAACAAAACAATCTGACCTATAAGCTTCTGAAACTACTAAAGACAGGCATACTGTAGTCCCACAGGACTGTATTTATAGTGTGATTTCCAGCCTACCAACATCAGAAGGATATAAAAGACACAGAATTCTAATGCCCCCCACCAATCTTAACTGAATTCAGAATCTCTGGGTGTGAGACTGGGAGTCTGCATTAAATAGCAAGCCAATTATGTGCACTTCTCACATTTTAAGGAAAAGTTTTAAGTTAAAAAATTTCCCTTTTAAAGTCCTATTCCTCACTAAACTTCTGTCATCATTATTTTAATGAAATCCCACTTTCCTAAAATTCATGATGTATTATTTTTTGAAACTCAAAACACATCAACACTTGCTTTCTCAACATTGTCCAAGGCAGGTTTATCTTTAGAAATGGTTTTCTGGATTTAGCTGTCAGGAAATGGCAGCCTGAAAAATCCCATGGATATCGAAGCCTGGTGGGCTACAGTCTACAGGGTTGCAAAGAGTCAGACATCACTGAGCAACTGAGCACGAGAAGAATACAAATAGGTATTGGGTTGGCCAAAAAGTTTATTTGGGTTTTTCCATATCATACGGAAAGCCCAGATGAACTTTTTGGTCAATCCAGTATTAAAACCTGCCAACCAACCAACCTGGCAGGAGTCAGGGGTGGAGTGGGAGGAACTTAAATGTGCCAGAGGTTCCTTACTGCTCTGTATGAAGAGAAAATTATCAATGTCCATATAAAGATTGAAGGCAGGAGAAGGGGATGACAGAGGACGAGATGGTTGAATGGCATCACCGACTCAATGGACAAGAGTCTGAGCAAGCTCCCAGAGATGGTGAAGGGCAGGGAAGCCTCGTGTGGGGCAGTGCATGGGATGGCAAAGAGTTGGACAGTACTGAGTGAGTGAACAACATTAAGTATTCTGCAATCCACAGTCTGTAGCTAGAGCCTCACTGTCCACAGCAGTAATTTAAATTATATAAAATTTAAAATTCAGTTCCTTAGTCACAACTGCCACATGTCCAGGGCTCAAGAATAATGTATGGTTAGTGGCCATCATGTCAGATAGCACACTACAGAACATTTCCATCACTGCAGAATCTTCTACTGGACAGTGCTAATCTAGAACACTAGCAAGCACACAAAAAAGTATTAACAGAGGACAATCTATCAAACCTTATAAAGACGTCTACAAGTCACTCATTCCGTTTTATTTAAGGTTGGCTAGCCATCAAGAAATACACTAGGAACTTAGGTACAACACTCAACAAGCAGCTCAGAATAGCTAAGATAATTTAAATAAGCACTGACAACCACCTGAGAAGTGCTATGATTCAACCTGCTATGTATGGGACCAAGAGAAAGGGGATTCTAGCTTAAAGCATAGACCACAGAAGGCAAGATCATAGGGGAGATGATATTTGAGTTTTAATAGTCTTTATTGGAAGGGTAAGGACTATCAAGGGTAGCATTCCAGGAGGAACCACCCCTACAAAGAGGTCCAATAATATTGTTTGGGTGTGTATGTGGAAAACTGTCACAAACAAAAAGGCTGTTAAGGTGAGGTTAGTCCATTGAGGGACCTTGTACATCACATTTGTGATGATGGAACGCATCCTGTCAGTAGTTACCAGGCAGTGAAGGAGTTGGATCGGTTACTTCCATGCTGTTATCTTTGTATGAGAACTACTGTCCTGGACACATATGAAAGTTGTATCAGCAGATATCAGAGACAAGAGATCCTAGTTCGAAGGATATTAGCCTTATGGCAACTGAGCTTGATTACTAACTCATAAGCATATCAATGAAAATGGGTTGAAAGGTATTCTAAGGATATAAAAGAGATGTTGCTGAACCTCACGTCCGGTTCTCAGCAAAGCAGTCGTCAAGATCATCTGGACTATTAAGAGGGTCAGTAGAATCCCAGCTGAGGTTAAAAAATTAAATGAAAATCAAGGTAAAGACTCCAGAATATCCATAAAAGAGGAATAAATGCATTTCTGGGCAAGAGTGAAGCCTATGCTCGAGCTGGGTAGCCTTAATTGGTGGTGAAACCTGTCTGGTTTCATGACTCACCGGGATACCAAAAACAGGAGAGGAGAAAGCCAATGGTATGACTGGGACAAGATGAGCAAGTGTAACAAACAGAAAATGGGCTGAAAGTATGAGTGAGAGTTGCTAAAAGGCCTGACTCTGAGAATGCAAGGGTGGGGAATTAAATTTTTAAGATCTAATCTAAAATGCTCTGTTTTGGCGGTGTAGCAACGGTCTCAAATGGGGAACTCAAGAGAGCATGCCTTTAACCTATTTCTCAACTGTCTCAAATGGGGAGAGTATAAAATTCAGGAGATCAAGCTTTTAACCTCTCTCTCAATCTCCTGGAAAATATGCAACAAAAGGATGTTAAGAAGTAGTAACTCGCAGTCTCGCTGCATAAAATAAGTCCTAGGTGTTGCCTGGACTTCATTTCACTCCACCACCCCATTATAATTATTTTGTGACACAAACTCAAGCCTGTGGGAAGATAAAAGAAATTGGGTTCGTCCTCTAAGTCTTATACCTGCTCGATCCCCTGCAGGACAACGCCCAGGAATAAGGTTAAGCCTGGGCAAAAGAATCCCGCCCATAATCGAGACTCGACATGGAGGCGATGACGAGATCGCGGGGGAGGGAGGGATTCTTCTAGGCCCAGGGCGGTCCTTAGGAGACAGGAGGCAGCAGAGAACTCCCATAAAGGTATTGCGGCACTCCCCTCCCCCTGCTGAGAAGGGTGCGGCCTTCTCTCCGCCTCCTCCACTGCAGCCACCTCAGGATTGCAGCTCGCGCCGATTTTTGGAGAACATGCACCTCCCACCCACAAGCCAGCGGCACCGACCCCCACTCCTCCCTTCAGGCCCACGGGTCCAGGAGCAGGTCGGGCTAGTCTTGTCCTTCAGGCAGCGGGCGCCCAGGGCGGAGCCGCAATCGCCACCACCCAGAATCCTCGGCCCGGTAGTCCGCCCCCACCTCCAGCGCGCGCTTCCTGCCACGTTGCGCAGGGGCGCGGGGCCAGACACTGCGGCGCTGGGTCTCGGGGAGGATCGTACCAACGACCGCCTCCCCGCCGACCCGCGCAGTGGTTTCGCTCATTTGGGACCCGAGCCAATAACAAGGGGCCGTTCCCTGAGCTTCAGCAGCCAATCAGATGCCGAAGCCAAGCAGGCGGCGGGTAAACCGACTCCCCCGAAGGAAGGGGAGGGTGGTAGGACGCCCGCGCGAAGCCACTTTCACTGACCCTCCCTTCCCACCCCCACCCCTACCTCCCCGTGGGAGGCCGACCGCGCCTGCTCATCCAAGTCTCTCTCCACCCTACCTACCTAAGCACCCACCCAGTGGGCAATGCGAGAGTCCCTAGGCGGCTGCGCACTCCCGAGGCTGTAACTGACAGGCGTTTTACTCCAACCAAAACACGCCATTTGTGTTTTCACACACGGCGGGAGCAGCAGCAACCAATCAGTGACAAGATAAGAGCCGGAAGCGCTCCTCCCTCTGCAGGAGCAATGGCTCCGTCCGGATTCGAGCCTTTTCCGCTCCCTTCTCCCTCCCCCTTCGGTTGCCGCAAGGCGGGCCGCACTCCCGCCTGCCTCTGACCACCTCTCTCCCTTTCAGCGTAACAAACGCTATGCTCCCCTCTTCCCACCGGGGAAAGCGACCCCCAGGTACCGGCCAGACGACCTCAGCCACCCATCCCCCCACCAATCCGCCGGACCCCCTCCCACCAGAGTTCCGCTCCCCTACCTAGCCGAGGCTCTCTGAGGAGCCGGAGCTCCAGAGCACAGCCTCTTCTCTAGGTGGCCCCGGCGGCTTCCGCTGATTGGCAGCGAGTTGGCCAATGGGTGCGGGGCGGTGGGCGGAGGGGCCAATGGCGCGGCGGGAGGGGGCGTGTCCCGGGTGCCCCTGGCGCCGGCGCTGGGAATCCCCGTGCGGTCAGTGGCGTTTCCGCTCGGGCAGCGGGCTGAGTGAGCTGCTACCGCCGCCGCCGCCGCCGGGGGAGGGGCGGCCGCCGCCCGCCTGCGCTCAGAGACTCACGCAGCCCCAGTCCCGCCAGTCCGCCAACACTGTAGTGCCGGCCCCCCTCCTTCCCTGGCCCTTCCCCCTCCCCGCCTTTGGCTCGCTCCGCCTTTCTGCCCCCCACCCCCACCTCACGGGCACGGGCCATTCCCGGCCAGGAAACGCCGTGGCGCCGCGTTGGGCCTAACTCGAGTCCTGCTGCCTCCCGGGAGTGCCGTGCGCCGCAGCCCGGGCCCAGGCCTGGGACAAGGTAAGGGTCCAACAGAAAAGAGAGACCTACCCTCACGACCGGGCCCCGGGGGAGGGAAGGGTCACCTCCTCCGTCTCCCCGCGCTTGCTCTCGGGACGTGGGCCTGGCCCTCCCCAGGCTCTCAGTAGGAGGATGTTGCCCCTTCTCATCCCCCTCGCCGCCCCCTACACACCGTTGCACCCCTTTCCCAGGCGGAGAGGCCCCATCCGTAATCTCGTCGACCCCACTACCCTTTTCACGTCTTTCCTGGGTCAGGACGCTTCCCCTCCCCCCACGCCTCTTCACCCCTTTTCCCGGGAACTGCCTACTCCACGTTTACCTTTTACTTGAGGATAGGCCTCTCACTGCTCTCCTCTCAAAATACACAGGCACACTTTTTTTCCCCTCCCCAAACGCCACCCCCACCCCCGTTCGCGCGGCCTTGTGACAACTCTGATCCCTCTCGGGGGGGCTTCGATCTCCCCACCCCACCCCCGAATGTTCCTGGACGCCTTCCCCCTCGTCCTGGGGTCCCCATCGCAATGATTGCTTCGTTTCCCACACTAAGGACATTACCTTCGCCACCCCCACCTCACATTCTTGGGCTCTCAGTGGCGTAAGCCCCAGAATATCTGAGATGGCCTCACTGAATTTGTAGGGTTCTAGCTTGGAGTTGAGCCAGATTGTGTCGTTTTCCCTGCCTTGGGCGTGGAGAGCGATCGTTTGCGAACGTCTTTAAAGGCAGAAAAATGTAGCCTTTATCAATTCTCTTTCCCTCTGCGTGGAAGCCAGGGATGCGAAGTGAATGGTGGTGAGAAAAAGCCCTGGTTTTTAAGTAGGTGAATCGCGTGAGAGGGAAAGTTTCTGTTGGGAAAGCCCCTTCTATGCTAATTTGTTCTACAGAGCTCCTTTGCTCATCTCACTTCTTGGGAATAACTGGTCTTTCCCTTGGATACTGATGCTGCAGCCAGCTCTGCTGGTCTGGGTCAGGGGTGCGTGTATGACCTGCATTTTCTGCTTTCTCATGTTACTTGTGCAATGTGTTCACCACTAACTCATTTCTTGCCCAGACCTCTGGGTTGCATTGGGCTTTGTCTATACTTGGTTTATTTTTCCAGTTTTCCCCGTTCTCATAGTACTAAAAGAATCCCCAGGTTCTCTGCAAATTTCCTTTATCCCTTGATGAAACGAGTTGCATTTAAATGACATATTTATGACCAAGGTCATATTAACATTTTTGTTGGGCAGATGTTACATATTACATAGCAATACTGTGACTAGGGTGGATCCAGCTGAGTTGAGTGTTAAGAGCTTTTCAATAGAATGTGTACCCCCTATTTGGGAAATTTTCTTGATTAGTTTTATATCAGTGTTTGTAGGTCACTCTGAGAGGAAAATTATAAGTGGTAATTTGAGGTGTGTGGAATCTGAGCTAGTAAACCTCACCTTTTCAGAGGTTTCTGGGCCTGTTGGAGGACAGGAAATTTTTTTATTAGATTTCTGCCGGTTTTTTCAGGAGGATCATTAGTTTTCTTCTATAGCCAAAAATTCTGGCTCGTTATGGGATTAGAATCTTTTAAGGTTTACTCAGGATGTCACTATGTAGAAAAATGATTATGTCCTTTGGTAGGACACAACACAAGCTTCTTTCTTTAACTGCAAATTTAAATTTGAGTGTAAAGAGAATGTTTAGCAAATTGGCCTTTTAAAGACTAAAGGTTAATCTTCACTCCTAAATTGGTGCCTTATTGAGTGTATATTTGGAATTTGGTAAATGTTGATTTTTCTAATAAAAAGCCACAGTTAAAACTAAAAGGGTGACCTTAGGATTGTTTCTTTCTAAAGGCATAATTCCAGCCCTTCTGGCATGGAGCACTGGTCCAAAAAAAAAAGAATGTGTAAGGAGTGGGGGTGGGGTAAGAAGAAGGTTGTTCCTTTGGGTTGGATCACAGGGGTGAGTATACAAGGCAGCAGCAGCTGCTGGCTCTGGAGCTCTGGTTGCTACGTGAGAAGCTTGAGTAGTGCTGGCTGCTGTCTCCAGGGAAGGACAGCAGTGCAGCGTCCATTAATGCTGTTGGCTGCAGGGAGCTGCACTTAGGCAATGGCTGCTTCAGGGCTAAGACGGAAACCTTGCTTTCCTGGGAATTTTCACTGCTGTGCTGGTTTGCATTTTATTGGTGGGGAGATGAGAATTAGCAATTCATAACCTTCTACCCATTTATGGATATCAGCATTTGGAAACTGGATCGTAGTTAAAGACTTTTATGTTTGGTTTTTGTGGCAGATTTTTGATTTTAATCTTGGGATTTTGCTTGGATAGGACCAGAAGTTCCATTTGAGTCCTAATTTTTCAATCCTTTTAAAACCAAGGTAATAAGAATTTAAGGATCTTCCTGAGAACCAGAATGGGGAAAATAACAGTTGATTTTTCTGCAGCTGGCATGTTTTCCTCCATCTTTTTAATCATTAAATCAATTTTAATACTTTATTTGTACGGCTTCTTCCTTCCAGTTGTTAGACCATACTTACCTTATTGAACAGATGCTTTTGCTAAACATTTTACTATATTTAGGGTCTTAAACTCTAGAAACAACTGTCCTTTGCAGAATAATTTCTATATATAAATATCAAGTATTTTCTTATTTTCTGTTAGTAAGTAATAGATTTCTCCAAATTAGATTATTTCTTTAGAATTTGACCTGTGATATTGATTAATTATGTGTTGCGTATAGTTGTCTAACATCACAAGGATGTATATGTTTGACAGTGATCCATCTGAAATATGACAGACCAGAAGGAATACTCAGAAATTGAATAAACCTAGTATACAGGATACTTGAGATGATAGCCTCTAGGCCCTTTATGTAGTCTGTCTTCTTCCACGGTTTCCACAGTTTAGGAAGATCTCTGATCAAGCAGAACAGTTTGTTGAGTATGGAAGTACTTGAAGGAGAATCACCAGCCCCATATACCATCAGTTACATCCAATATTTAACAGATGCCCGTTATTGTCTCCCCCTAAGACTCATGCATCCTACATATATATATTTTTTTACTTCAGAATTTTAGTATGTTCAGTTTTGTGTAAATGAACCCAGTCATCTGTAATGTGTAGTATGACTCTGGCGTTTGTGGCGGGAACCAGAAAGAATGGAAATGAGTTTTGTCATTCACAAATGTTGCTTGCATTGTCTTTCAGTGTTGCAGGGGGACTAATGAAACAGAACCTTTAATGGATAACGTTTTAGGTGGTTCTAATTCTTATTACTATCACATATAAAAGATGCCATATCAGATAAGTATGGTGTCACTCATACTGGCTGTTTAACATAGATACAAATGTCTTTAAGTTGTCTTTCATATAATATGAAAGCTACCTTATAAAATAATTGCTTTTAACTTGTATTTCCTGTTCGGAATCCCTTTGAGATCTAATATAAGATCATTTCCTTAAGAGCATAGAGGGCCTTTTCATAGAATTTCTTTAACCAGCATGTTTGAAATTTTTACTGTCTTCTGATAGTGTTTTGTGTCCAGAAATGTACATACTTTTTGGACTTATTTTGGCCTTTCTGGAGGAGGATGGCCACTTCATTTTTTCCCTTTGGACAGGAAAATAATATTGTTCAAAATGCAGATGTGCAGACAACCACTTTTACTTTATCCTCTTCATATTCAAGTAATTTATGAAATATTGGGCAAAAGCTAAGGACAGTCAGTGATTGTTGGATACATCTTACCAGTGAAAAAGTGGATCGTGAATAAAATAAAGTTTTCTTATTTTTTGTTATTTAGGACAAACGAAACTTCAACTCTGCAAAATTGTGAAATAATATATATTTAGTAATACAACTGATGGTTATTTGTAAAAAGAAAAAAAATTCTTTCAGTCACTCCTCAAAGTATAATGTACCTATGATAAATAACGATTGACACCATTCCTTGCTGCCAAAAATTCCAAAGTATGTGGTGAAATGGCATTTTTAACCTTTCTGTTGATGCAGTGACTTCTCTTGTGGTGAAGATTCAGGGTAGTTCATGAGAGGTTAACAGAATATCATTTCTTTAATTTCTCAGTACATACATTGTTTAATCAGTTAGTCTTATGAAAAATGTTGTGTTGTATATTCATTCTGAATTGAGTAGATACCCCATAGCTTGGTTGGGGGGGCAGTGTGTTGGAAAGCATTGCTTTAGAGAATTCTTATTCTGACAGTATATGAAACTCCTAACACTTATGAAGAGAAGTATAAGAGATAAAAGGAACAATGAAGCAGAATCTCTGTCTACTTTATATCCGCTCTCACCAAGCAAGGAATTTGTAATCCCATCCTGCCTCACTCAGTTTTTCCATCATATTGATTTACATCTCAGGGAGAGATGTAAGGGTCACTTTAAGTATCTTTGACATAAAGACAGGGATAAGGAATTTCCTGCTTATTGGAATAATGTCTTAGTTTTTTAAAACACTACGATTATTGGATGTCTTTATCTGATATATGTGTCTTGATAGGATCTTACCGATATCTGTGCTCTTCTGTCTTCTCTTGAAGTATGAACATTCTCAAGAGTTTTGATGGCAGATTGAAGTAGTAATCATTTCCTTAGCCGTGTTAGTCATGTATATACACCTAGAGCTGAGGCTACTCCTTGGCCTGTGTTACGAATCACAGAAAAAGCAGTAGATGTAGGACTTTACTCAGAATGTCTCTGTCTGGGGAGTCAAGTTTCTGATGTGCTACCTAGTTGAGGGAAAATGCAGAATTCCTCGCTGTGCTGTTTGAAAAATAGATGGAAGGATGGGAGGAGCCAGAGACGTCTGCAGCAGGACTTGGTCTGAGTAGAAAAGGAAGATTTTTGTTTCAAATTGCCAGCTGCTTATGGCAAACTGACTCGCTTATTATGCCTCTAGTTGGCCTGTCAATATGGCCAAACAGCTAGATAAGTGCAGGGCAGGACAAAGGGCTCTTTGCACAGCAGGGAGGCAGTGCTGGTGGGGGAGGGGTAGGAGGTGGGAAAGGCAGGAGGAGGAGGTTCTTTTCCCTGGGAGATGATTCAGTTTGGCTTACAGTTAAAGAAAACATTTATAGTTCCTACTCAAGCGTTGAATTTGTGCCAACCATATAATGGTAACCCCAAATTTAGTATATCCCTGAATGTCTGGTAGGAACCCATCCCTTCCTCCAAGGAAAAATGAAATCTTAAAGCTTTGTATCCCCCTAAATTCAAATCACCTCCCCAGTAGACCAGTTCTAGAGCATCTGACTGTTGAATTCTCATTTAAAAATAGGAAAGAATATTGTATCTGAATAAAACCTTTATATTTCAGTATGTATATTGTCCATATTTGATTATTGGGTTAGACCAGAATAGTAGAATGATTTGTTTCCCTTTGTAAAATAGTTACATATTGTTAGCTGCAATTTTATATCAGTGTTATGAAGAGCAGGCTTCAGCATTCAAGTGTTGGGTTGCCATCATGTAAAATGTTAACTAAAGAAAGGCTGCTTATTATTTCAGTCTCTTCGCTACTTCCTGGACAACCTGATATTCCCTGGAGATTACCCAACCTCCCTTTTAGGTTAGGCACAACCTTATTTGATACGTAAGTGCTCAGCTCCCAGCTGCAAGTGGGGTGGTTGCATCTAGCTTATTAGAATTAATAATCACAGAGTTGGAAGAGATCTGACATTATTCCTTTATACGAAATCATAATGAAATAATTCAAAGTTTGTGTAAGTTTGCATTAAAATGTTAAAAGGATCAATGTCCTGAACAGTATTTATAGTTACTTTTAAAATGTTGAACAGTGCATGTGTGCCTATTCTTTTTGTTTGGTTGGGTTTTTTGTGCCAGTTGTTGTTAAAAAACCAAAATATTGAAGAATTGCATTTACAGACAAGTTAGACAGCAATTATTTTGATTGCAAAAGGATTCCTACATTAAAAAAAATATATGCTGAAATTCTTTTAAATAAATGCTTAATATATTTTCCGAGAATTTGATTTTTAGACATAATTGATTTGAACTCAGTTTTCTAAGAGTACTTCTGTTGCTTGAATTGAGATACAACCTGCATTGCAATGTTACTAAACCAGACTTAGAGTTTTCCCTTATATCCAGACTGCAGGCGATAACAGAGGAAACTGGAGTGTTAACTTGTTTTTTCTTATGGATTTAGAGCTTGTGGCTGTTAGCAAAGAAGAGGTGTTTTAACTCAACAGAATAATTAAAAATATCTTTAATGCACATTTTAATAGTAAGCAAGCCTGACCATGTTTTGTGTCTTCTCCCTTAGTAAAAGAAATATAAATGTGTTACCCACTTACCATATTTTTATGCACAGTGGTCTTGGCAGTAATGATATATTTTGACCTGAAAAAGGAAATTTGAGTGACTAATTATTCCCATTAGACTATTTTTCATGAAATAGTATCAACATTAACATGAGATTTAGTGGGCTGCATTTTATATTATTATAGAAATTTAGGGTAGTCGTTTCTTCTCTTTAAAGTTCATTCACATGGATTATTTCCATAGGTTTGTGTGACTAAAATAGAAGCCACCTAGTTCAAACCCTGGCCTCCATTTCAGACAGTTTCCTCTACATGTCCTGAGACTAACATTGCCAGCACTAGGATAAGCGTCTTTTGTGCATATACATGTGCATGTACACGCACACAGGAATGTGCACTCCACTTTCCAGGTAACTAGAAATCTCGTCATCCTGGCTTCTAGTACTCCTATTACCTGAATCTTGCCAGAGTCCCTAAAAAGTTCCTGGCAAAAGTGGGGAAGGGGCATGATTTGATCCCACAGGTTTTGATAACTATTTGGCTCCCCAAACAGTTCATCTCATTTGCAATAAGACATAGCCAGCAGTAGGCCAGAATGGAGGTAAAACGCAGCACCGTACCTCTTGTCTGTGCAGCTGCTCCACCTTACTTCCTGCTATTATCCCACAACGCCTCTCCCTAGCAAAAAAATAAAATAGGACAAAGGGGAAAAATTGGGTTGGCAGATATGATTTTTATTATGATTAGATTGTGGGCTTGTTTTTTATGTACTTAAATACAAAGCTTATTTGTCCTATTCTCAAACAATTCTCAAAAGTCCATAGCAAAAGAGATTTTATAACTGAAGTATCTTCTATTCTCTTTCTTGATAAACCATTTCAATTGTTAGCCTTCCGGGGAAAAAAAGATGTTTTTAAGCATACTTGTGTTTTATTGGTTGGTAACACAGTCACTATTAGCACCAAATGCCACCATATTAGCTTGAAGAAAGAAAAGAATTTCTTCTGTAGATAATGTTTGCAGTTTGAATTGGGAGTTACTAATTTGTATAACTCAGATTTATGATAACAGTAAGGTTAAAAAAATTAAACCTTGATGAATCTACCCCTTTGCCTTAGTGGAAGTGGAATTGTTTGAATATAGATTTTTTTTCATCCTTCAGAGCTCTTTCTTCAAGCTGCTAATTTATGTTCTTTAAGCCTTGTTTTTTCCGTACCATCCCCCCATAAGAAATTTTATTGTTTTCTGATGGTGAGATTTTCTCATCCCCAGTCCTGAAATGTGAAGACTCAAGTAAAACCTAGTAATCTAATAAGGCATGTGCACTGCTGAATATAGTAAGAGGATTATTTCATAATTCTTAGAAATTATGATCTAGTTATAATGTTCCAGTATAGTGTTAGCATATTTAATAATGTTGGCTTGTTAATTTTGGTGTATGTCCATATGGATCTCCTTGTTTTATATTCGCACCCATTGTTTGTCATTTTGTTTAAGGTGGTTTTCTTTTTTTTTGTCCCCCCGTCTTTGTGGGTTTTTTTATTTCTGTCCTGTTAGGATCTTTGGCCTGTGTTGAAAAATTCTGTTTTCCTTCCACCAGCCTCTCTGTGTTCCTCAACACATACAATTTGTTTTCTGTCACAGCTCTGTGAAGGAGGATGATCTGCAGTTAATAATCAACTGTTCAGGCATTCTTGATATCAAAGGAAAGTTTTTTTTATGAGGAATAACCTGGAAGGACCTGTTGGCAATTACTCTGCCTTTATGTTACATTTTCCTTCATTGATGTAGGCTGTTGAGAATTGACTTATTTTATAAGAGAAACCAGATAGGAATGGAAGAGCCACAGTTACATATGGTTATTTTGAAAATAAATATTTAATATGATAACATTGGGATAGAATCTAAAAGGCACTTTTAAAAAAAAAAACCTACATTTTCTAAAAACAAAGGTGTTTAATCACCTAAAGTAAAATAAAGAGAAAGACTTTTGAGGCACTGTGATTGATTGCATACTGAACATTTAGATTGCATGCTGTAGCATTAGATTGTTGGATGACATAAACTTTTATTTTCAGCAGACAGATTTATTTATGGCAATTGAAATTTTAATGTTATAACTTAATAAAGAATAAAAGGTTGAAATCATGTCAGTGCACATTTTAGGATGGGGCTAAATTATAGGGCTCCGTGGTAAAGAATTTGCCTTTCAAGCAGAAGATACAGGTTCAATCCCTGGAGAAAGAAATGGCATCCCACTCCAGTATTGCCTGGGAAACCCCATGGACAGAGGAGCTTGGCAGGCTAAGCATGGCATGGGGTCGCAAAGAGTCAGACTACTTAGCAACTAAACAACAACAACAAATTGTACCAAATTGTTTCATATTTTCATATTTAAACTACTTTTATTGGAAAAACTTAACCAAATATTTAAAAAACTGATTAAATGGGATAAAGTATTTAGAGCTTAACAGGTACTCATTTCTTGGTGGCACATATTATATAAGCAATATTAAAACCAGATACTTGCTAAAGATTCTTTTTTAAAAAATTATGCCAACATCCTGTATGAAACTCTGCAGTTACTATAGCCATACCGCTTTAGATTAAGTAGGTGATAATGCCAGTGCTCTTTGGAGCCTGTGCTGGATGAAGTGTTTTTGCTTTTTCTTCCTTACTTTACCCTTAGGCCATTAAGATTTGAAGTGTTGCTACGCATAAGGTATCCATTCATAAATTGAGTAGGAGCCTGATAAGGTCTTGTGTGGAGGTTCATGGGAAGACATGTATTTTTAGAAAAGCAAGGCTCTGGGTAAGTGTAGTTTTCCTCTCATAGTTTATCATGCACAGTTGGTATGAAAAGGAATAGCTGGACGTTTGTAGAATATACTAAGCCCCAAGAGGAGAAGTAAACATATCTAACTTTATGATACAACTGTGCTAGGCAAGAAGGATGAAACAATTTTTTTGTATAGAATACCTTAGCTTTTCTGAACTCTATAATACTAGAAATATGGTTCTTTGGAAAATAGTTAACCCAGAGGATTGAGTTGAATATACTGTGAAAAATGATTTTTTTAATTTAATCTTTTATGGATAGAGTGACCTTATGTCTTGGTTTCCCTGGGACACTCCTGATTTATGTCTCCCAAGTAATTAGTAATGGCACCCTTTTCACTCTCAAAAATGCCCTGGTTTGGGCCATAAATTATATCCTCACCCTAATTATAGAGGATCGTGGGAACTTTCTGTCACTCTGTAGCAATGCAGTTTTTTTGGAGCTCTTCTGATTGTCTTCTTTGCTAGGATTTTTCTGTTTGCTTCTCTGAAATCTCATATTAGGGTCTTCCCTGATAGCTCAGTTGGTAAAGAATCCACCTGCAATGCAGGAGATCCCAGTTTGATTGCTAGGTTGGGAAGATCCGCTGGAGAAGGGATAGGCTACCCACTCCAGTATTCTTGGGCTTCCCTTATGTGTCAGCTGGTAAAGAATCTGCCTGCGATGCCGGAGACCTGGGTTTGATGCCTGGGTTGGGAAGATCCCTTGGAGAAGGGAAAGGCTACCCACTCCAGTATTCTGGCCTGGAGAATTCCATGGACTATGTAGTCCATGGGATCGCAAAGAGTTGGACAGGACTGAGCAACTTTCATTTTCTCTGAACCCCCATTTTCATATGGACAGTTTTAGAATGGAGAAGGAAATGGCAGCCCACTCCAGGATTCTTGCCTGGAGAATCCCATGGACAGAGGAGCCTGGCAGGCTCCATGGGGTCACAAGAGTCAGACATGACTTCGCAATTAAAGAGAGTTTTACAATGCCCTTTTTCTTTTTAGTGGTAGTGAGGAAGGGAATAGATACAGAGTTAATTTTTTGTTATGAAAAATTTCAAATACAACAAAACAGAGGGGAAATAGAAAAAATGGACTCCCTTTGAATTTTAATGAAACCATTCCGTTTGATCAAGATAAGGTCAGTACACTGCACTTGGTTGATAAGTTTGTCTTTCTAATTTATAGGTTCTCTTTTCCTCATATTATACACTTAATGAAATTTATCATTGTGTTGAGTTCTTACTGTTGGATTTTGGAAATTGTGTCTCCATGTTCTACTATTAGATGACCCCCTGTGTAAATTAGAGATTAGATCCATTGCAAGTATACCTCATAATAAAGTACTAGGTACTTCCCTTAAGAGTTACATAATGTCTTCTTGTCTGTGTGATGTTAGGCAGCTGTTCAAGGCCCCAGAGAGTTTCTGTTTGCATAGTTTCTATTAAGATTTACCATACTAGAAATTAAAACAGTATTTTTTAATGTTATTAACTAATTTTAGAATAGCAGTAACAAATCCTGCTGATGTATGTAACATGATTATGAAAAATAACTTTCCAGTTTTTTTAATGGTATTAACATTTAACAAATCTCTTTGGTGATAGAAGACAACTGTTTCTTATAGTTACTTCTGCATTTAATTTGTTGTGATAAATTGTTTTGGTTGACGACTGAAGAAAATCTGGCCTCCCACAGATACATAGTTGAAAAGAAAAAGCCTTTACTTGCTCCTTGAAAGAATCTAAGAACTTCAGAAGTTCTCAAACCACACTTCAAGAAGAACCGGCTTAGATTCTATCACTGCTTATTTTCTGTAATACTCACCCTCGTTAATTATGTGGGTCCCCTAAGATAACAATTTGAATAGGAAAGGCAAAATCAGTGCTTACTTTTTTTCCCCCTTACTTACTAGTTTTCAAGATAATGGGTTGGTAACTTAGCAACCTCTAGAGTTAAGCCAAGAAGAGTCATTATTATTGTGTACTTAGGGTTTTTATACCTGTTTGATATGTTTCAGTCTCTTTCAGTCATTAATGTTGACATTTAAAAATTGTCCCACATTTGGCTGTTAGCTCCAAAGCCTTTTTACTCCTTATCAGTCGTTTCCTGACTTGCATTGATTGATCTGTTGCTTTCTAGTGTGACAAGATGTTCCCGGATCATTTTGTGTATTTCCTGCTCCAAACCTGGACTTAACTCATTTCTTCAAAACTGATTTCTTTTAGTGGGAAATGGTATTTAGAGACCACAGTTTGGGTGTTAGAAGTGTTTCGTGCTCTTGGGTTGGACCTTCTTTCTAGACCACTTCCATGGATAGAACTAAAAAATGGCTTCATCCTTTCCTCTTTTTTTCCTTTTTCGAAATACCAGTTGTTGATACTATGTGGCAGCCTGGATGAGAAGGGATTTGGGGGGAGAATGCATATGTCTGGCTGAGTCCTTTCACTGTTTATCTGAAACTGTTGCAACATTGTCAACTGACTTTACCCCAATACAAAATAAAAAGTTTATAAAAAATAAAATATCAGTTGTTGATATTTGATAATTTTTATTTTGAATTTAGTGCTCCATGATATTTTTATAAATGTAGTCTTTCCCCATGCCCCAAATCTCAGTTTCCACTAACACGCAATGTAATTATCATGCTTTGCCCCACATACACACACAGCAGTTTTAGAATGGCAGGCAATGTGATTACTGGAAAGTGAGTTTGTTTTTGCCCTTAGGATATATCTTTCCAGAGATATACAGTCCAGTCAAATTACAGTGGTTTAAAATCAGTTGGGATAGATCTTTGTGTGGTTATGTCACCAACTTGATAAACAGGTTAATTTGTTGTATTTCACTTTCAGACTTTGCAGGGATTACTTTCTGTTTTATAATTATATAAAATATGGTTTCTAAGTGGAATTTAAAAATCTGAATATACTCAGATCTAGCTTCTAGATTTTTCCCATTGTCTTCTTTTCCCATTCCTATTATGTAAGACTTAACAGATAAATTATGAATGATATTTAAAGTGAGATTTTGTCATGGTACTTCTATTATAACACAAGAAGATTTAAGTTAGTTTATTTACTAAAATTATCTGCTTCTAGATTTTTCAGTAAATGGGAACTTTTAGGCCATAGAAGAGGAATATAGACTTTTTTCTTCTGTTGTCCAGAATTTCTTGACTTAATATAGGCAGTTCAAGATAAAAGACTTCCTTTCTCTGGGAAGAAAGGAAAACTTTCTTTCCCCATTTGGGGCATGGAAAAAGGTTATATTTCTAAAAATATCATATTTGGTAAAAGTTATCAAATACCAACAACTGATATTTTTTTTTTTTTGTAAACTTGTTATTTTGTATTGGGGTAAACATTCTCTCTCTTGAAATGCTAAATCATTTTCCATTTGTCTTTGATGATTTCAGATACTTGAAACCTGACTAGCACTTGGGCCGTTGGTACCACTTGTAATACAGAGATCATCAATACCATTTTTTGAGTAATTCACCCTTAGACCTGAAATTTAAATATTATCTTAGAAAGTATGACATCTGATTTTTAACTTTGTCATTTAAAAGTAAAATTACTTGATTTTATATGTTTTAAGTTAAAAATAAAATTGTTGAAAATCTGAAACCTGCCAAATATTAAAAGTTTTATCCTTTCTAATTATAACACATAAAAGAAGTTACCACATCATTTCAGCAGTCTATTTTACATTCTAGTGTATTTATTTTTGTTGCTAAAATACGTTAAATCAAGATATGCCAAATGGTGACATGATAGTAGTTAAAGGTGTGAGTGTTCTGTGGAGAAGGCAATGGCACCCCACTCCAGTACTCTTGCCTGGAAAATCCTTTGGACGGAGGAGCCTGGTAGGCTGCAGTCCACGGGGTCGCGAAGAGTCAGACATGACTGAGTGACTTCACTTTCACTTTTCACTTTCATGCATTGGAGAAGGAAATGGCAACCCACTCCAGTGTTCTTGCCTGGAGAATCCTAGGGATGGAGAAGCCTGGTGGGCTGCTGTCCGTGGGGTCACACAGAGTCGGACACAACTGAAGCAACTTAGCAGCAGTGGTTCTGCAGTTGGGTAGACCTTGGTTTGGGTTCTAGTTTGTGGGTTTTCTTGCTCTGGCCTTGGACAAGGTTCTCAACTTGGTGAGTTTAATTTTTTGGCTACATAGGAATAGTGCATTTCTCATAAATTAGTTGTGGGCATTACATGAGCTGGTGCATATAAATTGAGGTAGGACACAATGGCTTTTAGAAAAGGAATATCCTATCCATGTTAGCTTTTATTTTGGAAGTTATTATTGTTAGGAATATTTGATCAGTTCTCTAAACTCTCATCTACATCTTAGGATGAGTAATGTAAATATAGCACCTAATTTTCAGGACTCCACTGGTTATATGAAAAGAACAAACTGTTAAAGGAATAATTGATGTCTAGGTAAAATTTGAGGCTTCTGACTACAAATATACCAGTGCTTGCTATATGAATATAATTACATTAAAAATGTTAATAGAGAAGGGACGTTTAAGGAAACAAAGCTTCTTTTCAGGATCCAAGATCCGTTTCAGACGTTAGAAGTTGTTTTATATAAACAACTTATATAGTGACTAAAGTTAAAGGGATTTTTTTTAACTCTGGAGTTTTAAGGTATATCATGAGGCCTTTTTAAGTGCCTTCAGATAAAGCTATATAACAGGTTACTCATCTGGTCAGATGTTTGGGAGATTTTTGTTCTTAAGCTTTATTGAGGTATAATTGACAGGTAAAATTGTGATAAATGTATAGCATACAACTTGATGATTTGATATATGCATAAATTGTGAATGGATTCCAGCAACTAACACTTTTCATTCATCACGTTTACCTTTGTGTGTGTGAGAGAGCGCCTATAAATTCTAATCTCAGCAAGTTTCAGTTTTACAGTGTGTGTTATATTTTAGATCCTTAGACAGCTTTTTCATTGAAAGTTTGTACCCTTTTAGTGGCTTCCCACGGAGAAGGCGATGGCACCCCACTCCAGTACTCTTGCCTGGAAAACCCCATGGACGGAGGAGCCTGGTAGGCTGCAGTCCATGGGGTGATGAAGAGTCGGATACGACTGAGCGACTTCACTTTCACTTTTCACTTTCATGCATTGGAGAAGGAAATGGCAACCCACTCCAGTGTTCTTGCCTGGAGAATCCCAGGGACAAGGGAGCCTGGCGGGCTGCCGTCTATGGGGTCACGCAGAGTTGGACACGACTGAAGCGACTTAGCAGCAGCAGCAGTGGCTTCCCGTTTCTCTTACACTCCTGCCAGCCACCATTCTACACTCTGTTTCTGTGAGTTTTTGTTTCTTTTTCCATAATTCCACGTATAAGCAATGATTTCTCCGTCTTCACTTAGCGTAACGCACTCCAGGTTCCGATGTTGTCAAAAATGACAAGATGCCCTTTTTTATGAATAATGTTCCATTGTAGGTAGGTAAGTAGATAGATACCATGTTTTTTTAATACATTAATCGTTCAGCAGACACTTAGGTTGTTTCCATAACTCGGCTATTGTAAATAATGCCGCAGTGAACGTGAGAGTACAGATAGCTCTTCAGGATAGTGATTTTGTTTCCTTTAGACATAATCCCCAGAAGTGGGATTGCTAAATAAAATGGTAGTTCTACTTTTAATTTCTTGACAGACCACCACATGGTTTTCTGTAGTGGTTGCACCAGTTTACATTCCCACCAACAGTGCGTGGGGGTGCCTTTTTTTTCCACATGTTCATCAGCTTTTGTTATCTCTTGTCTTTTTGATAACAGTCATATCAACATATGTGAAATGATGCCTTACTGAGGTTTTGGTTTGCATTTCCCTGATGATTGGTGATATTGAGGACCTTTTCAAGGATCTGTTGGTCATTTTTCTGATGACAGAGGATGAGATGATTGGATTCCATCACAGACTTGATGGACATGAGTTTGAGCAAGCTCCAGGAGTTGGATGGACAGGGAATCCTGGCATGCTGCAGTCCATGGGGTCACAAAGAGTAGGACACGACTGAGCAACTGAACTGAACTTAGGAAAGTACCTATTCAGGTCCCTTGCTTTTTTAATTTTTTTTTTTACTTGGCCGTGCTGGGTCTTCGTTGTGGCACTCGGGATCCTCAATCTTGTGGCATGCAAGATCCTTGTTGCAGCAAGTGGGATCCAGTTCCCTGACCTGAATTGAACTCAGGACCCCTGCAGTGGAAGTGTGGAGTCTTAGCCACTGGACCACCAAGGAAGCCCCTGCCTATTTTTTAACTGGAATTTTTGTTGTTGTTCTCTTTTGGCTGTTGAGCTGTATGTGTTCCTCAGATGTTTTTTATGTTAACTCCTTACCAGCTGTGTGGTTTGCAAATATTTTCTCCCATTCCATAATACCTTCTTGTTGCGTTGTTGGTTTCTTTTGCTCTGGAGAAGCTTGTAGTTTGTTTTAGTCTCACTTGTTTATTTTTGCTTCTGTTGTCTTGGCCTTTGGTGTCAAATTTTTAAAAATTTCAGGCAGTAAAGAAGATACTGGTACACACATACAATGGAATGTTACTCATCCATAAAAAGGAACAAAATAATGCCATTTACAGCAGCATGGATGGACCTGGAGATTGTCATACAGAGTGAAGTAAGTCAGAAAGAGATGTGTCATATAATACCACTTATATGTGGAACCTAGAAAAATGGTACAAATGAACTGATTTGCAAAGCAGAAATAGTCACATGTAGAAAAACAAACTTACAGTTACCAAGGGGGAAAGGTGGATGAATGGGTGGAATGAATTAGGAGATTGGAATTAATGTGTATGTACTGTGCTATGCCTAGTCGCTCAGTCATGTCCAACTCTTTGTGATGCTGTGGACTGTGGCCCGCCAGGCTCCTCTGTCTGTAGGATTCTCCAGGCAAAAATACTGGAGTGGGTTGCCATCCTCCTCCAGGAGATCTACCCAACCCAGGGAGCAAACCCAGGTCTCATGCATTGCAGGTGGATTCTTTACCATCTGAGCCACCAGAGAAGCCAAGTATGCACTGCTGTATATAAAACAGATAATTAATGAGAACCTACTCTGTAGCAAAGAGAACTCTACTCATTGTTCTGTGGTGACCTAAATGGGAAGAAAATCTAAAGAAGAGTGGATGTATGTATAACTGATTTACTTTGTGGTACAGAAGAAACCACCACAGCATTGTAAAGCAACTATACTCCAATAAGAATTAATTTAAAAAACTTACTGGCAAGATCAGTGTCAAGGAACTTATCCCCTTGTTTCTTCCAGGAGTTATATGGTTTCAGGGTCTCACGTTCATGTCTTTAATACATTTTAAGTAGATTTTTCTGTGTGATATAAGATAGGGGTCTAGTTTCATTCTTTTGCCTGTGGATATTCTGTCTTCCAGACACCATTTATGGTGAAGAGAGATTATCATTTCCTCATTGTGTATTTTTTTAATGAATGAAATTTTAATTACTCACATTTTTATTTTATATTTTAGTTATATGCAAATCAAAAAGCCACTTTTAGTTTCTTTTACAGCTACCATAATTTACAGAAAATATAACACCAAAATGCCATTGTATAAATTTACATTTAAAGTTAAATTCAGACTTAAGCACATTTGTATAGTTAAACTTTTTAAGAAAAATTATTCCATCAGAATCATCAGCTTTAGAAGAACTGATTTATATTTTGAAATGATTTACTAGAAATTTATTCCTTGTATCCCTTTTCTCTTTGGTAACCATAAGTTTGTTTGTTATGTCTATGAGTCTTTTTTTGTTTGTAAATAAGTTTATTTGTGCTATTTTTTTAATTCCACATGTAAGTAATACCATACAATTTTGTCTTTGTCTAACTTAGTATGATAATCTCTAGCTCCATCCGTTTTGCTGCAAATGGCAGTATTTCATTCTTTTTCATAGCTGGGTGATATTCCACTATACATACTGTATCTTTATCCATTTACCTGTTTACGGACATTTAAGTTGCTTATGTGCTGTCATTGCCTATAAAATATTCTTAACAGTCCTAGTAACAGAGATGCTTCTCAAAATTAAAGAATATCCAAAAAAGTCCTGATTCATAGCTTTTGCTGAATTTCTCCCCATTATAAATTCCTGATATCTTTGCTGAAAATTAGTTTGCCATATATGTATGCATTAATTTCTGGTCTCTCTAGTCTGTTCCACTGATATATATGTCTTTTTATGACAACACTGTACTGTAATTTTGTAATATAGTTTGAAATCAGGAAATACGATGCTTCAGATTTCTTTTTCTTTCTTAAGATTGCTTTGGCTGTTCAGTAAAAAATGCCTTTGGAATTTTGATAGGGATCGCATCAAATCTGTTGACTTTAAAGAGTATGTACACACTTTTAGCAATGTTTCAGTTGATGAGCATGAGCTATCCTTTCGTTTGTGTCTTCAGTTTCTTTCATCACTGTTTTATGGTTTTCGTTGTACAGATCTTTGATGTGGTTGATTTCATTCCTAATTTTATCCTTTTTGATGTTGTAAATGGGATAGTTTCTTAATTTCTCTTTCCTGTAGTTCATTGTTAGTGTATAAAACAATTGCTGTTTTAAATGTTGATTTTGTATCGTATGACTTTGCTGAATTTGTTTATTCTAAACACTTTAGGTGGAATATCTAGGGTTTTCTAGATATAACACCATCATCTGCAAAGAGATGGTTTTACTTCTTTTCTGATTTGGATGGCTTTTCTTTTTTCTTGCCCTGGGTGACACAGATACAGGAATTGGGAGTTCTAGAAAGGGACAAAATAATGGCTAAAATTATCTCCCCCCTCCCCCCCAGAAGGCCTGGGGGATAAATCAGGAGATTAGGATTACTATATTACACACTACTATATATAAAATAGTTAACTAACAAGGACCTACTGTATAGCAAGGTAACTCGACTTGGTGTTCTGCAATCCTGTATGGGAAAAGAATCTTAAAAAGAGTGGCTATATGTACATGAATAACTGATTAACTTTGCTGTACACCTGAAATTAACGCAACATTGTAAATGAACTCTGTTCCAGTTAAAATTTTAGAAAACAATGATCTTTGCTCCAAAGCAGAACAGGAACTATAATCCACACACTTTTTTTAAAAAGACTCTACCTTTTAGCTGTGCATGCTGAAATATTTGTGAACAAAATGATGTTACTGGTGTTTCCTTTAGAATGAAGGAGAGGGGAAAGATGAAACAAGATTGACTGTGAGTTGGTAATTGTTGAAATGATATACATAAGTGAAGTCCCTTGTAAAATATTACTTTTTATTACTTGTCTGAAACTTTTCACAATAAAAAAGTTTAAAGGTTAAAGTAAACGTAACAACTTGGTTGTTTTGAGTCTTGTTAAAGCAGGTTAGTAACATATTCAAATGTTTCAGTTTCTCCCCATTGGTGCTACTTGGCTTTTGAGCCCAGTTCCTCTTGTGACAATTACATGATGTTTCCAATCAATGGAAAAACAGAGTGACTACACAGATATATAATGACTTTATACTAAAAACAAACTTTAATATTTTTTAAGTCTTTAAAGAATTCAGGAAACTCTTCCTGACAGGAATTGTACAGGACTGAGGAAGCAAATGGGTAAATTAATAGTATATTCAGTATACAGAAGATTTCATTTTATGAGATGGGTGAATTTCTGAAAGGGTATATTACAAATATCACATCAATGCCAAACAGTAAAGATTTCTCTAAGAAAATTAATAGAATATTTGGCTAAGAGTGCAAATTATTCTGTGACTGTTAGCAAGTCTAGTAGTAGTAGACTTGGTGAGTTTGTTAGTAGACTTGGTGAGTTACAAAACTCAAACTGTAGATTTCTCTCTTCCACTAAATACTATTGCCTTGAAAGCAGGAAAGTGGCTCCTATTTGCCTTCCTTTTGATCTCTATTTGCTTCTTTAATATTGTAACCCTGCATACCAATGTGCTAAGTATTGGCTAGTTCGAGTTTTTCTGTAGGATGTAGTAGAAAAACCCGATCTACCTTTTTGACCCAATTTCTTGCTAAGTTCTATTAATGTTATTTTACTTCATTCTCAAAGTAGTGTTCTAGGGTGGTCTCAATGAACAAACAGTGGTTGCACAACTAGTAATAAGGTGAGTCAACTCTGTATGGTTCCAGGATTTTTTTCATTATACTGCATTACTTAGATTATTTAAGAAAGGCTCCACCAGTATAATGGCACCCCACTCCAGTACTCTTGCCTGGAAAATCCCATGGACAGAGGAGCCTGGTGGGCTGCAGTCCACAGGGTCGCTGAGGGTCGGACATGACTGAAGGACTTCACTTTCACTTTTCACTTTCACATGTTGGAGAAGGAAATGGCAACCCACTCCAGCGTTCTTGCCTGGAGAATCCCAGGGACGGGGAGCCTGGTGGGCTGCCATCTCTGGGGTCGCACAGAGTCGGACACGACTGAAGCGACTTAGCAGCAGCAGCAGCGGCCACCAGTATAATCTGCCCTTTGCTCTCCTCCTGACTTTCCGCGTTGCCATCCGTCTGTAATTTTCCCCTTTTTCCTCTAGGATTGTTTGCCTAAAATTGGATCCGTCTGCAGGATCTAGATAGAGGAAATGGATGAGGTTTTATTGGACTTTGTCCCCTACTAGACAAATTGTAAATTCTGACCTCCTTGATATTTACCAGGATATTTACCATTCAGTCAGTTACAGGCTTCCTTTATCCCAGACTGCCTGCAGTTCAGGAAAGGGTGTAGATCAGAGGCCTATGAATCCCTGAAATTTTTACCTTGAGTTTTGTCTCTGCATTTTTCTGAGGGAATGGTTCATAAGCTTGATAAGATTCTCACAGAAATCTGTGATTACTCCTCAAAAAGGTTATTAACTATAAACATCCTAGGATTTATTCCTAAGAGAAAAACTTGACTCGGTTGATTTCTTCAGCCTGAAAAAAGGCCCCCCTTTGACCTGTTGGGCCAAGCAGCAAACTGTCACAGAGCCTACCTGTGAACATATTCAGTACTTGTTTTCTTATAAAGAATCTGGAAGTTCTTGTATTTTTGAAAATTCAAATAATTTTGCTACTGGAGATCAAAACCTGCTTGTATCAGATTGGCATAGATGCACACTCAGTTGTGCTTGGTAAACCAGTTTTTTCCCAAAGAAAATAACCTTTTGCAAAGGGAGTAAAAAAAAAGGAAATCATTAATAATAAGGCTAGATTCTGTAGAGTAAGGAATGGTGTCAAACAGCTTCCAAACATCTTTAAAACTTATTTTGACTTGTAAATTAGGATTTGTTTTTCATTGTAATAGACTGATAGCCAAATAAACATTCATTGTAGGTCCCCCTCAAAACAGACAAATACTGTTTCCTTTTAACAGTTCAGTAACGGAAAGTTGGTAGAAATTTAATGAATATGTATGCTCAAATAATAGCCAAGAGGTATTCTGCTAGAAAAACAGTAATGAGATAGTTGTACCTCAGGTGGATTTTCAAATATTAATGCTAAGGCAAATGGAGATCCTGCCTTATGGGTTTGCTTCTTGCTTTCATATACATGTAGGGGAAGAGTTGGACTTTAAAACATGAAACACAAACTTGAGTCTTAGTGGATTCTTAGGAAACTAAATTCATTGATGAGCCATGGATTGTGTGATTTTTTTTCCTGCTTTAACCAGGGGCTTTCTGGTGGTTTGGCCTAAGAGGTCAAAGGACAGCACCTTCTCAGGCAGGGAGCTGCTTTGGGTTTCCTTTTTGTTTTTTTGGTCACACTTAGTAAATATCATCTGATATATTTATCAGAGTATAAATTGTTTAGCCCCAATTGGAAAAGATCAATTGGCAAATAAAATTTTTGCACTTTTTTTTGAGGCTAAAACTCTGAGATCAAGGTGTTGGCAGGAGTGTTTTCTCCTGAGGCCTCTCTCCTTGGCTTGCAGTTGGTCACTCTCTTGCCTCTTCTTGTGGTTATTCGTCAGTGTGTACACGTACCTGGTGTGTCTCAGTGTGTCCAAACTTTCTTTTATAGGACACCAGTCATATTGAATTAGGGCACATCCTAATGGCCTGATTTTTTAGGCTGTTTTTTAATTGAGACTAAATTGACATATTTCAGGTGTACAATATGATGCAGCCTAACATGCTGCAGTGCATGGGGTCACGAAGAATCAGACACGACTTGGCGACTGAACAACAAAAAAGCATAATGATTTCATAATGATTTGAATACAAAGTCTTGTTAACATATCTCACCTTAAATAGTTTAAAAAAATTTTCCTCTGATGAGAACTTTTAAGATCTCTTAGCAACTTTCAGACTTGCAGTACAGTATTAACTAGTCACCATATTATAGATTATACATACCCCCATGACTCATTTATTTTATAAATGCAAGTTTCTACTTTTGACGCCCCTATAGCCATTTCTTCCACTCCCACAATTTTTGCAGTTTTAAAAAACTGTGCCCAACAAGTTTGGGAACCACTACTCTATAAGTTATTAAGGGTGGTCTACAAGAGATTTATCCAAGTCTGGGGCATAGGATTTCTTCTTATTATTTGTCTTAGTTTTCATATTGGTTATCAAGCACTAGAAAAGGATATATACAATATTCAAAAACAGTAGTATTGAATATTTAGGAATATTTTACTTAGGAAAAAGTAAGTTTGTAAATAGAAGATGTTTTAACAAAAAGGAAAAGTGGAAGGTAAAACCTAAGATGCTTCATGTTCTCCTCAACTTGATTCAGTGTTGGAATTCTAGGCTTTGCTTACGGTCAGACTCTGATAGGACCGAAAAACCAGCAGAAGCGATTGAAAGAGATGGTAAAATACTTCGGAAATTTCAACAGGGCATATGGTTGTGATTATACTTTGCATAAGAATTTGGAGCAATTTACTAAACTCTTTGTATTCATTTAAAAGTACTGCTTTGACTGTGCCCTGGGGCTAATTTAAGTATTCCTTAATGAAGGGCCTTCCTGGTGGCTCAGTGGTAAAGAGTCTGCTTGCAATGTGGGAGACCCCAGTTCGATCCCCAGGTCCAGAAGATCCCCTGGAGAAGGAAATGGCAACCCACTCCACTATTCTTTCCTGGGAAATGCCATGGACAGAGGAGCCTGGCAGGCTGCAGACTATGGAACTGGAAGAGTCAGCCTTGACTTAAGGACTGAACCACCACCATCAGTCAGTAAAGAATATGCCTGCAATGCAGGAGACTTGGGAAGATCCTCTGGAGAAGGAAATGGCAGCCCACTCCAATATTCTCGCCTGGAGAATCCCATGGACAGAGGAGCCTGGTAGGCGACAGTCATGTGGTCACAAGAGTCTAAACCACCACCACTCATTAATGAATGAGAATTTTGGCCCCAGTATAGCTGAAGTGTTTATTGAAACTGGTTTATCAGGGTTTTAATTTTTATTTCTTTATATTTTGGCTGCACTGCACGGCTTGCAAGATCTTAGTTCCCCAGCCAGGAATTGAACCCAGGCTCTCAACAGTGAAGGCATGGGAGTCCTACCCATTGAACCACCAGGGAACTCCCTGTATCAAAGTTTTAAATTATTTTTCATATTGAGATTTCCAGAGAATAGCTTTACAGTCCATAAGTTAAATATTTTTGATGTTTTGCAGATATGTAAAGTTTCTGAGCCTCATAAAAAATTACTAGCTAGTTGGTCCCAGAGATGTTCATCTTCTTCTAGGGAAATAATGTACTTATTTTTCCAGAGCTTTCATTCTACACAGTAACCTACTGTATAAGTAAATATAGGCTAATTTTTGGCTTAGACACACACACAAAAAACCACTGGATACGTCACTGTTTATTTAACTTTACTGTTATCAATACAGTTTATGGCAGGTAGTTTGGTGATAGAATGTTTAATGGTATATATTTGCATTGACAGTGATTTGGGCCTCTTTTCCACTAACTGGATCATCAGGTATCTGCTTTGTGGTTCATGTAGGAATCAGCTATCTACATCCCACATGTTTCTCTTCTGTGACACTCACCATTGTTAGTACTGTGACCCTTACCATTATTCATTATTGGTGAGTTATTTTTTGACTGTAAAGTATGCCTTCATTGAGTCGGTGAGCTTTTTTAACCCTAGGTTTGTCATCATTCTAAGGTTCTCGTACTCTTAAGAAATTGCTCATTAAGAACAGCTGGCCAACACCTCAGATATGAGCCATTGCTACTGCGATGATAAAGAGAAGGATAATCAGTCCTCCTCTTTTTAATGCTGTGGTTTCACTTATTTTTGCTTATTGGTGCATAACATATACCTACAGAAATACTATGTCACAGACTGGCTTGTGTGTCTGCTTGTGCTTAACTCTGCTACAAGGAGAAACTTGCATTCCCAAGAACACAAGAAATCTTATTATCAACAAACTCAAATCAAAAAATAATTGCATACAGGGACTTAACTTCCCTGGGCTTCTGCTGTAGGGGACTTGGTCACGGAGGTTGGGTAGGGGGGAACACCGAGATCACACATGCCCTGTGGTGCAGCCAAAAAAGTTTTTATAAAATGAATCATAAGCCCCAAAAGCTTTTTTAAAAAATTGCTTTCAGTCCTTTTTTTTTTTGGCCACATGGTTTGTGGGATCCAAGTTCCCCAACCAGAGATTGAACCTGTGTGCCCTCCAGTGGAAGCAAAATCCTATAACCACTGGACCACCAGGGAATTCCCAGTAATTTTTTTAAGCGGGGTGGGGGAGACATTTTTTCATAGCCATGTGTGTATAAACATTGCTCAGCAAATCAGTTGATGGGTTACATTAAGCTTTTTATCCATTTTCACTTTTGCAATGAAATGATGGTCTTTCCATATCACTGCCACCTGTCATCATATGCTAGCCACTCTCAACTATATTTAAAATAAACAAGGGACAACTTTACTCAGCAGATGTAATACATACAACCTGTATTTCTGGGATTTGCTTTAAAATAATAGTATAGAAGAGGAAAGGTTATAAATAAAATAAGATGACTGTGAGTTGGATGTTCATTAAAGCTTGGTAGGATCTGTATCAGTTCAGTACAGGGTTTTCTGTGATTTTATATTTGTTTGAAATTGCTCTTAATAAAGTTTTTTTAAGGTGCCAAAAAAAACCATATCAGACAAGTAGTGTGAACAAAATTTTGAAGGAAAAGGAAAAAACACAGGTTAATATCTAATTAACAAAGGCAATCTTTTATTCAGGCAAAGGAATTTGAACTAACCCAGTAGATATTAGGTATCCATTTTAAGTCTTAATAGTAGAATGATAATGATCATAATTAGGCCCTAGAAGGATTAGCATTATGGGAAAATGAAGAGTTGAGAACCCAGAGGCCATGAGAGCAGTTCATTGCAACCTTGAATCGTGTTGCTGAATGGATAAAAGACAATTCGTGAAATATTTCAAAGGAGAAAGAATAGATACTCATCTAGGCTCTCAGTCAGGTGCTAGTGCCAGCACAGAGAAAGGGAGGGGTATTTTGCCTCATTTGCCCAGAACTTAGATTTGAACCATGTCTAGTGTAATAGGGGAACATATACCAAATGATTTATAGAAATTTGTTATAAATTTAGTCAATATTTTGGCACTCTTATAATAAACCATATCGATGAGCTTCTTATAGTTTCAAAATTTCTTCTCTTTCCAAGGGTAATTAAAACTGAAGGTATCATATTTTATACTACTGAGGCAGAACTGCTTCAACAGAGTTTTGATAACCTGTTTGAAGAGCTCAGATCTACAGATGCTATCTAGATGGTTAGCATAATTTGTTTTTTGATAACTGGGGGAAAAAATTTAGAGCTTGGTGCTGCCTTATCTCATGAGACAACCACCCCCACTCCAGTACTCTTGCCTGGGAAATCCCATGGACGGAGGAGCCTGGTAGACTGCAGTCCATGGGGTCTCGAAGAGTCGGACGCGACTGGGCGACTTCACGTTCACTTTTCACTTTCATGCATTGGAGAAGGAAATGGCAACCCACTCCAGTGTTCTTGGCTGGAGAATCCCAGGGAGGGGGGAGCCTGGTGGGCTGCTGTCTATGGGGTGGCACAGAGTCGGACACGACTGAAGTGACTTAGCAGCAGCAGCATGAGACAACTGTAAGAAAGTACTTTGGTTCTGTAATAGTACCTTATCTAAGTTTTACTCTGAATATCCCAGCCCAAATTTAGTGAAAAAGTAACTGAGATCTCCTACTCAGCATAAAAGAATTTTAGAGGTCATCCAGTGCACTCAACAGTATGTGAACTGTGAACTTCCAGAGGTTCAAGCTGGATTTAGAAAAGGCAGAGGAACCAGAGATCAAGTTGCCAACATCCACTGGATCATTGAAAAAGTAACAGAGTTCCAGAAAAACATCTACTTCTAGTTTATTGAGTATGCCAAAGCCTTTGACTGTGTGGATCACAATAAACTGTGGAAAATTCTGAAAGAGATGGGAATACCAGACCACCTGACCTTCCTGAGGAATCTGTATGCAGGTCAAGAAGCAACAGTTAGAACTGAACGTGGAACAACAGACTGGTTCCAAATCGGGAAAGGAGTACGTCAAGGCTGTATATTGTCACCCTGCTTATTTAACTTATATGTAGAGTACATCATGAGAAATGCCAGACTGCATAAAGCACAAGCTAGAATCAAGATTTCCAGGAAAAATATCAATAACCTGAGATATGCAGATGACACCACCCTTACGGCAGAAAGTGAAGAACTAAAGAGCCTCTTGATGAAAGTGAAAGAGGAGAGCAAAAAAGCTGGCTTAAAACTCAACATTCAGGAAACTAAGATCATCGCATCCGGTCCCATCACTTCATGACAATTAAATGGAGAAACAGTGGAAACATCGCTTTTATTTTTGGGGGCTCCAAAATCACTGCAGATGGTGATTGCAGCCATGAAATTAAAAGACTCTTGCTCCTTGGAAGCAAAGTTATGACCAACCTAGACAACATATTAAAAAGCAGAGACATTACTTTGCCAACAAAGGTCTGTCTAGTCAAAGCTATGATTTTTCCAGCAGTTGTGTAGAGTTGGACTATAAAGAAAGCTGAGCATAGAAGAATTGATGCTTTTAAACTGTGGTGTTGGAAAAGAGAGTCCCTTGGACAGCAAGGAGATCCAACCAGTCCATCCTAAAGGAAATCAGTCCTGAATATTCACTGGAAGGACTGATGCTGAAGCTGAAACTCCAATACTTTGGCCACCTGATGTGAAGAGCTGACTCATTTGAAAAGACCCTGATGCTGGGAAGGATTGAGGGCTGGAGGAGAAGGGGACGACAGAGAATGAGATGGTTGGATAACATCACCGACTCATTGGACATGAGTTTGAGTAAACTCTGGGAGTTTGTAATGAACAGGGAGGCCTTGCATGCTGCAGTTCATGGGGTCTCAGAGTTGGACTCGACTGAGCAACTGAACTGAACTGAACTGAGTGCACTCAATCAATAGTCTTAATCACTGAATTATTGAGAATTCGTAGTTAACTTTCATTTTAGGATTTTCTTTTAGGCAGTAGAGAGTCTCTTCTAAGGAAGAGACTGTATGAAGACCCTTAGAATTGAAATTATTTTGAAGCTTATGAGAAAATATAGCTTTCCCACTGTGTTTATGGGAGTGTAAAATGGCTTTAATTTTGTGGAGCGTGGTTCAGCATCACTAGTAAATATGCTTGTGCCCTTCTAGTAGTTCCACTTCTAAGAATGTGTCCAAAGGAAATGTTTATACACGTGTATAAAGAAAGGCATATGTACATGCATGCAGTGCAGCATTGTGTATATTGTGGAAAATTAGCAACAATCTAAACATCCACCTGCAGAGGACTGATTTGAATTACAGTACATCCACAGAATAGAATACAGTGTTGTCATTTAAGAGAAATAAGTCTGTACTTATGCATATAAATGTCCAAAACTAAATGAGCCAGGTAGATTAAAGAAGAATAGGGTTATCACTTTCATCTTTGGGGACTAAACGTGTGTGAGAATTTCACTTCTACTTTTTATGCTTTTGTAATGTTTGTATATTTTTATAATATATTTTGTATTATACATTTTGTAAGTTTATATAAAATAAAACACTTAAAATTTATGTTGTTGTGATATTTATTCTTTTATTTATAAGTTAATAAAGATACAGCTGTTGGTCAGGAGAGGATCCCTGTTGTGCATATCAGAATTACTAAGCTTTAAATTCCTTTACTGCTATATACTTTGGCACCTCGTCAGCCAAATAATCACAGGACATGTATGGTCAGGTTCTGTTTGTGTTTTGAAGGTTCTTTCTGCCCATTGTTCATCATTCTTCTTCATTCTTAATAGAATTTTTCATGAGACCAGTCAATGATAAGTTTTGTCTAAACAGTTTAAAAGATTTATTACAGAAGAATCTGTTTCAGTGCTCCTCCGTGTCACTGCTAAACTATGGAGTGGCTTGGGTTTTCTTTCTTTGGGGGTAGGGTGGTGGTTTCACTTCAAGATGACTCATAAATTGTAGAGGCACACTTTAGGATTTTCTATTCACTTCATGGTTGTGAAAATGAAATACTTGGCACACAGGCAAACCAAAAGAGTTTTTACTGAGTACCTGCCCTTTTCTAGTTGGATAAGAGCAACATTTGTAAATAGCTCTTAACATCGTTTTTATACATAGTATAATTATATGAGTAGTTACTTCATGGTTATTGAATGAATGGATGAAGAAAACCCTAACAGATCTAGATAATGTAACTCCCGAGAACCAGGAATGTTGATCTGAACTTGTTCGTCTAACATAGAACCAGTAACAACTGGCGCTTAATTTTTTTTTTTTTTTTTTAATTTCTTTTAGGAAATTCCCTGGCAATCCAGTGATTTGGACTCCGTGCTCTCACTGCAGAGGGCTTGGGTTCATTCTCTTATTGGGGAACTAAAATCCCACAAGCCGCTCAGCAGCCTCCAGAAAAAAAAAAAAATTTTTTTTAATTCTGATGTTGGTATCTAATTTTCTTTCTTTACTCCACTACTGGGTATGTGGCTTCTTCTAAGTTAATATTTTTAAAGCTCTGTTTCTTCGCTTACTTAGAATAATGAATTAGACTCTAAACTTAAGACTCTGAATTTTTTATCAAGTAGAGAAATTTTTCCTAAACTAATGAAAGTATAAAATTAATGCCTTATAAATGTCCATAACCTACTTTGTCTGGAGGAAATAAACATTATTCCCATTTCAAGGTTTGGAAATGAAAAGCTATGATTGAGAGGAGGAGGCAAACAGGAGAGGTTCTTTTCCAGTCTAGTGGAGAAATGGCTCTAAAGCATGATCAGAGGCTACAGAGTAGAACAAAACCTTTAGGAAGTCTTTTGATTATAGCTCTTTAAAGAGATAAATCAAAAAGTTGACTGAGGGCATCATCTTTACTTGATACTTACAAAACTAAAATTTTCCGAATTGATTATTTCTAAGGACAGAAAGAGTCTGCATCCTTGGTTAGTTTCACAGTGAATATCTGTTTACCATTGTTAAATGGGTTATAAATAAAATACTTTTTTCCTTAATATAATCTAAAAATAATTTAAGATCGCAGTAGTTCCATTATTCACAGCCATGTGCTCTTATCCTGTCTCCCTCCCAAGTACAGTGAAGTATGTCTTTGTCTCTACAGTATTACCATTAATGAAGTTCTTCATGGGGAAAGAAATTTTTACTATGAACTGAAATAGGGTTTTTGTTTTTTGTTTTTTACTGGGTTTTAATTACCTCCTATTCTAGTAATTTAGAGCTTTTATAGACATCAGTTTATTGTGCGAAGCCCAGTTGCCCCTAGAGGGAGTATAAATTTAGGTAAAGGAGCCAGGGGTTAAACAAGTGTTGAAGGAGAAGGGGTGGGAGAAAGGGAAAACTTTATCTTGGCTCTACATTACTAAATCATGATCTTTTGTTAGTCTCTCTAGTTTATCAAAACACGTCTGTCTTTTCTTCTCTTCAGCCCTGCACTTCTAGATCCTTTGCCTGTATTAACTTGCTTCAGATTGTAAGCCTAACTTATACTTAAACTACCCCAAGTATGTGAACTTTCCCCCAGAACTCTGAGCTCTCTCTCTTAGAGTTGGTGTCTTATTTTCCCGTAATTCTTATTTATTTATTCTAATGCTTGTTTCTTATCTCTCCTAGATTTTTTTTTTTTTGCATTTTTCCCACATACCCTTTGCTCACATTTTTACTGTAGGAAAGTTGAAATACACATTGTTGGAAATGAGTGAAAATAATTTTTAGCCATCATCAGGTTATTAATAGCAGCTCCTCTCTGTTTACATATGTTTAAAAGTTACAGCCATTTAAATTCTTGATTGCTACAAGCCCCAATTCATGTGCACCTTTGAGTCAGCAGAATAGGTATTCTTTCTGTTGTACAATGAGAAGACGGACTTTCAAGACATTGCATTAATTGTTAGTGCCAGGATTCACAGAAATTTAGAGCATGAGGAAACCCAGTGAAGATTTTAGAGGAATTTAAGGTTCATCTATAAAATGTTATTTTTATGAGATCACCAGATTAAATAAGTTGTAGGTTAGAACTCAAATTTCCTAACTCCTAATACACTATTTTTTCATAATTTTTCTTGTCCCAAGATAAAAAGCTTTTATGTTGCTGTAAAACGGCAGTGTTTTTCCTCAATATCTCAGTTTGGATTGGAAATGGAAGATAAGCATATAATGTAGCTGCCACATTAGTTCTCAAACAAGTTGGTCATTTATATACAACAAGTTGTATATTTATTGCATTCTTAACTATTCTGTGATTTAAAAATTAAGTTGAAGGTAATAATCACCAAAAAGTCTTGTCAGATACTTTCCCCATCTTCTCTTTTTACTGTTTAGTCATTCAAAAGTAAGAAATTTAAATAAAGAGTATTTAAGAATAAATTCAGCTTATATGTATAACAACATTTTGAATAATCAGATTCAGAAATTAAATCTTAAAATTAATGGTTATTTCCTTTTAACTAACCCTTATTGAAGATTTCTCTGACATGTTTTCTTCTTAACTGAGTTGGGTTTATTGGCCTGTTAAAAGTCTTCTACTGCTTTTAGAGTTATTCTGTTAATCTGTTGATTTTTAATTTAATATTATGTAATAGTTTAAATATTAGGGTAGTAGATTTGACTGAACACATTGGTTTCAGAATGCATTTTAGAAGCTTGTGTTTTTAGTGAACCCCCGTTTAAAGGTTATTGCTTTCAGAAAGAAAAAATTTGGTTAATTGTGGCTTCTGGCTACTTAAAGAGTTTAGAGAATAGAGTTGTCTTGTATACAGACTTTTATTTAGTATTCCAGTGAAGGAGGATCCTAATAATTTCATAGTAACAATATTGTGTTAGCAGCCTGATAGCCAAAGCTCTGAAAAAGAAACCAGACCTAGGAGGTGAAGAATCTAGGGAGTATTTAAGTTGATTCTAGAATAGTAAGTTGTGGCTAATAGGTTGAAAATAATCATTACCCTCTCTTAAAAGATTAATATCACTGCCTTTGAGAAAAGTGGGCCTTGCAAACTGTAACTCAGCCTACCTTTTATGCCAGCCTAAGTGGGAAGAGATTATCTCTTTTTCTGTAATACGTGCCTACTTTTAACATACTGAGTTTAACATAATTTCAAAAATACCTATAAAATATACCTTTCTGGCCCTTAATAAATAAGATAAATTGTGCATAATTTATCTTTACTCTGAAATCTCATAATTTTGCCCTAGATTTCAAAGTGATTTTAAAACTTAGGAAAGCCACTATAGCTCAGAACATATATTTATGAGGATGAAGGAAAAAGGTGTAAAATTTCAATGTAAGTAAGTACCTTGCTGATAACATGAGAATTCATAAAATAAAAGCAATCTCAATGTTTTATTTCACATTGAATGATAGAGGATAGATATAAAGCCAGAGGAACTAAAAAGGGACACCATGAGAAAATGGCATGGTTGTATATGTCTAAATATATATTCACTTACATGCTTTGTCAGAGACCAAAATTTAGGAAGAAATTTGACTTTCTGGTGGTTTGTGGAGAGAGCTGATCAGAGACTGCTTCTTGGCTAAGTTTCTGTCTGCATAGGCTGTTAACAATTGTTTCTCTGGCAGCAGATCTTGTTCATCAGGATTGCATCATTTCTGGGAGAATGGCCAAGGTCCACAGCCACAGTACAAAGACTGTCTGAAGCATATGAGGCCTGTTCTTTTTCTGAAGCGGCACTCCTCTTCCTGCCAGTCCTCTTCACAGGATTACTGAAGCAGATTTGTTCTGAATTTCTTTCATCGGATTGGCTGTTTATTGGACTCTTGTCTCCCAGCTGCTTCCGGCTCACCTGGCTGATGCAATTTCTTTTTCTGAAATCTCTGTTGGAGTTGTTCTTAAAACACTTATTGTCTGTCTTCTCTGATAGTGACCTGACAGATCACATGGGTCTTGTGCTTTCAGCAAGTCATATAGAGAAGAGACTGTCAGAATGACAAATACAGAGACTATTGACCATTTCTGAACCCAATTAAAAAGACAGGAGTAATTATAAACTATTTCTGGCATGTTCTTAACAGGCTTTTCCTTAGAAACTGTATGTATCAATAAATGGTGATTTCTCAAAGAGTACTCAGGACTGGGAGACCAGCTGGTTGTGTTTTTGAGTCTAAGAATTTAATACTATTCCTAGGGGTTCTGGAGGAGTGTTCTGATTGTAGTTAAATTGAAATTCCAGAGCATTTGTTGTTGCTAAAGGAGTGTATTTCTTCCTTGATGTAATTTCTTCCTTTTGTTTACTGTTACCCTCATGCTTTTCATTTTTATGACTTCCCTGGTGGGTCAGACGGTAAAGCATCTGCCTACAATACAGGAGACCTGGGTTCGATCCCTGGGTCAGGAAGATCCTCTGGAGAAGGAAACAGCAACCCACTCCAGTACTCTTGGCTGGAGAATCCCATGGATGGAGGAGCGTGGCAGGCTACAGTCCATGGGGTCACAAAGAGTCAGACACGACTGAGCCACTTCACTTCACTTCACCCTCAGGCCTTTCATTTGTATAGTTCTGAGTATGGTCTTTTAAAATGGTTTCTAAAGAATAGTTTATTTTCCAGTTTTTAATAAAGTTAGAAATCCATAAGATACCAGCATAAAGAACATTTACTGCTTGGTACTGGAATCCCTCAAACAACTATTTTCACATATATGATATATTAACACTTCAGATATTGATATCCTTTTCAGGCTACTGTTAAATTGACTTTGTCCCCCTCCCCAAAATCCTAGGTCATCACCTGTTTTCCTTTTCAGAGTGTAGAAAGCAAATTAAAGCTCTGTTTTCTACATTTCTTCCATTGTGTAGTTGAGAAATTGAGACTTGTCAGTCTTTCTGTAGTAGGATAAGAGGATGGAGAGATGTGTTGGGGGAGGAAAAGAGTAATGTGAGCTTTAATAGATGATGGTGAATCCCTGTTTGACTGGAGAATCACATGAACTTGATTAAAGAAAAGCCTGTGAGTTTAGGAATGGGTCAGGAAAGAAGCATCTTCTCAGAGAGAGAAAACGAATCCTTTGGGAAATGGAAGAGAATTCTAATTGGATGGAAAGAAAAGGATCACCCAGAGACAGTACTTACCACTTAACTCAAAGACAGTTGCCATTTCTACCTTTTATTTAGGTTCTGGGTTTACAGGAAAATAATGTAACAAGGTTAAAGGACAAAGATAAATCACTAGATGGAACATAGTATGGTAAACAAGGCAGAATACAGAAATGAAACAAAATTGCCATTAAAATATTATTTCTCTAGAATTCCATGCTGTGTGTCCATCTTTGTTATTTCTATCTATACTAATTTGTTTCTTAACTTTTTCTAGGTCTTCACAGCTTCTGGCAGATAATTTTGGGGGACTTCATATTCAGAGGTCTATAAAAAGGTGACTGAGCCAAGTAAATTCTTTTGTTTTAACTTTTGCACTTCAATGAATACTAAAACTTTAATTTTGATATAATAGTGATCATAATTTATTCAGCAAATATTCTCAAAAATCTCTGTGCCAGGAAATATTCTCAAATACTTGTTCTAGACTTTGGATCTATAGCAGAGGATAAAACACAGAAATCCTTGTCCTAATTGAGTTTATATTTTGGTAGGAATAGAGACAAATTAACAAGTAAAAGAAATCTTGAAACTGTTCCACAAAGAGATGTTAATTCTTATCACTCTTTCTAGGACATATCTCCAAACTGTATGATAAGTTAGTAACTGCTATAACTACTAAACTTTGTAAACTGTAGTAGGAACCTGTTGTCTTACGTTATAAAACTAGAGTAATTATAATTACATATTGCATATAGATAATGTTAGAAGTTCTTCAGTGAACTTTTAATAGCTACATTTTACATGTTATGTAGAAGAGGAACTAGGCTCAGGGTTATATGAGAAGTTTGGTTTTGTCATCTTTTTTATTATTATTAAAAAGGCCCAATATTATAAAAGTATTACTTGAAGCAAAATAACCATGCTAATCTAAAATGCCTTCATCAGAAGAGTGGGAATGGTCATGTAAAATTACAAAAAAGTTTTCTTTTATCTAGACACCTGCATTTTTTTAATGGTTATATAACAGTAATGGCTATGACAGGATTTTTTAGTGGTGTTGAGTAATTGGGGGTTGGGTTCTTTACTGAAGTATAACACGTGATTCGGATTCCAGTATTGGTCAAGGGTAATATTATTATTAGATTGCGTTCTGGTTATTAAGTAGCCTTTGGATTTTTTGTTTTTAATTCGAGAATTATACAGTGATATCAAATAAAGAAAGAGTTGTAACCAACAGCTCCCAAAGTTCAAAAATGCCCTTTTGGACTTACTTGATAAGTATTCTCTCTTCTGTTTTTTGTAGATTTTATTTCAGTTTCCCAGAGGCTCAGAGGGCATACAGATCTACTCTGTTTGAATATATTGTTAGGGAAAAGAAACATTTATGTGTAGGATGGGCCCCAAAGCAGAAAGTTATGCTAGTCACTTTTTTTTTTTTTTTACAAGCTGTAAGGACAATAGATAGGAAGATCTTCCTTTTTCATTTCAGTCTCAAGTCGAATATGTCACCCCAAGTTGAGTAGGAGCAAGTGTATTGCCACACCCAGATTTTGGAGAGTCCTGGAGAAGGCAATGGCAACCCACTCCAGTATTCTAGCCTGGAAAATCCCATGGATGGAGGAGCCTGGTAGGCTGCAGTCCATGGGGTTGCACAGAGTCGGACACGACCGAGCGACTTCACTTTCACTTTTCCTTTCATACATTGGAGAAGGAAATGGCAACCCACTCCAGTGTTCTTGCCTGGAGAACCCCAGGGATGGGGGAGCCTGGCAGGCTGCCGTCTGTGGGGTCACACAGAGTCGGACATGACTGAAGCGACTTAGCAGCAGATCCCTGGTGAGATACAGCTCTTTCAAGTGTAGATGCCAGGGAGGACTACTTAGTTTACAGCTGTTCTAGCACTTTAAAATAATGATATAAAAGAAGAATATTATTTTTATGTGTTTTTAAAAATCTTGGCCTGATTCACTGTTCACAGTTGGTTTTCTTTTCCACATTAATTTGCTTCATATTTCAAAATAAGAGTCAAGCGTCTCAGATCGTCTTAATCATTTTAAAATTTGTATTAATCTCCTGGATTGACTCAATTAATATGCTATTACTTTTCATTTGATTTAATTTTTTAGTGTAAATAATCATTTACTACTGTGTTATTTGTCTTATCATGAATCAGTATATCATGACTTCTTACTATATATTTTTTTCTTTTTTTGAAAACCTTTGTTAACCTGAACCTTAACAGTCAAATTGAGTTTCTTTCCTCCCACATAAATTACTTCTTGTTACATTCTTTTAATGATTTTTTTTAAACAAAGCTGTAAAATCACTAATGTAAAAATCAGAGTACACTTTTTCCCTTTGCACCATACTTCCAAGTCTGTTAATCTAATTTTGTTTGTTTATATTACTGAGTTTGTCTTTCTGTTCCCAAATTCCACTGGCTGTGGTCACCAGTTCAGGGTATCCTCACTGCTTTTCCATGCAGTGTTTTCTCATTTTTATCATGAAACGGTACACTTGATGTCTTATGTGTTTATTCGTACATAGTGGTGGGTATCACCTTACAAATACAGTTAATCATTACGTCTTCTCCCCAAATTATAGTTATTAAAAAAAGTGTAAAAGTGTAAAAGGGTATTCTATGTCAAAAGAAGGCAATAAAAAGCAGCTATTTTCAGTCAAATATAAATAAATTGATCACTTTTATTATCCTATTTAATTTGGAAGGAATAACATTAAACTGTGATAATTCTTTTGACCATTATCTGACTTAAAACTCATTAGTTAGGTCCTAGAACATCTTGTTTGATAAGCAGTTGTGAATGGGAGAAATGTGCTCATTGATGAGCAGACTATCTAACTTTTTCCTTTATCTGAAAAGAAAAAAAATGGAAATGAAAAGAGAGCATGATTTTTGTTACCTCACTTTGTGGAACATTAATGCAGAGCATAGTAAACACGGACAATGCTGATTCCTTGTATTTTATATCTATCCCTTAAAAACTTGGTTCAAAAAAATAGAAAAATATTCATTAGCGTTTGCAATAAATTTAAAGACCTATCTGGTTACTAGATATTTTCATTTTCTGTGCTAGGATTCCTCATGTCCATAACATGTTGGTTGAGGCTCTGCAGCTCACCCCCACTCTCAGAGTGGCCAGTCTCCAATAATTGGACCCCGTGATTTCCACTCTCTGCTGTGTTGGACGTCATGAGCATTGCAATCCCTCTGGGAGTCACCACACCAGATACATCCTACTCAGATATGGCTGCTGGATCAGAGTAAGTGCTGCTTCCTAGGTAGTAGGTACATTACCAGTTTGTATCAAGACAAATTTCTTATGGGCATCTAATAGTAAATATGTAGTATTTTCTATACCCAAGCCTAGCCCATTATAAATGACATTAGACCGTTCCCTTTCCCCTGTAGAAGCTGGAGTCAAAAAAGAATTAGAAGGGGGAGGAAAAGAATTTGGGAGGGGGGAGGTATTTCTGAGTAAATAATTAATAGGACTAAATTTTCGAGATAGTGATTATTTTCATTTGTTTTGATGGGTAAGGAAGACAAGTAGGTGTCACTACCTGCTTCTGTAGAGTTAATGATTATCTGATGAATGGAGGATAAGGAGGAGTTCTCTCCTGCTGATTTTCCTTGAAGGCCTCTTCCTATGTACTTCTCATTATTCTAGAGTAAAGGGGCTGCTACTGTATGGGCAGGTTACTTAGACCTTCTGATATTTGGGATAGAAAATGTGGAAAGCAGTGTCACCTGTTTTTTATAATATTCATTGCCTAGAAAGAGGACCTTCAGAATCAGTGGTACCAAACTTTTTTTTCAGCTAAGAGCAGCTTTAGGAATTCAGAATTTGTCGAAAAGTCCAATCCCTAAAATAGACTCTCAGTTCTTGAAGAATTTAAATGCCAAATGGCAATGAAGGTAGGCCTTCATTATAAAACTTTATATATTATTCACAGTTTTAAAATTTTAGCCTTTTGTATCCCTTCTCTTTTAAGTTGTCCGAGATTCCCCCTGCTCACAGATTCCCCCTCTTGTCCTTTTACCTCCCTTGTACCCAATCTTCCTTGCTTACAGAAAGGAAGTGGAAGCCCCCTACCTTTCAAGACGAAGTGGCACTACACCAGGATGTGAAAGTCCAGCGAAAGAGACCCAAGGGGCCTAGGGGGCAGCACACCCCCAGAAGCCAAGTCTATTCCAGGCAGTACCAGGGATTAGGGTCTGGGCTGGAAAAATCCTGGTGTTTTGAATATGTTCAGGTCCAGTTCAGACTCTTGATCCCACAGCCACTTCTTGAGTGAGGTGGGTGTTGCTCTAATTCCCCTGTTTCTCTTGCCATTTTCACAGTCCCTGGGGATTCTTTCCCCTTCAGCAAAGTAAAGAAACTGTTCCAAAACTCTGGGTTCAACTGCATCCCTGATAATAGTGGTTTTCTTCCTAAAAACTGAGAATATTAGTAAAGAGCATGTGTATTTCTTCACAAAGCCACCTAGAATAACTGTTTGATGACTTCCTTAAAGAGGAAGACTTAAAATGAAGCTACCCTAAGACGCAGTCTGTTATATTCTGGGGTAGTCTGTAATTGAAAGCAGTTTTTGGCCTTATTCCCATATAAAAAAGAAGATGGAGGGTGGGGGGTGGGAAAGGGTGGATTGTGTTACTTCCAGAGCCCTTTTTGTTGTTTTGTTTTGTTTTTATTTTTTTGCATGCCAAAGAGATTTAGTTACACCAATAGCTGAAGCTTCCAATTTTATAACTGTTTCCCAGACAAAGTACTTAAAAACTTAACTGCATCAATAGGTAATTGTATAATGTTAATGGATTTATATAAAGTCAACCACTAGCCTCCTATAAGGAATGACTAACAAACTGTATAGGTAGACAACTCTAACATTTGTGAGAAATTTCAACAACAACAAAAAAATTCAGTGTTGATTAACTCAGTAAGATTGGGATTAGTAGCTAAGAAAAAGACCTAAAACAATTATTCTTAAAACATGTATTTTTCCCAGAGTACAGAGGTGACTACCCATAATTGTTGCTTAGGGAGTCCAGAAATAATTACAGAATCAAAAAATGTTTCTGGCCTAAAAATTTGACTGCAATGTTTCTATCGCCTGAAACATTTTCATCTTTGATCTCCAGACAGATTTCCACTACTGTAGTCATACCTAATTTTTCAGTGTTTCATTTTGTATCCCTACAAGGCAAGAGAGTGTCAACACTTAGCTTATATACCGTTCTGTTAAATTGTTAATGATATTTGTTAATGCTTCATTATGCGTATGTCACTGTCACGCATATTCCACCATTCTGGGCACTCTGAGATTAAACCTGGTATTAAGGGCAATATACTCAACTAAGTAAAAAGACCTAGACCTTACTTTATGGGATTTTAAATCTGATGGTAGTGGTCTACATTATGTTTTGTTTTTGTTTTTTTGTATATTTGTAGGAAAACCTCTAGATGTAACAATAGAAGGAAAGACTTTTCAGAGTTTACTGTCCTGCCATAAATGAATTTCAGAGGTAGTGTTACAACAACAGGTTGCACATTGTACTGAAACACAATTGATGGAGTATATCTGTTGTGAGCATGCCTTCTGTGTATGTGCCCAACTGTCATAGAAGTTTAAACACAGGGGAAGAAAGGCTACAATTACATTTGCATAAAATAATTGGCTAATAAAGAGATACAAACCTAATACTCAAATTCTTTATCAGTATTTTAAAATATAGAGAAGATCTGGTATATGTATATATGTCAAGGAATATCCTAGGAAATCATGTAGTTACCTGTCAACGTGTAATTAAGCATTTAATCTGTAACCAGTATGGAAATTGCAAAGTTTCCTCATCAAAAGATATGAGCTTAAATTTTAGTATTTGTCACACATAAATAATATATTAATGCTATGCTTAACTACAAAGTATTATGACAATGGGATGGCCTTTTAACCTACACAATATACATTTTATTTTTATTCCCTAGACTTGCACATGAAGTGCATATGTTCATATTTACCCAGTTTGGAGATGGGTAAGATACAACCAGCATAGCTCCATCTCCATGGCCATCTTTTATCTCATGCCACTTTCTTTTATCCCGTCCAAAAAAAAAAAATCCATTTCTAATAAACAGCTGTCATGTTTCACCCCATGTGTTCAGTGGTACAAAATCTCTTACATAAAATATGTACAGCTCTTTGAAATACTTATTTATGTAGTAAATTAACAATGCTGTATAAAGTTATTACTTTCTCTTAACTGTCCATCATAGAAACTAAATTCTACCTTCATTTTATTAATGCTTGTTTGCCTTTGGTTTCATTTAGGAAACTCCACCTGTTTCCTAATAATCAGAGCTGATTGCCTCTCAGTGAGCCATATTCAGATCATCTATTTCTCAAGAATACTGACCTGCATTCTTGATGTATTCCGCCCCCACCCCTGCCCAGTTCCCATCTTGCAGACACTCTTTAAGTAATAAAATGCATGCACTTCACTAACAGAGAATACTTTCCTATGTCTAAAGTTCTTCTTCACCTAGAAATTACCTTTGCTGTTATTTATAAGATCCCTTCTCAGTTTTGGAGCATATAACTGGGTGAGTTGGATACATATCTCAGAATTTTCTTTTATCCCTCACTTCTTAGCTGACATTCACCACATTGAACTGCACACTTTGTTCCCACCAAGTCCTGTATTATATATATTTCCAAGCAGGAAAAATGTTTATTACGTGAAACAAACAGTATTCATTATTTGCTTCCCTAAAAGACCCTTTGATCCATCACCAAGACTGAGTTATGTGTGTCTTTGGAGTTTCTAATTTGTGAATCTCAGTGCTAGAGTGCTAGTTAATTTAAATGACAGATAATCCATTATTCAGTTTTGCAAAGTCAAACAGTTGCATTCCTTAATTATCTTTCAGAATTCTCCAAAACCTAACCAGTTACCTAAGCAATCAGTTAAGTTCTTTTTGCCCCAGAAATTGAATTTTGTCCTTAGCCACCTCTATCTTTTTATTATCAAATAAGGGCTACATTAAATTTCTTAACTTAAAACACATTTATAATTATTTTATATTAATAAATTGTGCTTAAACAGTTATTTTCCACTCAGTGTCGGTACAGAAAGCTACTCAACCAAGCTTCTCAATAAGCCTGGTTATTTAAGATCTTACATCATTTTCTTTAAAGGAAGAAAGTTACCCTGGTTTCCAAACTAGTTAGGTATAGTGGAAAGAGCACAGACTTTGGAGTCACATTGACTGTGTGACCTTGGTAAAGTTATATAATCTCACCACCTCAACTTCACATTCTGTAAAAATGGGGTGGTCTTTACCTTGTTTAGTAGTTGCAGAGTAAACAATACTATAAATCTCCTAGAAAATAATAGACAATTCAGAATGGTACTTAGTACTACTGTTGTTATTTGTCACTAGAATAAACTTCTGAGTGCAGTTTTGATTAGTTTGAAGTTCTGTGGTATTACCATGCAGCTATTAAATAATTGTGTCCTTGATATGCTTGCATGTCATTGGTGGATGAGAAATTATTATTCTTAATATGTGGAAGGTGTTTGGGGGTTCATCAAGATGAGAGGTATGATAAATATAAGATGCCATTGTTTTTACCTGTACTTTCTTCAGGGTATCCTGTCTTGGTAGTGAATGGAAGAGGGCCTGGTCCCTGGGGCAGTGCAGAAGGCACTTTCATCATCTCACTCACTGCAAATGTCATGTGAGGTTTCATGGAAGTATTAAGAGATCCAATTAAGAAGAATAGTTCTGAGTCTAAACCAGCCCAGAGTGGCTTCTCTAGGGGAAACTCCCTGCTCAGCTGGTACGTTTGTGTTTGTCATTAGGGACACCTTGTATCCCAGGTGCCTGCTTTGAGACATCTGCCTATACTGGCTTCATGTTACACACAAATCCACATTTAATAACACTCCTACTGTTATTTATAGGCTTAGTTACGTTGATGACATTGTCTCACTGAGTTCTTTCTCTTACTCTAGTGGCTGGTGGTTGTGGAAAGAGGAGGGGTTAGAATGGGAAGTTAAGTCTTAGTTTAAGGAAAGATTAGGTGTTATGCTATCATGCATTGCTTTTCGCCTTTGTGCAGCCCTGAATCTGTGGAGGCTAGTCCAGCAGTTAATGAGAAGAGCGTGTATTCCACTCATAATTATGGGACCACTCAGAGGCATGGGTGTCGAGGACTGCCTTATGCTGTGAGTATGCATTTATTTCTCTCCAGAGCAGTGATCTTCCTGGAGTGTAATCCATTCTTATACATTGTGACTTTCTTGAAATGTTTATATGCAGCATGACGAAGTTGCCCCTTTTGCACTTCCCTGCCTCCAGCGGACGTCTAGCCCTGCATCATTGTTCTTGTTTTTATGTCCCAGTTGACCTTGGCATTTTGTTTTATCACTTTCCTGGTTGAAGCCAAAAAACGAAGGGTACTACTTTCTTCTTTCTTTCCATATGTACCATACTTTAGGGGAGAGAGGGGCCAGTGTTTGGACACTGTTGATTTAAAAAATCTTATTTTCAGGATCATAATTACGGAGCCCCTCCTCCTCCGACACCTCCTGCTTCTCCCCCTGTCCAGACGATCATCCCTCGTTCTGACCTGAATGGCCTGCCGTCGCCCGTAGAGGAACGCTGTGGAGACAGCCCGAACTCTGAAGGAGAGACTGTTCCTTCCTGGTGTCCTTGTGGTCTTTCTCAGGATGGCTTCCTTCTCAACTGTGACAAGTGCAGGTAAGATCGTGTTCCATCTAAATCCAACCCTGGGTTACTGGGATTAGGGTTTCTTATTAGTAGGGAAAAGCTCAAAGTATTCTTTCTTGTGTTTGTTAATGTAGATGATTCCTTAGTGCTCCTTGGCTCGAATTCTCTGCACTAGGTGAGAATTGCTGACAACAAGGAATGAGAGATTGATCTTAAAGCTATTGAATTTGATATGAAATTTAATGTCCTGGAAACATTTGGTAGGTGGGAGGAAGGGGGTAGTATATGCAGAGATACTTCTCCCATGTGTGCGATGATGTGCTGCATGCTGTTGGAAGGACTACTTTAAGTTTGTTTTCCCTCTTTAGGGGAATGAGCAGGGGGAAGGTTATTAGACTTCATCGGCGGAAGCAGGACAACATATCAGGTGAGCCAAAGATGGGTTAGGCCCATGTTTTGACACATACTATTTTTTGGTTTTAATATTCGTCCTAAGAACCCCTCGTGAAAGTTCCCATGGAAAAAAAAAAGAAAGTTCCCATGATCCCCAGCTCTTTTCATGGACAGTCATTGAAGTCTCTCAAAAACCATAGTAATTCTGTTGTTATGAATTAATTGTATCCAGAATCAACAGTTTAGGCCTATACTAATCAAAATATTGCCTGTGAATGCACACACACACCTAAGAACAGATCTTTTTCTGTGTTACATACATATCAAGGCAAGGGAGCTTGGGGACTGAATTCAAGGCGGGAAGTACATATAGAGAATAGAGTTTGTGTGCTTAGTGAGAAAGATACAGATAGAATTTTGTTTTCATATGGATTGTGGTATTTATGTTCTAATAGAGTTAGTAGAAGTAATGACTTACAGAGTATGGGCTAGATCTAAAGGAATGAGCTGTTTTTTAATGCACTTAGGATTCTTATGCACTGTGAACTGACCTTTTTCCAGGTGGGGATAGCAGTGCAACAGAAAGCTGGGATGAGGAGCTTTCTCCTTCCACTGTGTTGTATACAGCAACACAGCACACACCTACAAGCATCACCTTAACTGTTAGAAGAACCAAACCCAAGAAGCGGAAAAAGAGTCCAGAGAAGGGTCGTGCAGCACCAAAGACGAAGAAAATCAAGGTATGGAGGGTAAAAGTATCTTAAATAGAAATATATCTGAAATAACCCAAATGTTGGATAAAGAATACACCAAAGTTCTTTTAAGAAATTTGATCCAGATGTTTGATGGGCCACTTCTGCTCTGTTTGCGAAAATCAGCTAATCTTTGTTACGAACATACAGATCAACCTCTTTTCTGCCACTCCATACCATCACAACTGGCACATAGTTTCTTTTACTACAACCCCACATCCCAGGTATGAAATCCCAGCCCACCTGGCACAAGTCCGTGTGTACAGCTGCCTCCAGTCTAGGCTTCCACTGTCCTAAAGTATCTCCTGCCTCCTCAACCCCAAAACCCAGTCTGAAATTCTTGTGCTGTACATGCCCACTTCATGTTGTTGGTTGATTGTTTTTTCCCTTGTTTCAAAAAATTCAGGAAACGTCTCTTGAACGGTCTAGGCTTACTCAGTGTTGTGGTCACTTTCCTGTATTCTCAACTAAAAAGTCTCCAGAAGAAACCTCTTCTGTTTTGTGTTCTTTCTTCCCCATCACAGCAACTTTGTTGCTTCTAGGTGACTTGCCCACCCCTTATTAAGGGGATTGGTCTTTATTTCCTTCTTAATTTCAAACTCGTAAACCTGTAGCCTTACTTAATATTTTTATATACTTTTTCTTTTAGTGTCAGGGGTACATATAGGATTTAAGTGATGCATGCTCTTCCCTGTTAATTACCTAATTTCAGAGTGGAAAGTATTGTTATTAGCCTCAGAGTTCACTGGCCTTATGCCACCCCTATTCTTGACAATAGCGTGGGGAATTCCATTGTATTTGTTACCTAGAGTAAACGGGACAGACTAGAACACTAGTTCTTGCCTTAGTTTTAGTCTCAGATAGGTGTAACTGTCATTCTTGGTACCAAGTTTTGTTTTGTTCTACTTGTTTTCCTCTTTGGGATAGGCATTTCGAGAGGGATCCCGGAAGTCCTTGCGGATGAAGGTAAGGGGTCTTCTTCTCTGATGCTGTGTTTTACTTCACTGTGATCTTGCATTTTGGTCAGCTTCTTTCCTGACATTGATGGTCTGGGAATCTTGGACTTTGCTTTTTGTTAGTTTTTAATTGTTGCCATTCAGATTTCATAGAGCCTTTCTCCAAAGTGGATTTTCTTGGCCATTTTCTAAAATATTTTTTCCTTTCTGTAATCAGGCTTTGTTTACTGGTTTTTCATTAGCTGCTTTTCTTGGGGTACAGGGTAAGTGACATTTTGCCAAACAAAATGAGGTTGATGTTTGGCCTCCATCTGATTGGCCTCCATCTGAGGAGTGAAGTTTTTCTGTTGATAGGGGATCTCTTGTGCACTCACCCTAGCATCATGTACACTTTAATCACCAGTTGGAAGAATAAATTTCATCAGTAGGAAAGTAGTAGTGTTGATGAGAATTATTCTTACTGGAATTACTTATTTTTGAGCTGTTTTCTCCTGGCATATCTACTTGGTATAGAAGACTCAGGTGATGTTAGTGTACTTCTTTTCTTTAGTTATCAAGTAAAAGCTTATGAGACATGATTTCAGATAGTGGTTGGATAATAGAGAAATTATGTACAATATTTAAAGAAACTTTCAGCTGATGAAGAGTTTGCCCAAAGGAAATTTGAATATACTGTCTGATATCTTCCTTTACCTATTTGTTTATGTAGAAGGATAGTGTACCTCCCAAACCATTACTTATGGCTTCAAAGTATTCAATTAGAATTAAGGTCTAGTTTAGTTCTGTAAGTATTCTTATATCTGGATGTGTAAATGATATAAAAGCAGAATCTTTGTTATTGACCATTATAGGGTAAACATTAAACTCTTTTAGTGAGGATAAGCTTTCTTAGGAAATATAGATGTAATATACATTTATATGTGGAACACCAAATTGACTCATTTAAAAAGATCATTATAAAAAGGTAGCACTTTTTATAAAATTAGAAGGCCTCACCTTGCATATGCCCATAAACAGACTTGTAAATAGCTGTATAAAAGATGGGAGAGGACTTAGAGCCCAAGACCACCAGAATCCTGGAATGTCTTGGAACACAGTTATTGTTTCTTTGCTAGATCGTTCTCCTGTAAGGAGACCGTTGCTCAGGGACCTTAAATAGATTTATGGGGCAGACATAGCCCTGATCCCAGGTGTTAAACGCTTTTCTTTTTTATCAGCTATTGTAACTTGCCTCTAGAAATTTGAAACTTTCTGAAAGCTATTGACTGGCTCTCCCAGAAAACTACATGTTAACCCCAAATATTGCTTGCAGTTTTTGAGATGTTGACAGATAGCTCCATAAGCATGTTAAAATTTAAATAATTAAAAATTACTGGTTTATTTTGATTCTTGTATCATAATTCTGAGTTATAAATTCTGTACTCAGAGTTAATTGTTACTAAGAACGTTATCAAAGATCTGAGTGGGAACCATAGCATAAGAATGAGAAGAATCCATCATTTGGCTTTTTAACCCCAAAGTTGAATTTCCCTACTGGAAGCTGGTCTAAACCAGGATTTTTCAACCTCAACACTGTTTGAGCCAACAACATTTGAACCAACTAATTCCTTGTAGGGATCAGAGCTGTCTTTTGCATTACAGCAGGCTGTGTAGCATCATCCCTAGCATTTACTAAGTGCCAACAAAGCCACATATTAATCAAAAATAACTTTAGGTATTACCAAAAGTCTTCTTGGGGGTTGAGAACCGTTGCTCTAAACCCACTGAGATGGCATCTCCAGTACTCAGAACAGGATAGCAGACTAGACAAGAGTTGTGTTAGTGAACAATAGCTAAAACTATGGCACAGGCTTCCCGTATACATTGTTTGACAAGTCAGAAATTTAGTGATCACTACTGGATGCTTAAACCTGGGAATTCTATTGGGGCACCCCTAATCCCCAGTCTAATAAACTCCCTTAGAGTCTTAAGTTTTGCACTTTTTCTTTTGCTCAGCTGCTACTGTCCACCTCAAGCAGGCAGTATTCTGTTCTCAATGTGTTGGCCTTAGGTGTTTGTTAGATCCTTTTGTTTATTGTTCATCCTTTTGGAATCTAGTGAGTAATGTGGAAAACAGTGGTATTAAATTTTTCCTTCCATTTTGCTATTCCTTGGGGGAAGGATAGTAGAGAATAGTCAATCAAAACTCGTGACATAGAAATGAAAGAAAGCGATTGTTACAATGGGTGTGTTTTCTCTCATTCATGGAAACCATATTTAATTTTTGTATACCTGTTTTTGCAAGTTTAAAGTCGACATGGATTTATAAGTAGCTTTGGTATTAGTGTCTTTTCCTTCTAGTCATCACTAGTGTGAAATCATCACTATCAGTGTTTGTTTTGTTTTCTGATAACACCTTAAGTCCTGAACAGGAGAATTTATATCAGACTTGAGCTGTGGAGGAGGAGAATATATATCAGACTTCAGCTGTGTCTGTATGTCAGAAGCACATAAAGTATTTAGGAAGATGTTGGCAAGATATGATAATATTTCCTCAGTACTGTACTGTCACAGAGGGCAGCGGTTTTCCAAGTGAAGTGTAGCAGATTATAAGCATTTCCTACACTGCATCTACCCATGCCCCTCCCCCACCTTACCTCTTCATTGTGTGGCTGTTTTGCAGTGTCATAAATAGCATGCTAGAAAGATATACTGAATGATAGCTTTTTCTGTGGGAAGCAAGATTATGAGTTACTTACTTACTTGGGTCACATGTAGCTTTTAAGTGAAGATATATTAATTGTATAATAAGACATGCAAAAACATACTCCTGGATAGTAGTAAAACTACCAATTTGAAATGTCACACTGATGTTTGATAAATATTGAAAACTTAAGCAATGTGAGTATTTTGAAGTATCACTATTGTTCATTTTTATGAAGATTTTCTTACAAACTTGATGTCATTCTTCTGATAAATTTGGTTTTTATGATGTAAAGATGGTCATAAAATCGTAGTGATGGGATGGAATTGCAATCCAGATTGATTTCTTACTTTATAAATGAACTTTATAAACTGAACCTCCCAGCTTACTGGTAATAAAACCATGATAGAAGCCAGATCCTGACTTCCCAGGCCATTGCTCTTATGCCACACAACTGCCAAGTGAAAACTAATTTTCTCTGAATGTTTAGCCTGGCAGTCCCCCAGCCCACCCCTTCTCATCCCATCCTGTCCTTTTCATGGACTCTCCTAATCTACTTGACCTTTGTTCTCTACAGAATTCTCCTTCTGAGGCACAAAATTTAGATGAGAATACAACTGAGGGATGGGAAAATCGGATAAGATTGTGGACTGATCAGTATGAAGAAGCCTTCACTAATCAGTACAGTGCAGATGTACAGAACGCCCTTGAACAACATCTACACTCTAACAAGGAATTTGTGGGCAAACCTGCTGTTTTAGACACTATTAATAAGACTGAATTGGCCTGTAATAATACAGTTATTGGGTCCCAAATGCAGGTAAGGATCAAAGGGTTAAAGACTCCTAATTAGTTGAGATTTTAAGAACTCAGGAAAAGGACATATTTTGAAATTAGCCTATCTTTCAGATGTATAAGGCCTTAGGGTAACAAAGTAGCCATCTATTGAGAAGCATCTTTAACCAAAAGCAAGTTTTGGTCACTTGAAAACTGTTCAGATACATACTTTAAGATATATATCTTTATTAATTAAAAACAGATAAATTAGGATCTAGGAAATTTATACTGCCTTAGTAGAAATTATTAAGATTAATGGAAACCTAAGTTCTTACATTACACATAGAGCCACTAAAGTTTTAGTCATATTTTTCTTAGATTTTTTTTTTCTTTTCTTTGGGGGTAAGGGAGTGGCACGTTCACTATACAGAACCTATTTCCTAGAAATACTAAGATTTTATCAAATTTTAAAATGTCTCATCATTGAGCTAAATAACATAGACAAGTAAAACCTAAAAGTATTAGTGCCTTTCCTGCAGTTAAGAGATAATTTAAGTGTCTGCTTAGCTCCTGTTGATATCATCTAATGTTAATATTCTGATTTTATTCAGCTACAATTGGGAAGAGTCACTCGTGTTCAGAAGCACCGGAAGATCCTGAGGGCTGCAAGAGATTTGGCTTTGGACACTCTTATAATAGAGTATCGAGGCAAAGTCATGTTACGGCAGCAATTTGAGGTCAATGGGCATTTCTTCAAAAAGTAAGACATCATTCATTAAGTATTAAGGGCTAAAGTGGGTCTAACTGAGCAGTATAGCTGTAAAAGCTATCCTTGTGGGTAGGATGCTCTTGCAGGAAAACTCACGCCTCTCTGCTATTTGTAGAGAAGTGCAAATAAATCTGCAAGTTGTTTAATCTGTGAAGTGGTGATGACTCCTTTCTAAACAAAGCATTCCTTGCTTTGTGCTTATTCTTTAATCAAAAGCAGACAAGCATGTGATGTTTTCTAAGTTTAGGCATTGCAGAGGGCTATCCCTCTTCTGTCATCATATGCTTCATATTTGAAATCATGGGGTAGCCTTTTTATTTCCATTGAGAATTACAGGAATTTTAATTATATTCCTAGACCATACCCCTTTGTGCTCTTCTACTCAAAATTCAATGGTGTAGAGATGTGTGTGGACGCACGTACTTTCGGTAATGATGCTCGATTCATCAGAAGATCATGTACACCAAATGCAGAGGTAAGATTTCTGTAGCAACTTCTCTTTAAATGGAACCACCAAAAGGACAAGTCAACTAAAGAAACAGTCTGAAAACTTCATCCAGATTAAGGTCTGTAGATGGTGGTTATAATCTTTCATTGTAAGAGATGAAAATCAAAAATAATGGTTTATTTATTCTGACAGGATGAGGTCAAGGAGTGGATTTTTTTTAGAGAAGGCAAAAATGCAAAAAAACAAGTTGGGATTTGCTAAAGAGAAAGAGCTAGGCTGGACAGGATGTCAGTGAGGTTATATTAAAAAATTGCCATACAAAAGATGTATCATTGGGCCAAAACTAAGGTGTGTGGTTTCATTTTTTAGATTTTAGGTGATCAGGTTGAAGGAGTGATTCTAGACATTTCTAAAGTTGATTATTTGGTGCATAATGAACGCGCCCACATCAACTGCAGCGAGAAAATCCACAGAGCTTTTTTTATAGACTAAGAATTTTAATTTTTTGGTACAGCTGAAAACAGCTTTAAGATGTAGATCAGTGTTCTTACTCTGATTGCTAACATCTGAAAATTTCTTTATTTCAAGAAATATCATAAATTTTCAAGCAATTACTATATGATAGTATCAAATGGAATAACAGACTACCATAACTAAGTGAGGAAATATTATTTGAGTAAAAGGTTTTTTTTTTCCTCTTACGGAAAGTTTCTATTATTTTTGATAAATCATAATCATTAGCCTTGTTCACACAGGTGCGACACATGATTGCAGATGGGATGATTCATCTCTGTATCTATGCTGTTTCTGCTATCACCAAGGATGCTGAGGTCACCATAGCATTTGATTATGAGTACAGTAACTGGTAAGATCTCAGCCTTTCCTAACATGAGTGGCCTTGTCTTACACTTTAAGCTGTTCTTTCTGTTTAGTCTGCTTTTCTGCCTTGCCATTTCCTTTTTTTTTTTTTTTTTTAACCTTTTGTTTTCATAAGTAATGGATTTTCTGCCTAGAAATCATGGAGGGAAAGACAGAATGAGGGTGTTGTGTTTTAAGAGAGACAGGTACATAGTGTGATAACTGCTTACCAGTCTTCTAACCAAGGGTGTTTTGGCCTTTGCCTCTATGTAGCAAGAATAACAGAAAGAGTATGTATGTAACACTCCTAGAAATTACAGTAGTTATCTGTTGTTACACACACAGCTATTGTACCAACTATCATACAAAATAAGAATCTAAAGATTCACCTCATCCACTCACATCATCCACTCAGATCCTCCACTAGAATCCAGCTGTATATGACAATGCAGAAAAACAGATAGTAAGTCACAGATGATTATGTGATGGGTTTTGTAAAATGACTGCTTCTTTTGCCTTGATCCTTTTAGGCAATAGGGTCTATGTAGTAAACCGATGTCCGGCACAGGTATATGTGTGGTACATGAAGAAAAGGTATTAATAATAAGTAGGGAATCAGTAGGCAAGAGTGAGGACATGGTGAAGGCAGACACAAGGTAAGTATGACTACTTCAGACTCTGTCGCGGATTCACTGCCTTTAAATAGCACAAAGACAGTTGGGAGAACTGAATTTAGTGAGGACTTGCTTTCCTGTCCACTGAGTGAGTTTGGGTTATATAGAGAAATGGCAGAATATTGAAAATATTTATAGGACTCTCTCAATGACTCTGTTCAACTTGTTCAAAGATAATACCAAAGGAAATTGCTATACTAAGATTTCAAGATAATGAATAGATAATATAACTGATTTTCAAGGGTACTGAGACACGCACTTTTGGTTGTTTCTTTGGAGCAGTAATTATAAAGTGGACTGTGCATGTCACAAGGGGAACCGGAATTGCCCTATACAAAAAAGGAATCCCAATGCTGCAGAACCACCACTCCCACCTCCTCCAAGCCTACCTACCATTGGAGCAGAGACGAGACGTAGAAAAGCACGACGGAAAGAGCTAGAGATGGAGCAGCAGAATGAGGCCCCTGAAGAGGATAACAGCCAGCAACCAGAGCAAGCTCCTGAGAAAGTAACTGTATCCAGTGACCATGAGGTAATCTTCCCTGGTCAGAAGATGTTGCTATGGTGTTGATCCTCTTCATATGAAGAGGATCCCAGCTTGCCACATGTTGTTTTATGTAGGGAGTCTATGTTAACACTTAATACCCTTCATATCAAGGTGGGTATGCATTCATTCATTCATTCTGTTTTTGTATTTTTTTTTTTAAAAAAAACAATGTCAGGAGCATCCTTTTGGGTACTTACCAGGTTTCAGTGCAGTGAATTGTATTTATCATCTATTTTTACCATGTGACCCCCATATAAGTAACACTAAAGCACTGGAAATTGTTTCTACAGAGTTTTAAGCTCCCAGGGAAAAACCAGGGGTTGAGTTTTTTCCTAGTTTAAGAATACAGCTGAATATCGCCTCTGTCTTAAAGGAAATAGACAATCCAGAAGAAAAAGCAGAAGAGGAGAAAGAAGAGGTTGCAGATGACCAGGAGAGCCCAGCTCATAACAGGAGGGTGGGTACCTTCTAACATCTTTTTGTTCCTGCTGATTCCTGCTACCTATGGCATGTGAGCCCCTTCAGAATTTATATCATTTTATTTCTTCAGTAAGTTACTATACCATCACCTTTAGGTCACAGTTTGGGTTTTTTCTCTAAAGTAGATTTTATAAAAATGTTTATAAAAATGTTTATTTTTTACACAGACACACATATAGTTCTCTAGTGGCTATTATCTGTTGATGGTTTTAAGAGGTTTCTTACTGACAGTCTGGTTTAAAAAAAACTGTCTTGTTGAAACAAAGTATCTTTGTTTGAGCTAACTTAGTTATTTCCTACATTTGTGTGACTTGACATTTAAAAAACCAACAAAACCTGCAGTCATAATGGATTCAAAAGTTCTTCTTTATGGCTGCAATCAGTCATGTTTATTTATGTCCTTGAGAAGCTGTTGAAGAAAATCTACTTGATTTTTTTTTAACTATGAAAATGCAGAGAAAAATTAGTTTTGATGGCTATTTTTCTTTTGTATTAAAAAGTTTCAAAATGGCTGACCTATTTTGAAATAAATGTCTATCAGTTTGCATTAATAATACTTCTGAAAAGCTGTTGTCTTCTGGTAGAGGCTTCCTTCTATGTTAATGTCTTTTCTTTCTAGACCCGGGAAGATAGGAAGGTTGAAGCCATCATGCATGCTTTTGAAAACTTAGAGAAAAGAAAGAAGCGGCGAGATCAGCCCTTGGAACAAAGCAGTTCTGATGTAGAGATTGCTGCCACCACCTCAGAGACTCCTTTGGGAGAGGAGACAAAAACTGAAGCCCCTGAACCTGAAGTTAGCAACCCTGCTTCAAATATTGCCATCACAAGCAACCCACAGAGTGTTGGAGTGAACACCCGGAGGTCTTCCCAAGCAGGAGTAAGATGAAAAGACTCCAGGCCCTAGATAACTCTTACTAATATCAATTATCTATCTTTTGGAATGGCTAGAATCAGCGTTTTCAGCTTTGCCTTATTTTGCAGTAAATAAGCTGATTTGCTTATCACTTAGCTGATTTGTGGAATTCAGGGAAACAAAATTTGAATAACTAGATACTCTTAGACTAGAATGGAACTATCTACAGTTTCTGCCAGATAAATTGTTGGTGGTGAATTCATAAAGATCTTGTGGTTTCTCTTTGGCCATCTTTGTAGCATAGTTATGTACCTGACCTTTCATAGGATCTCAGAGTAACTCTTCTTTTTCCTATCCTTACCACAAATTCTAAGCCTTAAGCTAAAACCTCAGTATCTGAGGGAAAAACGGGAGGATTTACCTTCCCTGCTAAGAACCTAAAATTTGGTGGCTACTTTCAGCTGACTTTTGACCAATTTTATAAATATTTTTTGGAAAAAGAAGTAACAGACATCTTCCTGTAGCCTTTCTGGCTGGTTTAAATGTATAAATTTTGTAAGGATTACATTTGAAATTAATGTTTGTTAATGCTCACTTTTTTCACCAGTGAACATTCAGAGTGCTTAAAGTGAATAGGAAGCTGGATAAAATATTTGCTGACATTTCTAGTAAGCAGTTAACTTTGCTGTTATTATAGGATATTGCTGCAGAAAAACCAGTCCCCAAACCACCTCCAGCAAAGCCTTCTCGGCCCCGACCGAAGAGTCGAATTTCTCGGTACCGGACCAGTTCAGCCCAAAGACTAAAGCGTCAAAAGCAGGCCATTGCACAGCAGGCAGAGTTGTCACAAGCTGCCTTGGAAGAAGGGGGAAATAACAGCTCAGTAACTCCTACTGAAGCTGGAAATGTAGACAGTTCGGGAGAAAACAGGCAATTAACAGGGTCTGACCCAACCGTGGTATCAGTTACTGGATCCCATGTCAACCGTGCTGCATCTAAATACCCCAAAACCAAAAAGGTAAGTTACAAATCCATCTTCCTAAGTGTAGTCTGGCAAAAGCTGTTCCTTCGTAAAGTAAAAGGGTCTATAAGCCTCAGGGGAGAAAAAGCAGTCTACGAATTATTAGATTTGAGATAAAATGCTTAGACACTGAGTCCATGCTGCTACCTTACTTGTGTTCCCATAATTTTTAAACAGAGCTTAAATTACTGATAGCTGAAATCATTCCTCCCATAATGATCATGGAGAGGGTGAGCCCTTGTGCTCTGATGATGCGAATCATACTCTGCAGCTGTTTTATCTACCTCTGTGCTAGTTTCTAGATGAGTATTGTCTTTGTGCTGCCTCTGGCCTTTACATCTGCAACATCATCAACTGATAGTCTCTTTTTTAACTTAGTATCTAGTTACAGAATGGTTGAATGACAAAGCTGAGAAGCAAGAATGTCCTGTTGAGTGCCCTTTACGTATCACCACGGACCCAACTGTACTGGCAACGACCCTGAACATGTTACCTGGTCTTATCCATTCCCCGTTAATTTGCACCACCCCCAAACACTACATTCGCTTTGGCTCACCCTTTATCCCTGAGAGGCGTCGAAGGCCACTTCTGCCTGATGGCACGTTCAGCTCCTGTAAAAAGGTATGTTTACGTGATTTCTTTTCCTTTTAACCTAGGATGCCTGTAATGGTGACATACCAAACACATTCTCTAGATAAGCACACTCTCCCCATATAATGAGTTAGTTGTTAAGCCACAAATATTGACACATCAAGAGTCAGTGAGACTAAAGTGGGATGTATACTACATTTTGGTGCTCAGTTTGTCGTAGCAAATTTGTCTTTGTGTTCACTGTTATCTTAGCAGTTGGTGACTGGGTAGAAAGGGGTGTTTTGTGTGTGCTCTTGTGATGCTGGTTAACATGTCCATTTGTGATTATTCTGTAAGATTGGGCCCCAGGTACTCTAGAGCACTGTTGCACAAGTTAAAGAATGATCAAATTTTGTTTTGGATTAACTCAGTCACTATTATCATTTGATTGAGAGTAGAGGAAAAGTCCTGTCACAACTGACAGAATTCCTGTTCCTTGATCAAATGAGTGTTTATTCCCTAGTGATTATGGAACCTACTATAAAGTTTTCTGTCTCTCTCTCGCTGGTTTCTCTTCTGTAGTTATGTATTGCTTTTGGATCTAGTGGCAGTCATATTTGATGGTTGTTTATTTTTGGAATGCTTTCTTAATTCCCAGAAGCCCTGCCTATTTTCCAAAGGTGTCTCAAGGACAGGTCACACCCTCAGATCTATAATGTCATTTTCATGTTTCTAGAAGTATAGGACACCCTTTCATTTGGTACCTTTGAGGTAGAGTCTGTTCCCTGGAACACCCTTTTCTCTTATCCTCAGATCTGGATTCAGGCTGCCTTCCTCAGTGTCTGCCATTGCCCTCCTCCACTGGCATCACGTACATGAGGATGCTGCATATAGATTATTTGATGTGATGAAGTCTCCAACTCCAGGCAGGTCTTCCCTGACTCCTCAAACTTAAAGCTTTTCTCTTTTCCCAAAGAGCAGATACTATTTCTTGGGGGAGGGGCATAAAAGATGAACCCAAGTGTTGGGGGATATGGAGGGGAGGAGGGCAGCAGGGATCTGCACACAAAGCAAAGGCGCTACCACTGAATGAGCAACATACACTGAAGAAAGTCTTTTTCCTAATCTTAATCTAAGTGTTTGAGTCACTTACTGATTTATTTAGGGGAAATTCCCAAGTAGAACAGCTCCTAAAGAGAAATTTGATCATGAGATCTTTGCCAAAAGGGTTTGTGGGTAATGGAGTAGCATAACTTTTAGGTGTCAGAAAAGAAAACAGTGACATCTTTAAAAAGAAAATAAGAAATTTACTAAAGGAAATGAAGGTTAGGTCTCTGGGAATCCTTTATTCTATACCAAGTTATTTATCATGGATCTTATAAATTATCTGAGAAGGAAAAAAATTTTGCCATTTAATGACCATTATTGATTAACCTTGGCTTCTCTGGTGACTCGGTGGTAAAGAATCTGCCTGCTTTGCAGGAGACATGAGTCAGGAAGATCCCCTGGAGAAGAAATGGCAACCCACTCCAAATATTCTTGCCTAGGAAATCCCATGAGCAGAGGAGCCTGGCGGGCTGCAGTCCATGGGGTCGCAAAAGAGTCGGACACGACTTAGCGACTAAACAGCAATAACAATGATTAACCTTATTCTGTAATAATTGGCGGATTTCATTAACTCTGGTATGGCATGTAAAACTAATCTTACCATTACTTTTAGCTCAGTCCCTCATTAAGGGTAATAGCCCAGAATCTACGTTTTCAGAGTAGTATCAAACAATTAGAGAAGCTGTCTTTAGTTTAGAGGAACAAGTCAAGAGATGGCTTAATATATATATGAAATAAACTTCTTCCTTTTGTTCTGTCTTTGGATGGACATAGTACTAGATTTCTAGGATGTTAACTGTTGAAGTGTCTTATCAAGTCAGATAATAGATTTTCTTTCTTTAATCCTTTAAGAAGGATTAATAATTATTAATACGGAATAATAAAGAAGTCTAAATTGTAAATAGTATGGACTACCTTCTTGAAATGCTGCCTTTATCATTCTGATGCTAGGTTGTAATCTTTCTATTCCCATCTTACTTTTTTCCAAGTAGCAGAGTTCTGTGAAAATCAAAAACGTGTAGAAATATGACTTCAAATATGATAGAAAATATATTTCTTAGAATCCTTTTTACCTGGTTATGGTTTCAGACTTTCATCTGTATCTCATCTTTGTGTCTCTCCACTGGCAACAGTTAGAAATCCCATTTAATTCATATTCATATTACAGTCTCTGCATGTATCTGACCATCCTTAGTCTTGTTTTATACAGGCTCTGCTCAGACTTTTATCTATTTGTGTCATATTAGTCTTTAAGAAGAGTTCAGGCTATGCATGTTGACACGTAGCCAAGTATCTTACTTAAGTTGAGTCTTTGAAAATTGTTTAAATCACAAGTTTAATATTTGCTGTTAATGTATCAAGATTATATTGCAAAACAAGAATATAACTTTTTATGGGACAAAATTAATGAAATTGGGTCCTATGTAGAAATTGAACTCAGGTTTATCCTAGATGGAGATTTTTTTAGACTGGTTAGAAAATACTCACATGGTATAGAACCTAAGAAGATTTCCATAATAAAATTGTAATAAATTTCTAAAAATCACTCAGAAAAGAATATAGTTAAACAGATAGATGAGAACAACCGTCCTCCATGGGGTTAGTTAAAACAGCATGTATTCCTAGTAGGCTTTCTCTATCATATCTGATTAAAGGAGGTACAAAGCCTTCATAAGTTTAAGAGTGTAAAGTTGCATGTGTATATTTGCATCGAAATTTTTAGAGTATTTGGCAGAATGTTTTATGATGTGTCTGTAGTTTCTAAGTTATATCAATTCACAGCTCTTAACTAGCATGTTATAGTGTGTCTTGTTGAATTTTACCTGTTATTTTGAAATGGAAGCATTTATGAGTGGCTAACAAGCCTTTCAGTAGTATCTCTCCTTGTTCTCTCTAAGTCTCTGAACTCACCTTCTAGGCATAATATGTGTGGGGCATTCGGTCTCCCATTTAGACTGAAAATGAAACACTGTGCTTTGCGTTGATATTTTATTGTGTGCACTGGAGTGATATTAATCCGTATACTCTGTACATAGCCTGAAATTCATTTGAGCTAGTTCTCACTGAACAGTGTGTGCCCAGTACTGTGCTACAAGCTTTCTTCACATGCCCTGTCTCACTTAGTATTCATGATAACCCTGTGAGCTTGGGATCATTGGGTTCAATTTACAGATCAGAAGCTTCGGCTCAGAAGTGAAAGTAACTTGCCCAAAGTTAAGCATCTAGGAAGACGTGCAGCCAAGTTTCAATCCAGGTCTTTGGACTCTAAAACCCAAATTAATTCTTTCCCTTTCCCCATCATAATGATACTCTTTAAAACATTTCTATTGCCCATCTCTGAGCTTCCTAAAAATCTTTTCAATACAGAGTTCCAGAGAAGGAAGAAATGTTCTTTTGACCTTAATGACTGTAGCTAGAACTTGGGGAGAAGGGTCTAAAGTTAATTTATTATCCATACGAGTGATTCGAACTTGTTAGATACAAATAACTGTTGGTGTTCCTTCATTATGGGCCCTAAAATACTGTGTAGACATACAGTAGGGCCAGGAGGAAAGAGTTGATCAAGTTGCTGTGTTCGACCATAAGCTAACCAGAGCAGCATCTTATTCCTTAGAATGCCCCTGTCCTGGTTTCTATTTCCCATTTTGTAGTCATCAGATGCAGAGAATTCTTTTATGGGTGCACCTATTTGACACTGGAAATACATGAAATTAACTTACCTTGGAGAAAAGCACAGTGACCCCACATGAGTCCTGTCATCTGCTCTGATAAGAAAAACTTGTAGTAAGGTATCTATATAACAAAAAATTTTCACTCATTTTCGGTCTCCTGAGCCTAATTTTTCCCATCTATACAAGAAATGCTTTGGACAGTGTGACCTCTGAGGTCTCTTCTATGTAGGGAGTTATAGTTCTGACAGATCGTCTTCACATCAGTATTCTGTATGTGGGAGAGTAAGTTCATTCTTGGTCTTATTTTGGCTTCAGAGACTTGATCAAATCCTAATATGATGTGATTCAGTTGATGTTACCTCTCTTTTTTAGATATTCACTCTCTATCTCTTCATGTTTATACTTTTGCTTTTATTTGGCAGACCACAATGCCATTTACATGATGTAAATGTTTTCTTGGCTTCCTCACATTATTTCCTAAGTTCCTATTAGAATTGCTATCTTTGGTAAAGAGAATATTTACTTACCTGTAATATTGGTTCTCTAAAGGTGTAAGTTACAATCACCTTTACTCTTCCTATTTGGGATATGGTCTGACTCAGAAATTGATGTTTATCAAAATTCGATCTGTCTTGTGTCAGGGCAGGAGAGCCACAGAGTGGTGAGCAACCTACAACTGTGTGAGTGTATCTTAAGAGAACATAATTACAGGTAAGAAATTTTCTCTCTTCCATAGGTTGCATAATCTTACTATCCTTATCTCTGTAGGCTTCCTTTCTGAACAAAGTTTGTTTCCATCATTTTAGGCTCCAGTATTCAGTACAAAAAAAATGTGACTGATTAGAGAGCTCTTTTTGACTTTTTTCCCTTCTTGATTTCTGCAGAAGGATTCTGGTAATGATTTGCATTATTCATGCATAATTTAACCAAACTACTTAACAAGGAGGGAAAACTCACAGGATATTGAGAGTAGTCTTTTTGGAAGCATTTTGGCACTTGTAGTAAAGAGCTATTTATTCTCATCCAGAGTTTTCCTGTGAAACTTTTCTATTATTTCTTCAGATATCCCCAGCACAGGACAGACAACTCTTAAGAGATCTATCTTCTTTTTACACACTTACTTTATGTCCTAGCTTTATTCTGTGTGATCGGAGTCTCTTATATAAACGCTAAGATTTCTTCCTTCTCTTTTCTCATTTATTCCATTCTAAGCAGTATGAAGAGTTAAATAGTAATCATTTTTATTGTTTTTTTTTTTTTTTAAGTGGGACTTCATTATGTGTAATCCAGGCTTTCTCAGTTATGCTCCATAGAAGGAATTGATGGGGCAGTATCCTAAAATGCTGAAACACAAGACAAAAAATATTTTTGACTGTGGACCTGAATGAATGTGTTGTATTAATATCTGTCACCAGTTGATATTTAGTGACCCAGTTGATGCATTTAAAATAAATAGGTGAGCCAAATAGTTTTAAATGATTGTTGATAATTCCCTGGTTCTTTTCCCATTATAGCGATGGATAAAGCAAGCCTTGGAAGAAGGGATGACCCAAACATCATCTGTACCCCAAGAGACTAGAACTCAGCACCTATACCAAAGTAATGAGAACAGTAATTCTTCTAGTATCTGCAAAGACAATGCAGGTGCGTATGGCAAACCTTTCTGAATACATAAGCAATGATTACTTTGGGTCTACATTAAAAATTTCACTGAATACTTTAAAAAGTATGATACAAAAAAAAAATAGCATTGTTCTCTAAATAGTTACTTTACATCTGTCTTTACAGAGGAAGAGAGAGATCTCAAGTCAGGGATCAGTATTCCCAGGACGGCAAAGAAGGAACTAGACAGTGTACAGATAACAGCAGAAATGGTTTTTAAAAAGGTTAGATATATTTAAAGTAGTAAGTTTAGGAGCTCTGTATCCGTATTTATAAGAGGGGAAATAAGAAAAGATGTGGGGCACTATTTAGGAAAGAATCAAAATTGTAGGTGATTGAGTGGGGTGGGACTTGTTGAAGGGGCACGGGGTGAGTAAAGTAAATGAGAAATTATTATGAATTGGTTGTTTTCAAAAGAGCTTGCACAATTAGTGTAAATTTTTTAAAAGACATGACCTTGAATCCAATTTAAAGTCCTCATATGAATTTTTAAACTGGAGGGTCATGAAAAGTCATCTGGTCCGTTGGTTTTGCTGTAACTCTTGCAGGGGTCTTGATTGCAATTGAAAGCACAGGTGCATGAACTTGATACCAACTTATTTGGGGATAGTCTATTACCAAGTTTCTCTTGGCCAGTAGTATTTTAATTGAAAAGTTCTGTGTGATTTCTGTTTCTTTATCTCTAAATCAATTTTGTGAATATTATGCAATCAAAACAAAATACCAAAATAAATACAGTGCTAAAAGTCATGCAAGTCTGTATCTAACATAGTAATATTTCAAATTTTCATAGAAATCTCTTGTTCATTGCCTAAGTAAATATAAACTTGAACTAAATAAAGAGATATGTACTAGTAATATCTGATTTATACTAAAACTTAGTGTAAGATTATATTTGGAAAAAATAGGCTGCTAAAAATAGGTTTTTTTCAAGTTATTGATTTAGTTTATTTTTCTATCCCTAGACTGGATTATACCTTATAAGTTATCACATATATAACCTCAATATAATAAAATCCCAGTGTAGAACATCTGGAAGATAAATGATACCATATATTTAAAATACTTTATTCTCTTCACCAGTAATTAGGAAGATTTACTCGAACCAGGTTAATATAACAGATTTTCGTCAATTTTATCAATTTTTTGGCAGCTTTTACAGTACAGTGAGACCATAACAATTGGAATCTTCTGTCTAGAACACATACATATGTATGTGTAGTCTGTGTGTTGTGTATGTTTGTATTTGAGATTGGGAAAGGGAGGCTGTATTAGCAATTCCATGTCTTGACTGGCAAAGATTCATAAGGAAAGTGCCTTCATTATTATGTGCCCTAGTTGGAATGGAATTAAGACTGTTAGTCACCAACCTTTATTAAAGTTCTCTTGTCTCTAGCATCGAGAAAGATTCAAAGGATACACCTTGCCCTTAAGCAACAACATAAACTGGAAAATATTTAATTGAAACCAAGCAGTACTCAAATGAGCATCTTGGTATATTGCTACTAGTGTAAATCCTGAGGAGTTATTTGTTGCTTTGCTTTCTTTGTTTTTGGGGTTTTTTTATTTTGTTTTTCTCATCTCAAAAAGACCAAGGAGATATTAATCAAGAAAGGGAGACAGATTGATACAGTGGATAGACTCCAACAGACCTGAATTTAAAGATCATCTCAACCCTTTACTGGTGCTTACTTCCCTGTAGCTCAGATGGTAAAGAACTGCCTGCAGTGCAGGAGACCAGGGTTCTATCCCTGAGTCGGGAAGATCCTCTGGAAAAGGGAACGGCGATCCACTCCAGTATTCTTGCCTGGAGAATCCCATGGACAGAGAAGCCTAGTGGGCTACAGTCCGTGGGGTCGTAGAGTTGGACGTGACTGAGCAACTAACACACACACACCCTTTACTAACTCAAGCAGGTTGTAAAATATCTCTGAGGCTCATCTGTGAAACGCGTATAGTAATATCTGCCTTGTAGAGCTAATATGAGATTAATGTACATAAAGTACAGTATCATACCCTCAATAGGAATTATTATTGTCATCATTATACACAGATTTCTTGTTGAACATTTATGGAAAATTTACAGAAATTAATCATATACTAGCATACATTAAGTTCTTTAAAGCTAAAGTTGTGTAGAAATAAACAGTATTAACTCTGCAGGCAAGGGCAAGTATAATGTTCATTATTTGTAAATGATGTGGATATATACCTAGGAGTCTAAATAATTGGAAAAAATAAACTGCTGGATATATAAAAATGCATAGCATTTATTTACCAAGAAAATAAATGAAGAAAAATTTGCATTGCTGAGCTCAACAAAATGAAGAAACTGCCTATGAATAATGGTGGAGACATGTAGAACAAAGCAAATCTGAGGAAAATTTTTTAAGTCTTGAGGAAATAGAGGGAACTTCCATATTCCTTAATGGAAAGAGGATATATAATGAGTGGGGGTTTTTTTTTTTCTTGTCTTCATACAGTTTCCATCAAGCTAGTTTGTTTGGGGTATGATTAAATGATCTTGGAAGTTTATCATAAAAAATAAAGATGAAAGTAACTAAGAAAAATTGAAAAAGTAATGACGAAGAAGTACCTAGCAGTATAAAACTAGTTTCTAATGTGACGCTGCAAGTTGGTAATTAGATTAGTACAGATTCAATAATGGATATATACATGGAACAGAACAGCCAGAAACAGGCTTTATGTAAGTGAAAGATTCTGTAAATTATAATTTTTACTTACGTGGGAGATGGGAAAGAATTAGATATTTGCCAGAGTAAATTCTGTGTACATTCACTGTTTGGCTTTGTTTTCTTTTTTTAATTAAAGTTTCTATGTCTTTAGCGCTCTGAACTGATAGAGGACAAAGATAATGGGAGAAAGGATTTGCAAAAATGACAGGGAAGTAATATCTCTACTAGAAATTAGAGAAGATTTATCATGTGCATTTTTAAAAACCTAGTTGTAATTTTTCCAGCTACTTATTGTACAGAAGTAGGTGTGGACTAAAAGTAGAAGTAAACAGTGGACTTTTGCACAGTCTTAGTCATGAAGTGATTAATAATTGCCAATAATACAGAATAAAATGACCTGGGTTTCCATGAATAAAGAAATGGTAGAATTTGTAGTTTACCTTCTATTGCCTATACTTTTGATGAAATACTATACAGTAGCATTAAAATTTTTACTGTTGATTTATTTTATCAAATTAACCTCCTAAAAACAGTACAGTACTACTTTTGAATTAGATTTCAGTCATCTGAATCTTGAATCGGTAAGAATATTTATTATTATGACCAAATAAAAGTTTTCCATGGAATGTAAAGGAGGTTCAATACTTGAAATTTTATTCATAATTTATTAGCCAACCAAATGGAGGAGGAGGGAGTAATAGCGTAGTAAATATGATTTTAATGATAAATAACATACTGAATGATTTTCTTATTTTACATCTATCTGAAAACAGTTGCCAGGTATACTTCATGTTGAAAAATAGATTAAACCTTTTAAATGGGTTATCAGATTATCCCAGTATTACCATTCTTATTTAACAACATTTAGAATTGTTGTCCAAACTGATTATCAAAAAAAAAAAAAACTAAAAAACAATGACGTAAAAGTTTTGGTAAAGAGGATGTATAGGTTATCATTGTATACAAATAATATGCTTACCTACTTAGAAAAGCCAAAAGAATTAACCGAAAAACTGGTAGAGGCCAATAGGGTAGCTAAATACAAAAATATGTAACATACTGAAAGATTTTCTTACATGTTAGCAATCACGTTTAACTAATATATAAGGAGAAATACATCTAATTCACAGTAGTAATGGAATATAGAGACCAGTGGAGAATAAACCTAATTTAGAAATGTGGCAAAAAAAAAAAAAAAAGAAATGTGGCAACTCTGTAATGAAGAAGTATAATATAAGGGATTCTCTGGTGGTCCAGTGGTTAAGACTCCACACTCTCATTGTCGAGGGCCTGGGTTCAACCCCATAAGCTGCCAAAATATTAATGATGATGAAGAGGAATATGAATGAGGGCATAAGTAGACAAAAGATCATGCCACAGTGCTCAGTGAGAATTCTCCACAGATTACTCATGAATTTAATACAGCCCCAGTCAGCCTTGGGAAGGGGAAGTATCAGCATAGTTGACAAATGATTTCTACAGTTCATTGACATGAAAAGTATACTGCTGCTGCTGCTGCTAAGTCGCTTCAGTTGTGTCCGACTCTGTGCGATCCAGAGACAGCAGCCCACCAGGCTCCACCATCCTTGGAATTCTCTAGGCAAGAACACTGGAGTGGATTGCCATTTCCTTCTCCAATGCATGAAAGTGAAAAGTGAAAGTGAAGTCGCTCAGTCATATCTGACTCTTAGCGGACCCCATGGACTGCAGCTCACCAAGCTCCCCTGTCCATGGGATTTTCCAGGCAAGAGTACTGGAGTGGGGTGCCATTGCCGTCTCCGGAAAAGTATGCTAGAATAGGCAAAATAATTTGGAGAGCTTGAATAGAATAACTGGAATTGTCCAAACAATTTTACTAAAAGCGTACAGAATAATGTTCAGAACTAAACTCAGTATCTAGTAGGATAAATGTCATATTTCAAATCAGTATAGAAATATGATTATTCTATAATTACCAAATAATTTGGAAGAATATGCTAGCCATTTGCCCTGTGAAAAGGTTAGAACATTCTGAGTTAAATTTGAAAATTAAATATGGAGATAATGGGGAAATAGGTCATTTTTATAGTCTTGGGGTGGGGTGACAAAGACATGTCTGAGGCAGAAAATAAAGGAAATAGTTGATACATTTGACTAAATAAATACAAATATAAATTTTGTATAGCCAAAAACGACTTAATAAAATTAAAATATAATTGTTAACATTTTTTTCATTGTAATGGAAATATTTTTATTATGAGTGAAGATAGCAGGTTGTTTATTCAATGTGATTTAGACATAGAATCAGTAAAGCCATGTCAAGAAAGAGATTGAGATGAAAATACCCCAAGACATTAGTAGTGCCTTAATTTGTGAATATGATTTCAAGTTAAGTATGAGTTTCAATATGTGGATGTTTGTTTATATATCTTGGGAATTACATAAGTAAAGGTACAAAACAATAAAAGATAAATTTAACCAGGAGATTTGATAGCTGTGTATGGCAAAAAGAAGAAAAATGAAACTTTAAAAGAAAATTTTGTAAATATAGTATTGTTCATAGAAAAAAGTAGGCACATTACCACTGGCCTGTAAACTTCATAAGGACAAGTGCTAGGTCTCTTTCGTTTAATATATTATAATAAATACTCAAAAGATCTATTTTAAATGAGTAACCTGTAAGTTGATTTGGAGATGGGAGAGTTCATCTGAACTCCATAACTTTTCTGCAATGAACTTTATAACTTACATAATTGCTTTTAGTAGTTACAGTGTTGGACCTAGCAGTATAGTGGTCTTTTTAAAAGATTTCGCTGTTGAAGACTCTTGAAATATATAAACTTAAATGTAAGTTACGAATCACACATTTGTTTTGTTTATACCTAGGCACTTTTCAAAAGGAGAAAAGAAAAACATAGTATCTGGAACAGAAGGAAATTACAAATATACTTCTAATCTAGGAAAATTTTTAATTTTTTCGATATCTGAAAGGAAAAATATGTATCTCCAGTATTTTTTGCTTTTATTTCTTCTGTTTCACCCTCTACTGCGCTAGTTTAGTGCTTCATAACTCTTTCTGTGTAACTACTCCATTAACTCCAAATAGTTTCTGAGTGTTCATTCTCATGCTGACCATTGCTACCAGGGGAATTGTTCTGAAGCATAGCCGTGCTGCTGTCCCAAAACTTTTCCTCAACGGCTTGGGAGGAAACCTAATCATTTAACCTAATGATTAAGAATGTAGATGGGAACCAGATTGCCTACTCCCTCTTTAAAATAGGAATGATAATACTAGTACTAGATTTATAGAGTTATTCAGATTAAACCTGCTAATTCACATGAAGCACATAGAATAACGCCTGGTATGTAATAAGCCCTTAAAAGCATAATTTTTTTTCTCCTTATGCATAGCAGTATGACCACCTCCGTTGAGGTTCTTAAATTTATATTAAACATGTTTTATATATGATTTCTTTTTCTTATGCTTTCATAAACCCTTTTAAAATAGAATATATTTTTAAAAGTAAAGTATATGATAACCATTTTCCCCCACATACCTAGTTCAGTGGTTTCCATGTAAGAGGTACTAAACAAATAGAGTAAACGAATAAAAATAGATATTTCCTTTGAGAAAGTGAGATAGGTGCATTGCCCTGAGTAGTCACTAAAATTTAAAGCATGTTAACTTTCTTTCAAAGTGGAACTAAGAAGTCCACCGGAGGAAGTAGGATATTCCAATCAGAAAAAGAGTACCAACCTAGTTTTTGAAAATGAGGTTTACATAGAAATGATTTCACACTTTGAAGCACTCTAAAACTAAGTACTCAGTAAGGCTCAGGTAATCATGTGTAACTCGCTCCTGCTGAAGCAGAAATATTAGGTAAAGAGCTTCTAAAGAATGGAAAAATAGATAAAAGCTTGAAACTGAGTTGGTGAACCAACAATTGAACAGAGAGTAATTTTAACACAGACACAGATTTGAGGGTTTTTTAGAATGTGAAAAATACAAATTTATGTTTTCCACTACAAGAGATTAAATTAGCTCCAGGGATTAGTTATTTAAAGTGTCAGATTCATCTGATGAGTTTTTGGGAGGTTAGGGAGTTTTGAGAATCACTTTTAAGTGTGGCAGTTAAAGAACCTTTGGGCTTTTGGTTTGATTGCAGGAGATAACAGTGGGATGAGGCAAAAGTGGAGTTAGGAGCCATTGTGGGCTAGAGATTAATGGCTTCACTACGAGTATCCCTTTAGGCTGTAATTTCAAAACTCTCATCCAAGCTTTGTACTTCACAGACTTGTTGAGCCCATTAAAGAAATGGAAGTCTCGCTATCTGATGGAGCAGAATGTCACCAAGTTACTGAGGCCTCTTTCTCCAGTCACACCACCCCCTCCCAATCCAGGCTCAAAGAGCCCCCAGCTGACCACACCTGGCCCATCTCACCCAGAAGAGGAGTGTCGAAATGGATACAGCCTCATGTTCTCACCAGTCACATCTCTTACTACTGCTAGTCGCTGCAATACTCCTCTGCAATTTGAGGTGATTTGGGTTTGGTTGTTGGGAGTTCTGAATATGAAAATCATCATTTGCACCTCCTCATTTCAAATATAATACCATTCCAAATGTTTCTTTACCATGTTCTTTGCCCACCTTAGCAACAGAATGGGAAACCTCAGGGTCATTGTGACCTATTACCTGGTAGCCTCTCATCTTGGCAGTCTCTATACTTCCCCAAATAGGAAGAGTACTCCCACAAGTGATACTCATCTATCTTTTGCATGCGGTTCATGAACCTCCATACCTTTAGGTGGTAGTCTTGCTAGACCTTCATCTTTATCTTTACTGTGTGCCTTGGTTAAAATTGGCCTCTAGCTTCCTAGTAACCATTAAAATGACACCAGCCTGAGAGTGCAGATTATAGTGATTGGTTGTGCCTCCATTTCTTGGCCTTTAAATCAGTGAAGTGTCTTTGTTATTTTGCATTCTCTTTGTGGCCTCAGTAAACAGATTGAGAAAGCATTGAGGTATGGTTTATGGCAAGTTAGGATTTTCATTTCCAGGTTACTTTCCCTTCTTGTAATAATGTGTTAGAAATGAGAAGTAGAAAGAGGCTAGCAACATGCATTTATAAAAACCAGATTTATTGCTCACTCTCTGGTCACCTGTTTCAAAAAGTTAATTCTGAATTGCGTTAGTGTTCAAGTTTGAGTGATAGTAGGTTTATTGAATAGAATCCATGTGAGTGCATTTAAAAAAAAAATATTGCATGTTGCTTTGACTTCTAATTAAACAGACACTGTTCCTTCTCAGAAAAATTTGTTTTGATGACTAAACACAGCTTGCACTTCTCCAGATGTCTTGTTTGATAAAGGTGAATGTTCTAATCAGTGTCATCCTACCTGTTCAGTTTTTAAAAGAGGACGGGAATTAAAAAGACCTGAACCTTTAAATAGCTAACTCAGAAAGGTAACTAGCAACCTTGAAAATAAGAGGAAGCTATATTCTATGCCTAAACTACTTTTGGAGCAAACCTTTTTCTGAGAGGGGGGATAAAAAACCTTCCTGGTCATATTTGATTTCTAGGGAAGTTATCCTTTACCAAATTCCCTGTGACATTCTTTTAAGCCAGATAGCAAAACATCTGATATGGGCCCTTACTAAGTTTACTTGGATCTAATTGCAGTTGACTTTTCATTTAGCAGCTGAAGTTTGAGGGTAAAATTTCATGAGAGGACATTCTCCCTGTCGGGCAGTAGATTATAGGAATAGAATTTCATAGTTTATTATATTATAATTAAAGGTAAAATTAGAAGGGGAGTTGCCTTCTAGAACAGACAGGTTTAGCACTCAGTGCATACCCTACCCCTTGTAGCGTTTTGGGTAACTATGAAACACTATGCAAATGTAAGGTGTTTTTTGTTTTTTTAAATCAGAGATCATTTTAGTGATGCATAGTCTAAGCATAATGTTAGAACACCAGGAAAGAAAGAAAATATTGTAGTATATTAAATAACTCATCCCTTCAAAAAGTTGAGTGCATGTTTTCACTATTTTAGTCTCATGATTTAACTAAGAAAATTTGGCCTGTTTCATCAGTGCAAAAAAAACCAGATTTCATCATCCTGGCTATCTTTATCACCATTTTAATTGCCATACACTTTCCTATATTCTAGTATGGGGAAGTAGGGAGCCTTATTTTCACCTAAGACTGTGCCACACAAATAGCAGAGAGATGGCACAAGTAAAGATCAGTTTGTTGGGGAAATAATATTTTTAAAAGGAAAAATAATCTTCCAGAAGAAAAGTGAGAAATGCTAAGAGGATGAGTTGAAAAGACATGTAATAAAAAAACAAGATCATGAGAGGGAAGCATCAAAAAAAGAGTAAAGCAGCATTGGGAGGGCAAGCTTAATGAACCCCTTCTTTCCACCAAAATAACCTTTCCCTTCCTGCCTTGAGAGCCATACCCCACTATCCATCCCACACATACAGCACCCTACCAAATGAAATTATTAACAGCCAGTAGCCCTGCTGAAGCAGCCTCATTTCCTCTGCCACAGAATTGTTCAGCCACCCAGGCCACAGCTATCTAGAGGCTACAACATTAGAAACCCTCCTCTTTCCTTGTCACTACCACCATCATTCCCTGCTTTCCCTGCTTTTTCCCTCCATATCTTCCTATCCAAACTCACTGCCCAGTTACTATTTCACTCAGGAGTGCTGCTTCAGGCAAAAGCCCTAAGGAAAAGCCCTTGTTCGGGACCAGAGGCTTGAAGGGTACACATCTGCCTTTTTTTTTTTAAATCCTTTTCTCTCTGTTCCTCAAAGTACAGTGGATTATGTTATGAACCATCTAGCCTGTGAGCTGGAGAATCCATCAGTCATAACTCCTGCAACTGTCATTCAAGAGGAACTGACCATCTCCCTAGCCCTGGCAGCCCCCTGCATGCTAAGCAATTCCCCTGGGTAAATACGGCAGGCCTGAGTCACACAAGAGAATGAGAAAATGTGACGTTCAGAAGAGGGAGTGGGGTAAAGAGGAAAGGTGCCCTGAAGCATGAGGGATGAGTGATAGGATGCCTATCAATAACAAATACTACAGGTTACTAAAATCTCATCTAACATAGAAAGACATAATGTAACAGTATAAAATCTCACCAATTTAACTCCTGTTATCCGCTTGAGATGTTTACTTATAGCATGAAACATAACCAGTTTATCCTTAAATGCTTTCAGAGACACCAGGAAGCATTTTAACAAGTCATTCTGTCCATTGAGATGATTCTGCATTTAAACATTTCCCTTGTGCATTCTTATCCCTCTCCCTGCCCCACCCCCACCCCACCCCCCCAAATTTGTGGCTAACCATCTATGCTTGCTTTTGCTTTATTTTTTGTTTGTTTTGTTTTGCTTCTTTGAGTAGATGAATAACAAGATGCTTTTCCCTCCTCTAGAACATATCCTCCCCTGAGAGTTCCCCTGCGAATAGGCCCGAGTCCCTGTCACCCGAGGTAGTTATCACACCATCTCAATCACACTTGGAGGCTGTGAGTGAGTGGGCATGAGTGTGTTCCTGCGTGTGTGGGGAGGGCTTGGGGGATCCGAGTGAATGGGGTGATGGGCTGGAGGGTGGCCGATTGGTCACTGTAAGGTGAATGAAACTTTCCATGTGTGACTCTGGTTACTCAGAATTCTCAATGTAGATGGAGGAAAATGAAGTAGGTGTGTGTGTGTGTGGTGGGGTTCGTTTTTGTTGTTTTTGAGGGAGGGCGGTGGGTATGGCTGAAGAGTTCTTTTAAAGTAGAATAGAATCTAGAAGTCAAGTTTAAAGGAGCTGAAAATATGGGAACCTTGTTAAAGTCTGACAAAGTGTGTTTGTTAAATAAGGAAGGTTAAATCAACAGTTGGTAGGAGCTGTCTTTTGATATTTATTATCTTGGGCTTGATGAAGGAGCAGCTTATATTGAAAAAGTTAGGCAGTGATTTATGCTTTATTCTAGAATTAATCTGACAGCTCTGTTTAACTGGATGTTTTGAGCTTTGGTTGATAGATTAAGCATCTTCTTTAGAAAGGCAGAGTCATAACTCAGCTTAAATCAGCCCATGGCTTCTGTGACTCAGGTGTCCATTCTACAGTGGTTGGGGAAATGGTTGCTGTACAGATGGTATCTCTTAGAATATCAAATCTTACTGCTATGGAGATGTTAAATTCACATGTTAGTGCTAGAGTTTCTTAACTTGTTACAAGATTTCGACAAAGGTAGCAGTGATAACTCCATGAATCCACATGGAGCCTTACTCCTCTTGAAAAGAAAGTTACAGTCGCTCATAAACTTTTAGAAATATAGAACTTTTATTCCCACACCCTTCCAGTAAAACATTAGTGCTAAACTCAGTGACAGGTGACCAAATTCTGAATTGGTAGGATTTTATAGATCAGTGTGAAACTAAAGATTGTATTCTAGTGTACTAGAGGTTTTCTGAGTGGGTTTTTTTTTTAGTCTTATTTTGTAAGGAACATAGAGCTCTCTCTCCTCAGTTGCTAAAGATTCTAAGATAGAATAATTTGGAGGCTGACAATGGTGTATTATCTGGGTTTCTGATTCTATTCTTTCTAGAGAGTTAGCTATAGTGGACATAGTGGCAGAAAATCTTTGATGTCAGAAGGTAATGATGACCAAGTAGATGGGTTTATTTTTGGTATGTTTCAGCATTTCAGATACTCTGCAGTGATGGACATTAGTGGTCTTTTGGTATGTTGACATACATTAGAGGATGCAGAAAGAATTGAGTGGCCAGAAAGTTTATGAGAAACACACATACTTAATAGTGGAAGTGAGTGAAGAACTGGTTGGTTGATGTCTTCAACTAATACCATTCTCCTTCCCTGAACCAGTAACTTAAAGACTTGACTTTTCGTCTACTTTCTACTTTCTTTCACCTCTTCCCCTCCTTCCACCTTCCATCAATATTAGTTTAGAAATGAATAACACCAGAAGCCAGTTATCTTAAGACACCATTCTCATCTCTGTGGCTCCACGGGGCTCAGGTAAATCCCTGATTATACTGCCAGTCCCTGAATGTAGTGCAAGGTGACTCAGCAAACCTGATGAAAGGCTAAGCAGGCAAAATAGTCACATTTGGCCAATTATCTAATTCTGACTTTCCCAGTATTCTCATCCAAAGACTAAATCAATTTGGGAAAGGCCAGGATTCTTTGGTAATCTGGCATGTGTACACTGGTGCTACATGGGACCTTTAAAGATGTTAATGGCTTTCTCTATTCTACTTTCGTCCCTCTTACCTTTCCTTATTCACCTGTGCCCCCTCACTTCCCTTCTTTTCTGCCCTTTGACTTTTTCCTTTCTCCCCTACCCCATGTCTCCGTTGGTTTTTATTCTTTCAGCTTTGTCACCGAAAAGACCTGGACTTGACAAAAGTAGGCTACCTTGACTCCAACACTAACAGCTGTGCTGACAGACCTTCCCTGATCAACTCGGGTCATTCTGACCTGTCTCCTCATCCCTCTGTCGGACCCACCTCTGAGACTGGTTTTACAAGCAGGAGTGGAGAAGGACATCAGACTCTTGGGAGAAACTCGGACCAGACATTTCGGACAGAGTTTAACTTGATGTATGCCTACTCCCCATTGAACGCTATGCCTCGAGCAGATGGATTGTATCGAGGGTCTCCTCTAGTAGGCGATAGAAAGCCTTTACATTTGGATGGGGGCTATTGTTCCCCTGCAGAAGGCTTTCCCAGCAGATATGAACATGGTTTTCTGAAAGACCTCTCTCGTGGATCCATGTCACCTGGTGGCGAAAGGACTTGTGAAGGAGTCCCATCTGCCCCCCAGAACCCACCACAGAGGAAAAAGGTAAGTATTTCACATTTTATAGACCCTTTTGAAGAACATTAACTGAATAATTCAATAAGTAGTCACTGAGTTACCACTGTGTTTTCAGCACTGTTCTCAGTGTGAGGAAAATGAAGATATAAGACACAGTCTCTTGGCATGTTCAGTGAAAGACTATATATTAATACAATTTGATGAGTGTTGTAAATATTAAGCAAATTTAAATGCTTCTCATGTGTGTGCCATACAGTTGGCTAGGCGATTCAAAGGATAAAGCAATGAAAACGAATAATGCTACTTTACATTTTTTATGCTACTTTTCATGTTCTGGGCACCATTAGGCTCTTCTTATGCATTTATCCTCACAGTAGTCCTATAAGATGGGTAATTTCCCATTTTGCAAATGATGGAATTTAATACCAGTTGCATAACTTGCCCATGGTCACAGAGATAGTATATGGATGAGCTAGGACACTCCCCAGGTCTGCCTGATTCCAGATGGTATGCTCTTACTGCCACCATGCTGTATCGCTGCTTTGATTTCGCCCTAATGGAGCTTATAGCAAGTGAGACTGAGCTTAGATAATTATATTAATGATGAGAAAAAAGAACAACTTAATAGAGGAAACCTGGCCAAGTTGGATAGTGGAGGGTACTTGAGGACAAACAAGAGGTTCATAGCCAAGTTTGTGAGGAATAGCGTGAAAGGTGACAGGTCACTGATTTGGCTGACCTCAAATAGTAAGTAATCATTCAGTCAACATATTGAGGGGATGAAGATGCTACAGAACAGAGCAGAATGAGTAACTGTGACACTCCATTGAGCGGGCAGCAGGAATATGACATGATTGAGAAGTGAGGAGAACAGAGATGGGCAGGGCCAGGCCACAGAGATCTGGTTTGGGGCTTGTCTTGTAGGTGGTGCCTGTTCTAGAAATTACAAAGCCAAAAATCTGCTTTTTATGTCAGTGATTTTCAACTAGGTTTATTTGGGAATGGACGGGAGTATTTGAGCTGTCCAATCAACTTCCATTTACTGGTCAGATCTAGAGATGCTTAAATGTCCTCTGTCTGTGACAGTCTCACATAACTGCCAAGTGTCTGTGGTATTCTTGTTCACATGTAGGCTGGTGGCTTTTTATCTTTGCATTGCAGTGAAATACATTACCAGAATTCTTACACTAACTCCTTTCCATGATTGTGTATAGAAACTGCATGCACAAAATTGTCTTCCTTTGTATTTTTGTTATATTTTATATTTGAACAGAAAATTGAGAGCCCTAAGTGATTAAAAGGAGGAGGAAACACTGGCAGATAATTTGTAATAAAATAGCATTGGGGACACTTCCCTAGCAGTCTAGTGGTTAAGACACTGAGCTTCCACTGCAGGGGGCTTGGGTTGGGTCCCCAGTCAGGAAACTAAGATCCTGCATGCTAGGAGGCATGGCCACCCTGCCCCCAGCCCCCACCAAAAAAAAAAAATTAGCATTAGGTTTAGAATACTGTTGCATGAGACTCACAGATTTAGAGAACAAACTCTGGTCGCTGCAGGGGAAGGGGGACAGTTAAGAGAGGTTGGGATCGACATGTCCACACTGCTATATTTAACAGGGATAACCAACAAGGTCAGACTGTATAGCACAGGGAGCTCTGCTCAGTGTTATGTGGCAGCCTGGATGGGAGGGGAGTTAGGGGGAGAATGGGTACATGGATATGTATGGCCGAGTCACTCTGCTGTGCACCTGAAACTCGCACAGCATTGTAAATCAGCTATACTCCAATATAAAATAAAACATTTTTTAAAAAAAGATTACTCTTGCATGAACAGTATTGACTAGCAGGAACAAAAATGGTAACAAGTCTTGGATTTCTGGTTTCATTTATTATGTGCAAAAATGAATGAAATCATGATCTGTTATTTCAGAAATATTGTTGAGCACCTGCTATCAGGCCAAGTTCTGTGCTGGACATTAAAGACAAAAAGCCAAACAAATTTGTTCTCTGCCCTTGTAGAACATAACAGTTTATAAGTATACAAGACACGGTGTTAGGTCGAAAGCCTGTGTAAGCACAGTGTGCTGTAACAGCCAAAAGGAGGTGTACTAGGTGGGGCAAGGAAGAGGGCTTTCAGTGTGGCAGTCAGGAAAGTATAAGGCACAGGAATGGCAAGTTGGGGAGAAGTTTCAGTGGCACAACTATAGGGATTTCTGGGGATTGAGGAAGAGACTTTCTCAAACTGCACAAACTCCCAGCTCTTCAGCTTCCCTTTTCATGTATTTTTGTTTGTTTTTGGCCATGCCACGCAGCATTTGGTATCTTAGTTCCCCATCCAGGGGTCGAACCTGTGCCCCTGCCTTGGAAGCACAGCGTCTTAACCACTGGACCACGAGGGAAGTCCCCCACCTTTCTCGGTGCTACCTTTGTTGCAGATAACTGTGATAGCACACTTCTGTTACATGGAACTGTGATCTCACAGGTTTTTCTGAAGGCAGAATAAAGGTTGAGGTCTACTGGTAAATGCCATTTTTCAAAAATGTCATCTCCTGGCATATTCTCTTTTTAAACCAGCTTCTCACTGATTTAAATATGTAGCCGTGCTCAGATCTCTCTCACACCTGGAAAAAGTCACCTGTTGGTGCCTGCTTTGTTTGCCTGGCCTGCTAGCGGTTTCCTAGGGTTCCATGTTCTTACCCCATTGCTGCTGCTGCTGCTGCTAAGTCGCTTCAGTCGTGTCCAACTCTGTGCGACCCCATAGATGGCAGCCCACCAAGCTCCCCCATCTATGGGATTTTCCAGGCAAGAGTGCTGGAGTAGGGTGCCATTGCTAGTGATCCACAAATGATGTCTAGCTGGAGTCCTGTTTCTTTTTTCCTTCCTAGGTATCCCTGCTGGAGTACCGCAAACGGAAACAAGAAGCCAAGGAAAATTCTGCTGGTGGGGGAGGTGACTCCACACAGAGCAAAAGCAAGTCTGCAGGAGCTGGGCAAGGCGGCAGTAACTCACTTTCTGACACTGGTGCCCATGGTGTGCAGGGATCCTCAGCCCGAACCCCATCTTCCCCTCACAAAAAATTCTCCCCGTCTCATTCCTCTATGTCTCATCTGGAGGCGGTAAGCCCATCAGATTCCAGAGGCACTTCGTCTCACTGCAGACCTCAAGAGAGTATCAGCAGTAGGTGGTAAGTTTAAGTTTGATGCTCTTATGATTAAATTCAGGAGGGAAATAAATGTCTAGACTCTTTACCTAAGATATATGGAAACACTTACTTGAGAAAGCCAGCCAGCAGTACTATATACCATATTCGGCTGATTTAATAGTATCAGTCACAATCCCCGAACTTACAGAAGCAAACAGTTGCCACCAAGCCTGCAGAACAATATGTTGGACGGCATATAGTTGTGAACACAGAGGACTTATTTTATTCACTGGGCACTAACACTGCCTCTTCTGTTTTCTCATTTCATGTGCAAGGTAAGTCAGGAGATGAGCTCAGTTCCACTGAAATTAACATCAGGTGTCTCAGTTCCACATGGCTAGCATATATGGAGAGTTGGGACACACTCTCCAAGTATTTGTCTAGTTTAATAGAGACGACAAATAAATAGCTAATAATAATGGCAGGTACTAAGTATCAAGTGAGTGAAATAAAGAATGAGGCATTTTAGGGATATTGAACTGAAGAAATGAGGTCTGGGAAAGAAGAGGCATGGCTCAAATGAGTAATGTTCATTAATCTGTGAGACATTACTACTACCTGCCAGTCACATGACTTCACAGAAGAGAAAAATAGCATTTCAAGATGGAGGTTGAAAGCAGTAGACACCTTTAAATCCCCCTTTTCCTTGATTGTTTTTTCTTTTCTTAAAGTGTTTATTCTTAGGTGCCTGACATAGTTTGAGGCAGAGAAAATGCCTTGTTTTAAATTGGTCATGAAGAAAATGTTTTAAAAGAGGATGTTTGAAGAAACAGCGTACAGCTGTTTGTCAGAGCCTTGTTTGTTCCGTACTCTTAACTCTCAAGTCCTGTGGCATAAGTGTACATCCTGTTGCCTTCACAGGATGGTTCCCACATCGGTAGAACGACTCCGAGAAGGAGGGAGCATCCCCAAGGTCCTCCGAAGCAGTGTGAGGGTGGCCCAAAAAGGAGAGCCTTCTCCCACATGGGAGAGTAACATCACAGAGAAAGACTCAGGTGAGCCGATGGCCTTCTTCTGCCAGCCAGGTTCAGGGACACATGAGCCAGGCTCCACACAGTTTACACCAAATGCTAGGCTGAGGTGAGTCCATTTCTTAATGAGGTTGGGCTCCCTTACATGCAAAGTTCCAGCTCAGTCTTGCTTTCATTTTCTTGGGCTATAGCATTCTTAAGGTCTAGCGTTGCTTGCTCTCTGTCTGCTCTTTTTTCCCAAAGGATACCTTTCTGTAACTCATCTCTCCAAAGCCCTGGGAATCACCTTGATGAAGGATGAAGAGAAAGAAGGAGACAGAAATCAGATCAGGCATTTAAAACAGCCCATAATTAACCACTCATTTTGCCCTTCTGGCATGCTGCACTCACCTGATTTATCAGAGAGCAGCATGGGTTGGTGCTGGCATTGGTGACTTGAATGAATAATTGCTCTCTCTGACTCATTTTTAGAAAATGAGTTGATTTTGTATTACCTTCCAGACCCTGCCGATGGTGAAGGCCCAGACACATTGAGCTCAGCACTCTCTAAAGGAGCAGCCGTTTACAGCCCTTCCAGATACAGCTACCAGGTGAGGCAAGAAAGTGCTCATCTCTGGGCATAGGAATGTGTTCTGGGTTCCAAATGTTTTGTGATCCTGGTCATCCTTTGCAGTTGAGATATCGTCTTTGCATATAGTTTCAGCAGCCTTGGAAATAAGTCATCATCGGCTCACCTTCAGGTAATAAATCATGCCAGAAAATCGAAATGACCAAAGACAGCCATTTTACTGTCTTGGGTATCCTAAAAAGAACAAATGTTTAAGAAGATGAAGAAGAAGAAAAAGTAGGGTCTTTTAAATATCCATACAAGCCTAAAAGGCTTAAATAGGGACTTTTTCATCTCCTTATGCTTTTCCTCCCAACTCTTTCTAGCTCCTGCAGTGTGATAGTCCACGGACAGAATCACAAAGCCTCCTTCAACAGAGTTCCTCCCCCTTTAGAGGACATCCCACCCAGTCTCCGGGATACAGTTATCGAACTACTGCACTGAGACCTGGGAACCCCCCTTCTCATGGTTCTTCAGAATCCTCCCTCTCTTCCACGTCCTATTCCAGCCCCGCCCACCCTGTGTCCACAGACTCGTTGGCCCCATTTACGGGGACACCAGGGTATTATAGCAGCCAGCCGCATTCTGGAAACAGCACCGGCAGCAGTCTTCCAAGGAGGAGCTGCCCTTCTAGTGCTGCTAGCCCTACCCCACAGGGCCCCTCAGACTCGCCGACCTCAGACTCGGTTTCCCAGTCCAGCACAGGAACTCTGAGTTCCACCTCCTTTCCTCAGAACTCTAGGTCGTCATTGTCATCAGACTTCCGGACTATCAGTCTGCCCAGTGCTGGGCAGTCAGCTGCCTACCAGGCCTCCAGGGTATCTGCGGTTTCCAATTCACAGCACTACCCACATCGAGGGAGTGGGGGTGTGCACCAGTACCGACTCCAGCCACTGCAGGGGTCGGGGGTCAAGACTCAGACAGGACTTTCCTAGGGCTTCTGGATTTGGGCAAACAGAACTTGAATGAGCCCATAGCTGCTTCCTTCCAGCTGCCTCTGGAACCTAGGCCGAGCATATTGCTGGGGAAGGGGGTACAAGGTGCCAGAGGATTGGGTCTGGTCGACAAGAAACAAGACTTGTGGTCACGACTGGCTCTGGCCTTGGAGAAAGATGTAAATCTTGTCTGAAGCAGAGACTATAAAGAAGTTTCTCCCTGCTGTTAAGGGTACATTGTTGACAAGCAAATGGTGTTTTCGGTTAGTAACGATTCTAAGTGCAATGAGTTGTGTTGAAGCCTCCATCTCCCATCCTTGCCTGTAGCCTGTAGTCACTTGTGCAGTGAGGACATCTTTTTAAATCCAAAAAAGAAAAAAGTTTTCAAAGGAAAAAGTGAAAAGAGCCAATCTCAAAGCCCCAAGCCATCTGAGTAGTGTTAGGGTTTTATGCACTTAAGAAAAAAGGTGGGTATATAAAACAACCATTCCAAAAGCAGGTATCTGGCCAAGGTGTGTTCACTGAGAATATTCCTTACCTTTGTCTTAAAAACACCAAGAGGCAGGGATAGTGAAGCTTGGTGTGTGCTCTGAGGGGTTCCTGGATCTCTGAAGAAGTACTCATGGTCAGTTCTTGATTATTCAGAAGCAGATTATCGTAGTAGATTGTCTGAGCCCCCAGCTGGTACCAACCCACTCCCCTTCCCCAAGCTATTTCACAGCTCAGTAACCCATGAAGTAAGTAGGCAAAGAAAAGAGAGATGGGCCAGTTGCAGTGCTGCTTACCAGCCACTGACAATGCATTTGATTAGGAAGGTCCCAAGTAGTTTGGGAGTTCTTTGAATTTTATTTTTTCTACTCCCAGTTAATCAGGAGTTGCCAATCCCCTGAGTAGGACCGCCTCCATGATTGGAGAGCACGCATTCGTGACTGCAGGGTAAGAGTGGAAAGCTTTGATTGTGGAATGGCACCGACAGGACTGTGATTGTGTGTGGGCATGTCCCACGTTTCTTTGGGAGATGCTTATTTGAGCGTGGCCCAGGTGAGAGTGTTTTAAAGCCACCCACACACCTAATGACAGCTGTTCTGGATGAGAGATGAGAGCAGACTGGCTTCTCCCCATCAGTGCATTGTGCCTGTTGTACACCCCTGGAGGAGCCCTGGGGCCAGCCAGGTGGGGTACACAATCTTTTTAAATTCCATACGGTTGCCAGCTTATTTCTTTCACTTGTTTACTGTAATATCCGGCGTGTTTTTATTTATCTAATTTTTGTATTCAGTTATAACCATGGTAGGGGTAGCAAATATCTGACAGGTGTAATCCCTGGTGCTGCAGTGGACCTTACTTCTTTCTTTTGGACAAGATAATACTGTGAGTCTCCCTCCTTCCCTCCAATTTGTTTTTTCCTTTTTTCCCTCAGCCTCTTGCATCCCCTTTTCTTTCTACCCTCTCCTACAACTATCATATGCACAGTCTTCTCTCTTTGTGTGTGACTGTTACAAAATTTCACTTTTTCAAAATTCAAATCAGGTGTTTGCTCAAATGAGGGGAGATTTTTTTTTAATGCTGATACGTCAGCAGAATACTTTTCTTTATGTTGTTTCCCCCACAAACCCATCAGTCTGGGAGAGCGTTGGAGTGGAAATCATGTTGCCTGGGATGCTGGTTTCTTTGTATATTATATAAAACGTATGTAAATGTCTCTCCATTTGGGCTGGGGTTTGCATTCTCCCCTTGGCTATTAACCAAGGGGAGAGGCCAGCGGGCAGGCGGCCCTCACCCTGCCTGGCACGTGCAGAGACCCCAGCCACTCTGTGTGGGCAGGGTGCTGTCAAGACCAGACCTCTGGGGGGGGTGGGGCGGGGGGTGGGGGGAACTCTTGGAAGGGAAGAAGTATCACTTCTTTCTCAAGTGGAGTGTTTACACCTTGCTGTAACATTTGAACTTTCACAAGAGATGTAATAATTTTGATAATAAAATTCTTAACCATAATAATCATAAGTTGAGAACTTCTTTGTCCAATTCTGTGACACTGCCTTGCTTAGTTTTCCTGAAGCTATCCTTAAAGGGAGCAAGATGGAACCACATTCAGGAGAGTGTGCTCTTGGTGGAGTTGTGTTGCCCATAATGGGGCCAGGAATACAGATTGATCTTCCTTCACCATTTTATGACTAAGATCAGGCAATAAGTGGGACTTCTCTGGTGGTCCAGTGGGTAAGAATCTACCTTCCAATGCAGAAGACCCAAGTTCAATACCTGGTTGGGGAACTAAGATCCAGCATGCTGTGGTCAACTAGAGGGCCCGTACACTACAACTAGAGAAGCCAGCACACTGCAGTGAAGAGCCCACGTGCCGCAACAAAGACCCAGCATGGCCCAAAAAAAACATCAGGCAATAATCCTTTACTAAAGAGTTGCTGTGTGCTGAACTATATATAAGGTGCTGGGAATGTGAAGATAAGACAGCCACCTGCTCCATTCCTGGGTGCTTTGCTTTCAGTGTGATACAGATGTTAGAAACTGAACTGTGGTAAAGAAATAAGCAAGTGCACATTGTACACACCTTCATAGTTAACCAGGCTCTTCCACTGAAGTCATTTGCTATCTCATTGATCCTTAAAATGTATAAGGTAGGTATATTACTCTCATTCTATAATTTTTTTTATAAGTTTCAGAGGATACAATGTGTATCCTCTCATCCAAATGACAGGCTCAAGCTGACAGTCTTGGAAATTTTGCAGTTTACCCAGGAGACAAATAAAGATGCTTTGAAACTAACTAAAAATCACTTAACTAACTGAAAAATTTTATCATACCCTTTCTTGCCTTAAAAATATCAGCCTGGCCTTTTTAGCTCTGAGGAATCATTTTTGTGGTACAGTTTCTCTGTTTGACAGAGCTCACCCTGAAGAAAAAAGTGCACTTTTCTCCAAATGGACTATGTATTTACTTCGAAACCACACTGACCATCAGTTCATCAACCAGAACTGGAACAGCCTTAGTAACCTGCTATGAGGCTGAGACAGAAAAGTTCCTGTGCTTTTCAGTAAAGCACAGGAGTAGATCAGTAAAGATCAGTAAAGAACAGAGCTTGGAGATAAGCATAGCTACTGAAGGAGATGCTGTTCCCTGCTCCTACACTCAAAACTTAACTCTGGGAAGATAATAGTTTTGAATATTTCTCAAGGACTCCATAAAAGCACACAGGGCAGTCATGATAGCAAAACAGAACCTTGGACAAGTTTATATTATAAGAAGCCTACATATCCCCATCAGCGCAAAACGAAGAAAGCACAGGACTTTGATGTTACCATGTTCTCTTCCAGAGGAAGCAGTGCATGTCGGCTAGGTCTCAGACTCCAAATGAACACTCACTTGGAAGTTCAACAAGGCAGTGTGAGAACAACAGTCAAACTAGATGGGTTTGCAGTGTGTACAGAGGGTGTGTGGTTAAGTCTGAAGGTGCTGCAGCTGTCTGGGCCCAAGAAAATTCTAAATGGAATTTTTCAGGGGTGAAGGATCACGTTAAATGAAGTATTTTGAATGAGTAAAACTAGGATTCTCCATAAAGGTGTTAAATAACTTTACTTTGTTTTTAACTCCTGAGAGAAACAGTTGGTCATAAATTGGTCAGCTGGATTTCATCAGCTGCTGTTTGTAAAGTCCATATTTTAGTATTTTGCACACACAAAATATGTCCTTGAAACTGGAGGTGGGGAGGGAATCATTCCTCCCTTTATTGACCCCTTAAAAGTGGGTAATAGTACCAAAGTCAAATCCAAACATTTACAAGAAAGGAGCAGAATAATATCCCCACAGACAGTACGTGCATACTAATACAATATGACAGGAAAAGGAAATAACAGTATACAGATTGATAAGGAAGAAATAAGGAAAATCCCATGGACAGAGGAGCCTGGTAGGCTGCAGTCCATGGGATCGCTAAGAGTCGGACACGACTGAGCGACTTCACTTTCACTTTTCACTTTCATGCATTGGAGGAGGAAATGGCAACCCACTCCAGTGTTCTTGCCTGGAGAATCCCAGGGACGGCGGGGCCTGGTGAGCTGCCATCTATGGGGTCGCACAGAGTTGGACACGACTGAAGCGACTTAGCAGCAGCAGCAACTGTTCACAGAGGACATAAATATCTTAAAAAGAAATGACTGCTCACAAAAACAAACTCCATGCAACTAATAAGCATTTATAGCAAGGTTGCAGGGAATGAGGTTAATAACAAATGTCAATCATTTCCCTATATATCAACAACAAACAAGTGGAATTTGAAAGTTAAAACACAACATTTACATTTGAACCAAAAAAAATGAAACAAGTAGACATCTAATAAAAGACCTAAAAATCTATATGGGTAAAACTACAAAACTCTTGGTGAAAGAACTAAAAAGAAATGTTCCATGGCCATGAATGGGAAGACTCAATGTCAGGATGAATGATCTCAACTTGATCTTTAGATTTGCAATCCTAATCAGATTCCCAGCTGATTATTTTCAGGATATCAACAGAATGATTCTGAAGTTCATAAGCAGAAGAAGGCCCAGAATAGCGAACACAGTGCTAAAAGGGACGAATAAAGTCAGCCAGGCTTTAATATAAAGCTAATCAAGACAGCCTGGCATTGAAATAAGAATAGACAAATAGATCAGTGGAAGAGAATATAGCACCCAAAACAAACCCACACAAATACAGTCAATATTACTTGACCAGCAAGGGCAATACAATAGAGAAAAAATAGTCTTCAACTAATGGGGCTTGAATAACTGGACATCCATATGCAAAAAAAGTGAATCTAGACTCAAACCTTACACTTCACAAAAATTAACTCAGAATGGATCACAGACCTAAACATAAAAGTGACTGTTAAACAAACCTAGATGATAACAATCTAGAAAGTATAACACCAATACCACCATCCTTGAAAGAAGTAAGCTGAACTTGATTAAAACTAACATCTGTTCTGCAAAAGACTGTGTCAAGAGAAGAAAAGCCACATACTGGGAGAAGATACTTGGAGAAGACACCTCTAATTAAAGGACTGTTACCCAACATACAAAAAGCTCTTAAAACTCAACGGTAAGTAATCAGACAATCTTCAGATTCAGTGTAATCCTTAACGAAATTCCGGTGGCATTTTTCACAGAAATAGACAATTCTAAAATACATATGGAGCCACAGAATACCCTGAATAGCCAGAGCAATTTTAAGAAAGAACAAAGCTGGAGGCCAGTTTCATGCTTCCTAATTTCAAACTATACTACAAAGGTATGGTGATTACAGCAGTATGGTACTGGCATAATAACAGACAGACAGATGAATGGAACAGGACAGAGAACCCCAAAATAAATCCGTGCATGTACGATTGATTAATTTATGACAGAAGAGCCCAGAATAAATAGGGAAAAGAGTCTCTTCAGTAAGTGAGAAAACAGGACAGCCACATGTAAAAGAATAAAATGGGATAGCTATCTTACACCATATTCCAAAATTAACTCATGATGGATTAAAGACTAGAATGTAAGAACTGAAACTTCTAGAAGGAAACATAAGGCAGTCTGCTCCTTGCCATTGGACTTGGTGATGGTTTTTTGGATTTGACACCACAAGCAAAAGCAACAAAAGCCAGAGTAAACAAGGGACCACATCAGACTAAAAAGCCTCTGCACAAGCAAATGAAATAATGGGCAAAATGAATGGGAGAAGATATTTGCACATCATAACTCAAAAATAAAAAGTTGAAATTAAAAAATGACCAGAAGATCTGAAAATACATTTTTCCAAATAAGACATACAGATGGCAAACAAGTACCATAAAAGATACTCCGCATTACTAAGCGACAGGGAAATGCAAATCAAAAACTATAGTAATGTATCATTTCACACCTGTTAGCATGGCTGTTATCAAAAAGACATCAGTTCTAGTGAGGATCTGGAGAAAAGTGAACCCATGTGCACTTTTGGTGGGGGTGTAAATTGGTACAAGCTTTATGGAAACCAGTATGGATGTTCCTCAAAAAATTAAAAATAGAACTACCATACAATCCAACAGTTCCACTTGTGGATATTTATCTGATAAAAAAAACGGCAACCCAAAAAGACATTTGCACCCCCAAGTTCACTGCAGCATTATTTACAGTAGCCAAGATACAGAAACAACCTGTGTGTCTATTAATGGATGAATAAAATGTGTATTGACAATGACAGCCATAAGCAAAAAATGAAATCTTGCCATTTGCAACACAAATGTTCCTTGAGAGCATTATGCTAAGTGAAATAAGAGAAAAGACCAGATACCATATGGTCTCACTTACATGGGTAATCTTAAAATCAAGTCATGAATACAGAGAACAGATTGGTAATGGGTTGCCAGAGGTTGAGAATAGGAGTAGGCAAAACGGGTGAAGGCGATAAAAAGGTCAATCTTGGACTTTACTAAGTCAGTCTTAGGGATGTAACTACAGTGTGATGACTGTAGTTAATAATACTGCATTTGCCAGTTACTAAAGGAGTAGATCTTAAAAGTTCTCCTCACAAGAAAACAGTTTTGTAGCTGTGGTGATGGACTTTGATTAGACATTGTGGTGATCATTTCACAATGGGACTTGTTATATACGAGAAACTAAAATGTTTATGATAACCTCAGTTTTTTGTTTTTTTTTTTTTAATTAGAAGTTGAGGACAGTATGACAGCAGATCTACATAGCCTTCACATTGTAGGTCCAGCCTACACGTCTAGCTTTATTTCACTTACATAAACTTTTTATGTCAACTAATACGACTCTAGCTTCTTTACGGTCAGGATTTTACTATGTTTATAGAGCTTTGCATACAGGTTGTGCTTAACTCTTTGAGAAAATTGACAGAAGGGAAATGAGAAGGAATAGCACTTTTTTGAGAAGTAAATGGATTTTCCTAATTAGAAGATCCGGTAGACAATGTTGAAGTCATGAAGTATAAGTTGAGAAAAATTTTTACCTGGAAAAACTTGGAGAACAGAAATGGTGGTAAGGAAAGGAGTAGTGTTTAATTTACTGAAAGGGTTTAGCAAATCAGTCAGACAAGTTGGTTTTTAAAGACTCTACTTCAAGATGTGGATACATTTTAAGGTCCAACAGAATTGAAACCCACAAGGAGGTATACAGCCTACTAGAGCTCTTCAGTTCAAATAAAGCTCTATTTGCAGTTACCTGGAGAATGCTTTCTTATCATACCCTTGGCAAGAATAAAGAAAACAGCCTTGTTTTTAAATGGGCAAAAGACCTTGATCAGATACTTAATGTACAAATGGTCAAGGAGCATGTGAAAAGATGTTCAACAGCACACGTCACTGGGAAACTGCAGATTGACGCAATAGTGTGATGTCATTACCTATTAGAATGACCAACATCCAAAACGGTGACACTGCCTCATGCTGATGAGGTTGTAAAGCAACAGGAACTCTCATTCATTGCTGGTGGGAGTGCAAACAGATGAAACCGCTTTGGAAAATAGGTTGGTAGTTTCTTTAAAAACTCAACATGCTGTACTCCTGCCGCACCAGTGCAGCAGTCGGGATTCTTTGTGTTTGCCCTATGAAGGGGAAAATGTATGTCCGCACAAAAGCCTGCACATAGATGTTTACAGCAGCTTTATTGATAAATGGCCAAATCTTGGAAGCAACCAAGATGTCCTTCAGTAGGTGAATGGGTAAATAAACTGGTATTTCTGAAAAGTGGATTATTATTCAGCACTAGAATGAAACAAATTATCAAGCCATAAAGAAATGGAGAAACATTTAATACATACTACTAGTAGAGAAAACCAATCAGGAAAGGCTACATACTGTGTGATTCTAATGATAATGCAAAATTGTAGAAACAGTAACAAAATCAGCAGTTGAAGAGACAGGAGGATGAATGGGCAGAACACAGTATTTTTACAGTGGTGAGACTATTTTGTATAATACTGTAATGAGAGAGACTTGTAATTTTCCATTTGCCCAAATCCACAGAATGTGACTCTAAGGTAAACTATGGACTTTATGGTGTGTCAGTGTAGGTCCATCAGTTGTAACATGTCCCATTTGATGGTGGTTGTGGATAATGGGGGTGTCTGTGCATATGTGGGGCAGAGAGAATATGGGAAATCTCTACCTTCTGACTTTTGTTGTGCACTTAAAATTGCTCTAAAAAAGTCTCTTTTTTCCTTAAGTGACAAAGACCAGGGGAAAAAAAGACACGTAAAATAGATGTTTCCAAAGACAGACAAAACAATACCAAAAGTTATAATTTGAGAAAACTTTTCCTGAAATATTTCAAACCACAAATTGAAAGAATATATTGCATACCTTGTAAATTCAACCCAGGATTCAAACCCAATATCAAAACATCCTAAAATTGTTGGCATTAAAAGAAGAAGCAAAAATGAAAACCTTGGTAGATATCCAGCCCTCCTAACAAAGTTATTTCTAATGGAAGAATGTTAAGCTCTATCAGGCTTCCTGACAGCAACACTTTATGGCAAGAGAGAATGATACATTTAAAATACTCAGACTATGAACCAAAAGTTTCATACCAACTATGTTATAGAACTTGGGGAGCTTTTTTCCTGTTAATTCTCTTTCGTAGGAATCTGTTAGAAACAGCTGATTGAGGTGACCGTTTTAAACTGTCTGGAGAAACATCAGCAGAAAGTCTGATAGTTAATTATATGCAGTTAGAACTAAGAATGAATGCAGAATGTAAGGTGAAACTGCAACAGCAGCTGGTGTATGTGTAAATTAGTTGTAAATACAGTGCAACTACAAAGAAATAAACAGGAAAGAATATGGTTTTACATATTCTTGTAATGGTGGTTACATTGATGGTATTATATCTGATGGCTTTAATGTGAGATAAATGAATCCAGTCATGAGAACCAGAGTTCACTTAGAGATAAAAAGTTAACAAATGTTAGGCCAAAACCTTCCGTGTATCAGTATTAACTTGATGTATTTTGTCACAGATAGATTAGATTGATAGATCCCATATCTACATATATATGTGTCTGTCTTAACTCTGTCAACTGGCAAGGCTTCTTAGAGAAATGGCAGATTTTAGTCTGAGGGAGGAAATGTACCAGGACCACCCTGGAACATCTTATCATATCAGAAAGTGAAAGTTGCTCATTCATGTCCCACTGTTTGCAACCCAGTGGAGTATACAGTCTGTGGAATTCTCCAGGCCAGAAAACTGGAGTGGGTAACCCATCCCTTCTCCAGGAGATCTTCCCAACCCAGGGATTGAACCCAGGTCTCCTGCATTGCAGGCGGATTCTTTATCAGCTGAGCTACCAGGGAAGCCCCTCAAAGGAGCAATGACACTATCAAAGATGATTTACGTTTAAAGAGGCTTCTGCTGACCAATGATACAACATTTTGAGCATTAGTTATGATAAATGTGTCAGAATCAAATACATTTAAATCCATGAGTTCATAATGGTAACAAAACACAAATAATTGTTCATCTTGGGAGAATGTTAGGAAAGCAACTCTTTCTGAAAACTAGAAAAGGAAAGAATTCAGCAGTCTTGCCTTTCCTATACAACTGTATAGGCTAGATCGAAAATGAGGATGTTTTTCTTTATAGAAGCTTTCCCACAAATAAGAGGATGATCGAATTGGAGCATCACTATTTTTCAACCCCTAATTACACAAAAGCAATTAGACAGTATCTTGATGAAGAAAACAACTATGAAGTAGTCATTAAAATGTGCAAACACACACTTGAATGTGAATAAGCATCTAGATCCAATTTGCTGGAAGTACAGAGAACAGAGGAAACTCGTTTAACTGAACCACAAGAATAGAGCCAGCAAACTCCCAGCTACAGAACTCTACATAACAAATGGTCCAGTTTCTTCAACACATTGCAAGGAGGGATAAAAAGAAACCAAGTGGTAAAGACATATCCAAAGAATAGTCAAAACTAAACCATTTTGTTTGAAGATGCTCTCTTGGATGAAGACATTACAAAAGTTGGGAAGTGATTACTCTAAAACTCCAGGCAGTGGTTACCCTTAGGAGAGAAGGAAGGGGATAGTGTTTGGGAGCGCTTGAAAGGCTTCTGGGGTGGTTAGCAAGAGTCTCTTTGGTTATGGTTAGAAGATTATGTATAATAGTTCATCTACCTGTACATTTGTTTTATACTGCAACATGTCTAACAAAACAAGGAGCAGAATCTTACATAGCCACAATAAACAGGCAAACAGCCCTGCAAAGGTCATTTGAACCCAGGGCCTCTGTCTGACTTATTTGCATATTTCTAGAGCCTAGAGCAGTACCTGACTAGAACAGGCATTCAACCTATGTTTGGTTGAATGAGTAGATGAATCTGAAGAAGCCGCCAACCACTCAGGTTGAATTTCGATACCTAGGTGAGCTTTCCAGCACCTCCAGATCTGTACGGGTGCCAGCGTATGCCATCACCAGTCCTGCCCTGCCTCAGGAGATTTGAAAGGGTTTTAAACTAGAGCTCTGTTGTAAACTTGGAGTCTGGCAAGCTCTGCAGGCTTCACGCTCCTTAGTCACTTCGCATGATGACAGCTCTCCGTGCCACCTGGCTGCCCAGTGCTTCTGCTTTGACAGCGCACCATCCTTCTGTCTTTCTCTGTCCCGCCCTTCTCTAGTCTTTCCTGCAGTGCTGTTTTCTATGATAGACAAACCCTTAGCTCCTCCATATTGTGTCTTGACCTTAACTGAATGTGGTCCTCTCCTTAGGACACCCTCTCCTTTGAGATCTTTGACATGGAGGCTGCTCCTTTCTCATACCCTATCACATGGAGGCTCTCCCTCAGTGTTTCCAGACAAAATACATCTTGTACCTTCTATTAAAAATCTGTATTTCTTCTGCTGCTCACGCACTGGTTATTGTGCTTTCATCCCTCTTCCTGCTGTGGTCTTAACCATCCAAACTCTGATTCTTTGATACTTGGAGCAACTTTGGCCTGTCTCCTGCCCCTACATTTCTGCCATTATTGTCACCATTGGGGGTGGACATCCTAGCCAGGGTACCTCGCATCTCAAAATCTTTTTCAAGAATTACCCAGACTATTCAGGTCAAATACCCAACTTTCTGATTAGCTACAGTCTCCTAACCTTGCAGCTGCTTTGTGTAAACTTCAGTGCTTTCATTTCTCCATTTTCTGCATCAGTCTGCCCCACTGCAGTCTCTCCTTTTCCCATATCCAGCCTTGATCTGTTGGTGGATCTCTGAGTCGCCTTACCTTGCACTTGCCTTTCAGTCTATAGTCTACCTTCTGTGCCTGCCCTCCTATCTGTTGGTGCCACCACAAATTCAGTCACCTGTCAGTCCTTCTATTGATCCTTTTTTATCCTTTGACAGCTTCATTAGCAACTGTTCTAAAGTTTGATAATTCTTACTCATTCCCTTCACTTTCAGTAGACAGTCTTGCCTCCTGCTTCACTGAAGAACTGGATGCCATCAGGCATGCATGCGTGCGTGCATGTTAAGTTGCTTCAGTCATGTCTGACTCTGTGACCCTATGAATTGTAGCCTGCCAGGCTCCTCTGTCCGTGGGATTCCCCAGGCAAGAGTACTGGAGCAGGTTGCCATCAAGAGCTCCCTAAACTTTGTACTTAAGCCCTGTACTCTACCCCACAAAAGAGTCTTCCTCTCTTCCGTTAGTCATCCTCTCTTTATCTTTAAACTCTTAGCAGCCGTGACCTACAAACACTCAGAACTGTTCCATGTTGAAAAGAGATTCCATAGTCTCCTCTGGATCACATGCTGATCCTTGTCCACTGCTGGTTCACTATACTTGACAGTTCCTGAAAAAATTCCACTGATGTCCCCTTCTTATCCACACTTCTACGGTGATCCTCAGTCACCTGCCGTTCTCTCCCTGAACAGACCTCAATTCGATTCTACTCTCACTCCTCTGGACATGCTTTTACCAAATTCAACAGTGGACTCTTTGTCCCCAAATCTAAGGGACCCGTTTTTAAGTCCCTAAGTCTGGACCTCTCCACTACATTTGACCAGTTGAACTTCCCCTTGAATTCTAAATCCTTGGTTTCCCTAACACCACATTCTCATCATTCTCGTCAAAGTTCTGACTCTTCCTGGACGTCCATTCCTCTGACCATTATACATTAGTGTTTGCCAGCATTTTGCAACTCAGTTCTCTTTTCACACAACACAGCCACCCTGAATAAGCTCGTCTGTGCTTCACTTGTCTCTGTTACCTGCATGCTCAGGTTTCTGGCCCAGATCTTTCTCTTGAGCCCCCAAAGCCATGTCAGTTAGCTGACTACTGGACAGTCCATCAGGATGTCCCACATGTATGTCTCAAATTGATTATCTCATCCCTTGCTATACTGGCAATTTTTCCCTTTCCCCTCAAACAAAAAATTTAACGCTCCTCATTGCCACTTAATCCCTTACCACCACCACCACCACCCCTGTCAGTAAGTATAATTCAGATTCCTAAATGTTAAATTCTTTACCTCTCTCAAAACCACTGCCACCACCTTGCTTCAGGCCAGACTTCTGCTTTCCTTTTTATTAAATTTTCCCCAACTAACTCAGCCCCCATAACACCACAAGAAGAGGGATCTATCTGAAATGCATATCTAATTGTGTCCTTTTTCTGCTTAAAATCCTTCCCTGTTGCTCTTAGGTCTGAACTGCTGTAAACAGTCCCAGCTTTGTCATCATCTGGCCTTTGCTGATCTCTCCAGATGAATCTCTGACCCTCCCTACCTCACACTTTGCAGTTCAGCATTATTAAATTGCTCTTCTCCACAGGTTCAATTCTGTTTCTCATCTCAGCCTTTTTCCCCCAGCTGCCTTCTTTCATGAATGGCTTTCCTGGCTCCTGCCTACTTACCTCCTGTTCATTCTACAGTAAGACCATCCATCCCCTGCTCTACCCACCCCACCTAAAGCCATGTAACGTATCCCTTTACCCACAGTACCCTGCACCAGGCAGATTTCACATTATTGTTACATGTTAATATCCCCAACCAGACCATTAAGACAGAGGCTCTGATTTTCTTTTTCAAGTTCTAAGCAGATAACTGTGCGCTCAAAATGTGTTGAATGAAGGCTCAATTCCCAAATGCAAAAGTTATAGTCAATAGAGCTGCCATCTGGGCCACGTTACTATGTGTAAGACACTGCAACACAATTCACAGGCATTCCCTCATCTGTTCCAAGTTCCCTGAGAGCGCTGTCATCATCCCCATTTACTCAGTGGGGATTTAGAGGTGAAAGGACTTGCCCACAGCAACTCAGGAGGAAATGGTGGAGCCTTGTGTTCCAGCCCATGCAATCAGGAGCTGGCAAAGTGGCCAACTATTCTCTCTCCTGGAAACAACTCCAGTTTTAGTTGTTAACAGACTACATTTCAGTTAGGTGTGTGGTGTGACTCAGTCCTGTGGGATCTCAGGAAGTCTCCTTAAAATGAAATGTGGACCAAAGTGACAAGTCCAAACAAGGCCATGAGGTGTCCTTGAAGATGAAAGCCAGGGTTGAAGACGGTGCTGAGTTCTGTGTCAGTCGTGGTCCAGCTACCTTCATGTAAAGTCTGTTAATACACGGCTATACCTGGTACAAAGGGTCAGGTTGAATCTCACCCCTCTTAATCCCCTGGGGGCCAACTCAGAGAAGGAGAAGCTAGCATGGGTGATATAAAGTGTGTCTTTATTTGAACATCATTCCACCTGCACTGAAGCTCAAATCCAGCAGCAGCAGAAGGGGTCAGGACCAAAATCAATGTTACCAAATTGGACGATGAACAGCGAGGACACATTCAGACAGAACTTACTAATGGTTGTAGACAACACCAAGCTATCCTAATGACACACAGCACGGGCCCTCTGCTGGTCAGAGCTCAGGGGAGGACTGTGGCTCCCTGTTCCCTTCTCAGGAAACTCCAGTCCCACCTGAAGGCTAGCCCTGAGCCAGGCAGGGGCCTGCGGAAGTTTCTCGTGCCAGGAAGATCCCAGCTTCTCCAAAGAGAGGGTTTTTTGGTTTCCCTCAGTTCACACTGGGAGCTGCAGAAGGGTGAGTCCCCTGTGCCCAAGCAGGAACCTCAACAGGCAGCCAGGCAGGAATTTTTCCCCACACAGCCTTCTCTAAAAGCTCCCAACTTCTTGGCTATAACAGGCCTGAAAAAGATCTTGAACCTACCCATGGTACTGATCCCCAAAGAGGAAAGTGCTCACATCCTGAGACCTGGAAGGACTTGAGCAAGCAGTGCTCTGAACCCCCTTGAGGTTGGAGCTGCCTTGGCCTCTCCTGAGAGTCCTGCATCAGGCAGAGGAATCCCTTTCTGGTCCAGGCATGGCGAGGGGAGGAGTGCCTCAGTGGACCGCTCACCCCCAGCTCAGCCTCTTTCAGCTGGGAACAGGCGATCTCCTCTGCTTCCGCCTCCTCCCAAAGGCTTAAGCCAAGTTGCCGGGTATGAGTGAGGTGAAACACAAACGTCCTCGCTGTGGTGGCTTCCTGGCCCCGGAGAGCCATCTGGGTCCTGGCTCGCTGCCGCTTTAGCCTCACCAGGGGCCTTGCTGAAGCACCTCCTTCCTGCTCTGCTCCCACCTCTGCTGAAGCCTCTGGGACAGGACTTTGGTTTGGTACCCACTCCAGCCTCCTTCCCTTCCCTAAGGTACCCTGGTGTTCCTTCAGTCCCACCAACACTCTCCTCCTAACCCCAGGCTCCTGGGTGCATTGCCCACTGCCCCTCAGTCAGGGCAGCAGGGGGCTGGGCGGATGGTGACAGGGAAACCGTCCAACCACTCCAAAGGAAACCACCCCTTCTCTACCACTAACCCACTCCAGTGGCGCTAACCTGCTGGGCAATCACCTAGATGCAATTCCTTCCCAACAGGGTGGGGCATGGCTGCCTGGGCCCCACCTCTGCCTCTTAGGAGCTAGGTCCCAAGCTTCCTGCCAGCAGCGCACAGGGGTTTGTGGCTCCCGCGGGTGGCAGCGGCTCCCCATTCCCCATTGCCCTCCCCTTCCTTTCTTCCCCAGCACCTGGCCCCCTGCAACTCACCTCTTCCTCTGCCTCCTTACCATTCCTGTGCCTGCCTTGTCTCTGGTCACTCTTTCTGTATTTTGTAATACCTCGTTCAATCTCCTTCTCATAGCTCCATCCCTCCCTCTTCTCCCAATCTTTGTGCCGCCTCCTCTTTCCCCTGTGTCTGTCTTCCCATTTCTAATCACTTGTTCCTGTTCCCTCCTCCTGATGGCTTCCAACATCGGGCTTTGGTTAGGATCTTGAAGGAACTCACTTCTGCCCCCCCCCCCCCCACGCAGGCTCCCCCCACCCTCTCACTCAGCGCGGGACCCTGGGGGGAGCAGGAGGAGGGGCACAGTGCAGGGGCCTGAGCATGGGGGAGGGGGGAGGGGGGGTGTTTGCCCAGGAGGAGGGAATAGAGAGGGCAGGGATCAGGACTGAGCACGTTCCAGGTTTCAGGAATCCTCCCAGAACCGAGCATCTGATTCCAGTTAGGGTCCAGCTGGGGGACTCAGGCAGAGGATTTCTAGGGTCTCTTGGCAGCCCTAACTCTGAGGTCCAGGTCCAGGGAAAATGAACACAGGTTGTGAACACATGGCATTCGCTGCTTTCCTCTCTCCTTCAGCTGAGGCCGACATGACATGGTGACCACGTGCTTCCCCACTGAGCCTGCAGGGGCCTCCCACTGCCCCTCCACAGTGGGCCAGGCAGCAGGTACCTGAAGACAGAAGTAGGCACACAAGATGAAGCTAACCAGCCACCCAACAGGGGGCTGGAGGGGGCCATCCACACCCCAGACCAGATGGCTCTACCACCAGGACCCCCAGGCAGTGACGGGAGGTCAGACACACCTGCAGTCTCTATCCTGTGCTCCCAGGGGCAGGGGAGAGAAAGAAGACCCTTCATCTACCCCCAACACACACGCGCGCGCGCGCGCACACACACACACACATTCACTCATGCCTCGGCTCCAAGCGTGCCCACTGGGTTTGAGACCGTGGGCAAACCACAAGGTGAGAGGTGGGCAGGGAGAAAGAAGAGGTGGGGACAGGGTTACAAGGCCTGGGGATGGGGACAGGGGGTACCCTGTTCAGAGGTGACCTGCAAGTTCAAGTTATGCAGAAAAGTATCAAAGAGGCAAGACAGTCTCTGCCCTTGGCAGAAGGGGTGGGGGGGACAACATGAGATGGGGCAGAGGGGTGAGGCGTCCCCTAATTCCCCACTCATGGGCCCCTCCCCCAACCCCTAACCCTGACAACAGGGCCAAGAAGTCTATGCTGTACAAAACAGGCCAGGGTCAAGGTCCAGTCCCTGGTGAGCCGTCCACGCAGGGAGGAGACGGCCAGCCCCAGGCTGAGCCACTTTCAGCCCCAGCCTGCAGCAGCCACGTGCCACCAAGACAGGAGTCAGCGCAGCCTCCAGAGCGGCCGTCTTGGCTCAGAGTCCGCGCTGACAGGGCCCCAGTCAGCAGCAGACTTGGAGGCCCTGTGCTTTCTCCCTTGGTGCAGCTCGGATTCCTTCAGGAGAGCTAGAAGCAGGCTGGAGCAGAGGGGCCTCGGGGAGGCCGGTGGTGCCTGGAGCTCTGTAAGGAGATGATGGAACCGTTGTTGGCAAAAAAGAAAAAAGGTAGGAAAGAGTCCAGTCTGCCCTGGAGCAGTATCTTGAATAGTTTCTGCAGGGGGTGGGGACCAGAGGAGGCGAGGATGGAGCCAGGCCGCAGCCCCCCAGACTCGGGGAGCCTGGTGGGGAGCCACAGCTCCTCTTTCCCCAGACTCAGCAGGGCCCCAGCCAGGCTGGAGAGGAGGAGGCGGCCAGGGGCTGGGGGCCAGCTCCCTTAGGTCAGCTGAAGGAAGTGCAGACCCCCAGGGTCTGCAGGACCTCTCCCCTCCCCCAGGCTGCATGTCAGGCCCAACCTCTCTTCAAAGCCCAGAGTTCGCAGGCAGATAGCAGGTGAGGTCAGTCCAAGATCGGGGTCTTCCCTCGGAGCGTGAATGGAGGGATGAGAGGGCAGGAGACAGGACAAGCTGAGGGCAGATCAACTCCTGGGCTGTGATTCCGGCCTTCAGGGTCCCTGTGTGTGAGCAACAGGACACGGGAGGACTCCCCATCCGGAGACATCACCCCCTGGCCGCAACACAGAGCTTACTGTAGAGCCCACAAAATCTAAGAGAAACAGAGAATTGGAGAAAGTCAGAGGCCGCCCGGCACTGGGGCTCCCTCAGCCTCTCCTCAGGGCAGAGCTGGGTGGAGGGGTGAGCTGCACAGGTTCTGAAATGCCACCAGGCCTGATGAGCTGGGAGGCCTTGAGCCAGCTCATTCAACCTGAGCCCCAATTTCCTCATCTGTACAACGGACATAATAGCCTACTTCTTCAGAGTGATTCTGAGGGGTCAAAAGACATAAATGATGCCTGCCGAGGACTCTCAGTTCAATTCAGTCGCTCAGTCGTATCCGACTCTTTGTGACCACATGAACTGCAGCACGCCAGGCTCTGCACATAGTACACGGTGAAAATGCCAGCACAGCAGAGCTTAATTTTGTTCCAGAGGGCTTTGGCTCAGAACTGAGCTGTGAAGCTCACTCACCTTGAGTGCCCAGTGAGGGAAGGAAATCCCCAAATGCTGAAGGAAGGCAAACGGGCTCCCTTATGTCATTTTTAGGGCGCTTTGGGGAAGGAGGAGAGGACGCTGAGTGGGACCCACATGGCCAAACCCCCTCCAAAAGGCCACGTCTGTCTTTGTACTGCACTTCTGGAAGCGGCCACCAGAGGGCAGGCTCCGACCTCACACGAAGACCATAGAAAGCACCAGGCGTCTGTGACTCCAGAGACAGGAGCCTCAGAGGCTCAGAGGCTCAGGAGGGCTCTGAAAGGGGGCCTGCCAGCAGGGAAGAACTTGGTCTTCGGACTTGGACCTGGGCTCAAATCCTGGCTCTACCAGTTAGGTGACCTCAGGTAAGTTACTGGACCTCTCCAGACCTCGGCCATCCCACTTATAAAATGGTCACGGTGCCTGCCTAATGGGAAGCTGTGACAAGTGACAGCTCTCACTGAGCTTTCACCACCTGCCCCTTCATAGGCATAATTTTGCTTCATTGCCGGACAGCCCTGTAAGGTGGCATCTTTCTCAACACCGTCTTTTTTTTTTTTCTTTTTAGTTTTATTGAGATATAGCTGACATACAGCACTGTATAAGTTGGAGGTGTACAGCATAATGATTTGACTTATATACTGTGAAAGTATTAGCAACCAATTTAATTTTTTTCTAATTTACTAAATGCTTAATATATGGTAACCTTCATTTAAAACACATTAAATTTACATAACCTACATTACGTGAAATAGGCTACAAAATCCTCAATATTTTTTGGCATTCTGAAATTTTTACACAAACCACAGCTGGGGAAGTGCTGATGATTAGACAAAATCTGCTCTTTCTTCTTTCTCTTACTCTAATAGTCACCTCTAAGACATGTTAGACTGGAGGCTGAGTCTTCCCTATCATGGGGAGGGGATCACTCTCCTCAGAGCAGGAAACCTCATGGAGAACAGGGATTGGGACATGAGTCAGTATCACTCAGATTCCTCTAAGATGAGAAACGTCTGACTTGTAGAAGGAAGCTTCTCAGAAGGATGAAATGAAAAGGTTGTTCTGAACCTGGAGGGCCTCCCCTCATCCCTGGTCTCATCTCATGAAGACAATTCTGAGGGGTTCTTCTGGGCAGGTGGGATGAGTTGGGTAGAGTCTGGGGAGTCAAAGCCTAGCACCAGGGCAAGTGTTCCTGTGGTCATCTTGTGTGCCTGCTTGTATCCAGGTCCCATTATACTGAGAAGAGGACGGACACCTCCACAGATCAGGTCTCTGAGTATCCTCAGGGGATAAAAAGGACCTGAGTCTTACTCTCTTTTGTCCACCGTTTTCATTTAGGTACTGCAGGAAACAGGCTCAAAGAGGTAAAGTCATTTCTTAGCTCATCCTACTTCGAACACAAACAATTTGCCATCATGGCCCAGGTGTATTCACACCACAATACTAGACTACCTCCTGGCAAATGAGCTAATAACCATCACTATCATTATGCCCATTTTATAGACGAGAGACTCAGATGAACGTAATTAAAGGTAAGTGCTGAGCATAGATCCAGCATCTGCCAGCAGTTCAAGGAAGGTTGAGACTAAGAAAACGGTGAAATCCGATTTCTCAAGGCAGAAAACAGGCACCCAGACAGGCAGAGTGTCCCCGCCTTCTCCAGGGGCAGTGTGGGCCCCTGGGTCAGAGGCTGGATCTTCCTTTAGAAAACAATCTGGAATTATCATTACAATTTTGAGTGTGCAATTCCACTTCAGGGAAAGACGCTGAGAAAACAGAAAACAAAGACCAGGACGGTCATTCTTGTAATGACCTTCCCAGTAACAGAAAAAAGAAAGAAAAAACAGGGAGCCTCCCTAACAGCCCCTACAAGGAGAATGGTTAAGAACCTACAATTCTGTCATCTTACGTAACACTAAGCATTCCATAAAATGATAAAGGTCTTAAAGATGTGCTCTAGAACTGAGCACCAAGGGCAATCTGAGGAGGGATCTGTTTCCATGATGCCTCTCCTGTATCAACATGACACGACCATGGATTTCATAAAGGGATGTACACAGATACATAGGTAAGCATCTGATAACAGTGGTTAAGCCTCTGGCCTTGGTGGTGTCAATTTCTTCTTTATATTAATGTTACCTGATACATATGGAGGTTTATGTGTACTGTACTAGGTATAAAGCATACTGTACCAAACATCTGTAGGCTCACCATGCAGGAACTTAACTCACCAATAATGTGTACCCATCCACCTGTCCCCCACCTCACATCCTTGCCTCTCTGCTTCCATTTCGACCACAGAGAACCACCATCCTACCTTCTGTATTGATCATTTGGGTTTTTTGGTTTGTTTGTTTTTAAATACAATATTAAACTGTATTTAGTGTAGTGTTACTTAGTTTTTAGCTTTAAAAAATTATCACTCTGTCATCTTCTGGAATTTGAGTCCCCCTGCCTCAATACTGTGTTTCTAGGATGTAGCCATTCATTGTTAAAACTGGCATTCATTCATTTCCACACGTGTAAACAATCCCGTGATGTGACTACATCACCATGTATTTATCCATCCTCCAAGCTGCTTTTAGTTGCTTGCGATTTTGAAACTGCTGCCAAGAGCATTTATGCACATTTCTCCTGGGTTTATACTCATGGTAGGGTTTGCTGGGTCAGGCCCCTGCAAATGTTTAGATTGAGGGATAACCTCAAACTGTCTCCAAGGCAGTTGGCCTCTCTGTAAGGGCTCCTACTTGGGCTTCCCTTGACTCGGAAGGTGTCCCGCCCCACCCGGCAGCCGCCGCCAAGCACGCCCACTCGCCTTTGTTCTCCTGCTTGAGCTCTTCCTGCAGCAGGTCAGTTTGCCGGTTCCCCAGCACGAAGGCAAGGAAGGAGAGGATGAGGGCGTTGAGGATGCCGATGATGGCCAGGATGTACGCCCAGCGCACCGAACAGTCCCCCAGGGAGTACTTCCCAGTCTTGGCCCCGCACATGTCTCGGATCGTCTCGGCGTCCCAGCCGTCGGGGAAGATCATGCAGCCCAACACGAGGCACAGAGCTGAGGGGGCGCCGGGCCGAGCCCACCGCCAGGTCAGGAAGCAAGAGAGAAGGGGTTGATTACTTCCCAGAGCCTGAGGACCACCAAAAGCCCCCCGTAGGCTGGGACCCCGCACCCCGACTCCACCCATCAACCCAGGAGCTTATTAATCTCTCACCGACCTAGAAACTAGACTCTAGGAGAGCCTCATGCCTGGTGAGCAGAAACGCAAGGCCTTTGCCTGCCCCATCAGATCAACAACCCCTCCAGGAAGCCCTCCTGGAGACAGGGGAAAAGAGCAAACCAGGGTCACCTCCTTCATCTGCCTTTAGTATCTTGGCACATCGCTCCCTCATCCTCGTCATTCTTTATTTTCTATTTCTGTCATTTACTCAACAAATTTTTATTGAGTGCCATTTTCCAGGCTCAGTAGGCCACCTCCAGGCTGGGATCTCCCCCTCCTGGCAGTGAGAGTTTTTGACTGTGTTTGCTGGAGTGACATTGCCCTTTTAGTGTCTGACAGTCCGACAGAGACTGCATCACTGTGTCTGAGACGCAAAGGCTCCCAAAGGCTCAGGTTGGAGCAAGGGGGCCCTTGACCCCATGCCAGGCCCACAGGGTGCTAGACCTGAGTTTAAGATGACAGTGATGACAAGGTGGGGGTGGTAGTCAGTTCTACCCACTGCCTACAAGACACAGCTAGTCCCCAGGGTGGGTAGGGACCCCTGGCTTTGCCATCTCCTTCCTTCAACTACCATATGTGAGAAAGCGTTCACCACAGCACAGACTCCTCCCTGCCTGAGTTCTGCCTCTTCTGGTCTCATCCCCCACCTTCCAATAGGACAGTCCTTCCGCACATCCCCAAGGATGTGTTCCTCACACTGACACAGGGCGCCTCAACAGCACTCTGATTTTACACACACACACACAGGAGCAGGCCTTCATTCCCCTCTCCTGTGCTCGCCTTCTTCAAGACAATTCTCCATACAGCTAGTCCATACAATGTTCAAGGGGAGGCCGCCTCTATTTAACGGCTGGGAAACGAAGTTTGCGGCAAAGGGGATGGCAAATGCAAAAAGCCTTGAGGCAAGAATGAGCTTGGTGAGTTGAAAGAGTTCCATAGTTTGAAGATGCCCTTGAGAAACCCAAATAGGGAAGAAAACTCAGGGAGCACTCAGGGCTGGAGATATAAATGTGGGAGCTGTAGACATGGAAATTCCCGGGGCTAGACATTATAGAAACTGACGAGAAGACCCAGAACTGAGCCCAGAGGTGCTCTATCATTTATGGGGCAGGACAAGAGGAGGAGCCTCTGGAGAGGGCTTGACCCATTCATCTCCCCATATTCCCCTAGCACTTTCCAAGACCCTCCAGGACCCTGGAGAGAGGAGGAAGGTCAGTTGCCAGGGATGAAGAAGTGGCAGATGGCATCCCCAGGGCGCTCTGAGGGGTCGGGGGAGTGCACTCCCACCTCCCCATTCTTGGTCCTGAATCTCCAGCTTGAGGCAGGGGTGAGGAAAGAGCCTAGGGAGGAGGAAAACCCACCCCATCCCTCTGCCTCCTCTCTCTCGTGTAGTGTTTCCTCTCCCGCCCAGAGCATCCCCGTCTCCATAGAAACACGGCAGTATCCTGCGGGTGGTCCTCCTCCCTCCGCAAGCTCAGCGTTGAGTGAGTTTTTCTTCCCCAGGGCTCTGCGCCTGCACGTTCTCTTGGTCTCCGTGCCTCATCACTTACGTGCCTCTCTAGTCGTGCGTCTCCATTCCTTTCTCTTCTCCACCCTTTTCATCCTTTTTTGCCTCTCTCTTCACATGCCTCCCCCTCTCTCCAGCTAGTCCATACAGTGCTCAAGCCTCGGTCCTGACCCTCTTTTCTCCTTAGATCTCAGCATCTGACATTCATTCAACACCCCCCCTCTTCTGTCTTTTCTCACTTCTCTTCCTTCTCTTTACCTATCCCCTCACCCTTCCCCCTCTCTGACTCTTCATGAATATCTGCTATGTGTCAGGCACTGTGCAGGCTGCTGGGGACACTGGCAGGCATGGTTTCTTGTCCTCAGGAGGAGAGGTGTGTGGAGAGGAATCAAATCAATATACAAATAGAATACTTATACGTGTCAGGGAGTGACTGGAAAGAGACCCAGGATTACAGGGACACTCAGAGAAGGCAGGGGCTAGGACCTCTCCATCTCTCACTCACTCTCTCTGCCTCCTCTGCTCTGCAGTGTTCTAGGTGGTGGCGATGGGGCCCCAGAGACTGCTCTGGGAACAAGAAACACCCAAAAATAATGCAAATGGAGAAAAGTCAATCGGACAGGTTTCCTAAGACCTGGGAAAGACAGGAAGAGACCTCTAGGGACAGTGTAGGCCAGGTAAGTGATCAAGAGGCTCAACAGTCAGTGTAAGAACTAGAGGCAAGGCAGCCTTCAACATCCCCATTTGATGGATGAGAAACCGAGACTGAGGTCTTTGGAGTACAAGTTCAAGTGTCTTTTTGAAGTGATGAGCTGGCTGAATTGGGTAGACACAGGTACAAGGTGCAGGGTGGGGCAGGTGGGTGCATTGTGGGACATACAGCATCACCCTCGGCCTCGACCCACCACCCACGGTGTCTTACGACACTGTCAGATGTTGCCTTGGGGGCAAAGCTGTCCCTGGTTGAGAACCACTGGTCTAGGGGGAGGCGCTCTCAGATGGGGCACGACTGTCCAGTCACCCTAGCGTCCACTGACTTCCCAAGCAGCCAGGAGGTGTGAGAAATTTAAGATGAATGAAGTTAAAGTTATTAATAATATGATAATGCTAACAAATAGTATTGAGTGCTTAACTATGTGCTAGGGTACTAAGCTCCTAACATGCATGATCTCATTTAATCCGATAAGAAATCTAGAGGAGGGAAAAATGATCAGCCTCATTTACAGATGAGGAAATTGAGGCACAGAGGAACTAAGTATCATACCCATGTCACACAGCTAGGAAGTGGTGGGCTCTGTATTCAAACCCAGACAGGTCTTCACTTCATGTTTCTCTTTGAGCAGACTCACTTTTTTTTTTTCTCTGGCCACACTACACGGTTTGTGGGATCTTAGTTCCCTGACTAGGAATTGAACCCAGGGCCTCGGTGTTGAAAGCACAAAGTCCTAACCACTGGACCACCAGGGAATTCCGTAGACTAACTTTTTAACTGAGGCATTCACTTACAAAGTAAGCTTTATATCAGTATCAAAGAAAGGAAACCAGGATCATTTGCCATAGACAGAAGGAAACCATAATCACAAGTATGTGTGTGCTCAGTCACGAAATCACGTCCGACTCTCTGCGACCCCATGGTAGAGTGAAACCACACGTTGTTCTCAGGTCCAAGCTGGACACTTTTACCTGTTAGATGCTCTGAGCCACCTCAGAGTACCCTGAAAAGGAAGGAAATTCTGACAGGAGGGATCTTGAGGACAGTATGCTAAATTAAATGAGTCAGTCACAAAAGGTCAAATATCGTATGATTCCACTTACAAGAGGAACCGAAAGCAGTCAGATTCCTACACGCAGAACGCTGGGCATCAGAGATGACAGGGGAGGGTGTGGGGAGTTAGCGTTTAATGGGGACAGAGTCTCAGTTCTGCAGGTGAAGAGGGAGCTGTGCGGATAGACGGTATGGATGACTGCACAATGGTGCGGACGTACTTAATGCCACAGAACTGGATACCTAGGAATTGGTAAAATGGTAAATTTTATGTAATGTGTATTTTACCAGAAAAGAGAGAGAGGAAGGAAGGGAGGAACGGGAACACAGAAAATGACATGATGTATTTTCCTTGTGGATGTGTATGTAATGCACACAAAAATATCTTGGAAATACAGAAATTAAGTTTATAACCATGGTGGCCTTTGGGCAAGGAGAGGATGGGAACTTTAACCTGTCTGTAATACTTCAGCTCTTCATGGAGTGAATGTATTCATGTATTGCTGCTAAATCACTTCAGTCATGTCCAACTCTGTGCAACCCCATAGACGGCAGCCCACCAGGCTCCCCCATCCCTGGGATTCTCCAGGCAAGAACACTGGAGTGGGTTGCCATTTCCTTCTCCAATGCATGAAAGTGAAAAGTGAAAGTGAAGACGCTCAGTCATATCCAACTTTCAGCGACCCCATGGACTGCAGCCTACCAGGCTCCTCCATCCATGAGATTTTCCAGGCAAAAGTACTGAAATGGGGTGCCATTGCCTTCTCCAAGAAATGGCAGCCCACTCCAGTGTTCTTGCCTGGAGAATCCCAGGGACGGGGGAGCCTGGTGGTTGCTGTCTATGGGATCTCACAGAGTCGGACACGACTGAAGCGACTTAGCAGCATAAAATAAAAAAACATAATTAAAAATCCTGGTTTTTCAGAGAATACACATATATACACACATAAGCTTGCAAGTCTATATAAATATTTCTGGAAGGATACAGAAGCAACTTAATGATGGGCACCTCTGAAACACACCCCGGTGTGGTGGAGCAAAGGAGGGAGACACTATTCTCTGCCCTCCCGTACTGTTGGAAGTGTTTAACATGTGCACGAATTACTTTGATGATAAAAACGATATTATTATGTTCAGTCGTTTTCCACCTATGTCTGGCCATGAAATCCTCTTAAAGGTGTAAGCCTTTAAGAATACTTTAAAAAACTAAAGGAAAGTTGAAAGGAAAAATGATAACTTGGGTTTGGGGAATAAACCCAGAATGAGACTAAAAAAGTGATGAATTAGTAAAAGAAAATAAACAATATTTGTTTTCTTTAAATTGTGTGTGTGCTGTAAATGTGCCTTTATATAAAGCTTTTTAATTATGCATTTTATGCTTAGCTATTTTAGCAGAGTTTCATTATGATATCATTACACTATCCTCAAGGGACATCCACAGGGCCAGTCACTCCTAGATGGAGGCCTTTGTTTATGCTCAGCTGGCCCCTCCATGCCTGATATATCACAGCTGCTACCCATTACTAGGAGGTCAGATTGGATGTCCCCCAGGGCTTTCTTTTCCTGAGCAGACTCCAAAGAGGTTTGCTATGGACTGAACTGGGTCCCCACAAAAGTGATATTTTGAAGCCCTAACCTCCAGTGTGAGAGTATTTGTGGAAGAGGCCTTGGGGAGGTAATCAGGGTTGGTTGAGGTCATAAGGGTAGGGCCCCATGATGGGATTAGTGTCCTTATAAGAAGAGACACCGGGGCTTCCCTAGTGGTCCAGTGGTGGAGAATCCACCTGCCACGGCAGGGAGCACAGGTTTGATCCCTGGTCTGGGAGGATCCCACATGTCACTGGGCAGCTAAGCCCGTGTGCCACAGCTACTGAAGCCTGCGTGTCTACAGCCTGTGCTCCACAAACAGAGAAGCTACCGCAGTGAGTGCCCACGCATCCCAACAGAGTAGCCACCGCTCACCGCAGCCAGAGAAAGCTCACGGCAACCAAGAGCCAGCACAGCCCAAAATAGGTAAATAAAAATAAATAAATCTTTAAAAAGAGATACCAGGGAGTTTGCTCTCTCTCCTCACCTGCCATGTGAGGACACGGCAAGAAGGAAGGAGGTAGCCGTCTGCAGGCCTAGAAGAGGACTCTCAACAGAACCTAGGTCTTGGAATTCTAGTTTCCAGAACCAAGAGAAAATAAGCGCAAGCCACCCAGTCTATGGTATTTTGTTGTTGTAGCTACATGCAACAATTTGGATGCATCTTAGAGTCATAACACCAGGAAGAACTGAATCCCCTTATATAACATTCATACTGATAACCCTGGTCACTTCTGAGGAGGGAACTTAGGGGCTGAGGACAGGACAGGACAGAGACCGTGCACTGCCAACCTGTGGCCCCTTTTGAATTCAGGACCACGTGGATAAGTGACCTACTGAAACCATAAGGTAGGTGGGAGTTGACCACTAATAAGTGACTATTGCCAGAGATTTTTCACTCAATGAAATAATTAAAGCAACAAGCAATCAAAACGCACAAGCCAAATGAAACTCACAGAAATAATGAATTAATCACACACAAAAAAACAAAACCAAAAACCTCTAGACCCCTATTGACTGAGCTTGCCAATTTCTAAGAATGTATCCTAAGAAAATGCTCAAGCATGTGCTCTAAGGTTTAGCTGTGTGGATGTCTATCACGTCATTTGCAAGAAAAGAAGGAAGCGATGAGAAGGAAGGCAGAGGGGGAGATACAATAAAACAAAGAAGGAAAGAAATAAGCAGCTAATTGTCCAACATCACAGGAATATTCTTTCATACCATAGAATACTATTCCCCTATTATATTGAGTAAGATTTAATGATACAGAAATTACTCATGATACGTTAGGTTTCAAAAGAATGTGAAAAATAACATACAATATAATTTCATTTTGGGGATACTTACATAGTTATAGCAATAGTCATATAAATTTACCACACCAGGTCCTATGCTAAGTATCTTACACACATTACTTCATTTAATCCCCACAACACTCTGCGGAATAAGTGCTGTTATTATCTTCTTTTTACAGTTGAGGACATAAAGGCACAAAGAGGTAATCCAACTTATCTAAGGCCACAGAGCTGATAAGTTACAGAACCAGGATTTGGACTCAGCTAGTCTGGCTCCAGAGCCTGCTCATAATCAGTACTCTATACGATGCAGACCAACAGTTAAGATGACTGCTTCTGGGAGGGTGAGATGACATGTGTAATCTTGCTTATCTATATTCTCCAGTGTTCATACAAAGAACAATGATCATTTGAAAAAGCTGTAGGTGAGAGATACGGAGGGGCAGCATAGCGCAGGATACACGGATGGCTGCTCGTGTCCTGTATCCTCTGTGAGTCCCTTCCTCACCTTTAGGAAGGTTTTTCTGGAAAGAACCAGGCCGACTTTGGGGCTGAGAGGAGCCTGGAAAAGGGTCTGTGTTGGCACTGTGACCACAGCTTTCCAAGGGAGTGCTTCCCCAGGCCCGATGGAACCCTCCTCCACCCTGAGACAGAGACTGTCCTCATGTCCTTCACACCAGCTCCGTCATGCCCCCCCAGGGCAGGGGCTTGTGGCACAGGGGAGACGGGGTCTCTTAACAGTCACCCCGACCCGCTGGATCTGAAGAATAGGTCCAATCTTAGCGCTTCTGTCAGCTGGGGAGCTCAAGGGTGGGAATCCTGTGCCGGGGCTCCCCATGGCCCCCCCCCAGCACCCAGATGATGGAGGCACCCTGACTCCTCCCTTTCCCTCACCCCCACATCCCATCCACTTGCAGGGCTGACTAGCTTGACCTCCAAAACGTATCTTGGGCTGACCTCTTTTCTCTGTCTCCACTGCAGCCATCTGTCGAGGCCGCGTGGTCTCCCTCCCGCGTGACCGCAGTGGCTCCTAACTGGATTCTCTGCTCTCATCCCTGCCCTCTCTTCGTCTGCTCTGCACTCAGCATTCAGAGGAAGCTTTCCAAAGCAGACCGTGCCACTCACTCACCTGCTCAACACCTTCCCAAGTTGCCCTTTACGCTCAGGATAATCCCTGAGGCCTCATCCCAGACTGTGTGGCCCTCAGGCTCCCCCTACTTGCCTCCAAGCCACTCGGCCTCTCGATCCCTACACTCATGCCATACTGCACCTCCTTTCCAACCGTCATCCTAACACTAACCTAACTACCTTTTCTTGTTCAGCCCTACCCCGACTCCCCCGGAGGTCTTGGCACTGACTGCTCCCTTTCCCTGGGACACTTCCTCCAAGCCATTCAGTCCCTGGGTTGTGGTTCCTGATCTCGAGGAGACTACAGTTTAGTCAGGGGACTGTTAGGAACACAAATAATTGTACCTGGTGTCACAGATGCTGTTACAGAGAAATGGGGTACCCGTCACTTTGTGCAGTAATGATAATATTTGGGAACAGTATTTACCACACCACCCCTGGGTCCAGCCTGTACAGAGCCCTCGCGTGGCCTCTGGACAACCCTGGAATCCGCCACCCGCTGCATCTCCCACTGCCCTGGCTCAGCTCTGCCACACTCAGCTCAAGGACTTGGGCAGAAGCCCCCTGCTGCTCTCCCTGCTTCCTGCCTCACTCCTCCAGTCTGGCCCAGGCCCATCCAGGTGGCCCCATCCCTTCCCTGTCCCCTCTGGCTCCTCCAGGAAGCCGTCCTTTCCCGGGGCTGTTCTTCTCAGCTTCTCTGTTGCTAATTTGAGCAGCTGCTCTGGCTTCTCTCTCCAAGCCGCCTTTTCTGGCTCCTCCTCCTCCTTGCATCTGAAAGGTTGGTGTTTCTGGGCTGTCTCCTCTTTTGCTTCCACAGGCTCTCCCCTCGCCCCCGGGCCATTTCACCCACACACAGACTCACATCTGCATCTCCAGCTGAGACCTCTCTCCTCAGGCCAAGGCCTGAAAAGCCAACAGCTGTCAGACCCTCCCTCTGACAAATTCAGCCTTTCCCAGACTGAGCAGATCTCCTACTGGGTCCTTTGGGCATGTCATTCCAAGACACAATCGTTCAACGAGGGGACCTGGAATCATCTGCAAGGCCTGCCTGTCTTCACCTCGCCCCACCAGACGCACAGCTGCTGGGCTCCTAAATAAGATCTCCTCCTTCCCCTCCTCCAGCGCCTTTCACCTGGACCACTGCTATGCCCTCCACCAGGCTCCTGATCTTCCATCAAGTCTCCATCCCGTCCGATCCCTGCGGCAGCTGCCCAAGTCATCTTGCTAAACCCACATCTGGCCCTGATCATTCCCATGCCTCCATGTAATTGCTCAGAACCTAGGAATAAGACCCCAAATTCCAAGGCCAAACTTTCTAAGCTCCCTGCTTTTCTAGGTGTATCTCCCAGTTCTCAGTTTTCAATCTTTCTTTTTGTTTTTTTAATTGACCACAATTTTACCTAGATTCACTCTAATCTTAACTTCCCTCCAGTCCCAGAAGATGAGAGACCCTTCTTTTTTTTTTAAGATTTTTTTTGATGTGTTCTATTTTTAAAGTCTTTATTGAAGTAATTATAATATTGCTTCTGTTTTATGTTTTGGTTTTTTCATCACAAGGCATGTAGGATCTTTTCTTCTCCATCAGGGATCCAACCCACACCCCTTGCATTGGAAGACAAAGTCTTAACCATTGGATATGAGCTAGTTACTATTATAGTCTCCATTTTATAGTGGAGGAAACTTAGAGTCAGAAATTGTATAACCTTCCAAAGGACACTTTAGTTGGTAATGCCACACTCAGGATTCAAATTCAGGTTAGCTGACCACTGAATATGCTGCCTCCAAAGGAGAGGGTGGTGGAGCTAGGACTTAAATCAGAGCTCATCATCTGTTTATTCAATAGACACTCTGTGCCAGGCAGACTCCTGATCCAAGGCTCTCATTATGCCATTAAACAGCTCTGGGATTAAAGGTTCATAATGATGGATAAGATGAAATGGAAATGAAAAGAATAAAACAAAAATAAAAGACTGTCAGAATAAGAATAGTTCAGCCCTCAACCTCGTTACACCTCCAGCCCATCCTCTCTACCAACAAGCAGATCTCTGCTTCCCACCCCCACTCAAAACACTCCAAGACCTTTCTAGGTATTATACTACACTCAGGAGCCATACCAGAAGGAACTGGTAATTTGCTTAAGCTGAGAAAAATAGAATTTCACCGTGGAGAAAACACCCATAGACAAAATCAAAAAATAAACTGATGGATAATATTTGCAACTCATATCACCAAGAGCTAACTTTTAACTTATAAAGAGTTCTTACAAATCAAAGGAGGAAAATACCATTAGCTTGGTAGAAAAATATTTATGAACTGACAGTTTATAGAAAAAAGATAGGAACACCTTGGAAATATTGTGGGTTTAGTTCCAGACCACCACAATAAAGCAAATATCACAATAAAGCGAGTTACACAAACTTATTTTGGGTTTCCCAGCACATATAAAAGTTATGTTGACACTATACTGTAGTCTATTAAGTGCACAATAGCATTATGTCTTAAAAAAAGTACAAACTTAATTTTAAAATCCTTTATAGCTAAAATAAATGCCAAAACAATTACAAAGATCACTGATCACAGATCAACCATAACAAATAAAATAATGAAAAAGTTTGAAATATTGTGAGAATTACCAAAATGTGACAAAGAGACACAAAGGGAGCAAATGCTATCGGGTAAATGGCACCAATCAACTTGCTCAACACAGGGTTGCCACAAAGCTTCAAATTGTTATTAAAAAAAAGGAGGGGGGCAATATCTGTGAGGTGTAATAAAGTGAAATGCAGTAAAAGGAGGTTTGCCTGTATATATAAAAGGCACTCAACCTCATTCCTAAAAGAAAGACAAATTACTACCATAATAGAGTACTTTTTGCCCATTGGGTTGTCAAAATATTTGATAACACATTCAGTTGGCAAGAATGTGGGGAAACAGGTACCCTCATACACTGTTGCTATGAGTATATCTTTGTGTAACTTCTTTGGAGGAGCCTATGACTGAATCTGTCAAAATTGTAAACACAGAGACCATTTAATCCAGCAATTCCACTCTAGGTCTTTATTTTATCCTAATACTTACATATGTGTCTTAATTATTTATATACAACATTATCCATTGAAATATTGTTATGGCAAGATGTTGTAAACAATTTAAATATTGATTTCTAAATGATGACGCATCCATACAAAAGTATAGGAATTTTATAGGAATAATATAGGAATATTATAGGAATTCCCTGGCATCCCAATGGTTAAGACTTTGCCTTCCAGTGCAGGGGGTGTCAGTTCAATCCTTGGTCGGGGAGAACTAAGAATCTCCACATGCCTCGTGGCCAAAAAACCAAAAACATAAAACAGAACCAATATTGTAACTAATTCATTAAAGACTTTAAAAATGGTCCACACCAAAGAAATTTTGGGGAAAAAAAGTATATTATGCAGCTCTTAAAGAAAAAGTAACTCTCTATACACTGATTTGGTACAATTTCCAAATGTGTTGTTGAGTTTAAAAAGCAAGACAAACCAACTGTTTAGTATCCTACCATTTGTGGTGGTTTTTAAATATGTCCACAACTTTTAAAATATACTTCTTTTCAAGAGGAGGAGCTGAATTCTCCTCCCCTTGAATGTGGGCTGGATTTAGTAACTCACTTCTAAAAATAGAGTGTGGCAGAAGTGGTCTGTGATGTCTGAGATTAGAACATAAAAGGCAGTTGCTACGACAAAGGAGGCAAGAAGGTACAATGCGAAAAAGATAGTCTCTTCAGCAAGGGGTGTTGGGAAAGCTGGACAGCCACATGTAAATCAATTAAATTAGAACATTCCCTCACACCATATACAAAAATAAACTCAAAGTGGCTTAAAGACCTAAATATAAGACATGACACCATAAAACTCCTAAAAGAGAACATAGGCAAAACATTCTCTGAAATAAAGCATAGCAATATTTTCTTGAATCAGTCTCCCAAGGCAAAAGAAATAAAAGCAAAAATAAGCAAATGGAACATAATCAAATTTAAAAACTTTCGCATACCGAAGAAAACCATCAACAAAATGAAAAGACACCCTACAGAATGGGAGAAAATATTTACAAACTTGTGCAACTGACAAGGGGTTAATAACCAAAATACATAAATAGCTCATACAACTCAAAAGAACCAAATAATCCAATTTTTAAATGAGCAAGGCAGAAGACATTTCTCTGAAGAAGACATACAGATGGCCAATAGGCACCTGAAAAGATGCTCAACATCGCTCATTATTAGAGAAATGCAAATAAAAACCACAATGAGGTTATCACCGCACACTAGTCAGAATGGCTATCCTCGAAAAGTCTACAAATAACAAATGCTGGAGAGGATGTGGAGCACAGAGAACCCTCCTACACTGTTGGTGGGGATGCAAATTATTGCAGCCACAATGGAGAACAGTATGCAGGTTCCCTAAAATACTAAAAATAGAGGCAACATATGATCCAGCTATCCCACCCCTGGGCATATGTCCAGAAAAGACCCAAAAAAAGTGATATATATATATATATATATACACACACACACACAGTGGAATATTATTCAGTCATAAAAATAATGAAATACTGTCACCTGCGGCAACATGGACGGACTCAGAGAATCTCATACAAAACAGAAACAGACTCACAACTAGAAAACCAGCTTATTGCTACCAGAGGGGAAAGGAATAAATGAAGAATAAGGGATGCACAGACACAAAATTCTATACATAAAATAGATAGACAACAAGGATTTACTATATAACACAGGGAACTATACTCAGTATCTTATAATAACTTATAATGAAATATAATCTGAAAAATATATAACTGAATCACTTTGTTGTATACATGAAACTAACACAATATTAAATATTGTGTAAATCAACTATACTTCAGTCTTTTTAGAAAAAGGCAGTATGATGCCCAAAACAATCTTGAAAAAGGAACGCAGTTGGAGGACTCACACTTGCTGATTGGAAAACTCACTAGAAAGCAACAGTCATCGGGACAGTCTGTTACTGGCATAAGGGTGGACACAGAGATCAACAGAGCAGAAGTGAGAGTCCAGAAATTAACCCACAGTCAGCTGATTTTAGGTGAGGGCGCCAAGACCATTCAACTCAGAAAGAACACTGTTTTCAATAAACACTGCTGGGACAACTGGACAGCCACAAGTAAAAGAACGAAGCTGAACCCTTACCTTACGCCATACACAAAAATTAACTCAAATGGATCAGAGCCCTAAGTGTAAGCATGAAAACTATAAAACTCTTAGAAAAAAACATACAGGTAAATTTTTGTAACCTTGGATTTGGAAACGGATTCTTAGATATGACACCTAAAGCACAAGCAACAACAACAGAATGATAGCTGGACTTTATACAAATTTAAAACTGTAGTGCTACAAAGAACACTATCAAGGTGAAAAGATAGCCACAGAATACTAGAAAATATATGCAAATCATATATCTGATAAGGGACTTACACCAAGAATAAAAACAACTCTTACAACTCAATAGTCAAAAGAAAAATAACCCAATTTGAAAATGGGTAAAGGGGAAGGGGATGTAGAGGAAAGAAATAGGTGAATGAGAGATTAAGAGGTACAAACGCCCAGCTGCAAAATAAACAAATTATGGGTATGTGAGGTACAGTGTGGGGAATATAGTCAGTAACTATGTAATATCTTTGTACAGTAACAGACTAACCAGAGTTATCACGGGGATCATTCTGAAATATATAGAAATATCAAATCACTAAGTTGTATGATAGGAACTAACATAGCACAGTAGGTAAATCAGAAAAAGAAATCAGATGACGTGGTTATCAGAGGTGGGGGTGGGGTGAGACAGAATAGGATGAAGGTGGTCAAAAGGTACAGACTTCCAGGGATAAGATAAATAAGTACTACGAATGTAATGTACAGTATTAGAAATGTAATTGCCACTGCTGTATATTATATATGAAAGTTGTTGAGAATAAATCCTAAAAACAAACAAAAAACAGTAAATCGTAAGAGTTCTTATCACACAAAAAATATTTTTCTATTTCTTTAATTTTGTATCTACGTAATCACTGCAGATGGTGATTGCAGCAAAAAATGAAATTAAAAGACGCTTACTCCTTGGAAGGAAAGTTATGACCAACCTAGATAGTATATTGAAAAGCAGAGATATTACTTTGCCAACAAAGGTCCGTCTAGTCAAGGCTATGGTTTTTCCAGTGGTCATGTGTGGATGTGAGAGTTGGACTGTGAAGAAAGCTGAGTGCTGAAGAATTGATGCTTTTGAACTGTGGTGTTGGAGAAGACTCTTGAGAGTCCCTTGGACTGCAAGGAGATCCAACCAGTCCATCCTAAAGGAGACCAGTCCTGGGTGTTCATTGGAAGGACTGATGCTAAAGCTGAAATTCCAATACTTTGGCCACCTCATGCGAAGAGTTGACTCATTGGAAAAGACCCTGATGCTGGGAGGGACTGGGGGCAGGAGGAGAAGGGGACGACAGAGGATGAGATGGCTGGATGGCATCACCGACTCGATGGACATGAGTTTGAGTGAACTCCGGGAGTTGGTGATGGACATGGAGGGAGGCCTGGCGTGCTACAGTCCCTGGGGTCTCAAAGAGTCGGACACGACTGAGCAAACTGAACTGAACTGAAGCTGATGGATGTTTGCTAAACTTATTGTGATAATTATTCATATGTAAACCAAATTATGCTGTATGTCTGAAACTTATACAGTGCTATGTGTCAATTATATCTCAATAAAACTGACAGGAAAAACAATGGGCAAAGGACTTGAATAAATGTTTCTCCAAAGAAGATATGCAAATGGCAAACAAGCATGTGAAGATGTTTAATCGTTAGAGAAATGCAAACCAAACCCACAGTGAATTACCAGTTCATACCCACTAGGATGGCTATAATCAAAAAGTCAGATAAAAAAAAAAGATAATAACACAAGTGTTGATGAGGATATGAATAAGAACCCTCACACACTTGCTGGTGGGAATGTAAAATGATACTGCCACTTTGGAAAACAATCTAGCAGCTCTTCAAAATGTTGAAGTTGCCACTTGAGCCAGCAATTCCACTCCCACATATATATCCAAGGGAACTGAAAACATGTTATATCCAAGGGAACCGAAAACATGTATCCACACAAAAACTTGTACACAAATATTCACAGCAACAGTATTCCAAATAGCCAAAAGATAGAGACAACCCAAATGTCCGACAGCTGAGAAATGGATAAGCACAATGTGGTATATCCGTACAAGGGAATATTATTCCGCCATAAAAAGGGAGAAATATGGACATATGCTACATCATGAATGAACCTTGAAAACATTGTGCTAAGTGAAAGAGGTCAGTCACAAAGACCACAAATTATATGATTCTATTCACACAAGTGGAGACGGAAATGGCGAGCCACTCCTGTTCTTGCCTGGGAAACCCCACGGACAGAGAAGCCTGGCAGGCTACAGTCCACGAGACTGCAAAAGAATCAGACATGTCTTAGTGACTAAACAACAACAATTTATACAAAATGCCCAGAACGGTCTTACTAGGTAAGACAGTAGGTTAAAGGTTGCTTAGAGGAGGGAGAGGATGGGGATGGTAGGCTTAGGGGGTGACAACCTAAGGGTATAAGCCTTCTTCTTGAGGTGATGTAAATATCTTACAATCAATTGTGGTAATGGTTACACAACTCTGTAAATATACTAAAAACCACTGAATTGTACACTTTATACATGTGAATTTTGTGGCACATGATTTATATCCCAATAAAGTTGTTACCAAAAGAGGGGGATGCGCAATGTATCTTCTTCTTTCGCTCTCTCAGATCACTCATTCTGAGGTCTCCTCCAACCCAAATCAAGCTTCAGCTGACCCCAGTCCTCACTGAGGTCTTGGGTGCAACTTCATGAGAGACCTTGAGCCAGAACTACCCATCTAAGCTGCTCCCAAATTCCTGTGACTCACAGAAACAGAGATAAGAAATGCGTAAGCCACTGGGTTTGGGAGTAATTTTCTCTGCAGCAATAGATAACTAGTATACCGTTGATGAAAAAAAAAAAATACATTGTTGGCATTTGCTTGTATATTTATGCAGTTTCTCAGAAAGGATACTCAAGAAATGGTAAAAGTGTTTGCCCCTGGGAAGAGACCTCTGGGAGGATCCCTGAGGGATGAGAGCAGGGAGGACACATATCTGATTGTATGTCATTTTATCTTTTGAATTTTGTTTCATGTGCAATGTATTAACTTTTCCAAAAGGAAAACAAAAGTCAAAGAATTTGAAACACTTTTTAAAAAGTCAGCAACTGCCTGCTGCTTATAAAGTCTAAACTCCTCAGCGTGGTGTACAAGGCATCCACGGGCAGCCCTTGTCCATCTTCCCAGTCTCCGCGCTCACCTCCCCTCACACCAAGTGATTGTGGCGCCCGAAGCGCACCAGGCTTTCCCCTCCTCCACACCTTAAATCATACTGTCTCTTGTGCCTGGTTCCCCTTCTCCTTCCTCCACATCCTTTAAGACTCATCTCAAACGCTGAACTTTTCTGGAAGACTTCCCTGGCTGTCCTTAATGTGTCAGAAGTGCGTGCCCCCAAGATACCCTTGCGAGATTCAGTCATTTCATGCGTCATCCTACAGTGTGATGATGTGATTTCTTTCCCAAATCTCCCATTGGACTATGAGCAAGGACTCCTTTTTTTTCCCCCTTGGCAATACCATGGGCTTCCCTGGTAGCTTGGATGGTAAAGAATCCGCCTGCAATGCAGGAGACCCCGGTTCAATTCCTAGGTTGGGAAGATCCCCTGAAGAAGGGATAGGCTACCCACTTTAGTATTCTTGGGCTTCCTTGGTGTCTCAGATGGTAAAGAATCTGCCTGCAGTGCTGGAGACCTGGGTTCGATCCCTGGGTTGGGAAGATCCCCTGGAGGAGGGCATTGCAACTCACCCTAGTATTCTTGCCTGGAGAATCCCCATGGACAGAGGAGCCTAGCGGGCTACAGTCCATGGGGTCACAAAGAGTCCGACACGACTGAGGGACTAAGCACAGCATAGCACAGCACAGCACAAACCACGCAGCATGCAGAACTTTCCTGACCAGAGATGGAACCCGCGCCCCCTGCAGGGGAAGTTCGGAATCTCAACCACTGGACCGCATGGGAAATACCTGGGAAAGAGGACTCACTCAGGCTTCCCTGAGCCTAACACACAGAGGAGGCTGTCAGTAAGAGGACTGGTGTGAGAAAGAAAGGAAGGGTGTAGGGAGAGAGGGAACAAAGCAAAAAATGAAAGAAGGGAGGGAGGGAAGGAAGGTGAAAGCAAGAAAGGAAGGAGAGTTGGTGGAGAAAGAAAAGGAGGGAGGGAAAAAGGGTGGGAGGAAAGAAAGTCCCCAAATGTGCACAGCAGTCTCACTGCATACAACAAAGACTCTCTGGATGAAGAAAGCCCCAAACCAGATGTGAAACACAATCCAAGCAAGTGGGGAAGAATGTGGATACATATTCTAAGCTGTAGTGACATTGCTGTTTGTAGTACAGAGACCCCTGATGATTCAGGACACACATCTTAGGCTGGAAGATGCTCACCTCTGATCACTACCCAACCCCTGGTGTCACCATCAGTCTCCCGAGCTCCCACTCCATCTCACATGCTCTCTTCTCCACGGTGATTCTAGCACCAGTCAGTACCTTGCACATAGTAGGCTCTCAACACTGAGTAATTGTGGTCAGAATCATCTCCCTTCTGTAGACAGAAGAGTCTCACTTTGTGACCATGAACCTGTCTCTTCTCTCTGGAACTCAGTTTTTTCATCTCTACAGTGAGGGTATGGAGCCAGCTGATGAGTAGGACCCTTCCTAGCTAACAGTCCTTGGCTTCTCAAGGCCTCTGATCATCTCAGCAAGTCCAGAGTCTTTCACCTGAGCAGCAAGGACTCCTCACAAGCAGCTCTTCACTCAGACTATGTCACAGAAAGAAGAGTGACCATTCATTGGTTGATCACTGTACGCCAGGAGCCACACACTCAGCATTTCAGCCCCATGGCTTCATTTCTTTCTTTCCATCACCTCTGAAGTAGGTACAATAAACATCTCCATCTTACAGAAAAGGGAACTGAGAATCGGAGAAGAAACCCCATTTATCCAAGGAACACAACTGGGAGGTGGCAGAGCAGGAATTCTAAGTCCTCCACCACTTCTCCACACTGCCCTCTCCAACCCTGAAGCAGGCTTCCAGCCAGCAACCTCCCCTTGGCTAACCTCACTCAGCCCACAGGTAAGCACTCAGTACATTGACCTTACTGTTGTAATCTGTGTATTCACATCTTGGGTTCCAGTTCAGAGGTAAAAACAGGTTCTAGATCCATTTAGACTCATATGAAGTTTCAGCTCCTTCCTTCTCTAGATGTCTGACCTTTAGACAAGTCATTTTAACAGATGAAGAGCAAATGACATAATGAATGTGAAAATGGCTAGCACCTCGTAAATGGGAAAGACCAGATAAAGCACAGCAGAGAGATTCTGACAAGCCCTGAAAAGCTGACGCCTCACTCCACAAAGAGCCACCTGAGTCTCCCAGTCTTTCCACTTAGCATTCAGCTCTTCTGGCAAATTCATCCTGTCTTTATTCCCATCCTGAATGTTCCTTTATAAATCCTTCATAAATCCTTGGGCTTTCAAGTTAGACAGACAGGGTTACAATTCTGGCTCGACCGCTTACCCACTGTATGACCTTGGACAAATGACTCTCCTTTCTGAGGCTCAGTGTTCGCACCTATGAAATATTCATTAGGGTACCTACTCCATAGGGAGGTTGTGAGGAGTCAATAATAGTGTGCAAGTAAATGTTTAGCATGTGGTCAAGCATATAATAAAGGCTCAGAAATTGTTAACTGTTTTTTCCTGAATAATAATAGTGGTCATAGCTTTGAACTACCTGCTGATTAAAATCTAAAATTTCTGACCCAGTGCTCAGAGCCTCGCAAACTGGAGCTCCATCATTCCTTCCTGGCCTCGTTCCCTGCTGTTCCCCTAAGTGAAGCCCACACTCAAGCCAGATGTGGCTTTCTCCTCTCTGTTTCTCCACCATGATCTTCCCCTCCGTTCAGAATGCTCTCTCAAACCTCACATCTAGCCACACCCAGCCCTATTCAAGCTTCACCTCCCAATAAGCCAGCAGCCTCCTCAACTGCTCTGGGTTTCCACAGCACCTAAGGTTGAGCACATATTAGTGCTCAGACTGTCCAGGGGGAGGTTTCTGTCTGCAATTGTCTAACCTACAGTACCTCTCCTCCAGTGGTCACACTGATTTCCCTGTGTGGGAATTTCTTTCTCCCCTATCAGTTCATGTGTCCCAGGAATGGGCATGTGGCCGAGACCTTAGATAAAGTCTCACTGATTCATGAAGAGGTGGACACTTGACCAAAGCTGAGCCAATCAGAATGAGCCCTGGAACTTTTTCTGCAATCACTGAATAACAAGTGTTCTTTTGTCCACAGGCAGTGCTAAGTTGAAGCAATGTAAATTCAGAGCTGCTGGTAGCCATACTTATCACCTTCAGAAGAGAAGTGAACTTAACAACAAGCCAACATAGAGGAATCAGAAAATGGAGACAGACTTATTTTTTAATGACATTATTTGAGCATCTGGATCCATCCATGCCTGAAGCCAGTGCTCCTGACTATTAATGTATGTGAGCCAAAACCACTACCCTCTTCCAGTTCAGTTCAGTTCAGTTGCTCAGTCATGTCCAACTCTTTGTGACCCCATGGACTGCAGCATGCTAGGCTTCCCTGTCCATCACCAACTCCCGGAGCTTACTCAAACTCATGTCCGTTGAGTCGGTGATGCCATCCAACCATCTCATCCTCTGTTGTCCCCTTCTCCTCCCACCTTCAATCTTTCCCAGCATCAGGGTCTTTTCAAATGAGTCAGTTCTTTGCATCAAGTAGCCAAAGTATTGGAGTTTCAGCTGCAGCATCAGTCCTTCCAATGAATATTCAGGACTGATCTCCTTTAGAATTGACTGGTTGGATCTCCTTGCAGTCCAAGGGACTCTCAAGAGCCTTCTCCAGCACCACAGTTCGAAACCATCAATCCTTTGGCGCTTAGCTTTCTTTATAGTCCAAGTCTCACATCCATACATGACTACTGGAAAAACTATAGCTTTGACTAGACAGATCTTTGTTGACAAAGTAATATCTCTGCTTTTTAATATGCTGTCTAGGTTGGTCATAGCTTTTCTTCCAAGGAACAAGTGTCTTTTAATTTCATGGCTGCAGTCACCATCTGCAGTGACTCTGGAGCCCAAGAAAATAAAGTCTGTCACTGTTTCCATTGTTTCCCCATCTATTTGCCATGAAGCGATGGGATGATCTTAGATTTCTGAATTGAGTTTTAAGCCAACTTTTTCACCCTCCTCTTTCACTTTCATCAAGAGGCTCTTTTGTTCTTTGCTTTCTGCCATAAGGGTGGTGTCATCTGCATATCTACCCCCTTTACCTGATTTTAATTTACTTAAGTCAGCTTGAGTTGGCTTTCTGTCACTTCACTGAGAGAGTGCTGACCAATATAGTGATTCAGCTAGACGGTAAGCTTCCTGTGAGCAGAGATTGTGCTATTCGACCTAGGAGCCTTGCGGTCAGAGTTGATCTCAGTGTTGCAGCACCTAGCAGAAGGATGTTCACTGAGCAGGTGAGAAATACAGAAGGGAATAAATATCTCTTTGTATTTTCCCAATGGTCCAGTGCTCTGCACTCAGAAGACTCTAAAATATTTAAGTAAAGGGACTTCCCTGGCAGTCTAGTGGTTAAGACTCTATGTTCTCAATGCAGGGGGTAGGGGTTTTATCTTTAGGAGGGGAACTAATACCCAACATGCTTCATAATGCAGCCAAAAACAAAAACAAACAAACAACCTGAGTAAATGTTCACTTGAACAAAAACTATACAACAGGCATTCTAATTTTTTTTTTTTTTTTTTTTTGCTGCATGGCATGCAGGATCTTAGTTCCCCAACCAGGGATTGAACCCATGTTGCTTGCAGTAGAAGCACAGAGTCTTAACCACTGGACTGCCAGAGAAGGCTCTCTACTTCTTATGTGATACAAACAAGGTCCTCTTCTTCTCTGCAGTTTCTCTGAGGATGACTGATTTCTCCCTTTCTAAGTAGAATGATCTTAGTGAAAGAGGTATTCTGGGAACCCCACATGGCTGAAAGACATATTTTAAATCTACTAATCTCACTGATTAGTCCCCCATTGTACAGATGGGAAAACTGAGATTTAAGCTAAAAATGGTTGCTTAACACTGCATGGTGAGTCACAGGCAGAATTAGCTAAGATACACACACACCCCCCAGTACAATGCCATGACTAGTAGTCCAGTTCTCCAGCCCCTGCCCTTTATTAAGCAGAGTGAATCAATCACTTGCCCAGAGCTCAGAAATCTCTAAGTCAGATAGAATGAACTGCTCAACTCTGATAACCACCTTTGGAGTGGGGCAGTAAGACAAGGGAAAGAGCACTGGGCCAGGAGTCAAGCCTAGTTTACTCTATTACCGGCTGTGTGACCTTCACTTCTCCAGGCTCAGTTTCCTCTAAGACAGGAGTGGAAGAAGGCAGGGTTCAAAGAAGCTGATTTCTCAGATCCCTGAAATTCTATATTTACATGGGGTTGTTGGATAGTTCATCAAGTCCCCAAGATTAAACCCACATGGATTACAGAGAATTGGAAGAGCAATAGGTCAACAACCCATCTGCAGACTACAAATTAAGGTTCAGGAAATGGGAGTTCCAGCTGAGTTTATATTCTTTCTGGCTCACCTTATAAGAGTAGAATGGAAATCACTTTCTGGGAATTGACAGATACCCCCACACACATCCTACAATTCTCCTTTCTCATTTTCCCCAGAATCTTAAAAGACCTCTGTCTAAGTTGATTGTAGTGAGATGGACTTGAAACAAGCCCACCAGAATGTCCATACTGAATAAATGCTGACTTCTGCCAGGCAGTCCTTTTGAGAGCTTGATTAGTTCTTCCAATGAGCCCATAATTCCTCCAAGCATTTGTAACAGTCCTCCTGAGCAAGCAAACCAGTCTCCTGATTTTGCTTTCACACCTTGACCTTCATCTCCAGTGACCATTCTCAATTTGATCACCTCCTGTGTTTTCTACACTTGGCCATTTCCAAAAACCAGAGACCTCCTTGAAAAGATGGTAGTTTTCCCTCCATGACAATGTTCAAGAGCATATGCCTCACAATCCAAAGACAATTCCTTACAGTGTTTTAAGCAGTGGAATCATCAGCAAGTGACAGAACACCTATAGAAGGTCTCTTTTGAAGGGGCTGACACTTGTTGAATATCCTGAGATACTTATTTTTAAAAACCATCTTAGCTGCATAAGCATCACATTTTCCCTTTTCTTTCTCAACCCTGGAATGCTCTAAGCTTTTTCCTTCACCAAATCTTCATCTGTCTTCCTTCTCCATATCCCTGCCATATCCTGGCCCCATTTTCCCCAGCCAAACTCTCTTCCCTGCCTGCAATGAGGCAAATACCCAAGCTGCTGAATCTTCAAAATCTGTCTTCGATTGAAAGGTAGGCAGGGATGGGGGGAGGGAGTCTCTAATGGATCCTGGAAAACTGTCTCAGCAGTTCCTACTCCCAAAAGGCCCTTCTCTGGTCTTTAGGGCAAGGTGTCTGTCTGAGCCAAACATTTCAGAGCGTCCTCAGAGACTCATTCTCACTAGGCATGGCACCAGAACCCTTTCTGCCTTTGGGGTAGGGGGTGCTGGAGACTTGCCCCCCAGAGACCCATGTTTCCAGGTGTTGTCAACCACCCACATTTCAAACACTAGATAGACACAATAGACAGCCTTCTCCAACCCCCCTCATCTTTTCGCAGCACTTCATAGTTTACAAAATACTTTTTCATGCATATTTGGAATCTTCTCCACTGTTTTACAGATGAGAAAACAGAGCCTCAGAGAAGTAAAGTGAAACATCGAAGTTGATAACATAAGCAAGTTAAAGGTCAAAGTCAGAGCTCTTGATTCCCCATCTCATGCTTTTTTTCAGTGCAACAGAAATCGCTCACATATAGAGTAACTCCTCTTTCAGACAATTATTTCCCCTAAGACAGCCAAAAGAGACTCTCAGAGACCCTCAGAAACTCAGACAAAATGCTTAACACATCAATAAACGCAATCTTCCCACATCCAAGCACACAAACCTATAGACTCAGCTCTAAGCCTCTGCCCTCTGCCCCAATGTGTCTCTCTCATAGAATCCCCTCCCCTGTGGCTACTGAGAGTCAGTGAAGGAGGTGTGTCTTTAGACAGAGGAGCAGAATCTCTCTCTGACTCCTTCAAAAAGGGGTCTCGGAAGAAAAGAGCCCGTCCTCGGCGTCTGTTCCAGGGGTCCCGCCCCCGCCCCTCCCCTACCTGCCAAGAGCTGCATCCAGGCGCAGATCTTGTAGACCGTGGCCGTGTTGCAGAAGAAGAAAAGCGCAAAGCAGGTGATGCAGCCGAGGATCAGCACCATGGAGAGCAGCACGAAGAAGGCGGCCGCCTTGAAGGCGCCGGACGGGATGGTGCTGAAGTCGGTGAACGAGCCGCGGCAGGTGAGCTCTCGGCCCGCCAGCCCGCTGCCCACACAGTAGTGGAAGAGGCCGAAGTAGCCAGGTTTGGGGGTGCTCACGCTGTCGCCCACCCAGTAGGGCTGGATGAAGACCACCACGTTGATGATGGCGAAGCAGATGGTGAAGATGGCCCATAGCACGCCGATGGCCCGCGAGTTCCGCATGTAGTGCTCGTGGTAGAGCTTGGAGGCCTCCTGCGAGGGCAGCATGGTGCCCGGGGGCGGAGCCGGCGGCGGCGGCGGCTGGCGGGGGCCGCCGGCCCGGGACCGACCGCCGGGCTGCCGGGCGGGAGCTGGGGACGCACGCGAGAAGCGGCCCTGAGCCAAGGTACCCTCGAGGGCGGGGCTTGAGGCGGAGCTGAGTGGACCCGGGGGCTGGTTTGAAGGAGCTAGGAGGGGGTCAGGAGAGTACTGGGGAGGTGTCGGGGTAGGGGGAGACTGGCAAAGATCTCCAATTCGGGGACCTAGGAAGAGGCCATGTGAAAGTTGGGGGGCTGGGATGAGGGGGCTGGAATGAGAATATGGGAGCTGGGGGGAGTGCTAGAAAGTGGTTATGGTGGAGTTGGGGAGGGGGCTTGGGGACTAGTATTGGCGGAGTAAGAGGGGATCGTGGGGAGATGGAATGGAGGCTGTGGTCCGGTACTGAAGAATTGGCTGAGGGGTTTTACAGGGAGGTCGGAAGGGAATTTGGGGGTTGGTATTAGGGGTAAAAGGAGGTCTGGTATTGGGTGTCTAAAAGGGGTCTGTGGAGAGGGAGGTGGGCGCTTCCATGAGAGGGTAAGAAGGGGATATACGGGGCAAGTACTAGGGGACTGGGAAGGTGATATGGGGGCTGGGACAGGGAGGGCGAAGTGCAAGAACCAGGATGAGGCTAGAGGAACATCGGGGGACCGGGACTGCAGGCTCTGAACACGGGGCGGGGGGTTGGGAGGGTCCCTCAGAAGACAGGGCTGGATGGAGGCTGAGGGGAGCCTAGGTTTGGCGCGCCAGGGCTAGGGAGAGAGGTTTTCCAGGCCAAGGGGACGACGGACTGGGGCCGGCGGGCAGCCCGGGCCGCGAGTTAGTGGGCAAGGGGCAGGGGGCCGTCGCCGGGGCGCGGGGGAGCGGCCGGGCCCCAGTAGGGCCGGGAGTGGGGGGTGGGGGGCGGCTACCCCGCGCCCAGGCCGGACGCGCGCGGAGGCTGCGGCCGGGGGGAGGGGGTGCGGGGAGACCAACCTGGGCCCGGTCCGGAGCGGTGGGTCCGGGACTGGCACGGCCTAGGCGCCGCGGCTCTGCGCTCCCAGAGGCGGCTTGCCGGGCCCAGGCGGCGGCCTCTGCGCGGCCTCCATCTTGCTCGGGTTCTCCCCGGGGCGCGCTCCCGCGCCGAGGCGCGAGCTCTCGTGCACCGGCGCGGCCCGACGGAGGCGCGTTCCTGCAGCCGGCGTGCGGGGCGGAGCGGAGCGGAACAGGAAAGGGGAGCTCCGTGTTCTGGCAGTCCAGTCAGGGAGCTGGGTAGGCACGGTCCGGGGGGTCCCCAAGCCCTAGCAGTAAGCCTCCTCCACAGTAAGGCCTTCTAATTTGGGGGACCCCGTTTTCCCAGCCCGAGCTGTGGGTTTGCGGGGCCCACGCAAAGCCCATGGGAACGGGGGAGGGTCCGAGCAGGGTATTAGTTGATAAGAGTTTGAACTGACCCCTGGCTCCCAAGTTAACTCAGGTAAAGCCTATCCCAGTGCCTCGAGTTGCACCATTACACTCCCAGTCCTTTGGGTCTTGGAGGCGTTGAAAGTTCCCAGAGGCTCCTAGGAAACCGCCAACACCTCTGGGAGAGGGAACCCCCTGGCAAAACTGTTAACAGCCACTCCCACGGTGGGGATTCGTTGGCCGCCAGTGCATTAGGAGTTAGGCCTGGAGAGCAGGACCCAGGGTGAGTATGGGAACAGGAGACAAGGAGGCTGGGGACGTGTGGTTTGTCTTCCTACACTTTCCCGGTGCCTGGCATGAAGTGGATACATCATGAGCGTAGTATGTTAAAGGACAAAGCATCCAAGTCCAGACTCACTGAGAACACGAGGGGGCGTACCAGGGGGGCCAGTGCAGGTCATTTCTTCCCCGCTGTGAAATAGCTTTTGGTTTAGGTTCTGCCAAGGTGGTCTAAGTTGGCATCCAGAAAACTCGCTACTACTTACTGTCTCCCTGATCTTGCACTTGCTCTTTGAATCTCTGTTTCCCCAATTGTAAAGTGGGCAGATTAAGCCCCACTTGACAGGTATTGAGGGGTAGTGAAAATAATGTTAGTACGACCCAAGGACTGGACTATACACAGGGATCAGTCTGATGAAATTAAGGACTATCTACAAAGAAAATACTAATAATCATGTGAGGTTGCCACCTGTCTTTTTTCCCATGGGGAGAGGGAGTGGGTTTTTGTGGGGTTTTTGGTTGTTTGTGTTTTTGGTTTTGGTTTTTTTTTTTTTTTTTTTGCTGAGACGATGTACTTCTTGCTTTCTTGGTATTAAATATATATATATATATCTTTTTTAAAGAACTGGTGTTGATAGTTAATGGGATTTTTTTTCCTTCAATGTCCAAATTTGGCAAAATAATAGATAGGCCGTGTTGTTTCCAAATTAAAAAAAAAAAAAATTATGTGCAGTCCTCCACAATTTGAGGACCACAGACCCACATGAAATCATTTCACCTGAGACAGTTTGCTCAATCAGTTTGGTTTCCCCTTCCGTTGGTTCTTTGAAGAGGCATCCAGACTGTCTCCTGAGAACCCTAAGATCCCGGAAGCATTGAACTGGAAGGGGTTGTGGAGAGAGCCTCATTCCATACCTTCTCCCACTTGACAGATGGAGAACAGAGGCCAAGAGGAGGATTGACTTGTACGAAAAGGTGAGTCCTTACTGATCAGTACAATTAAACTGATCAACCTGATTCATTACTTTTTTAACCTACCCAATAAATATGTGAGAGGCTCCTGCAACGTGCCAGCACAGCACTGTGCTGTGCCCTGGGGAGAAGATCAGGTAAAACAGACGTGGTCGCTGCCATCCTGAAGCATACAGCTTCATGAGGAGATAGAAGGTGCCGGGAGGAGCAGGGAGGGAAGTCATCCTCATAGGGCACCTTGAAGTCTTCTGTGGGTTCTCCTGGTATGGGTACTGTTCTGAACATAAGTTACTGGAGCCAGAAGCTCCATCTTTTCTCCTTATCCTGCCATGAATTATTGCCTTTTTTTTTTTTTTTTGCCTGTCCTGCTGAGGCAAGTTAGGCACTCCAGCGGGGAGGTGGAGGGGAGGGGGGGAATCACAGAAGTCCACTTACTATTCTCTTTCCAGGCAAGAACTGAGAGTTCTTGCTAAGATAGGGTCGTTTCCAGCCAGTACCCTAGCAAAGGAAGATTTGTGACTTGCTAGATACCCGTATGCCTAAAGTAAATATTCAGTTACAATGAATAGTTATTGAGCACTTAAAACATTCTAGCTCTCCTGATTTTTGCTTTAAAAATACTGCCTCATTTAATCTTCACAATAACCCTATGGGATCATGTTATTGGCTGAATTGTATCCCTCCTCCCTGCCCCCAAATTCATATGTTCAGGTCCTAACTTCCAGTATCTCAGAAGGTGGCTATTTGGAAATATGGCCTTTAAAGAGGTGGTTAGGGTAAAGTGAGATGATATGAGTGGGCTCTAATCCAGTATCACAAGTGTCCCTATGAAAAGAGGAATTGAGGACAGAGACTAGATGATGACCATGGGAACACAGAAAGAAAGCAGCTATCTTCTGAGGGGCTTCAGAAGAAACCAGACTTGCTGACACCTTGATCATGGACTTCTAGCCTCCAGAACTGTGAGAAGATGCATTTCTGTTGTTTAAGCCACCCAGCTTGTAGTATTTTATAATGGCAGCCCTAGGAAACTAATACGAATAGGTACTATCTTACAGATGAGGACAGTGAGGTATGCCTGTATTACAGATGAGGACAGAGAAGTTAAATTACTTCCCCAAAGTCACACCTCTAGCAAGTGAAACAGCTGGGATTTATGTCACACCCACATTCTTAATTACTGTGCCCTATAGATAATTCTGTAGAGCGAGTTAAATTCTTCTCAACCACCCGGGGTTTCCTTTTTATTTCCATATCATTTGTTTACTGACATCAGACCATCTGGATTCAAGTCTCAGTTTTTCATCCCTTGGATCATAGGCTGTAAGGATGCAACCTTTAGGCTGTATATGGTCATGTTCACAGTTTCATGACAAAACCCAAGAGGATAAGCCAATGTGTCCTCAGAGAGAGAGAGAGGTTCTTAATACCTTTAAGTTAAATGAGTGAAAGTTGCTCAGTCGTGTTTGACTCTTTGCAACCCCATGGACTATACAGTCCCTGGAATTCTCCAGGCTAAAATACTGGAGTGGGTAGCCTTTCCCTTCCCCAGGGGATCTTCCCAACCTAGGGATGGAACCCAGGTCTCCCACATTGCAGATGGATTCTTTACCAGCTGAGCCACAAGGGAAGCCCCAATACTTTTAAGAGCCTATGGCAAAAGTTATGCCTATCTTTCCATGGTTTTCTTGAATCCCTCTCTTTTCTTTACAATAGTCTGAATTTGGGTGCAGGGAGGAGGGATACAGTTCAGCCGATAACACAATCTCATAGGGTTATTGTGAAGATTAACTGAGGCAACATATTTAAAGCAATGATTAGGGGAGCTAGAATGTCTAATGTCTCTGAAAGAGTCAAAGTAAAGGCCCTCTCTTTCTCTTTCCTCCCTCAAACTCTCACATTAAATCTTGCTCTTTGACTAGAGAAATCATTCATTACTTCAGCCACTCAGCCAATAGGTATCAGTGGCACCTTTTATTTGACAGGATCTTTGCTAGGCAGTGGGGACACAAAGATGAGGAAGACCCAGTCCCTGCCCTGAAAGAACTCTCTATCTTGTCTCTCCTAGGAAGCAGATGGAGTAGAATAAGCATGACAGAAGTTCACTCAGAGATTTTCAGAGCCATGTGCAGGGGCTCACTGGAGCTGGAGTCTTGAATGAGTCACTTCAACTTTTGGAATCTCAGTGGTTTCATGAATGATTAAATAATGTGCTTTATACTTGAAGCAAACTAGAAGTGTAAAGAATTGTTCATTCAATTATAAAATGCTTTCATAGCTGTACTGTGTCTCTCCTAGGAAGTACGTGTTTTCTTCAGGACTCTTGGGTTGCAAATGACAGAGACCCAGTAAAAACTGGCATAAGCAGGAATAGGTTCCAGCATAATCCAGCAGTTCATGTGATGGGAATCATATCTCCCCATGAACCCTGCTTTCCCTTCTGTGGTTAGGTCCATGCCCAGGCAAGATATTCCTAAGCCATGGCAAGATATGTCCGTTGTCTTTGTGATCAGAGAATATGGTCTCTGTGAAACTCAGACTTTGGAATTTGTGGAAGATCCATTTGAGGCCTAGTACATGGTTCATTTTCATAAATGTGCTTGCAAAGAATGTGATTTCCTTGTTAATGGAAGGAAGTTCTTTCTATGTCTATTAGCTCAAGCCTATTAATTGCATTGTTCACATTTTCTAGATCATTACTCTTTTTTTTCCTGTCTACTTGATCCATTCATTTCTAGAAAAATATGTTACAATTGACTATGAAGGGAGATGAGAAAATTTTATGGATTGATGGTAATGTTCTGTGTCTTACCTGGAGTTTAGCTTACACAGATATATACATTTGTCAAAATTCAGCAAACATGCACTTAAGATTTGTGTGTTTCATTGGATATAAAATTCATTACAAATGAAAAAATTGCAATCAGATAATCAACCTTACTTAATGAAGTCTTTGAAAAGTGACTGAATTTACTTTGAAATGCATACAAAATAAGATGGTGTAATAAATGGATAGAAAGGTGCAGAGGTTGATATGTGAAGAAGCAAATGCAGAGTAAAAGTGTTATTGGTAGAACTAGACGGTAAGTATTTGGATGTATGCTCTAAGATTCTTCTAGCTTGTGGTACATTTGAAATTTTTCATTAAAAAATATTGAGGAGGAAAATCTGCCATTATGATTGATTTGCCAATTTCTCTTTCTGAGTCTATTGATTTTTTTGCGATATGTATTGAGACTAAGTTATTAGATGCATAATAGCTTTCTTTTGACCAGTATTTGCCTTCTGTCTATTCTTTTATCTTTAGTCTTTCTGTCATCATGTTTTTGGAGTGTCTTTTGTAAAAATTGAAAAGCTTCATAAAAAAATCCAATATGAAAGCCTCTGCCTCATAATAGGTAAACATTGATCTATTTACATTTATCATGATTATTGATCAATTTGAACTTATTTCTACCATCTAATTTTGTGTTTTATCTTTACTATGCTTTTTCTATGTATTTTTTTCTCCTTCCAAGCCTTCTATTTTTTTTTTCAAGATTTTTTCAACCATTTTTATTTTAATGGTTTCATTTTCTTTTTTCTTGGTTTTGCTTCTTCTGGTTTGGAAGATCTGTAATTCTTACTTTTGTGAGACGTTTCTCAAGAGAATCCTCTTGGTTTTCAATACCAGAACATCATAGAGATTTCTTATCTCTCAACACAATATTTTCTGGCCAATATTTAGATAAGAAAATTTTAAATTTACATCTCTAAAATTCAGCACACTGTTTTAAACAAAACTCAGTGTAGGAAATAGCTTAAGCTATATTCAAACCACTATTGATACAATATCAGAATTAAGTGTTCTTTGTAAATTGTGCCTCCACACCCACAAAAAGAATGTGTATCTCAAGATGTCTTTGGTGCGGAGAGAGAAATCAGTGTATCAAGTTATTGCACATGAGATTGTTGAAGCTGTTTGCTACCAGCAGTAGCGTTTGGTGGTTAGGAAGCAGAGTTTTTCATTTTGCTTTTTGTGTGTAGTAAAATATACATAACAAAGCTTATTCTTTCAATGATTTTTAAGTGTTCACTCAGTGGCATCAAGTACATTGTGCAACCGTCAATGCTTCCATTTCTAGAACTTTTTAATCATCTCAAACTCTGTATCTATTAAACAATAACTCCTTATTTCCTCTGTGTCCCCCAGCCCCTGGTAACCTCTGTTCTACTTTCTGTCTGTTAATTGGCCTATTCTAAGTATCTTGCCTGGAAAATCCCATGGACGGAGGAGCCTGGTAGGCCGCAGTCCATGGGGTCGCTAAGAGTTGGACACGACTGAGCGACTTCCCTTTCACTTTTCACTTTCATGCATTGGAGAAGGAAATGGCAACCCACTCCAGTGTTCTTGCCTGGAGAATCCCAGGGACGGGGGAGCCTGGTGGGCTGCCGTCTATGGGGTCACACAGAGTCGGACACGACTGAAGTGATGCAGCAGCAGCAGCAGCAAATATCTTACCTAAGTGAAATCATACAATATTTGTCCTTTTGTATCTGACTTATTTCTCTTAGCATAAGGTTTCCAAGGTTCATCCATGTCGAAGTTGTATTCTTTTCTAAGGTTACTGTTTCATTGTATCCTATTTCTAAGGTTACTATATTATCCATTTATCAGTTGATGGGCATTTGTATTGTTTCCACCTTTGGACTATTGGGAATAATGCTGCTGTGAACACTGGTTTTTAAATATCCATTTGAGTCTCTGCTTTCAATTCTTTTGGCTGTATACCTATTAGTAAAATTGCTAGATCATATGGTAATCCTATGTTTATCTTCTTGAGAACCCACCAAACTGTTTCCACAGCAGCTGCACCATTTTACATTCCAAGCAGCAATGCCAAGTGTTCTGATTTCTCCACATCCTTGCCAACACTTGTTATTTTCTGTTTTGTTTTGTTTTATTATAATTTTCATCCTACTTGGTATGAAGTGGTATCTCATTGTGGTTTTAATTTGCATTTCTCTAATGACTAGAGATGTTAAACATCTTTTCATGTGCTTATTGATGGTTCATACATCTTCTCTGGAGAAATATCTATTCACATTCTTTCCTCATTTTGGGATTGGGATGATTGTTTGTTGTTGAGTTGTAGGAGTTCTTTATGTTCTCCGAATATGAATCTCTTATCAGATATATGATTTGTAAATATTTTCTCCCATTCAGTGGTTTGTCTTCGCACTCTCTGGATAGTATCCTTTGATACACAAATGTTTTAAATTTCAATGAAGTCTGATTTATCATTTTTTTTTCTTTTATTGCCTGTGCTTTTGTGTTATATCCAAGAAATCATTAACAAATACAATGATGTGAAGCTTTTTCACTGTGTTTTTCCTAACGGTTTTATAGTTTTAGCTCATATGTTTAGATCTTTGATCTATTTGAATTAGTTTTTGTGTATGGCATAAGGTAAGGGTCAAACTTCCTTGTTTCACATGTAACTTATTCAGTTGTCCCAGCATCATTTATTGAAAAGACTGTCCTTTCCCCCATTGAGTGGTTTTGGCACCCTTGTTGAAAATCAGTTAGCCTGTATGTGAGGCTTTAATTCTAGACTTTCTAGTCTATAGTCAATTCTATTCATCTGTATGTCTATCCTTATGGTAGTACTATGCTGTTTGAAGGAAATAGCGGTTTTAATCATATAAAATCTTAATACAATAGACTGTTGCTTATGTACAGGTGTTTCACTATATTTTATTTATGTTTTAGGAAATTGTTTGGGTTTGGTGTAAACACATCATATATTATAATTTTTCCCAGTTAAAATAATGGGAACCACACTCCCTTCTGCTCTGTGCTTCCACATAGAACGTCTGATTTCTGACACAGATTACTAATGTTAAGCAAGAGATTCTTGTATTTTATTTCTGTCCTTTATTTGTAAACAGAAATACTTAACATGATATCTAAAGTAAATTAAGATTTTTATACTCCTTCTATGCCAAAATGGATATTAGAATATTTTAGCTTAGAATCGTATTCTTCCATCTTTGTTGTTGTTGTCTATATATTTTTAGTCCCATCTTCAGTTCCATTCAATCGCTCAGTTGTGTCTGACTCTGCGAACCCATGAACTGCAGCACACCAGGCCTCCATGTCGATCACCAACTCCCGGAGTTGACCCAAACTCATGTCCATTGAGTCAGTGATGCCATCCAACCATCTCATGCTCTGTCATTCCCTTCTCCTCCCGCCTTCAATCTTTCCCAGCATCAGGGTCTTTTCAAATGAGTCAGTTCTTCTCATCAGGTGACCAAAGTATTGGAGTTTCAGCTTCAGCATCAGTCCTTCCAATGAATATTCAGGACTGATTTCCCTTAGGATGGACTGGTTGGATCTCCTTGCAGTCCAAGGGACTCTCAAGAGCCTTCTCCAACACCACAGTTCACAAGCATTAATTCTTCGATGCTCAGCTTTCTTTATAGTCCAACTCTCACATTCATACATGACCACAGGAAAAACCATAGCCTTGATTAGACAGACCTTTGTTGGCAAAGTAATGTCTCTGCTGTCTAGGTTGGTCATAACTTTCCTTCAGAGGAGTAAGCATCTTTTAATTTCATGGCTGCAGTCACCATGTGCACTGATTTTGGAGTCCCCAAAAATAAAGTCAGCCACTGTTTCCACTGTTTTCCCATCTATTTGCCATGTAGTGATGGGACCAGATGCCATGATCTTAGTTTTCTGAATGTTGAGCTTTAAGTCAACTTTTTCACTCTCCTCTTTTACTTTCATCAAGAGGCTCTTTAGTTCTTCTTTACTTTCTGCTGTAAGGGTGGTGTCATCTGCATATCTGAGATTATTGATATTTCTCCCAGCAATCTTGATTCCAGCTTGTGCTTCTTCCAGCCCAGCATTTCTCATGATGTACTCTGCATATAAGTTAAATAAGCAGGGTGACAATATACAGCCTTGATGGACTCCTTTTCCTATTTGGAACCAGTCTGTTGTTCCATGTCCAGTTGTAACTGTTGCTTCCTGACCTACATACAGGTTTCTCAAGAGGTTAAAGCTCCCTTAAGTGTAATTTTTAAAAGTCAGTTTTATTGATAAATTTTTAAATTTTTAATTATTTTATTATTATTAGCCTTGCCATGCAGTATGTGGTATCTTAGTTCCAGGATCAAGAATCAAATCCATGCCCTCTACAGTGGAAGGGTGGAGTCTTAATCATTGGACCAATAGGGAAGTCTCAGAGGTATATTCAGAAATGATAAAATTCACTCATTTCCGTAATGCCAGACACATAAAGTTGTATATCCACAGTTCACCCACTCCCCAAAACTTCCTCTGATATTGGCTCCTCACCATACCTTGAACCTTACGTAACCACTTTTTCTTCTTGTTTTGTTTTTTTTTTTTAATTTTATTTTATATTGGGCTATAGTTGATGTACAATGTTGTGTTAGTTTCAGGAGTACGGAAAAGTAATTCAGTTATACATATACATATATCTATTCTTTTAAAAATTATTTTCCCGTTTAGATTATTATGGAATATTGAGAAGAGTTCCCTGTGCTTTACGATGGGTCCTTGTTGCTTATCTGTTTTAAATAAAATAGTGTGCATATTGCAATCCCAAACTCCCTCCGTTGTTTGTTTTCTTTCACTGTGGGTTTTGCTTTTTCAACAATGTCACATAAATGGAATTATGCAGTATGTACCCTTTTCAGCCTTAATTCTTTAAGTTGACATAATGCATTTGCAATTCAACTGTGTTCTTGGATGGATCAGTAGTTTGTTTCTTTTAGTTACTGAGTAGGGATCCGTTGTACAGATGAACCATAGTTTATCTGTTCACCAACTGAGGGCCACTTGGATTGTTTCCACATTTTGATAATTATAAATAAGGCTACTCTAAACATTCATATATAGGCTTTTGTAAGAATATAAGTTCTCACTTCCCAATGTAAATACCTAGAAGTGAGAATGCTGTGTCATCAGTGAGGCACTCAATATGCCAGCAGATATGGAAGAGTCAGCAGTGGCCACCACAGGACTGGAAAATGTCAGTTTTCATTTCAAATCCAAAGAAGGGCAATACAAAGAATGTTCAAACTCCTGTACAATTGCACTCGTTTTACATGCTAGCAAGGTCATATTCAAAATCCTTCAAGTCAGGCTTCAGCAGTATATGAACCAAGAACTTCCAGATGTTCAAACTGGATTTAGAAAAGGCAGAAGAACTGGAGATCAAATTGCCAACATTCATTGGATAAGAGAGAAAGCAAGGGAATTCCAGAAAAATATCTATTTCTGCTTCATTGACTACATGAAAGCCTTTGACTGCATGGATCACAACAAACTGGAAAATTCTTAAAAAGTTGGGAATACCAGATCACCTTACCTGTCTCCTGAGAAACCTATATGCAAGTCAAGAAGTAACAGTTAGAACCAGACATACAACAGTGGACTGGTTCAAATTGGGAAAGGAATACATCAAGGCTGTATATTATCACCCTGCTTATTTAACTTATATGCAGAGTACAACATGTGAAATGCTGGGTTGGATGAATCACTAGCTGGAATCAAGATTGCCAGGAGAAATATCAACAACCTCAGATATGCAGATGATATCAATGGCAGGAAGCAAAGAAGAACCAAAGACTCTAGATGAGGGTGGAAGAGGAGAGTGAAAATGCTGGCTTAAAACTCAACATTCGGGAGAAGGCAATGGCACCCCACTCCAATACTCTTGCCTGGAAAATCCCATGGATGGAGGAGCCTGGTGGGCTGCAGTCCATTGGGTTGCTAGGAGTCAGACACGACTGAGCAAATCCACTTTCACTTTTCACTTTCATGCACTGGAGAAGGAAATGGCAGCCCACTTCAGTGTTCTTGCCTGGAGAATCCCAGGGACGGGGGATCCTGGTGGGCTGCCATCTATGGGGTCACACAGAGTCGGACACGACTGAAGCAACTTAGCAGCAGCAGCAGCAGCAGAACCTTTATACTGAAAGATGTGTCTTCTATGTTTCTTTGTAGACAATGGATACCATATCTGTATTCTTCACAGTAATTAGTAATTGTGGAAGGTCTTAAAGGACCTTCTGTCTTGCCTGGTAATGTTTGTAATTTGGCCTCTGCTTATTGTCCTTGACCTTGGTTAGAAATTGGACACAAAACACTGAGTTAAGAAGAATGACTTGTTGACATGGAGATGAAAGCTGCTGTCTAGATGATTCTACTGGACTGTGTTGTCATCTTGGGTAAGGTGGGAAACTATATCCAGAGTCCTTCTGTTAGTGATTCTGAGTTAAAGTTTTTGAGAAGAGGAAGATGCATGAAGTCTGGCACTGGAGTGAGGAAACCATGATTCTCAGCTCTTCTGTACCATCAGGAGACAGAGCTGCAGGGCAGCCTGGTGGCCTGAGCTCCAGCACTGCTTTCTCACTTCTGGCTCTGCCTGTGTGGAACAGCCCCAGTCAGACACATGTTTGATGTTAGTTACCTGCTGGGCAGCAGTGTGGACTCTGCTCAGCAGTGTGGACAAGGCCCCTTGTCCTGGGTCCTCTTTGGTTTTCAAGTTCACACAATTCCCTGCATATTCCTGTGGCTCTTTGAGGTCCATCAGGCTACTTCTTCAGGCTTCCGAAGATCCCTCAGTGATTTTCTCATATCCTGTGACCCTTTTCATGTCCAAGGATTCTCCTAATTACATGATTTCTGTGGGAAACATCTTGTTTTTCTAACAGTGAACGTTTCCTACCTCTACCCATTGCAGATGTAATATGGCAGCCACAGATGCAGGAAACCTACTTCCCTAGTTGCATCATGAGAGGCTGTAATGACCCTGCATTTCTTGTTCCTCAATACTTCCAAGACTGAGATAAGCTCCTGTGAATACATGTAGCAGTTTGTGGCATTTTCTCTTACAGGGGTCTGCTCTCTAAATGATTAGCCCATAATGTTTAATTAGTCCATTTTTATATGTGATTTCCCATTGCTTTATATGTGATCACCCAGGATGTGATTTAAAACAATGTGCATTGAAAATTCAAATTCAGGAACTTCTCTGGTGGGCCAGTGGCTGAGATTCTGAGCTCCCAATGCAGGGGGCCTGGGTTTGATCCCTAGTCAGGTAACTAGATCCCACATGTCACAATTAAAGATCCTATGTGCTGAACTAAGACTTGACACAGCCAAATAAATAATTTTTTTTAATTAAAAAAAACAAAAAAAAACAAAAAAAAAACTCAACATTCAACAAGCGAAGATCATGGCATCTGGTCCCATCACTTCATGGCAAATAGAAGGGAGTAATGTGGAAAATGAGAGATTTTCTTTTCTCAGGATCCAGTATCACTGCAGACTCTGACTGCAGCCATGTAATTAAAAGACACTTTTCTCCTTGGAAAGAAAGTTATGACAAACCTAGACAGCATATTCAAAAGCAGAGACATCACTTTCCCAACAAAGGTCAAAGCTTTGGGAGATAGTGAAACTCTGGGAGATAGTGCAAGACAGGGAAACCTGGCGTACTGCAGTCCATGGGGTTGCAAAGAGTCAGACAAGACTTAGCGACTGAACAACTGCAAATAACTAATGATATTGAACATCTCTTCATGTATAGTCAAAGCTATGGTTTTTCCAGTGGTCATGTTCGGATGTGAGAGTTGGACCATAAAGAAGGTCAAGCGCCAAAGAATTGATGCTTTCTAATTTTGGTGCTGGAGAAAATTCTTGAGAGTCCTTTAGGCAGCAAGGAGATCAAACCCGTGAATCCTAAAGGAAATCAGTCCTGAATATTCATTGGAAGGACTGATGCTGAAGCTCCAATTCTTTGGCCACCTGATGTGAAGAGCTGACTCATTGGAAAAGACCCTGATGTTGGGAAAGATTGAGGGCAGGAAGAGAAGAGGGTGACAGAACATGAGATGGTTGGATAGCATCACCAATAAAAGGGACATGATTTTGAGCAAACTCTGGGAGATAGTGAAAGACAGGGAAATCTGGCGTACTGCAGTCCATGGGGTTGCAAAGAGTCAGACAAGACTTAGCGACTGAACAACAGCAAATGACTAATGATGTTGAACATCTCTTCATGTTCTTACTTGCATCACTGGTGAACTGTCTGTTCAAATATCCTTTTCCTGTTTTTTATTGAACTGTTAGCTATCTCATTTAAAGTATTAAGAGTTCTTTATATATTATGGATACAAATCCTTCATTAGATATGTTTTGTGAATATTTCCTCCTAATCTGTGACTCATCTTTTCATTCTCTTAACAGTATCTTTTGTAAGAGCAAAAGTTCAAAATTTTGATGAAGGCCAAATTATCATTTTTTATTTTATGGATCATTTTTATATAGTATCTTAGAAATTTTTCCTTGATCTAGTTAATAAAATTTTTCCTCTGTATTTCCTTTCAGAAGCTTTATGGTTTTATTCTTTACATGCAAGTCTGTAATCCATTTTGAGTTGGGTTTTTTTATTATTTATTTTTGGCTGCACTGGGCCCTCATTGCTGTGCACAGGCTTTCTCTAGTTGCAGAGAGCAGGGGCTGCTCTTCACCTTGGTGCTCAGGCTTCTCATTGCCATGGCTTCTCTTGTTGTAGAGTATGGGCTTTAGGTGTGCACACGTCAGTAATTGTGGCATATGAGCTCAGTAGCTGTGGCTTGCTGTCTCTAGAGGGCTGGCTCAGTAGTTGTGTCTCACAGGCTTAGTTGCTCCACGGCATATGGAATTTTCCTGGACCAGGGATCAAACCCATGTGCCCTGCATTGGCAAGCAGATTCTTAACCACTAGACCACCAGGGAGGCCCTTGAGTTAATTTTTGTATATGATGACAGTTTGATTAGACTGTCATCTTTTGCATATGGTTATCCTGTTGTTAAAAGACAAAATTAAAAGATGCTTACTCCTTGGAAGGAAAGTGATGACCAACCTAGACAGCATATTAAAAAGCAGAGACATTAGTTTGTCAACAAAGGTCTGTCTAGTCACGGCTATAGTTTTTCCAGTGGTCGTATATGGATGTGAGAGTTGGACTATAAAGAAAGCTGAGCACCAAAGAATTGATGCTTTTGAACTGTGGTGTTGGAGAAGATTCTTGAGAGTCCCTTGGACTGCAAGGAGATCCAACCAGTCCATTCTAAAGGAGATCAGTCCTGGGTGTTCATTGCTAGGACTGATGTTGAAGCTGAAACTCCAATACTTTGACCACGTGATGCAAAGAGCTGACTCATTTGAAAAGACCCTTATGCTGGGAGGGATTGGGGCAGGAGGAGAAGGGGACGACAGAGGATGAGATGGTTGGATGGCATCACCAACTCAATGGACATGAGTTTGGGTGGACTACGGGAGTTGGTGATGGACAGGGAGGCCTGGCATGCTGCAGTTCATGGGGTCACAAAGAGTCAGACATGACTGAGCGACTGAAGTGAACTGATCCTATTGTTCTGGCACTGTTTATTGAAAAGACTATCTTTTCTCCTTTGAATAGCCTTTGCACCTTTGTCAAAAATCAATTGAATCACACTGAGATACCTCTTCACAACCACCAGGGTGGCTCTGATTAAAATTAAAAAGAGGGTGGCTAAAATTAAAAAGAGAGATAATAAGTGTTGATGAGGATGGAAAAATTAGAATCCTCATACATGGGTAGTAATACAAAATGGAAAACAATTTGGAAGTTTCTCAAAATGTTAAACATTGTGGTACTGTATGACCCAGCAATTCCATTCCTCACATAGGAGAACAGTGACTAAGTTACAGCCTTAGATCTTGACACAGGAAGGATATAAGAAACAGATGTGATTGCTCCTGGGAAATTCTCAAAGACTAGCAAACGCCATAGAAACATATTCCCACACTGCTTCTAACCTGACCATCTGGAGCTTTGTATATCCTAAATACACATCAGTTCAATTCAGTTCAGTCGCTCAGTCATGTCTGACTCTTTGCAACCCCATGAATTGCAGCACGCCAGGATCCCTGTCCATCACCAACTCCCGGAGTTCACCCAAACTCATGTCCATCAAGTCGGTGATGCCATCCAGCCATCTCATCCTCTGTTGTCCTCTTCTCCTCCTGCCCCCAATCTCTCCCAGCACCAGAGTCTTTTCCAATGAGTCAACTATTTGCATGAGGTGGCCAAAGTATTGGAGTTTCAGCTTCAACACCAGTCCTTCCAAAGAACACCCAGGACTGATCCCCTTCAGAATGGACTGGTTGGATCTCCTTGCAGTCCAAGGGACGAGCAAGAGTCTTCTCCAACACCACAGTTCAAAAGCATCAATTCTTCGGCTCAGCTTTCTTCACAGTTCAACTCTCACATCCATACATGACCACTGGAAAAACCATAGCCTTGACTAGACAGACCTTTGTTGGCAAAGTAATGTCTCTGCTTTTCAATATGCTATCTAGGTTGGTCATAACTTTCCTTTCAAGGAGTAAGTGTCTTTTAATTTCATGGCTACAGTCACCATCTGCAGTGATTTTTGGAGCCCAGAAAAATAAAGTCTGCCACTGTTTCCACTGTCTCCCCATCTATTTCCCATGAAGTGATGGGACCAGATGCCATGATCTTACTTTTCTGAATGTTGAGCTTTAAGCCAACTTTTTCACTCTCCTCTTTAACTTTCATCAGGAGGCTTTTTAGTTCCTCTTCACTTTCTGCCCAGGGTGGTGTCATCTGCATATCTGAGGTTATTGATGTTTCTCTGGGCAATCTTGATTCCAGCTTGTGCTTCTTCCAGCCCAGCATTTCTCATGATGTACTCTGCATATAAGTTAAATAAGCAGGGTGACAATATACAGCCCTGATGTACTGCTTTCCTGATTTGGATCCAGTCTGTTGTTCCATGTCCAGTTGTAACTGTTGCTTCCTGACCTGCATATAGGTTTCTCAACAGGCAGGTCAGGTGGTCTGGTATTCCCATCTCTTTCAGAATTTTCCACAGTTTAATACATATAGTTTATCTTAATTTGGGGGTAAGTGAGCGTTCTTCATGTGTTCCAAGCTCCAGTCCTTCCTAAGAGAAATGAAAACATATGCACACACAAAAACTTGTGCACAAATGTTTATAGTGGCACTATTCATATTTTTGGCACAATAGCAAATAGAAAGTGGAAACAACCCGAATATCTATCAACCAATGACTAGATACATAAAATGTGGTATAGCCATGCAATGAAATAGTATTTGGCCATAAAAAGGAATGAAATAAAAATACGTACTACAACCAAATGGACTAATGGTACGCTAAGTGAAAAAAAACAAAACAGTCGCAAAAGATCACATATTATGTGGCTCCATTTATATGAAATGTCTAGAATAGGCAAATCTATGGAGAAAAATAGATTAGTGATTGCCTAAGGCTGGATTGTGGTGTTGGAGAAGACTCTTGAGAGTCCCTTGGACTGCAAGGAGATCCAACCAGTCCATTCTGAAGGAGATCAGCCCTGGGATTTCTTTGGAAGGAATGATGCTAAAGCTGAAACTCCAGTACTTTGGCCACCTCATGCGAAGAGTTGACCCATTGGAAAAGACTCTGATGCTGGGAGGGATTGGGGGGCAGGAGGAGAAGGGGACGACAGAGGATGAGATGGCTGAATGGCATCACTGACTCGATGGACGTGAGTCTGAGTGGACTACGGGAGTTGGTGATGGACAGGGAGGCCTGGCATGCTGCGATTCATGGGGTCACAGAGAGTTGGACACTACTGAGTGACTGAACTGAACTGAACTGAAGGCTGGAGAAATGGGAGAATGAGGAGTAACTGTTAATGGGTATGGAGTTTCTTTTTGAAACTTTTCAAAGTTCTCATTTTGAGGAAATGGAAATATTCTAAACTTGGATTTTGGTAGTTTGCACAACTCTGTGAATATACTAATGTCATTGAATTATATATGGGTAAATGTTATGGTGTGTGAATTATCTCAATAAGATACTTTAAAAATATATTGGTCACGTATGTTTGTATCTTTTTCTGGACTCTGTTCTGTTCCATTAATTTGAGTCTGTCCTTTCAACAATACCAGTTTACCTTGACTAGTAGCTTCATATTAAGGCATGAAATTAGGTTGTACATGTCTTATAACTTTGTTCTTCTTTTGAAAATTATTTTGACTTTTCTAGTTCCGTTACTTTTTAACATAATTCTTCTCATCAGAATGTTGATGTCTACCAAAATTCCTGCTGGAACTTTTAAATGGATTGGGTTGAACTTATAGATCTATTTAGGGATAACTGAACTTCCTGATGTTCAAGCTGGTTTTAGAAAAAGCAGAGGAACCAGAGATCAAACTGCCAACATCCGCTGGATCATCGAAAAAGCAAGCAAGTTCCAGAAAAACATCTATTTCTGCTTTATTGACTATGCCAAAGCCTTTGACTGTGTGGATCACAATAAACTGTGGAAAATTCTGAAAGAGATGGGAATACCAGACCACCTGACCTGCCTCTTGAGGAATCTGTATGCAAGTCAAGAAGCAACAGTTAGAACTGAACATGGAACAACAGACTGGTTCCAAATTGGGAAAGGAGTACGTCAAGGTTGTATATTGTCACCCTGCTTATTTAACTATATATGCCGAGTACATCATGAGAAATGCTGGGCTGGAAGAAGCACAAGCTGGAATCAAGATTGCCCGGAGAAATATCAATAACCTCAGATATGCAGATGACACCACCCTTATGGCAGAAAGTGAAGAGGAACTCAAAAGCCTCTTGATGAAAGTGAAAGAGGAGAGTGAAAAAGTTGGCTTAATGCTCAACATTCAGAAAACAAAGGTCATGGCATCTGGTCCCATCACTTCATGGGAAATAGATGGGGAAACAGTGGAAACAGTGTCAGACTTTATTTTTCTGGGCTCCAAAAATCACTGCAGATGGTGACTGTAGCCATGAAATTAAAAGACACTGACTCCTTGGAAGGAAAGTTATGACCCACCTAGATAGCATATTGAAAAACAGAGACATTACTTTGCCAACAAAGGTCTGTCTAGTCAAGGCTATGGTTTTTCCAGTGGTCATGTATGGATGTGAGAGTTGACTGTGAAGAAGGCTGAGCACTGAAGAATTGATGCTTTTGAACTGTGGTGTTGGAGAAGACTCTTGCTCGTCCCTTGGACTGCAAGAAGATCCAACCAGTCCATTCTGAAGGAGATTAGCCCTGGGATTTCTTTGGAAGGAATGATGCTAAAGCTGAAACTCCAGTACTTTGGCCACCTCATGTGAAGTTGACTCATTGGAAAAGACTCTGGTGCTGGGAGGGATTGGGGGCAGGAGGAGAGGAGGACAACAGAGGATGAGATGGCTGAATGGCGTCACTGACTCGATGGACGTGTGTCTGAGTGAACTCCGGGAGCTGGTGATGGACAGGGATCCTGGCGTGCTGTGATTCATGGGGTTGCAAAGAGTTAACACGACTGAGCAACTGAACTGAACTGAACTGACATCTTCATAATGTTAAGTCTTTTAATCCATGAACAAGGTATATTTTGGCGTTTTTCTGTTTTATTTCTTTCATCAATATTTTATAGTTTTCAACATATGAATCTTACACAACTTTTGTTAAATTTATACCTATTTCATAGGGGGAGTTTGGTGCTCTTGTTAATGGTACTGTTTACTACATTTCAATTTCTGATTGTTCATTGCTGCTGCTGCTGCTGCTGCTAAGTCACTTCAGTCATGGCTGACTCTGTGTGACCCCATAGACGGCAGCCCACCAGGCTCCCCCATCCCTGGGATTCTCCAGGCAAGAACACTGGAGTGGGTTGCCATTTCCTTCTCCAATGCATGAAAGTGAAAAGTGAAAGTGAAGTCGCTCAGTCATGTCCGACTCTTAGTGACCCCATGGACTGCAGCCTACAGGCTCCTCCATCCATGGGATTTTCCACACAAGAGTACTGGAGTGGGGTGCCACTGTCTTCTCTGTCATTGCTACTATATATATATATATATATATATATATATATATATATATATATATATATACATGTACAACTTTCTTTGTATATTGACCATCTATCGAGTTGCCTTGCTAAATTGTTTATCAAGTCTAGTAGTTTTTTAATAGATTTGTTGGGATTTTAATGAACATTGGATCAAAGAGGAAATCAAAAAGGAAATTTTTGTTTTAATATTGGAACAAATGAAAATGGAAATCCAACATACCAAAATTATTAGATGCAGCAAAAGCAGTCCTAAGAAGGAAGTTACAGTGATAAATGACTACATTAAAAGTAACAAAAGATTTCTAAACAACCTAACTTTACACCTCAAAAAACTAGAAAAACAAGAACAAACTAGCCCAAAGTTATCAGAAGGAAGGAGATGACAAAGATCAAAGTAGAAATAAAATAGAGACTCCAAAAACAGTAGAAAAAAAAATCGGTGACACTGAGTTTTTTTTTTTTTTTAAATAAACAAAATTGACAAACCTTAGCTAGACTTACTAAGAGAAAAAGGGAGGACTCAAATAAATAAAATTAGAAATGAAAGAGCAGATATTACAACTAATACTGCAGAAATGTAAAGGCTCGTAAGAGACTACTATGAACAATCATATGTCTACAAATTGGACAGTCTGGAAAAAATGGATAAATTCCTGGAAACATACCATCTGCCAAGACTGAATGATGAAGAAACAGGAGACTTGAACAGACCAATAGTGAATAAGGAGATTGAATAAGTAATCAAAAATGTTCCAACAAACAAAATGCCAGGACCAGTTGCCTTTATGGGTTAATTCTACCAAACATTTAAAGAAGAACTAATGCCCATCCTCCTCAAACTCTTCCCAAAAATTGAATGAGCAGGAATACTCCCAAACTCATTTTATGAGTTTACTTACATGTAATGAGTTACGTTACACTGATACCAAAGCTAAATAAGGATATTACAAGAAAAGAAAATGGCAGACCAATATCCCTGATGAATATGGATGCAAATATTCTCAACAAAATAAATACTAGCAAACTGAATTCAAAAGTTCATTAAAAGGCTCATACATCATGATGAAGTGGTATTTATCTCTGGGAGATCACAAAGATGGCTCAATATATACAAACCAATAAATATATTATACTGTATTAATGTAATAAAAGATCAAAACCATATAATCATCTCAATAGATACTGAAAAAACATTTAACAGAATTCAACATCCTTGCATGATGAAATCTCTCAACAGATTTGGTATAGAAAAAACATACCGCAACATAGTAAAAGCCATATGTGACAAATTCATAGCTGACATAATACTCAATGGAGAACGGTTGTAGCAAAAATTAAGGGTTCTCAGGTTAACTTTGTAACTCAACAATGACAGTGAGGATTGAGAACTTTCCATCTTTCCTCTCTGCAATCCATGTTTGTAATATTCTTTATTATGGTCCCAAGATGGCTGCAGCAGACATTGCCATGCCCAGAGTGGAGGAAGAAGGCTTTTCCTCTTACACAACTCTTTCTACTAGGCAGGAGACTCTTCCACAGCGTCCCTTTGCAAACTTGCCCTCAGATCCCATTGGCCAGGACTCAGTAACCTGCCTGTATCTTCAAGAGAGGCTGCAAAAGTGACTCTGAGCATGCTCCACTCTCTACACTGGAAAGTGAGCTCTTCCAGTGGTAAAGAAAGGACAAGTTGGAGTTGGAAAAGGTTTTTCAGTAGGCAACATTTCCAAAGATTTGTAGGGGTGTACACCAGGAGAAAAAAAAGTTTGTTACCAACTCAGTCTACCATATTGACTGAAATTCAGTATTACTTTTATAATTAGAATAAAATAGGGCTTAAAACTCTGAAACAAGAATTCCAACCATTTCACACAGATGAGTTCCTGCAGACTACCTCAGCTGCAGACCATGGTGTGTACCTTGACCTGTGAGTGAAATCCGTCTTTAACTTAAGGGAGCTGAAACTCCCAGATCATTAACTTCTTTTCAAAAAAATCAAAACTTCTATAAGCTTCCTTATAGCTGATACCTTATGAAGAAAGTGATAATTTGCTTTACAGAAATATTGAGGAGTCAAACTAGTTATTTTTCTCATTTGCAATATAAACTTAACAGCTATAGTTTAATTATGTATAAGATGGACATTACCAGTAAATGGATTATGTTGAGTTCCCAGGGCTTGGTGACATCACACTGCTTCTCCTCTAAATGTCTCTTCTACTTGCCTATGAAAGATAATTCTTATCCCTATAAACAGCCAATGTTAGTTTTTCTCTGAAGTGTCTAATATCCTTTTTTGAAAAAAAGGACCAAAGAGCTATATAACTAAAAAAAAAAAAAAAAAGATAAATTTTGGTTTACTAATTAAAAAAAAAAAAAAATCCCACCTATTTTAACTAACCTCCCAGCCATCCTCCCTAGCAAGAAACCCAACCTATTTAGAAAGCCTAGTTGATTTTAATGTCATTTAGTGCAACAGGAAAAAACAAAGAAAGCATTTGTTCTTGATTCCATGTGTTGGGTCTTATAACACATATTGCCTTCAATCTTCACAATGACCAATGTGATAGATGCTTGTGTCCTCACTTTACAGATGAGGAAACTGAGACGTACAGAATAGAAGTGCCTTGCTTGGGCATTTCCTGGTAGTGTATTCACTGCCAGGCCCAGGGTTTGATCCCTCGTCCAGGAACTGAGATCCTGTCCACTGTGGCAAAAAGAAAACAAAAATGCCTTGCTTGAGGTTACACTGCCTGGAAAGCCACCCCAGCCAGGACTGCCTGACTTGAAAGTCCATGCGTTTTTCTTTAGGGATTCTTCCTTCTCTTTCCCCACCCCAGTTACTTGGAAGGATAGATTTGACACTCAAAAATGGAATTTCCCAGACTTCCTCTGGGCCAAAAAAGTCCATCTTGAAATTAGAAATCATCATAGTAGGACTTGTTATTAAATAATCCACCAGACAGGTCCTTGATTAGCAACTCTACCTAGAATCTCTCTGGGAATACCATTTAGCTATATTAAATTGAGAGCTTAAGTTAGTCTGAACAAAGAGTTAATTCCCTCTCTGATTCAGGCAGCTGTCCTGGGAGTGAGGTCCACTGGGAACTCAGCCTCCTGGTTCAGATTTTCAGCAGATGAGATTCCAGAAGAGCAGACTTTCCCAGAGCATCTTAACTGTTCTTCCTCAGCACTCTACTGGATTGCTCTTTACAATCTGTCTTTCCTACAGTGTTCCCTGGTGGCTCAGTAAAGAATCTGCCTGCCGGTGTAGGAGACATGGGTTCTAATCCCTGGGTTGGAAAGATCCCCAGAAAAGGGAATGGCAACCCACTCCAGTATTCTTGCCTGGAGAATTCCATGGACAGAGAAGCCTGGTGGGCTGCACAGTCCATGGGGTCACAAAGAGTTAGACCTGACTGAGCGATTAACACTTTCCCTAGAGGACAATGAATACCGAGGCTCAAAGATCTACTACTGACTCCCAGATCCTGCATAGTGCCTAACGTATAGTAGCACTCTATACACACTTGGTTAATTAGTTGACTGATTAACAAATCATTGAAATTACTAGCGTTCTCCTCTTACCCTGCTGGTAGGAATGTAAGTTGGTGCAGCCACTGTGGAAAACAGTATGGAGGTTCCTCAGAAAACTGAAAATATGGGATTTCCTTGGTGGTCCAGTGATTAAGTCTCCCTGCTTCCACTGCAGAAGGCACAGCTTTTGTCCCTGATTGGGGAACTAAGATCCTGTATGCTGTGTTGCATGGCAAAAAAAAAAAACACCTAAAAATAGAATTATCACATGACCTAGCAGTCCCACTCCTGGGCATATATTCAGACAGAACTACAATTCAAAAAGATACATGCACCTCTGTGTTCATAGCAGAGACGTGGACTATTCACTATAGCCAAGACATGGAAGCAACATAATGTCCATCGATTAATGAATGGATAAAGGAGATGTAGTAGATATATACAATGGAATATAGATGTATGTATAGTGGAATATTACTCAGGCATAAAAAGAAGATAATGCCATTTGCAGCAACATGGATGCAACTATAGATTATAATAGTATGTGAAGTAATTCAGAAGGAAAAAGACAAATACCATATATATCATTTATATGTGGAATCTAAAATATAACACAAATGAACTTATCTACAAAACAGACTCACAAACAGAACAGATTTGTGTTCTGTAGGGTAGGAGAGGGATGGGATAGGAATTTGGGGTTGGCAGATGCAAACTATTATATATAAAATGGATGAATAGCAAGATGCTCCTGTATAGCACAGGGAACTATTTCAATATTCTGTGATAAACCATAATGGAAAAGAATATAAAAAAGAAAACTCAATAGTATATATGAAGTAGTTCCATTATTTGTAACTGAATCAATGTAAAGCAGAAATTAACACTAAGATTGTAAGACTGACATGACCCCTACTACTCTGCTCTAGCCTCTTTTACCTGGGTACTCATAGTCTACTAGTTCTCAATCTTAATTGTCTTTCTATTCCAAACAGACTACAAGACCCTTAACAATAGTCTTCCAAGTTGGTGACCTTATAACTGCAACAGTTCCAAGGCCAGAAATCTAAAACAGGGGACATCCTCCTTTGCACCCTCTTAGAGGTCTATCATCAAGGCATTGGTCCAGAATTTGATGTCTCTTTTGCAGTCAACTGGGACACTGGGAAAATATCCTTGAAAGTTTGTCAAATCCTTCCACACTGTCTCGAATGCTCCTGTTGTAGCCTCATGTTCCAGGAAGCAAACTCACTCAGAAGGACGATGCAGATAGTGAAGTGCAGTTTATTACACCAGTGAGCCCAAGGCAGAGTCTCCTCTTAGCCAAGGACCCCGACCAGTTTTTGTGAAAACTTTATATACCCTAAGTGTACGTGTCCAAACCCACCTCCCCAAATTCTCTGAAACTAGTCTGATCAAAGGAAAAGAAAGATACAATCAAAGTTAACCCGTGATTCATATGCCTTAAACCCATGATTCGTATGCCTTAAGCCTAGGTAGTTAACAGTGGACAATTATCAATAGGCCTGTGGTCATACCCCAATAAGCATAATAGAATTTATGGTTTATTTGGTTACACAGATAATTAGTGTATTCTTTTAGGCGATGGAGAGTCTAGATACGAGCCCTGGGGCTCTTCCATCATGGTGGGGGGGGGGGGGGGGGGGAGGTCTGGTTTTCCAGTTGGTGTGTCATTTCCATAGATACTGGGCATATAGCTCAAAGTCCACAGCCCGGCCTAAGATGGAGTCCTGCTTTGAAGATGGAGCCTGTTCTGTCTGTTTCCTCCTTCATTCCCCACTCTTGATGCTCTTAATTCATAGTATGAGCATCACTCATAGGGATATATTGCACCCTGGCTCTCCAACCACCAATCTGGGAGAATGACACCAACTTTTGGGTTACAAAGTTCATAATACATTGTAAAATGCAAGGTCCACAGAACAGAACTATCAAGGCAACTATAATAATGGTAAATTAATTTTCTGCCAATCACCCTTCACCCAAGGATAGTACCAAAGTCCAGAAAGGAATGTTTTTATTTGACATTGTTTTTACCTGGTTTTTTCATGACATCTAAAGCAGCTGATACATTGTCAGATAAATCAGGAATATATACACAACATTCAACCTTAATTATAGCACAGGTCCTTCCTTGAGCAGCTGTGAGCATGTCCAAAACCATTTTAATTTGAATTAAATTAATTCAAATTACTTTTATGAAACTGGTGTTTACATAATATGTAACCCCATGACCCAAGTCTATTGACTGTAGGTCTGGCTTACATCAAGAGAGCAGGGAGAGATTATGATTGTGTCCCAGAAAAGAGCCGAGTGATTTAAAGTCTCCTTGGCGGAGCGGTGACAGCCACCAGGGAAGTCCACCCATCACAGACAGAGGCATAGCCCCACATACACAACAGTCGGAGGTATTGTGGAAGTTGGCATGTCAATGAGGTCAAGCAGCAGGAGTTAATCATGCGGCTTCATCCTGAAGGGGCTCATCTGGGATTTTCTTTTCCTTCTTCTTAAGGATGGTCTTAGTCTCTTGAGGGTCAGTGGGGTCCCTCTGTGCAGTCCACTCAGCGTTTTCTGGGTCTGCATGTTATGCTCTCTTCACCCTGGTATGATGGATCCAAGGGGCAATATCTGCAACTTTAAGTGCTGTAGGGGTAGTTAGAATAATATAAGGGCCCTTCCACCAAGGGGCTAGCAAATCATGTTTTCAATCTTTGACCCATACTTAGTCACCAAGCTTAAACTTATGAATCTGTTCCCCAAGGGGGAACGGCACTCTTTCTTGTACAAACTTAGTTACCTGATTTATTACCTTACCCAGTTCCATCTGCTGTGAAATCCCATCCCTCCTTACCTGAGGCAAATTTGTTGACACCTGTTTTATTATGGGAGGGGGCCTCCCATACACAATTTCCTAAGGAGAACAGCCTTGGGACTGTGGGGTCATCCTGAGTCTGAGCAGAGCCGTCAGAAGCAAGTCCACCCAGGAGCAGTCAGTCTCTATGATCCATTTGGAGAGTCTCTTTAAGTGTCTGGTTGGTTCATTCCACCATCCCAGAACTCTGGGCCTATATGCAGTATGCAGTTTCCATGTGATGTTTAAAGTTTTGCTTACTTGTACTAAATCAGCTACAAAAGTCAGGCCATTGTCTGATCCAATGCTGGTAGGAAATCGAAATCTGGTAACTATTTTCCTAAGCAGGCACCGGGCTACTTTTGATGCTTTTTCAGTCCAGGTAGGAAAAGCTTCTACCCATCCTGAGAATGTATATACCATGACCAGCAGGTAACAGTAGTGTTGGTGAGGTTTCATTTCAGTGAAGTCCACTTCCAGGTGTTCAAAGGGCAGTGTGCCTTTTAGCTGAATCCCCAAAGATTTCTGTTTGTGCCAGAGGCAGCATTGACCTGTGAGCAGGCAGTGCAGTTCTGAGATTCTGTCCTGCATAGGGAAGAGAGGCGGGGAACCAAGAAGTATTTTCGAATTAGCTCTTCCAGTTTATCATGGCCTAGGTGGGTTGCTTGGTGTGTTTGGCTTAGCAGAATGGGTGCCAGCTCCTCCAGTATCAATAATTTGCCACTTGGCAATTCCCACCATCCCTTTTCAGTCTTGATAGCCCCTTCTGCTTTGACTTTGGTTTTGGGGTTCAGTGTATTTTGGAGAGTCCAGCATTAGCTCAGGCAGCTTCACCAATATGAGAGCTTTAATAGGGGCTTCACTTGCCACCCCAAGCCCTCGGCTGCTTGTTTAGCTGTCTTAGCCAGTCTGTTTCCCCGAGACCAGGGGGTATCCTCTTTTTGATGTCCTTGGGAGTGTATGACTGCAACCCTTTCTGGTTCCCAGGCAGCATCTAATAGGGCCTTAATTTCTTCCTTATTTAATCTCTTTTTCACTAGCTGTCAAAAGGCCTCTCTCCTTATACAGAGCCCTGTGTACATGTATTGTGGCAAAAGCATACCTAGAATCTGTGTAAATGTTTGTCTTCTTACCTTTTGACAGCTGAGGGTCTGGATTAGAGCATAGTTCAGCCCATCGAGCGGACCAGTGTGATGGCAGAGAGCTAGCCTCAGCGATGGTTTCTTCCATGACTACTGCATATCCCGACAGTCATTGTCCTTGTTTCACCAGGCTGGTGCCACTGGTGTGCAGGACCTAATCTGGGTCCGGGATTGGCTGGTCTCTCAAGTCAGGTCTGCTGGCATATTTCCTTGCAATCATGGGAGGGCCCACCTTCTCCCACGGAAAGGAGGGTGGCCAGGTTCAGGGCCTGACAAGGCTCAATAGTAACATGGGCTTTTTCACATAACAGTCCCTGGTATTGAGTAGTCTGGGATGTTGACAGCCATTTATGGGGGTCCCCTCGCAGGAGAGTGTTGACCTCATGTGGGACTTTTATGATCAAATCTTGGCCCAGAGTCAGCTTGGTTGCCTCCCGGACCAGTAAGGCAACTGCCGCAACTGCCCATAAGCATCCCAGCCACCCAGTGGCAATATTGTCCAGCCATTTTGGGAGACAAGCCACGGGTCTGTCCCATGACCCCATAGTCTGGGACAACGCTCCCATAGCCACCTTGTCCTTTTCAGTCAGGTAAAGAGTAAATAGTTTATATAGGTCTGGCAGGCCCAAGGAGGGTGCTGATGTAATTGTACTGGGTTTGAGTTCTATTACTAGTGGGACTTGTTTTGCAAGCCTGGGGGTGCCGGGGGTGGTTGTCTGCCTCCAAGACCTCAGGGAATTGTTGAGTTAGCTCCCTTTCTCGACTGTGTAGCCTGTTCGGTTTCTCTTCTGGGGGATCGAGCAACCTCCATTCATCTTGAGGGGTTACCCAGAGGAAGAGTAAATAGGTGGTTGATCCCACTCGAAGAGTGGGTCTTTTTTGGTGGGGAAAGGTCACTTGTGCCCCCAATTTAGCAAGTCTCTTCCCAACAAAGGTACTGGGCATTCAGGGATGTATAAAAATTCATGAGTCACTTGGTGTCCCCCCATCTGACATTTTCGAGATAGTCTTGAGACACAAAGTCTGCATTTATCACCATCTGAGACCCAGGAGCCTCTGGGTCTATTGGCATATAAAGTCTACAGGCCTCCCACAGTCTTTCGTAGAACTCAGAGGGTGATTCGCTTTCCCTTTTGCCATACTCATAGGTTTTCGGGGCCCCCTCTTGAGGCCTTGTAAAATAGCTGCCCAATATCTCTCCAGGTGGCCGCTCCCCTCCTCTGTGTTACAGTCCCAGTTGAGCCTCTCATCGGGGGTGGCGAGTTCTGCCCACCGCTGTGGGTTTGTAGTACCCTCAGGTGCCATTTCTTTTAACCATTTTCTGACCTCAGTTAGGATCCTGTGTCTCTTCCAGTTTAATATATCTGTAGAGGAAAATAATAATAGGCTACAGGGGGCTGATGGTAGTGCCCACGTGCGTCCTGAACCGGAGGCTCTCTGAGAGGCATCTGTAGTGGGGTTCTTTCCACCTGTTCCTTGGCAGAGCGCAGCCTCTGTCTAATTCCTGTGTTTTCTTCCCCCTCTCCATCAATACTGACAGAGGTGGATACAATCTAGGAGGTCCGGCTGAGATGGAATTCTGGGGGCATTGACCAGAGGTCTCCATCGCTGGGATCGGAGCCTGCCGAAACGGTGGCTCTACGAACTCCGGGAGAGCTGGCGGAGGAGCAGCGGCTGCTTCAGGACTTCCCCTGGCCCTGGGTTCGGCATTAAGGTGGCCTCCGGTCCTGATGGAGCACTGGGAGGCAGGTGCGTCATTATCCAGTATGGGGGAGGAGTCAGGTCATCCTGAGTCAGGTCCAAATCCTATAGAATTTCCTTTTTTATCATCAGTCAATTTTTGTGCCATTAATATTTTTCCCTTTTCCTTCTGGAATACAGAACCTTGTCCAAGTAAAAGGAGGGTCTTGAGCTAACCCTAGCCATGAGTCAATATATGGATTTTGATCCGGGTGTCCTGGGTCTCCTGTGACTACTGTAGAGACTGCTTCCACTATTTGTAAGTTCATGGTGTTCTCTGGTGGCCATCCTACTCCCACAGGGGGCCATTCAACCTCACAGAGTATGTGGAGGCGGTTAGGCGTCATCTTCACCCCATAGTCTCCTCCAAATCCCTTCTTTAAATTTTTAATCATGCACTCCAATACAGTTGCCTTAGATTCACTTCCCCCCATCTTGCTTACCTTCTCAGACCTTCTACTTTTCCTTTTCATTCTATGAAGTTCTCAGTACCCTATGTACTTCTGATATTTCCACTCAATGAAACATTTAAATTGCCATTCTGCCTCCCTCCTAATTGGGGTGAGAAGAGCCTTACCTGCTAGATCCCAGAGGGAGAAGGGGGATCGGCGTGTCTTCACCTGCTGGTCAGCACAGCCAAACCAGAACACCACATGGTCCAAGACTGTTTCTCCCTTAACTTTTAAAGTCCTTTATGCCTTGGTGGGCTTGATCAGGTGCGGATGAAAACACAGATGGGTTAAATATCCCACGTCATAGGCCATCTCCAGAAAAGCCAATTCGTACTCACTTATGTATTCCCCTCCTTCTAGCCTGACAATTCCAAGGGGGTGAAGAATTTCACAGCAGATGGGACACGTCCTGGGGGAGGGTAGAATATGAGCACACAAGGACCAATTTTCTTCTCCTAAAAATCCCCTGGCAATTGCTTACTAATAATTTTCCCCAAAACTGCATGGACACCACCTCCTAAATGACCTTCACAAATTTCCTTCCTAAGCCCTAACACGCTCGTTGACCCGTGTACCAAGCAATCGCTGCCACCTGTCTATTCCAGGCCCCTGTGGGTCCATGTCCCTTCTAGTCCCTCCCAGGGGGGTGATCAGGCCCCCTCTTTCACCCTGCCAGGTGGGTTCCTCCTCACCTGAGCGCTCAGTTCCCTTGCTGCCGTTCACTACCTGCCAAAGCAAAGAAACCGGGGGTTGAAAGGCTGAATTCTTCCAGAGGGGCGAGGCGCCTTCCCCCTCTAGGAGATTCAAGCCACAAAGCCTCGGGGTGGCCTCAACTGAGACCTGTCTCCTAAAAGTGAGGAGTTTCCCGGCCAGTGCACCAATTGTAGCCACGCGTTCCAGGAAACAAACTCACTCAGAAGGACGATGCAGATAGTGAAGTGCAGTTTATTACACCGGCGGGCCCAAGACAGTCTCCTCTTAGCCAAGGACCCTGACTAGTTTTTGTGAACACCTTATATACCCTAAGTGTACATCTTCAAACCCACCTCCACAAATCCTCTGAAACTAGTCTGATCAAAGGAAAAGAAAGATACAAAGTTAAGCCATGATTCATATGCCTTAAACCCATGATTCGTATGCCTTAAGCCTAGGTAGTTAACAGTGGACAATTATCAATAGGCCTGTGGTCATACCCCAATAAGCATAATAGAATTTATGATTCTATTTGGTTACACAGATAATTAGTGTATTCTTTTAGGCGATGGAGAGTCTAGATACGAGCCCTGGGGCTCTTCCATGGGTAGGGGGGCGGGCGGGTCTGGTTTTCCAGTTGGTATTTCGTTTACTACCGCACAATTGCACTCATGTCACACGCTAGTAAAGTAATGCTCAAAATTCTCCAAGCCAGGCTTCAGCAATATGTGAACCGTGAACTTCCTGATGTTCAAGCTGGTTTTAGAAAAGGCAGAGGAACCAGAGATCAAATTGCCAACATCCGCTGGATCATCGAAAAAGCAAGCAAGTTCCAGAAAAACATCTATTTCTGCTTTATTGACTATGCCAAAGCCTTTGACTGTGTGGATCACAATAAACTGTGGAAAATTCTTCAAGAAATGGGAATACCAGACCACCTGATCTGCCTCTTGAGAAATTTGTATGCAGGTCAGGAAGCAACAGTTAGAACTGGACGTGGAACAACAGACTGGTTCCAAATAGGAAAAGGAGTTCGTCAAGGCTGTATATTGTCACCCTGTTATTTAACTTATATGCAGAGTACATCATGAGAAACGCTGGACTGGAAGAAGCACAAGCTGGAATCAAGATTTCCCAGAGAAATATCAATAACCTCAGATATGCAGATGACACCACCCTTATGGCAGAAAGTGAAGAGGAACTCAAAAGCCTCTTGATGAAAGTGAAAGTAGAGAGTGAAAAAGTTGGCTTGAAGCTCAACATTCAGAAAATGAAGATCATGGCATCCGGTCCCACCACTTCATGGGAAATAGATGGGGAAACAGTGGAAACAGTGTCAGACTTTATTTTGGGGGCTCCAAAATCACTGCAGATGGTGACTGCAGCCATGAAATTAAAAGACGCTTACTCCTTGGAAGGAAAGTTATGACCCACCTAGATAGCATACTGAAAAGCAGAGACATTACTTTGCCAACAAAGGTTCGTCTAGTCAAGGCTATGGTTTTTCCTGTGGTCGTGTATGAATGTGAGAGTTGGACTGTGAAGAAGGCTGAGCGCCGAAGAATTGATGCTTTTGAACTGTGGTGTTGGAGAAGACTCTTGCTCGTCCCTTGGACTGCAAGGAGATCCAACCAGTCCATTCTGAAGGAGATCAGCCCTGGGATTTCTTTGGAAGGAATGATGCTAAAGCTGAAACTCCAATACTTTGGCCACCTCATGCGAAGAGTTAGAGTTGACTCATTGGAAAAGACTCTGATGCTGGGAGGGATTGGGGGGCAGGAGGAGAAGGGGACGACAGAGGATGAGATGGCTGGATGTCATCACTGACTCGATGGACATGAGTCTGAGTGAACTCTGGGAGTTGGTGAGGGACAGGGATCCTGGCGTGCTGCGATTCATGGGGTCACAAAGAGTCGGACACGACTGAGCAACTGATCTGATCTGATGTCGTTTCCATAGATACTGGGCATATAGCTCAAAGTCCACAGTCCAGCCCAAGATGGAGTCCTGCTTTCAAGATGGAGCCTGTTCTGTCTGTTTCCTCCTTCACTCCCACATTTAACCTTGAAGGATGATCCCTGTCTCGGCCCCTCCCAGGGTTGGTGGGACTCTAAGGGGTTTTCTGGTAAACTGCTACCAGTTAGTTCCTTTAAAAGCCAAAGGGAAACTAAATTTGAAATTAATGGAAAACCATGTCAGATTTTTGTAGATACCTGGAATGCACTCTCTAAACTTCACTTGCTCTGGAGCCTGAAGATGGGCTGCTGGGAAAACTGGCAGAAACCTGAGAAAGGTGAAGATCAGTGTCAGCTTCCCTGGATCTCCATAGTGCCTAGTTGAGGGAGGAAGGCACAATGCTCTTGTGAATTGGTTTTGGGGTACCAGTTGGTTATAAATCCTTTCTTTCTTAGGGACAGTTATTGTTTTCTTGTCTGTTTAGTTTTGTGTCCTTAGATCTTGGTTCAGGTTTCTGCCTGCCTGGGGCATGCAGGTGGTCATCACTCTCATTTGCAGGTTGGGGGCCCCAAAACTAGGCTGGACCGAAAAATGTGGGTCAGATATGGTCCTACTGACTGTTGCCAAGGTGCTTGAAAAATGTCACCTGCCATATGAATAAACAAAGGATGTTTGTTGTTCAGTCACTAAGTCATGTCCGACTCTTTGTGACCCCATGGACTGCAGCACACCAGGCCTCCCTGTCCTTCTCTACCTCCCATCCAACAATCTCATCCTCTGTCTTCCCCTTCTGTTCCTGCCTTCAATTTTGCCTAGTATCAGGGTCTTTTCCAGTGAGTCAGTTCTTCGCATCAGGTGGCCAAAGTATTGGAGTTTCAGCTTCAGCATCAGTCCTTCCAATGAATATTCAGGACTGATTCCCTTTAGTATGGACTGGTTTGATCTCCTTGCTGTCCAAGGGACTCTCAAGAATCTTTTCCAACGCCACAGTGCAAAAGCATCAATTATTCTGCATTCAGCTTTCTTTATAGTCCAACTCTCACATCCATACACGACTACTGGAAAAACCATAGCCCTGACTAAATGGACCTTTGTTGGCAAAATGATGTTTCTGTTTTTGAATATGGTGTCTAGGTTTGTCATAGCTTTTCTTCCAAGGAGAAAGCACCTTTTAATTTCATGGCTGCAGTCACCATCCACAGTGATTTTGGAGCCCTTTCTCTTTTTCTTGGGTTCCAAAGGATGTAGCTGCCATCAAGCCAGCAGCCAACGCAGCCACCCCCGACTGTGTACTCTGAAGTGAGTCAGGATGGAGAAAAGTAGCATACTGGCCCTGCATAGTTAAGGTGCCAATCAGAGGAATGATTTCAATGAACCCATACTCTTGTATCTTCCCATGTATAGAAAAGCACTAAATTCATTAACTTGAGATGTATGGCTTTAATTAACAGATGTTCTGACTACCTGGTTTTTGTTACAAAATTCCTATATATCCTGGCTCCTCCCTTACCTCTTTGGAGCAGCCCCTCACAGCTAAGAGGCTATTTTTCAGACTTAAGTCCTCAGAAAGTCAACTGAATAAATAATAATTCTCAACTTTTAGGTTGTGCAACTTTTCAGTCAACACCAGCTCTCAAGGGGATTATCTAAGTCTTTGGCTACCTTTGGGAGTGGCTGTGGATCTTGGGAGAGGTAGTGTCTTTTGCACTCTACAGGCATGCCTCTTGCATCCATGGTGTTGTTCAACACTTCCAGGAATACTTACTCTTTTTCCCAAATGAAGCCTAACAAGATATTTGAAAGGATTTTTTTTTTTTTTTAAGTAGCTGTAGAGTTGGACTGTGAAGAAAGCTGAGCGCCGAAGAATTGATGCTTTTGAACTGTGGTGTTGGAGAAGACTCTTGAGAGTCCCTTGGACTGCAAGGAGATCCAACCAGTCCATTCTGAAGGAGATCAGCCCTGGGATTTCTTTGGAGGGAATGATGCTGAAGCTGAAACTCCAGTATTTTGGCCACCTCATGCGAAGAGTTGACTTATTGGAAAAGACTCTGATGCTGGGGGCAGGAGGAGAAGAGGACGACAGAGGATGAGATGGCTGAATGGCATCACTGACTCGATGGACGTGAGTCTGAGTGAACTCCAGGAGTTGGTGATAGACAGGGAGGCCTGGCGTGCTGCGATTCATGGGGTCGCAAAGAGTCGGACACGACTGAGCAACTGAACTGAACTGATGGTTAAAAGTTGGCCAGATTGGAAGCTCATATGTAGAGTTGGTTAGGAACTTCTTTTTAGGCCCTCTCCCCTAAGGAAACCATGTATCCAGTGGGGAGGAGGGGGGAATTCCAAAAACAGCTCTAAATTTAGAACATAGGAATCTCTTGATTATTTGAACATCTTATCCCTGATACAAGAAGCAAATAAAGTAGTTGGGTGGGTGGGTGAGACTGTGATGTCATTCAGGTTGCAACTCAAGTCTTGGAGGAATTGAAGACAATTGTCCTTTATTTTCAGAGAAGGCAATGGCACCCCACTCCAGTACTCTTGCCTGGAAAATCCCATGGACAGAGGAGCCTGGTGGGCTGCAGTCCATGGGGTCACTAAAAGTCAGACACGACTGAGCAACTTCACTTTCACTTTTCACTTTCGTGCATTGGAGAAGGAAATGGCAACCCACTCCAGTATTCTTGCCTGGAGAATACCAGGGACGGGGGAGCCTGGTGGGCTGCCGTCTATGGGGTCGTACAGAGTCAGACACGACTGAAGCCACTTAACAGCAGCAGCAGCATCAGTCCTTTATATTGCTTCCCCGGTGCTGCTAGTGGTAAAGAACCTGCCTGCAATGCAGAAGACATAATGAGACATGAGTTCAATCCTGGGTTGGGAAGATCCCCTGGAGGAGGGCCTAGCAACCCACTCCAGTATTCTTGCTTAGAACATCCCATGGACAGAGGAGCTTGGTGGGTCACAAAGAGTCAGACACAACTGAAGCAACTTAGCACGCACATCATTTATTTAGAACAAGAACAAAAAACCTTACCCATCCTTTTTTAACCAATCCCCAAACCTGCCCTATTCATTGGAGGAACTTAGATTCTTTCTCCCTGTCTTTGAGACTTAAATGTTGTAACTGCTCTTCTCTAGGTAATTAAATTTGTAAATTTACCAATCCACAAAATACTGGTGTAACAGATTGCTTGAAATGCAAACTTCAAGGAGGCAATTCTTATCAGAAAGAGAAAAAAAGGGAAAGGCTATTTGGAAGCTACTGCTGCTAAGTCACTTCAGTCGTGTCTGACTCTGTGCGACCCCATAGACGGCAGCCCACCAGGCTCCCCTGTCCCTGGGATTCTCCAGGCAAGAACACTGGAGTGGGTTGCCATTTCCTTCTCCAATGCATGAAAGTGAAAAGTGAAAGTGAAGTCGCTCAGTCGTGTCCGACTTTTAGCGACCCCAAGGACTGCAGCCCACCAGGCTCCTCCTTCCATGGGATTTTCCAGGCAAGCGTACTGGAGTGGGGTGCCATTGCCTTCTCCTAGACAAACGAAAAGTCTTGAGAGTTTTTCTCATAAATACTGCTAAAAAATTTAAGGCATCTCAACAGGTCAGCTTATTTCATCTGTTAGAAACATAATTTGAATCTGCAACTGTTTCATGGCTAAAAATTTAAATAGAAGTTTGCTCCTGTTCTGTATGTATATATTTATATGTGTATTACAGATGTGTGATAATTTTTCTACCTTCCGATGGTATTTACAAAATTTGTTTGTAAAGATTTCTATTAAAAAAAAAAAAGATTTCTTTTTAATTGGGGCTTCCTTTGTGGCTCAGATGGTAATCAATCTACAATGCAGGAGACCTGGGTTCGCTCCCTGGGTTAGGAAGATCCCCTGGAGAAGGGAATGGCAACCCACTCCAGTATTCTTGCCTGGGGAATTCCATGGACAGGCCCCAGTATATGGGGTTGCAAAGAATAGAACACAACTGAGTGACTTTCACTTCACTTCACTTCTATTTAATTGTCTTAAAGAAATTAAATATTTATATAAATCAAATATATTCTCAGAAATATAGAAACTAATTCAAATATTTCTGAAGGTCACATGATCTAGGGTAATCCTGATGGGGGAAGCTAGTTTAAATTTGCTGGTTTATTTAAAACAGGCATGTATTTAGAGTTATTCGCAATAAATACAACTCAGACATACAACTTTTATTCCACATAGGATTACTAAAAGTCAAATAAGTGCCTGTCACCTGTTAAAGATTTTGTTAGCCAAAAAGATAACCAAAGATGATGGTCAGTTTAACGTTTCACGAAATTTTCGTGAATAATCCAAATATAATTGTTAAAAACAAGAAAATTAAATAGATGTAAGTAAAAGTTTACAAACGAACTTTTTCTTTTCTCTTTTTTTCTTTTTTAACTGTGCAGCTCCACTTACAGGATTTAGTTTCCCAACCAAGGACTGAACCCCAGCCAGGGCAATGAAAGAGTCCTAACCACTGGACTGCCAGGGAATTCCCTACAAATGAACTTTCGACAATAATTATGCTTTATGGTAGGTCTGGCATCTTTGGTGGTTCAATGGTAAAGAATCTTCCAGCCATTGCAGGAGATGTGGGTTTGATCCCTGGGTATGAAAGAGTCCCTGAAGAAGGAAATGGCAACCCACTCGAGTATTCTTGCTTGGGAAGTCCCATGGACAGAGTAGCCTGGAAGGCTATAGTCCATAAGGTCACAAAAAAGTCGGACACGACTTAGCAACTAAACAACAATGGTATGTCTACCTAAAAATAGTTTCCAAAATCTTTTTTGACAACTTGAAACCCTGAAATTATACTGAGATAAGTTAAATGATAGATATTCACTGAATATCTAGATCATTTCCAAATATGATAAAATACTGAAACATTAACTTCTGGGCATAGGTTTATCCACTTTGGCTTCCTTTACAGAGGAACTAAAGATACTTGGTTCTGCTAATAAATGTATTTTGTGCCACAGTGAAAAATTTACTATGAGGAAGAATAAACTTCCAGAAATTGTGAAATGTATTTATAAGTTTACCAGTCCACAAAATACTAATGTAACAGATTGCTTACTTCTTAGTTTTCAATAGGAATTAAGAATGCTAAAACATATGCATAATTAAAATTACTGGAAATAATATAAGGAACATCTTTATAAAAGAAAAGTAGTATGTGTTTATGGGTGAGAAAAGATACCTTTTAAATAATCTGCCTGGAAAGCAAAGACTTTGTGTCTTACCAAAATAATTTACTGTACTTCATGTTATGTTTATCTTAAGGAAATGCTCAATATTTTTTTTTCAATGAAAAATTTTATTTAGCTCAAATAAAATCAGACATGGAGCCCATTGCTTATTGAACTAAACCAGCACTGTCTTATCAGCTACAAGAGGGTTTTTTCACTTGATTTTTATTTTTCCAATTTGCCTGAAAATCCAATGAAGTTATCAAAATAAAAAGTAACTTCTCTTTATCAAACAGCAAAAAATTCATTATTCTATTCTATAACGTAATTGGAACTTAATACCACCCACCTCTCTTTTGCCAACTGTACAAAAATTTTTAACTTATTGTCAAATGCTGTTTTATTTATTGGAGAAGGCAGTGGCACCCCACTCCAGTACTCTTGCCTGGAAAATCCCATGGACGGAGGAGCCTGGTAGGCTGCAGCCATGGGGTCGCTAAACTTTCACTTTTCACTTTCATGCATCAGAGAAGGAAAAGGCAACCCACTCCAGTGTTCTTGCCTGGAGAATCCCAGGGACGGGGAGCCTGATGGGCTGCCGTCTATGGGGTCGCACAGAGTTGGACATGACTGAAGTGACTTAGCAGTTTTATTTATAATGTGTACTTAGATTACAACATTTTAGTCACTAGAGTTATCATACTTATATTTGACAATTTTTAACAACAGCACTGCAAAATTATTAAAGAATGATAGGCACTAGAGGCCAATTATTTTAGACTATGCTTTTGATGAAGAGAAAGAAGAACTCTAAAATTATATGTAATGCCAAAAAATAAACACTTTCGATATGTTGAGGTTTTCAAGATTATTAGCAGGTTTATTTTTTCTCAAAAGTCTAGTCATATTTTTTTTAATAAATCTTTTTTTTTTTTCAGGCTGCTTGCCACTCTATTTTTTTAATTGAAGGACAATTGCTTTACAGAATTTTGTTGTTTTCTGTCAAACATCAACAAGAAAAGTATGGAATGCTTCACGAATTTGCATATCATCCTTGCACAGGGGCCATGCTAATCTTCTCTGTATCGTTCTAATTTTAGTATATGTGCTGCTAAGGCGCGCACAAAAGCCTAGTCGTATTTTTTAAGACAGTTAATCTGCAAATAAAAAACCCTGAATCTTAAAAGACTAAGGATTTAGGGTTTTTACAACTCTGTAACTTTCTGTGCTTGCCTTCAAAGTCTTTACATGTTACTTTGGTTAAATAAATATTTTCAACAAACTTACCCAAAATCAAATTCTAAATTAATTTTTTTTTTTTTTACCTGGAACCAACTCTAGGATTTTCCAAAGGACCCCTAGAATATTTATTCTCTGTCCGTGTAAAAAGAAAAATGTTAAGCTAATTAGACTTATTTGATATTTTAAATTACAAAGGAAACACTGCCAAGTGATATTTAGCTTATCTTTGTAGGAGTACATTATTAGCCTAAGTGTTCCAGGAATTATAAACTTTCTATAAATCTGATATGCCTTCTATAAAGTTATCAGCCATAATTCTAGTTATTATCTTAAAAATATTGGGTGTCACAGAAATAATCAAATTTCTTTGTTGATTCCACTGTAATGAACTCTCATCAGATCTTCAGTTGTGGGCATTTTACAGTCCTTTGTCATTTACTTTTTTACTTTGTTGCTTTTGCGAAGATGAGATTCCTGGAAAGGACCTTATGGAGTGTTCTGGACCTCTATCATCACTGTCGAATTACAGGGTGTCACAACTTGGATACACAGTATTTCACAACTGAAGAAGGCCCCACCTAACACCTGGCCCTGTGTAAATGTGGAGACCTCAAATTCCAATTGACTACGGAGAGAAGTAGGCAACATTGAGGTAGACTGCTTTCTTCCAAGAAGTCAGATTAAGAACGTTTCTTCCCATTTCTCCTTTCTTGCCTTACCATTCTTTTCCGAATTCTTACATGATTCTTCTCTCCACGTTTTGCCTTGCTCTAGCCTGGAACGATAATTCTTCACACATCTCAGGTCATTACAAAGAAGGGTAAACTGACTCTTGGACTGGCTTTGATGCTGGTGAGCTTGTCCTTTCTGGCTGTCACAAACTTCTCCCTGATTTCTAACGCCTCTGTTTCTCTGGAACAAGCTCACTGATTAAACATTTCTGGGGAAGGGGGACATAGTTACACAAAATATATAAACAAGTCAACGGGTTTAAAGACGCCCCCAGTTTTCTAGCTGGATTGGATCATGGGGACCCTGGCTCAGGAGTACTCTCCAAACCATGACTATTGTTTTGTTTCTAGTAATTATTATTGCCTCCCTAATAATCTGGGGTCTCCCAAAGTTTTAAATGCACGTAGGGAGCCGCTGATCAGCCAACAGATGGTTTCTCTCTGACTGAAAGGACGAAGAGAGAACAGAGGAATGGAATCAGCTCCAAGACATCACCTGACATCATCTCTTGTGACTACTACACTGAGCACAGAAGAGGCAATGGCGACTGAGGGTCATGTTGGTACTGGTGCTTTTTAAACATTTTTATTTATTTAATTTTTGGCTGCCCTGGATCTTCACTGCTACACGTGGCCTTTCTCTAGTTGTAGTGAACCAGGGCTGCACTCGAGCTGTGATGCATGGGCTTCTGATTGCAGTGGCTTCTCTTGTTGCAAAGCACGAGCTCTAGGGCATGTGGGCTCAGTAGTTGTGGCCCATGGGCTTAGCTGCCCTGCCGCACATGAGATCTTCTTGGACCAGGGATCAAACCCACATCTCCCACACTGGCAGGCAGACTCTTAACCACTGAACCAGCAGGGAAGTCCAGTACTTATATTTTTGACCAAACCTTGTGAATGATCAAGACCAAGATCAAACCGCGTGAATGATCAAGAGAATGTTAAAAGGGAGAATTACTTCTCTGGCGGCTCAGATGATGAAGAATCTGCCTGTGGTGCAGGAAACCTGAGATGCATCCCTAGATCAGGAAGATCTCCTGGAGAAGGGAATGGCAACCCACTCCAGTATTCTTGCCTGAAGAATCCCATGGACAGAAGAGTCTGGTGGGCTACAGTCCATGGGGTCACAAAGAGTTGGACACGACTGAGCAACTAACACTGACATAAATTTGTATGACAAATATTGGAACCACTCCTGCCCAGGGTGCCAGAGCAACAAACCAAAACTCAGTAACTTTGGTGTCTCTATTAGTGTTCTGCTTGACCAGAAACATAGTATATCTACTCGGCCAATCCCCAAACACTAAGCCAGCCCTGGGCTCTATACTCACTTCATGGTTTTTCATTCATTTTCTATTTTTCTCTTCCTTGTTCCTTATTGTTTAGTTCAGCCCCATTTTGCAGTTTTTTAGATCCTTGGGCACAAACACTGGTCACTTCATGAAGAATGAGAATATGTTTTAAGACTTACATTTTCTTCCTTAATCTTATTTTTTTTTTTTTTTTTTTGACCTGCTGCTCAACTTGTGGGATCTCAGCTCCTAGACTAGGGATTGAACTTGGGCGATGGCAGTGAAAGCATGGAATCCTAACCACTAGGCCACCAGGGAATGCCCCTTAATCATTTGTTTTTTAACAGTACTACTGTGGGCAGGAATCCCTTAGAAGAAATGGAGTAGCCATCAGAGTCAACAAAAGAGTCTGAAATGCAGTACTTGGATGCAATCTCAAAAACAACAGAATGATCCCTGTTCATTTCTGAGGCAAACCATTCAATATCACAGTAATCCAAGCCTATGCCCTGACCAGTAATGCTGAAGAAGCTGAAGTTGAACAGTTCTGTGAAGACCTACAAGACTTTCTAGAACTAACACCCAAAAAAGATGTCCTTTTTCATTATAGGGGATTGGAATGCAAAAGAAGGGAGTTAAGAAATACCTGGAGTAACAAGCAAATTTGGCCTTGGAGTACAGAATGAAGCAAGGCAAAGGCTAACAGAGTTTTGCCAAGAGAATGCACTGGTCATAGCAAACACCCTCTTCCACCCACACAAGAAAAGACTCTATACATGGACATCACCAGATGGTCAATACCAAAATCAGATTGATTATATTCTCTGCAGCCAAAGATGGAGAAGCTCTATACAATCAGCAAAAACAAGGATGGGAACTGACTGTGGCACAGATCATGAACTCCTTATTGCCAAATTCTGACTTAAAGAAAGTAGGGAAAACCACTAGACCATTCAGGTATGACCTAAATCAAATCCCTTATGATTATACAGTGGAAGTGACAAATAGATTCCAGGAATTAGATCTGATAGACAGAGTGCCCAAAAAACTATGGATGGAGGTTTGTGACATTGTACAGGAGGCAGGGATAAGACCATCCCCAAGGAAAAGAAATGCAAAAAGGCAAAATGGTTGTCTGAAGAGGCCTTACAAAAGGCTGTGAATAGAAGAGAAGTGAAAGGCAAAGGGGAAAACGAAAGATATACCCATTTGAATGCAGAGTTCCAAAGAATAGCAAGGAGAGATAAGAAAGCCTTCCTCAGTCATCAGTGCAAAGAAATAGAGGAAAACAATAGAATGTGAAAGTCTAGAGATATCTTTAAGAAAACTAGAGATACCAAGGGAACATTTCATGCAAAGAGTGGCACAATAAAGGACAGAAATGGTATGGACCTAACAAAAGCAGAAGATATTAAGAAGAGGTGGCAAGAATACACAGAAGAACTATATAAAAGATCTTCACGACCCAGATAATCATTATGGTGTGATCACCCACCTAGAGCCAGACATCCTGGAATGTGAAGTCAAGTGGGCCTTAGGAAGCATCACTACGAACAAAGCTAGTGGAGGTGATGGAATTCCAGTTGAGCTATTTCAAATCCTAAAAGATGATGCTGTGAAAGTGCTGCACTCAATATACCGGCAAATTTGGAAAACTCAACAGTGGTCACAGGACTGGAAAAGGTCAGTTTTCATTCTGATACCAAAGAAAGGCTCAAACCACTGCACAATTGCACTTATTTCACATGCTAGTAAAGTAATGCTCAAAATTCTCCAAGCCAGGCTTCAACAGTATGTGAACTGTGAACTTCCAGATGTTCAAGCTGGTTTTAGAAAAAGCAAAGGAACCAGAGATCAAATTGCCAACATCCATTGGATCATTGAAAAAGCAAGTGAGTTCCAGAAAAACATCTATTTCTGCTTTATTGACTATGCCAAAGCCTTTGACTGTGTGGACCACAACAAACTGTGGAAAAATTTTAAAGAGATGGGAATACCAGACCAGGGAATACCTGATCTGCCTCTTGAGAAATCTGTATGCAGGTCAGGAAGCAACAGTTAGAACTGGTCATGGAACAATAGACTGGTTCCAAATAGGGAAAGGAATATGTCAAGGCTGTATATAGTCATCCTGCTTATTTAACATGTATGCAGAGTACATCATGAGAAACGCTGGACTGGATGAAGAACAATCTGGAATCAAGATTACCAGGAGAAATATCAATAACCTCAGATATGCAGATGACACCACCCTTATGGCAGAAAGTGAAGAAGAACTAACAAGCCTCTTGATGAAAGAGAGTGAAAAAGCTGGCTTAAAACTCAACATTCAGAAAACTAAGATCATGGTCCCATCGCTTCATGGCAAATAAATGGGGAAACAGTGGCAGACTTTATTTTTTGGGGCTCCAAAATCACTGCACATGGTGACTGCAGCCATGAAATTAAAAAGATTCTTGCTCCTTGGAAGAAAAGCTATGGCCAACCTAGATAGCATATTAAAAAGCAGACATTACTTTGCCAACAAAGGTCCGTCTAGTCAAGACTATGGTTTTTCCAGTAGTCATGTATGGATGTGAGAGTTGGACTATAAAGAAAGCTGAGTGCGGAAGAATTGATGTTTTTGAACTGTGGTGTTGGAGAAGACTCTTGAGAGTCCCTTGGACTGCAAGGAGATCCAACCAGTCCATCCTAAAGAAAATCAGTCTAAAATATTCATTGGAAAGACTGATGTTGAAGCTGAAACTCCAATACTTTGGCCCCCTGATGTGAAGAGCTGACTCATTTGAAAAGACCCTGATGCTGGGAAACATTGAAGGCCGGAGGAGAAGGGGACGACAGAGGATGAGATGGTCGGATGGCATCACCAACTCAATGGACATGAATTTGAGTAAACTCCGGGAGTTGGTGATGGACACGGAGGCCTGTCGTGCTGCAGTCCCTGGGGTCTCAAAGAGTCGGACACACAAAGAGTCGGACACGACTGAGCGAACTGAACTGAACAGTACTAATCTGTTATAAATACTGAAGTAGTCACAGATTAAATAATGAGATGTGTTTTAAAACAATCCTATTGGATGGGGAAAGATTGACTAAACAGGATAGATAGATAGTATTTGGATTATTGTTGACACAAGCTAATGTATTGGAGAAGGCAATGGCACCCCACTCCAGTGCTCTTGCCTGGAAAATCCCATGGACGGAAGAGCCTGGTAGGCTGCAGTCCATGGGGTCGCGAAGAGTCAGACATGACTGAGCGACTTCATGGGGTCGCGAAGAGTCAGACATGACTGAGCGACTTCATGGGGTCGAGAAGAGTCAGACATGACTGAGCGACTTCACTTTCACTTTTCACTTTCATGCATTGGAGAAGGAAATGGCAACCCACTCCAGTGTTCTTGCCTGGAGAATCCCAGGGACGGGGGAGCCTGGTGGGCTATGGTCTATGGGGTCGCACAGAGTCGGACACGACTGAAGCGACTTAGCAGCAGCAACAGCAGCTAATGTATATGAGGGTTCATTATACTATTCTCTCCATTTCTGTGAATGTTTGAAATGGTCTGTTAAAAAAAGAAAAATAATATGGGGCTTCTTAACAGAATTTCAAGCCAGTCATGATCCGTCCCTCCCCTCCCTTTTCCCTCAGTAAACTGGGTTGACTATTGCAGCATCCTCCTCTCTCGGTAATGGTTCGTTCCACTCTTCCGCGGTCTTTCCGTGGTTCTTTCCTCCTAGTTCCCGCGCTGTCCACCTCCCCCCACGCAGTCCCAATGGTTTAGCCTGGCTTTCCGGAGGAAACCCCGTGGGGCGGAGCAGGAGGTTTCTGCGAGTGGCCGCAGTCCCCTCCCCGGAGACCACTTGGACCGCTCCGCGTCGGGGGGTGGGCGGGTAATCTTGGGGCAGGACGCGAGTCTTGGGCTCCGATTGGTCACTGCCGGAGTAAACATCCGTCTGGGTGGGGCGGGACCGGAAGTGGAAGGCGAAGGCGGCGGCTGAGGCGGCTGTGGAGATTCTGGACTTGTACTTGGTACCTGCAAGTGCCATGTGCCGGGCTGAGCCGCGCTGAGGGGGCCGCGGGGCGCTGAAGGGGACGGGAGGCTGGGCCATGGCTGGCGCTCGGGCCGCCGCTGCTGCCTCGGCGGGGTCCTCGGCTTCTTCGGGCAGCCCACAGCCACAGGAGCCAGGACTCGGGGAGCTGCTGGAGGAGTTCTCCCGGACTCAGTACCGGGCCAAAGACTGCAGTGGGACGGGCGGCTCTAAGGTGAGTACGGAGCAGCAGTGAGCAGAAAGAGAAGGTCCCTGCCTTGGGAAGTAACTGAGAAAAGGCTGAGGTCAGGGGTGAGAGGACGGAAAGAGAGGGAAGTTCCCAGAGTCTGGACTTGGAGAGTAAGGGTCCGGGTTTAAATACCGAAAAGAGGAACTGGGGTCAGAGTGAACCAAGGAAGGACGACATTTTGGTTTGAGACAGAAAGGTTGGAGGTCAGGGATCAGCCCTGAGAGACCAAGTTCAGAGATTAGAGAGGGGGAGCCGAAGGGAGGGGATAATTCTCTTGCATCAGGTATGGGGACAAAAGCCCTCAAGTCTACTTTTTAAAGGCTAGAGGATTTCTGCAAGTCAGATAGAGATTAGAGTGAAGGTGCTGGAGGGCTGGTGCAGAATTGAGCAAAGAGGTAAACCGAGTTGTGCTGCCTCCTTAAACAGTCTCAGCATGACTTAGAATTAGATCCATCCCTTTATTTCCTTCTCCCATAGAGTAGGAAGACAAACCACACTCTCTATTCCTTTATCAAAAGCAAGTCTTAGTTCCTCTGTTTTTCTACCCTTGGGATTCCCTTCAGTCTCCTTATTGCTAGACCTGGAAAGCTTCCAGTGTGGTCACGCCATTTCCATCTTAGGCACTGCCTGGCAGTCTGATGGGAATCTTACTGACCCTACCATCTTTGATTCCTCACGTTCTTTCGGCAGGTTTAGCATCAGGTTTTCCAGTGAAATTCTCTTCCATGCAGGGCCATGAAACTCTGGTTTGGCTCCAGACCATCAGCATCACCTGGGGTGTTTATTAAAAATAAAGGTTACTTGGTCCCACCCAGTCCTACTGAGTTAGTATTTCTGAGGTTGGGAACCTGGAATTTGTAATTTTTAATAGGCTTCTTAATGATGTTCATGTCCCTTCAAATTTGAGGATTCCTCATTCCTGTGAGTTTTTCCCACCCCATTGATCTTTTGGGTGGTTACAGGGTCAGTGGTTTTCCTGGGCCTCTTTTCATTTTACACACGCATGAAAATCAGTGTTGTAAAAAGTTATGTCTGACTTTCACTCCAGCTGGCGCTAAACTTTCTGATCTTTTGCAGGCTTGTTGAGATGTTGCGGGTTTTATGTCCTTCTTCTATGGGGCCTTTCCCGAAATTAGCAAAATAAGAGCAGTTTTAAGGGAGCTGTTCCTTCTATTTCATAAGCAAATTGTAAGGAGACACCTTTGTCTGCAGCTTCTACTCATTACACTAATTAGAGCTTCTGGGTACTGTTTTATGACTGGAGAATTGAGAAGCATCTGGAGCCAAAGGAAGATAATGTATTGATGCTGGTTAAAGTAACCTAGAGCAAAGGTTCTGAATACTTAGGGCCTGTGGACCCCTTTGAGAATCTCGTGAAAGGTGTAATCCTCTCTTTGGATGCCTAAGAAACACAGTTTCACCACAACATTGAGGGCTTCAGAGTCCCTCCCTGCCCCCACCAAAGTTTATTACATGGGTTCATGAACTGCACGTTGAGGGCCTATGACCTAGCAACAGGTCTCTTCCTTGTATTGCATTATAATTATAGAGGGAAAGGTTATTCCCAGAGATTTCTCCAGGGTGGGACCCGCCTAATTCTGAATCCCAGAATCTTCTTTATGTTCATATCTCCTCCTCTGTGCAGGTTGAACGCATTGAGAAGAGGTGTCTGGAGCTGTTTGGCCGAGACTACTGTTATAGTGTGATCCAGAATGTGAATGGGGATATCTGTGGCCACTACCCACAGCACATTGTGTTCCTGGAGTATGAGAGTTCGGAGAAGGAGAAAGACACGTGAGCATCATGTCACCAAGGCATCCCCTTCTGGGAAGGCCTTGACATCTCATCCCCAGGGTCAGGAAAGTCTGTCATTGGGCAAGGCAGACTCGCTTTTCCCAGATGTTAAGCCTTGTTGGCATCCTGATAGCACAGCATAGAAGAAGAAGCTGAAAGTCACAGTCCTGGTCTCCTATTTTACTCCCACCCTATCAGTCATTGTCCTAAGACAGCTGACTCCATGCCCCACCTCCCTAAACCTCAGCGTTTCCTTTTTTTAAGAGTGAGTGGGAGGTATGCTTTGCGGACATGCTTAAGGGTACGTACATGTATAGAGCTTAAAGGTCAAAAGCTTAAAGCTTGAGGTCAGTGTACTTGCTGACTGCATCACTAACTTGGGCAAGTTGTTGAACTGCTTTGGCTCTTAGTTTCCTCATCAGTCTCTATCTCTATTTACAAAAGTGACTAGTGCAATCCCTGCTGATAAATGGGACTATTCCAAGCTTGATGTGTGTGCTCTAAGAGTTAGAAATAAGTGCTGCTGTATATTGAGGACCTACCAAAGCCCGGGTGCTTTTCTGTGAGGTAACAGTTCACCAGGTACTAGTGACACAGAGCACCCAGCACAGGATGCAGCCCGTAGGCAGTAAGTAAATGGTAGCAGTTGTTGGCGGAGAAGGCAGTGGCACCCCACTCCAGTACCTCTTGCTTGGAAAATCCCATGGACGAAGGAGCCTGTTAGGCCGCAATCCATGGGGTCGCTAAGAGTCAGACACGAATGAGTGACTTCACTTTCACTTTTCACTTTCATGCATTGGAGAAGGAAATGGCAGCCCACTCCAGTGTTCCTGCCTGGAGAATCCCAGGGACGGGGAGCCTGGTGGGCTGCCGTCTATGGGGTCGCACAGAATCGGAAACGACTGAAGTGACTTAGCATAGCAGTTGTTGGACACTGATAAGTAATCAGGCTTATTACTTATAAGGCTTATAAGTAATAATAAGTACTTACAAGAGGCTTATAAGGCTCTAGGAAGTGCTTTATGTTGATCTCAAAGTTTGTTCTGCTAGACTTCCTGCTTGCTGTTGATTTTAAGGGAATTCCAGGAGGTGTTGCCAACAATATCTGAAACTCTGGCCCCAGGGAAGCACTGTTATGAGAAAGGCTACAGTAGAGTCATTCTACAGGGTGCAGCAGGCCATCATTGCTCACAGCACTGCTCAGAGCTCACTGGCTAGAGATTCTCAGTCCTAGGTTCCAGAGCCACTGAATCAAAATCATGGCATAACAAGATGGCCCATACATACGTAGAGGCTGGAGAAGTGCTGCTGTAGACAAGTTGGGGAGAAGGGTAGATCCTGCCTCGTGTGTGTGTTTGGGGAGACCCTGTGGTGGAGATGCCTTTCAGCTGGAATTGCACAGACAAGTAGAAATGTCCCTTAAATGTCCCTAGTTAGGGACTAGCTTGTATAGGGTCTTGATCATTGGTCCAAGGAGTGCAGACTTGTGGGTGTTAGTGGTTCTTGGGCTAGTACCCTCTGAGCACTCATTGAAATCACAGATTCCAGGGGCCCTAAATCAGAATTTCTACATCACAGAGAGCTTCCTAGATGACTCCTTTGCTATAACCTGGAACCACAGGGAGCCAGAGAGGGCTTTCACATAGACAAATTTGCTCATGTGTAAGATGGGAGACATATAAGTGTGCCTTCTAACCAGGTCGAGGTGGCGTTCCCTGAGAAAAAGGAACTTACTGGGGGAATTAATTGTATGTAGATCATAGCACGTGTATGCCTGCCTCTTCTTTCTATCACTGCCAGGAAGCTTCCACTTTGCCTAGCAGAGTCTCTCTTTCCAGGCCAGGACCACCACAGTATATCGCTAACCCTAAAGGAGTTATAGTCTGTTTTTACTTTTCACTTCTTGCAAGGCCTCAAGGTGATACTAAGTGGGCCATGTCTGTTGAAGAGCAGGGAATATGTGCATGTGTAGGTGAGAAGAAATAGAACTTTTTGCTTTACATGCCTGGATTTGGTGTTACTATGACACTAGTTAGACTGAGTTGCACAGGGTAGAACTGGATTCAGGAAGTGGTTTGGTTCTATTAATCCACCTCCCCAGTTTAGCCCGTCATCTGGGAAGAGAAGCCTGGATGGGGCTGTCTGAATGGCCAAGATGTGTGTTTATCAGCAAGACAAACTGCTGCCATGGGCCACATCTCAGGGATCTAGTTGGAGACCCTGCCAGAGATACGAAATCCTTACCTTTAGGTCTGGTCGGTAACACAGACCAATAAATGAGCAATGATTGTAACAAAGGCCAGAATTAGGGCAGGTATAGGTGAGGCATTGGGAGACAAAGTTAAAATCCTGCACTTGATAATTCCCACTGGTATGTGAGCGTAGGGTAGGGGGGTTCCCTCATACCACTGATTTTCAAACATCAGCTGTGTGTTCTACAATTCAACTCAACTCTGACACCATCTACCCAGAGATAGCTTCAGATCTTACAGGTTAAGGGCTCAGTCCCACAAGACAAACATAAATACATAGCCCAGTTTCATTCCTTCGAATAAAAGTATCATGTGTCAGACACAGCCCAGTGCTTAGCATGTTAAGAGAAAGATTCTAAGGCCAAGAAATAATAAAAATAAAAACAGGAACCACTGAGAACAGAAACTGCATTGGTTCTTTGAGTAGGGGACCCAGGACAATAAAGCACCAGCTAGCCTAATGAAAAAAGTGTGCCTTCCTCCACATAAGACTGCCCAGAACCCTGAGGCTGAAAATGCTGGCATGTTCTCTCCTTCATTTTTGTGGAGCGTTTGTTGAATGGAAGTATTTAGCCTGGGAGACTCAAATGCGGTTTCAAGGCATTTAGAGCTGCTGGTGTGAGCTCAGAGTCAGTTAAAGCAGTGCTGGGACTTCCGAGCTCCCAGTGCAGGGGGCCTGGGTTCAATCCCTGGTCAGGGAACTAGGTTTTGCATGCCATAACTAAAGATTCCCACATACCTCAATTAAGATCTGATGAAGTCAGATAAATAAAAATAACTTTTTTTTTTTAACTCAGCAGATAGTGCTGATCTCATCTGTGCAAATGACCTGGGGCCACCAAAAGGTGGGAGGAAGACTAATGTAAGCAGTATTATGTGTATTTTGTTTTATATTCTCTTGGCATCTGAGTTTAATTAGGCAATTATTTTGAACTCAGTTGCCTTTTTATTTCACAGAATGAGGGAAAGGTGGTAGAACTTGGTTTCCAGTGAGCCATGTTTTTTCTAGGGCCTGACTGATTGGCCTGTGCCAGCTTCCCTGGTAACTCAGCTGGTAGAGTCTGCCTGCAATGCAGGAGACCCCAGTTCGATTCCTAGGTTGGAAAGATCCCCTGGAAAAGGGATAGGCTACCCACTCCAGTATTCTTGGGCTTCCCTCATGGCTTAGATGGTAAAGAATCCACCTGCAATGCGGGTGACCTGGGTTCTATCCCTGGGTTGGGAAGATCCCCTGGAGGAAGGCATAGCAGCCCACTCCAGTATTCTTGCCTGGAGACTCTCCATGGACAGGGGAGCCTGGTGGGCTACAGTACATGTGGTCGCAGAGTTGGAGATGACTGAGCAACTAAGCATAGCACTCTGTACGTACTGTGAAGAGGCACTCCAGCCTTCTTCCTTCCTTCAGAAAAGAAAAAAATCTTGGTCGTAAAAATAACATGGGGACTTCCCTTGTGGTCCAGTGGTTAAAACTCTGAGCTTCCACTGCAGGGACCACTCACTCCCTAGTCAGGGAGCTAAGATCCTGCATGCTGCACAGTGCAACCAAAAAAACAGAAAGAAAAAGAGTCTTATGTAGTCACTTATCTATTTGAATTATGGTAAAGATGTAATAAATTTGTGATTTAAAACAAAATGCTTAATAAAAATGGGGAAAAAGTCTTAAATCATACCTTACAGAAACATACACCATGGAAAGTTTAAGTCCTCTTCCTTTATCCTCTTGTTTTCTTTCTACAATCACCAAACTTGGTCCAAGTTATTTTTTTATTATTATTATTTTTTATGCTTCTGTACCTCTAACCTGTATCCCTAAATAAGAGGATTTTTCACTGATTATTTCTTCAAATAATTTTTCTCTCCCTCTCTCTCTCCTCTTTCTGAGACTCATATAATGCAAATGTTAGTACATTTGATGTTGTCTTAGGGGTCTCTTAAGCTCCTCTCATTAAAAAACTTTTCTTGCTGTTCTCATTGGGTGATTTTTATTTTACTGTCTTTCAGATTGCTCATCTGTTCTCCTGTATCATCTGATTTGGTATTGATTCCCTCTACTGTATTTTTTATTTCATTTCAGTTATTCTATTATTCGAATCTAATCGATTCTTATTTTTCTGTTTTTTGTTTTTTTTTTTTTCCTTCGATTTTTTGGATTGGAGAATAATTACTTTACAGTGTTCTGGTGGTCTTTGCTTTACATCAGTGCAAATCAGTCATAATTATATATGGTGGCGTTAGTGGTAAAAAGCCTGCCTGCCAATGTAGGAGACATAAGAGATGCTGATTTAGTCCTTGGGTGGGAAAGATGCCCTACAGGAGGAAATGGCAATCTGCTCCAGTATTCTTGCCTAGAGAATCCCATTGACAGGAGCCTGGTGGGCTACAGTCCATGGGGTCACAAAGAGTCAGGCATGACTGCAGTAACTTCGCGCACGTGCATGCACAAACATATGTATATATATCTCCTCTCTCTTGAGCCTATCTTCACCTCTACATTCCACCCTTCTCGGTCGTCACTGAGTCCCAGGCTGGGCTCTCTGTGTTATACAGCAGCTTCCCGCTTGTTATCCATTTTACATGTGATAGTATATATATGTCAGTGCTGCTTTCTCAGTTTGTCCTACACTCTCCTTCCTGCTGTTTCCACCAGATCATTCTCTATGTCTGTGTCTCCATTTCTTCTCTTAAATAGGTTCATCAGAACTGTTTTTCTACACTCCATATATCAGGTTTTTATTTGAAGACCTTGTTGTAACTTCAGTTTCAAATGCTCACTTGATAGTAGTTATTTTATTAGCAACTAGCTTGAGAATATATCTATGAAGGCTACTAAGAAATCAGCAGTGTTTTCAGAAGACTATATTTTTATTAATGCCAACAGAATTTAGATATGCTTAAAAAGGTACCAGTGCTGTTTAGGAGTCACTGAACTTACTCATTCTGACAGTTATTTGTGTGCACATGTCATGCAATGACAATAGCAGGACTGGGATGTAGGAGGGATGATGCCCTTGGACTCAGCCTGGAGACTCAACCCTTGTAAGGAAGGAGCTTGACTATCTTCCTTTTCCTCCATTACTCTGCATAGTCGGGAGAGCTTCCCACTGTTGAACTTCCTGCCTCCTGTTTCTCTTGGAACCAGAAGTTCTTACTGGCTGATGTGGAGCCTTTTGTTAAGACTCAGTGGGTGAATCTGTGACAGTAGACCCTTATTTTAAGGGTGTGCTATAGGTGTGACTTGCTTAAACTCATTTCTAAATGTGTTTTTTTGGTGTGTGTTCTAGAAGCTATTTGTGGCCTTGAGAAGCTGGGTGTGTTAACTTCCATGCTTCTCAAGGCCACAAATAGCTTCTTTTTCACCACCTTTGCTCCAGCATTCCCTGCCCTGTTGACATTTTAGACTGTTAGTGTTGGTTGAAATGTTGATAATGTATCAGAGGCTCATAACCATGTGGAATGTGAACTTCATCATATCCTGCCCTCTGAAAGATCACAAAGATGGCCCCGTTATTGCCAGAGGGTCCTCAACATATTTGTCCTACTTTTGGAGTGAAAAACAGCACCTTTTGATCTTAAAGGTTTTGAAATCAGGATGATTTCAGTTTTAGTACCTATAATCTAGCTTTTTTTTTTTTCTTTTCTTGAAAAGCTTAAAATGTCTGTGATTTAGAATTTAGGAATCTGAGCGTTTATTCGATTTGAAATGAATATTTACACACACACACCCCTAGCATGGCTTACACAGTACTCATGCACAAGCAGCCTGACCTACCTCTCTTGCCTTGTGTTAGGTTTCAGAGCACTGTGCAGGTGAGCAAATTGCAGGACCTCGTCAATCGCAGCAAGACAGCCAGGTGCAGAGGACGGTTTGTCTGCCCAGTGATCCTGTTCAAGGGCAAGGTAAGACCTCCCCATAGCCTCGCTCTCCCTCCCTTGGAGGTACCTGGCTTAATGCAGAGTGTACAGTTGTCTCAGCAGTGGCCACAGGACTGGAAAAGGTCAGTTTTCATTCCAGTCTCAAAGAAAGGCAATGCCAAAGAATGCTCAAACTACCGAACAATTGCACTCATCTCACACGCTAGTAAAGTAATGCTCAAAATTCCCCAAGCCAGGCTTCAACAGTACTTGAACCATGAACTTCCAGATGTTAGAAAAGGCAGAGGAACCAGAGATCAAATTGCCAGCATCCATTGGATCATCAAAAAAGCAAGCGAGTTCCAGAAAAACATGTATTTCTGCTTTATTGACTATGCCAAAGCCTCTGACTGTGTGGACCACAACAAACTGTGGAAAAATTCTTAAAGAGATGGGAATACCAGACCACCTGACCTGCCTCTTGAGAAACCTGTGTGCAGGTCAGGAAGCAACAGTTAGAACTGGACATGGAACAACAGACTGGTTCCAAATAGGAAAAGCAGTGCGTCAAGGCTGTATATTGTCACCCTGCTTATTTAACTTATATGCAGAGTACATCATGAGAAACACTGGACTGGAAGAAACACAAGCTGGAATCAAGATTACCGGGAGAAATATCAATAACCTCAGATATGCAGATGACACCACCCTTATGGCAGAAAGTGAAGAGGACCTAAAAAACTTCTTGAGGAAAGTGAAAGAGGAGAGTGAAAAAGTTGGCTTAAAGCTCAACATTCAGAAAACAAAGATCATGGCATCTGGTCCCATCACTTCATGGGAAATAGATGGGGAAACAGTGGAAACAGTGTCAGACTTTATTTTTCTGGGCTCCAAAATCACTGCAGATGGTGACTGCAGCCATGAAATTAAAAGACACTGACTCCTTGGAAGGAAAGTTATGACCAACCTAAATAGCATATTATAAAGTAGAGACATTACTTTGCCAACAAAGGTCTGTCTAGTCAAGGCTATGGTTTTTCCAGTGGTCATGTATGGATGTGAGAGTTGGACTATATAGAAAGCTGAGCACAAAAGAATTGATGCTTTTGAACTGTGGTGTTGGAGAAGACTCTTGAGAGTACCTTGGAAAGCAAGGTCCAACCAGTCCATCCTAAGGGAAATCAGTCCTGAATATTCATTGGAAGGACTGATATTGAAGGTGAAACTCCCAGTACTTTGGCCATCTGATGCGAAGAGCTGACTCATTTGAAAAGACCCTGATGCTGGGAGAGATTGAAGGTGGGAGGAGAAGGGGACGACAGAGAATGAGATGATTGGATGGCATCCGACTCAATGGACATGAGTTTGACTAAACTCTGAAAGTTGGTGATGGACACGGAGGCCTGGCATGCTGCAGTCCATGGGGTTGCAAAGAGTCGGACACAACTGAGTGACTGAACTGAACTAAACTGACAGTTGTCTTGTTGCCAGACAAGTTAGGGTGGTTACGGGGTGCCTGGTGTGGTGGGAAGCAGGCCAGAGAATCAGACCAGTTCCAAAACCACTTTTTTCAAGGGTGATTCTAGGTAGGCAAGGGATGGTCATAGCGGAGGACTCCACCCTGTGTCCTGGAGCCCTGCTGCCTAGGTTCTGATCCTGGCTCTGCTGCCTCCTGCCTGTGCAAGACCTCCATTTCCTCCTCTGTCAAATGGGAAAAATAATCGCCTACATCACGAGTTTGTGAATAGATTAGATCAGATAAGTTGTTTGTCCATCCTTTCAGTAGTGTAATTTACCAAGTATTTATTGAATATGTATCATATTCAGGCCTTAAGGTACCTCAGCATATATGATAAACAAAAATTTGCACCTTTATCAAGCTTATATTCTATTGAGTGTTGTTAATTTGGTACCTAAATAGGGTCTCATTTCACCTATTTTTAATAATCCTTTGATGTATTAGATATTCCCATTTTGCAGATGAAATGAAGGCTCAAAGTGGTTAAATAACTTCCCCAAGTTTACTTTACACAACTTGAGAGCTGAGATTTAAACTTACTGCAAAACGCCCTCAAGTTACTACACTGTAGCTTGGTGCCACATAGTGTGGTATCAGAGGAACCCACTAAAGACGGGCAGTGGTGTGGACTGACAGGCATGGCCTCATTAAGTGAGCGGGACTAGGCTACGAGCTTTGGCAGAAGAGTGGGAGGGTATCCCAGGCAGGTAGCTGCCTGGGGCGTACAGTGAGGCAGGCATGAGAAAGGCTGGGAGACGACCTGATGGGAGTGAGGTAGGTGGCGGAGCTGAGGATGGAAGGGGCTGAATGCAGGAGGCTGGATGCCGGCTGAGGTGTTTGCATTTGCCAGACAAGCCTCTGTGACTTCCGGACAGGGAAATACAGAATACCAATATCATTTTGAGAAAGATTAATCTAGAAGAAGCAGACCAATAGCTTGGAGGAGGGGAGGAGAGCAGAAATGTCTGCCCTCTCTTCTGTTCATCTGGTAGGTGCCTGTGTGTGCTGTGGTCCTGGCGCCTCTGGGACTTTAGTCCATTCTCCTAGCATGCAGGCAAGGGCTGGGGCACAGCACTGGGAGAGAGAAATGCTAGCCTGATTCCTCTCCTTTTGTGCCTTCATGTGACAGGAGGAGATAGGAAAGGAGAAGCAGCCACAGACTTTCATAGGGTAGGTCTGTTTCCTCTCCTGTGCCAATCTTTCGTAAATGGAGGAAGGGCAAATGTGACAGGTGAGTCAGGAAGCCGCAGACTTCATAGGGTTGGTCTGTTCTAGGGGAAAGTATGTCTGCGAGTAAAGTTCCAGAAATTGATCTTCTTAAAGCTTACTTATTCCCACTAGAAATTATGTAGGAAACACTCAAACCAGTACTTCCCACAGTGTGTTCTATAGAACAGTAGTTTAAGGATATGCTTGTGCAAAGCATTCCCTCTCAAATAAGATTGAGAGACATCATACCCTAGATTCACCCTGACCCCCAAGCTCCAGATTCAGGAGGTTCATTGGCAAGTGTACGTCAGTGTAGGAAAGGCTCTAAGAAGTCCTGAAGCAGAGGAATCTGTGTGGTGTTGTCCTTTCTCACTCTGCAGACCTTGAGAAGGGAGTTTCCAGAATGCACTTGGGAAATTGCGGTGAGACTGAGAGAAAGAGCCGCGAGGCAACACATTTCAGAGGGAGGGTGAAGAGTTGGAGGGATTTTTTTTTTTTTTTTTTGTCATACCCCAAGGCTTGTGGGACCTTACTTAGTTCCCTAACCAAGGATCAAACCCAGGCCTTGATCGACAGTGAAGGCGTGAGAGCCCTAACTGCTGGACCGCCAGCAAATTCCGTTTTGGGGGGCAGGGGTGGTATTATTTTGAGGAGGCTTTGACGCTAAGGGCTTTACCATTCATCCTGCTTTCTTCTCCCTTTGCACCTTTTTGTCTGTTGATATGATCCCATTGTGTTCCCTGTAGCTTCCCCTGACTCAGTCGTGTTCACTGGCTTAATACCTTCTTATGTACATTTTATTCCTATTGTGTTTGATAGGAATAAGTCTGCTATCTCCTCTCTTCTGTAATCCCTGTGAGGACAGAAGCCGTGTCTTATTACTGCTATCCTCCCAGTGTCTAGCAGCTGCCTACCCAGCTGGTGTGGGCAGGCTCTCTAGGAAGACACTGCTGTTGGGTTACACAGTAGTGGGCTCTGTGCTGGGTTGTAGGGGGACAGGTGACTGAGACAGTCCTGTCACCCTGGAGCTCAGTGGGTGGGGAAGGCAGACCTATGAACTTGAGGATCAAGAGATGGGGAAGAACAGGAGAAGGTCTTCTGTTGTGAGGTGGGCATCTTGTCCTCAGGTGGGTCTCCCAGCAGGCCCTAACGAGTTTGGTGACAGCAGTGTTTGCTGCCAACATACCCAGCCAAGCTGAGCCGGGGAATGTATGCTCAGAAGTGCCGACTTCCTGCTTCCTTCCAAACTCAGTCCATTGTGGCTAGGGCAGCTTAGGAACTAAACATCTGATTTTGTTTCATTTCAGTTAATTTCCATTTTCTGATTGAAGCAATGTAGAATTTTTTTCGATTAAATACAATTTTCTTTTGAGGTAGGACTACATTACCCTTTAAACACTGAAAATAAAGCATCCTACTTGTGATGTGCTGTAATTATAAATACATATTGGATTTTGAAGACTTAATCCAAAAAATGTAAAATATTAATAATTTAAAAAGTGATTATATGTTGACATAGTAATATCTTGGGACATATAGGCTTAAATAAGATATATTATTAATTTTTTAATAAAACTCAGTTCAAGCATTTAAGAGTAAGCTGTTCTCACATGCCATTTTCTCCACCATCACTTGTATCTGGTTTTTAGAAAATTAAAATTGGAACAGGTCTTCTTTCTCTCTGTTTCCTCCCTTAAGAAATGGGGAGCAGAGATCAGCTGCTTTTATTCTACGTGCCAAAGTTGGTACTAAATTTATGAATCCTACAGAGCCATCTTCGTCATGCAACATTAGAGGCCACCCCTAATTAGGTAAATGGATAGCTTTCAGAGTGTATCCTGCTTTTTCAGTCAAGAGTTAAGCTTGAAGTATGGAAATGGTGGCCTGTGCATTGGAGCCGTGAAACCCAGGAGCAAGGTCAGACATGGACCCGCCCGTGGGGTACGGCTTCCCCCAACTCCAGCACTCAGGACCTTCCTGTGGAGGTTGGTATTTCACTTGGGAAGCCAGCCAGCTTGCCCATCCTCCTCCACCTGATGAGTCCCCTGGGCTGGGTGTGGCTGCCTCTGAGACCAAAAAAACAGGGACAGATCAAGGGGATTTGGGGAAATTGGGGAGCAGAAAGAAGAATCTGAGCCTTGAAAAGAGCTCAGAGCTCAACAGCTCATGAGGGGATATGTGTCTGCCTGAAAAAGATTTAATAGAAATAATAGAAGAGTGAGATTGCGTGCCGCAGCTTGAATGATGGAGGGGGACATGGTAACATGTGCTGGTCAAACTCAAAACAGCCACCACCCCCCCTCACTTGTTTGCTCATGAATCAGACCTCCCCCAATACCATTGGAATCTTGAGGGTCCTCAACCCGAAAATGGACACTCCGTTGCTGCAACTCCTAATTACTGGGCTGGTCTCTTCCAAGTAGAGGATGTTATTTGAGGCTGGAAAGGGATCTGTGGATGGACTTGGAGATATAGGTAAACTCTGGCATGTACATTTTTATCCGGAGACAGTTTGTCATCATCATCAGATTTGCAAAATCCTTTTGGACCCAGAGAAAGTGAAGCATTCCCCCGTAGAGTGCATCGTGCTCAGGCTAGCCGGACTCTCTGCCCAAGCCCTTCTTTACAGGCTTCCGGGACAGCCCTACCTCAAATGTGTTCTGCCCCCAGCACTGGCAAAGCACCCCCCGGATTGTAGCAGGTTGCTCTTCTATCATTTGCCCCCTGTTCTAAGCTGCCAGTGATGACCTGCCAGTTCCTAGCATGCCTCTTTCCTGTAATAGCAAAACTGTTTCTTTCCCACTGTCTTACAGGTGGAGAAGGAGACGCCCTCTGGCAATATTCTACAATCTTCCAGGGACCCTCCTTATACTGCCAGGCTGCATGACCCATTCAGAAATGTCCCCCCCCCACCCCCAGTTTAATCTCCCAGCCACCCTCACTGCCTCCCTCAGCCTGTAGCTAAACCCTGGGGTCACCAGATCCCAGATACCTCTTCCCATTCCCCCACCCCTCTTGGATCTCATCAAACACAGTTTATAAAGATTCAGCCTTAGAATCAGATAGTGAGAGGCTTCCCTGGCGATCTAGTGGTTAAGAATGTGCTGTGCAATGCAGCGGATGTGGGTTCATGCCTTGGTCTGGAAGTTGGAATCCCACACGCTGCAGAGCAACTGAGACCTGACACAGCCAAATAAACTTTTTCTAAAAAATTAGATAATGAAGTTCACACCTATTGCCTGGTTTCTAGAATTCTAGCTCTTGTAATGCTGCTTCAGTGATGAGCAAAGAGTAAAAGCAAAGTTAAGCACAGTTACAGTTACTACATTCCTTTAGTACGTAGGAGAGAGAAGGTAAAATTTCTTTAAAAAAAAAAAAAAGCCCCCAAACATTTCTCCCTTAATTGACCCTCCTGCTCCAGGAAGGTTTCCCTTCCCTGCACTAAGCAGTTGCAGTGACAGCACAGACGCTCTGGAGGGATGTGGGCTCGGTCAGATCCCTGCTTATTCCTCACTGTGGGACCTCAGGCCCTACTTCATCTCCCTGCACCCATTGCTCTTTTCATCTGTGAAGCAGCAGCAGTGCCTGCCCCCAGCCACACTTCCCTTAAGGGCTTGTGAAAACCCAGTGGAAAGGTGTGTTTGCATTTCACTCACATGCTGACATACACATGTGATAATCGCCAGGTCTTAACCCAAGTAAGACCACTTGTATGTGACAACCACTGAGTCTACTCATTACCATTAGTGACACTCTGGTGCCTCTCATTTGGGAGAGAGAACCCCTTGACAGAGGCTGTAGGTTAAAATCTAGGCTTGCTTCAGAGAGACTGCTGTCACAGTGGCCCTGATGCTGAGACTTTGGGCAGTGCTCATGCACCCATTTTGCTGGTCTGGAATGATCAGAAGAGTTCCAGGGCTTCCCCCTACTGTGTGCACTTCAGAAAACCACCTGACTGTTGGTCAGAGGGTACAAACTTCCAGTTGCAAGATGAATAAGGTTTGTGGGTCTAATGTACAGCGTGGTGGTTATAGTTAATAATTCTGTATTATGTACATGAAAGTTGTAGAGAGAGATGGTCTTAAATGTTTCCACCACACAAAGAAATGGTAATTATGTGACCTGATGCAGGTGTTAGCTAACTCTGTGGTGGTAATGGTTTTGCAGTATGTTAGTGGTCTTGCCTGGAGAATCCCAGGGATGGTGGGGCCTGGTGGGCTGCCGTCTATGGGGTTGCACAGAGTCGGACACAACTGAAGTGACTTAGCAGCAGCAGCAGCAGTGATACAAATCAGCATGTTGTGCACCTTAAACTTACACAATGTCATGGGTCAATTATATCTCAAGAAAGCAGGGAAAAGTAGAACCAAAAAACTCCAGAAAACCATCTGACCCTGAAAATGTGGTTTCTCTCCCAGCACATTTGCAGGTCAGCCACACTGGCTGGATGGGGGGAGCTGTATGGACGCACTGGCTACAACTATATTTTCTCAGGTGAGCACTGAGCTGCAGCCTCTGTGACTAAGAACAGGACCCCAGTCATGGAGAACAGCTACCCATGGCCACAGCGGTGGTGGTGATTATGGGGGTGGGCAGCAACCTGGGGTGGGGGGGCAGGGGTGTCTAGAGCCCCTCCTCTCATCACCTGAGAAGATGCTTGTGGTGAGAAGAATGCCAGGCACGTGGGGCATCCGGTCCTGGGAAAGGGAGGAGCATGGTCCTTGGGGTAGAACCTGGGGTAGACTGGTCAAGCAGCCCTTGCATGGAGCCCCTGCCAAGCCCCAAGTGCTGACCACAGGTTCCTCCCACAGGGGGTGCAGACGACGCCTGGGCAGATGCAGAAGATCTCACGGAGGAGGACTGTGCTCTTCGGTCAGTGCCAGGCAGTTATGGGTCTGGGCTTGGGTGAGGAGCAGGTATCTGACCAGTGGTGGCCATTTTCTACTGATGGCCGTGACATCATCAGTGGTCCAGGTGAATGGATTGGCTTCCTTCGTCCACATCCCTGAAACAGTTGTTGAAGTCCACCCCATAGCCTCACCCGCAGCTGACTTGATGAACTGCCTGAGCAGTCTGTCTTTATCCGGGCTGCTCACAAGGACCCCAGGGAGAGTGCCCCAGTCCTGGGGTTCCTGGCACTGCAGGCCCAAGACGTGGTGCAGACATCTGTGTATCTTCAAGCCCCATGGTTTCCAGGATGTTGATGTCCAGCCTACCAGGTGATGCCGGACACACCTGGCCTGAGGACTGGTCAACACATCGGAGATGCAGGCACCAGAAGTTCCGCAGCTGTGTGATTAGTGCCGTAAGGGAGTACAACACAGAGGAGTGCTTTAGGTCCCCTGAAAGGGATGGAGGGGGCTGGCTCCCACTCTTCCTACCTCCTTTCTAAATACTTTTTAGAAAATGACAGTAATGGTACTTTGGAAAAGCTCCTTTGCATGGTCTGTGCCGCATGGAAAGTCTTTAACTGGTGTCAGGCATCTCTGGAATGCACATCAGCACCCTAGTCAGATCAGCTGCCCAAAATCACAGCACGGAGCTTGAAAAGGCATCTCGCTGTGCCCAGCTTCTGCCTGCTGGTTCCAGGAGCAGCAGCTCTGGCTTGCACACAGGAATGTTTGGCTCTTGCCCCGAGATCAGACGACCTCTGCTCCAGCCAGGCCGTCTTCCACACTGCGCACTGTTCTTGGCGAGGTATCTGCTGGGTTCAGCAAAGCAGTGGGCATTAAAAAAATAAATTAACGGTGACTGTTTATTTGTTCTACTTTTGCCTTTATCTGTATGACTGATCAGAAAGCAGCCTGGGGATTAGGAAAATCTCATCTTTCTCTTTGCTTCAGAGGCCTTCTAAGGAGAGGGAATTCACTTGCTAGTATTTCACAATTAGTTGATAAAATAGCTCTAAAAAGTCCATCTCCCAGTGAGAATTCCAATCTGTTACATTTTGAGCAAGTCATATGGCTAAAAGTGGTCATAAATGGGGAAGAGGGAGGAGGGTAGAGAGAGAGAAACTAATGGAAGCTCAGAGACTTGATCAGCCACCAGCCTGCTGCTTTTTAGAACTCTGAGATTATCTTGAGTCTTCTGGCTTAATGTCAAGCCGCACCAGAAAGCCCTTTCCTGCCCCTGCTGCATATTGCTTCTCTTTGAAATATGTCCCAGAGAGCAGGATAATCTCTTGGAAAGTCACCTTCCCTCACCTTCACTGGGACTGCTGTCCCGTCTGGCCCTCCCAGCCTCCCTCTCCTGGAGAAGGGAAACAGAAGTGCTCCTGTAGCACCTAGACTTCCGGGAATGGACACTCAGTGGAGTTTCTCCCTCTGGCTGTCTGTTTCAGAAGTTCCGACACGCATCTCTTTGATAAGGTCAGAGGCTATGACATCAAGCTGCTCCGGTACCTGTCAGTCAAGTACATCTGTGACCTGATGGTGGAGAACAAGAAGGTGAAGTTTGGCATGAAGTGAGTGCAGGGCACCCCCCTCCAAGTGGGTGGAGGCCATGTGTTCACAGGCTCGTGGGCTCGGGGATGGGGCAAAGCAGTCACCAGGGCGCACTGGGTGCCAGGCCTTGAGCATCCTCTCCCTATATCCTCACACAGCCCTCCCTGTGAGGAGGTTCTTGTATCCCCCTCATGCAGGGGAGAAACAAGCCAGAGAGGTTAAGTCACTTGCTCAGGGTGGTCCAGTAGGCACCGAGAGAGCCGCCAACGTCTCATGTGTACTCTGCTGTCGCTCCGCCATCTCTGGTGGATTAGCATCTCTTTTAAAGTGGATCCAAAAAAACAGGGTGGATCCAGAAAATCAGTATTCACTCAATTTTTATATCCTGTATGGACCAAGTATTCACAGGACAAAGAAAAATGAGAAAAAATGGAGCCTGGGTTGGGGTGATGAATTTGGGGAATTTTCCCAAAGTGTAGCTTGTTAATTTTTTTTATAATACTGACCTTTAATTATGCCATGTTTGTCTTAGAAAATAAGCCACACTTATAAGTTATAGCTCAGCTGTCTGTAGGTCCCCCTGCCCCTCCGTCATCTGTCAGAGTAGACCTCTGTCTCTCAGATGCTGCTGGGGAGCATCCTCAGCCGATGCTGGAGAAGACAGTGGAGAGGAGAGTCCCCCTCGGGGCCCCTCCTGAATGGTGTCTCTGCTTCCTTCATCTGGGAGGCTTATAAGGATTGTGGTTCTGTGGCTTTAGGTCCCATCACAAGTGCTGTGGTATCAGGGAGAGTCAGCGCTCTCACCTGGTGACTTCGGGTAGGCGGCAGAGGTCCCATTCTTAATTGCTCAAAGTAAGCCTGACTGAAGGGCCTCATCCCAACTCAGAGGGGTTTCTGTAGCAGAAGGCTTATCCGAGCTGTGGTGACGCTTGTGGGGAACGGCGTGCGTGGGTTCTGATGCCGTAACACGTTGTGTCCTGTCTTGTAGTGTCACCTCCTCTGAGAAGGTGGACAAAGCCCAGCGCTATGCCGACTTCACTCTCCTCTCCATCCCGTATCCAGGTAGGGGCTCCTTCCAGGGTCCGGTCAGGGGACAGGCTTCCCAGGACTGGGGCTCCGAAGGCCACCTGCAGGCCCTGGCCACTTAGGTGCTCAGGTGCCCTGGAGCTCCCTGGGAGCATACACTGTCACTCAGTGTAGGACAGTGTGGTTCCCGGTCCGTGGGTCTCAGCTCAGGGTAGGACGCTGTCCTGGCAGGGGTTTGCCTTGGGAGGGGCCCAGGGATGGAGTCTGGACTCACATGCACCGTGCTGCGCCCTTGAGCGAGTTCCTTCACCATGCCAGTCCCAGGTTTTCTCAAGCATCATGGAAGTCGGTAAGGCTTAGCTCAGGGTCTTGTCGGTTTAGGTGAAGTCAGGTTGATCAGTGTGCTCTGTGCCACTAACTTGCTGTTCTTGGGGTCAGCCGCCAGTCGTGCCCTGCTGGCTGTTACTGTGGTGACGTAAGCACTCTGTCCTCAGTTGTACGTGGTTGGTGGCCTCGCCACGTTGCAGAGCGCTGTGGTGAGCACACAGTTGGCTACATGTGTCTCTGGCACAGACTGTATGCAGTCTGTAGCCAGGGCAGTGTTCTCTGCACTGCATGGGTCCATTGGTAGCATTGTAGCAGTCTAGCAACACCTGCTTGTTCAGGGAGGTATGAGAGCCCTAATCTCAGTGCCAGACTTTGTGAACAGATGGAAAAAGTGAGCTCGTCCTTAAAACCTCTCTCCTGCTCCGCAACACTAGCCCTGCCTTCAGTCCTGTGCTGGATCTTGTCTCTTCATCTTGGAGCCATGGGGCCAATGGCAAGAGCAGACTGGTGACCCCAGGTTGCTGTCGAGCCATGAGGCCTTCTCTTTAGAAGCTCAGGTTCATCTGGTGCCTGGTGGGCAGAGGGTATCATCATTGTGAGCCGGTGGCACCTGAACTACGACCCCCGGTGGCCTGGCTGTCTCACTTTGGCCTCCATCAGGGACTCTCCTTTCTAATCTCTGCCAGCTCAGCATTTGGTGGTTTGTAGGGCTGGGCGTGCATCTCAGCCGCAGCACCATGTCCTTGAACAAGTCCCCTAACCCTTCCAAAGATAAATGAGGATAACACTGTTTATTTCTGGGTGATGTGCCAGGTCCAGCCCTGACAGGTGCTCGCTGTCACTGGGCCAAGTGATGGGTGCGTGGGAGGAAAGGCTTGTTTTGGCCAGATGCTGAACCGTTACAGTGATGCCTGGGCTCAGCAACATCAGAGCTGTCAAGAAGATGTCCCACCTGGGGGTCTGCACGAGGGCTTCCATAGTGTAGTTTTCAGTTTGGTTTTCAGACCAGGCTCCCCACTCTCAGGGGATGCTTTGGGGTCTGCAGACTGAAGTACTCTGCCTAATGGGAGAGCTCTGTATTGGCTGAGGACCCAGGTGTCAGCTTTCTGTATTAGTATTCAGGTTCTCAATAGGATTTGGTTTACAAAAATTGTTTTGTGCCAGAACAGTGGCACAATATCCTTTCTGCTGTCATTGGGCAACTTGTTATAAGACTCCTGAAACTAACACCGTTTGACCCAGTTATTCATTAGGCTGTAATCCAGCCAGCCTGGGCCTGCAGATGTTCATCATGTGAGTTTTATTTTTTTGGCCACACAGCATGTTATTTCCCCAAGCAGATTGAACCCGTGCCCCTGCATTGGAAGGCAGAGTCTTAACCACTGGACCACCAAGGGAGGTCCTTCATCACGTCCATTTATACCCAGCCAAACATGGGTAATATTTTCATTAATCAGAATAAGGATTACGTAAATAACGGCACAGCCACCCATAGTATTGTAGAATGAGATATTACACAGTCATAGAAAAATGCTTAAGGTGCTAATAATAAGCACAATACAAAATGAAATAGTAAAATCTCAAGTGTGTGAGAGGAAAAGTGCTTATACAAAGGATAAGAAAGAAATATGCCAAAATGGTAAGATGATACTATCTATCTCTGAATTTTTTTCCCTGTTCTTCCTAGAATATCATGGACTGGATCTGATAGTCGTGTGTGTGTTGAGGGGAGAGTAAGGGGGGGTGGGTAATCAATAAAAATTCAGAAGCCTGGGGTGGAGGAGATGCCATGTGAGGGCACAGGAGAAGCAGCTTTTACTTCCTGTGCTTATGTTCTTGAATTTCTTCACCTGCCTGTATTACTTCATAACAAAATTAACATTAGCCAGACCAAGTCCTAAAATGCACTCTGCTGCCGTTTCGGGAGTCTCCATTGAGCCCTCTGATGAGTTTGAAGCCCAGACAGGAACTGTGGTGGTATCAGTTCTCTGTCAGACTAACTTAGGCTTCGACTGGCCCTTGAAAATGAGAAGTGTTCTGGGAGCACTTCCCTCAGGCCCCAAAATAGAGGGGACTGAAAACTCCCCAGCACAAGTCTAATTTGTTTCCTTCTCGAGTGAGCGCCTGCTCTCACTTCACTTTTGGTGCCATCCCTTTGCCTCTCAACAGGCTCAGAAGCCCGTTGAGGTAATGAATGTCAGGCCTTGCCCTGGGTATCAAGGTTGTTTTAATTCCCTCCATTTTTCACAGTCTATTGCTTCTGTATCACACGCTGCTCAGAGCTGGGCCTGGAGCCTGCGGTGTTGATTGGAGTGCTTGAGTCTGAGAAAGCAGAGCACTTTACAGGAGCTCTGAGGAATAATTGGTGTCTCTTCTAAACCTGGGCTGATAAGCTCAGGGCCTCTGTCTGATATTTATATTTCTTCTTTCTCCCAGTGAGGCACCTAGGAATAGGCTGAAGTGTTAGGGCTGAGTATTGTGTCCTGACTTCCCGTCTACAGAGGGGCCTGGGGACTTAGAGTGAAGGAGGGCAGAGGTGGGGGGTGGATAAGAGCCACGTCTCCAGGACACAGGGGCTCAGTCTCTAGACTTTCCCCCACCAGAGGAACCTTTCCTTTGTTCCCAGGAGTGACCTCAGGCTGAGCGTGGCCCGAGGAGCTAGAGAGTCCCATGGGAATGTTGATGGCCTGTGGCTACCTTGACAGAATTCAGGCAGTTGTTCTGTTGTCTTTGGGGACTTCCGCAGTCTTGGACCTGTGGCCAAAGGCTTGTGTCCTTCAGAGTTTGTGTTGGCTCCGGCAGAGGACCTGAGAGGAATGTAGGAAGCTCTCCGCCAACCCCCCGGCCCTGGCCGTCCTGGCCGTGTGGTGAGGGCAGGCCTCGTTCCGCCTGGATCGAGCTGCAGGGCTGCGCTGGGTCTCTTGCTTCGGCTTCAGCAGGAAGGTGGCACCGGTATGCTGTCTCCTGAGGGCCGTCAGTGCTCTGCCAGCTGTTTTCTGTGTATTATTTCATCTCGTCCTTAACCACTTGACAAATGAGAAAGTCAAGGCTGAGAGATGTTCACTTGTTCACGGTCACAGAGCTGAGCTAAAGGCTGAGGTTTGAGGCTAGGAACGTTGGCAGGGCCCTTTTCACTCGTTTTCCCTCGGTTCCTGAGGTCTTACCTTGGTGGTGTTTCTTACAGCGTTTCACTTGTCGAGATGGGCGTGTGTCTGGAGCACCTGTCCCGTTCACTGCCCACGGTCCTTTCCTGCATGTTACAGTGCTCAGTCCTCACTGAAAGCCTGTGGGGCTGCTATAGGCAGACCTCGTTTTACTGCTCTTTGATTTATTACTCTTTACATTTTACATCTTTTATAAATTGGATGTTTGTGGGAACCCTGCATCAAGTCTGTTGGTACCATTTTTCCAACATTTGTTTACTTGATGTCTCTGTGTCCCATTTTGATAGCTTTCATAGTACTTCAAAATTTTTCATCATTACTACACTTGTTATGGTAATGTGTGATCAGCAATCTTTGACTTAACTGTTCCAACTCATTGTAGGCTTAGATTTTGGTCAGCAATTTTAAGGAATAAAGCTTTTTTTTTTGGCCACACCATGTGCCTTGTAGGTTCTTGGTTCCCCAACCAGGTGTTGAACCGGGCCCACAGGAGTACTCTTGAGCCTTAGCCACTGAACCTCCAGGAAATTCCCTCAAGTATTTTTTATATTTAAGATATATTGGTTTTTTAAGACATCATGTAATCTCACATTTAATAAACTGTAATATAGTATAAGCCTGACTTTAATATGTACGGGGAAACCAAAAGATTTGCATGGCTTGCGTTATTGCAGTATTTGCTTTATTGGAGTAGTAGCAGGGTGATCTTATGTGACTGGATAAGTTGCTGAGAACGTGCTGCCAGGGTTCAAATTGTACGCCACGCTTTTGTTCTCTGATTGTTGGCACTTCAGGGGCATATAGAACAGAGGAACCTGAAATGAAAGGAGAGGTGACCAGCAACCAGTGAGCACAGATGGGGAGAGAGAGAGGCGTGCAGGCAGGCGGTACCTCATCAGGAAGGGTCGTGACTAGAAACCGGAGGAGCGCTGGAGGTGCCTGCCCGCCCAGTCCAGTCCCCACTCGTGTCAGCTGGTGGCCACTTTCGTCCTCCAGCGCCCAGGGGCGTCTCAGGACACTGGGCCAGGAAGAGCGGTGGTGTAACTCTGCCCTTCTTTTCCAGGCTGTGAATTTTTCAAGGAATATAAGGATCGGGATTACATGGCTGAAGGGCTCATTTTTAACTGGAAGCAGGTATGAACAGTACCACTTGTCAGCTTGGGTCTTCTGTTCCTTTGTGAAGGGAAACCAGCTAGAAAATTTTGAGGGGAAAACAGCTACCCTTTTCGTTTCTTTTCTCTTCCCTGAATGAGTCTCATTTTTTTTCTCTCCCTCTTCTCATTAGATATACATGTTTAAACTCTTATCACATATTGTTTTCTCTCCCCCTTTTAGTTTCTCCCTTTCTTTAAAAAAGTTTTCAGGGACAAGGTAGGAGAAATGCTTTGTCTTTGCTCCACCACCTCCTGTGGGAAGAAGGGGCAGCCTTCTGGTCCTCCCCAGTGGGTGGGAGCAGCCCAGGAGCTGCTGGAGGCTGAATCTAGTCCATCACCTCCGTCTCAGCAGCAAACACTCAAATGGCCAATTGAAAAGCTCCACTTGGCAACAATATCTGGTCCCTTTGATTTTTTAAGCTTTCCCTCTCAGGGTGGCACAGGCATCTGGCTCAGAGAAGGCGAGCACTGTCAGGGGGACACCCTGCCTGCCCATGATAGCCGCAACTTCAGGGCCTCCGCCTGTCACCATAGCGTCTCCTGGTGGCCAGCCTGTGTCTCACAGTGTCTTTCTGTCCCCAGGACTACGTCGATGCCCCTCTGAGCATCCCTGACTTCCTGACTTGCTCTCTGAATATTGACTGGAGCCAGTATCAGGTGAGGGGACCCCTGGTGCCCAACCCACAAGCCCCTCAGGCAGAGGTCTGAAGGCCTGGCTCGCCTCCAACCTCTGACAGCCTAGGAAAGGAGGAGCTGCTAGTCTCTCTGACTCTCCTGATTTGCTCTTGGCCCAGAAAGTCAAAAGCTTTCTGAACATGACTCACTGAAAGATTTGCATCCACCAGGGGGTTCTGTTTCCAGAGGAGGACTGCGTGGAGTTTGCTTTTCCGGCTCTGGGACTTAGTGACTTTTTTCATTTTACCTTTTAAATGCATGTTCCATCAGAGGAAGTGCAGCGCTCCCTGACCTAATTTTCTCATAGAGACCTGAAAATTATTTCCATTGTACATCTCTCTTGTTACTGTCTGCCGTGGAAGGGGCGCCAGTCTTACTGGATGAACCCATCTGTCTACCACGTCTGGCCCACACTGTACAAGCCCGTGGCCCATTAACAGTCTCCTTGCCACCTGCTTCAGCCAGGACAGGGAGCCTCATTCTGCCCACTGCCTTCCCCACGCCTATTCCCTCTGCCTGGCTGGCCCCCCCCGCCCCAGGCTCCTTTTGTCTGGCTGACACCCTGCCTTCAGGGTTTGGCTTGAGTGTCCATTCCAAGAAGACTTGCCTGATGTGCCTCCTGTCCCCATCCCTGGGAAGTTGGATGCTTGTGTTACATTCCCATTAATCCCTGGGCGTGTCTTTCTTGGAGTTTTCCACTGAGCTCTAGTTACTGATTTATAATTGAGCTGCTTCCCCATCTTCTGTAGACTGAACACCAGGAGGATGGGAAACCATGGCTTGTGCATCCTAGAACTGAAAATGGCCTGGAGCCAGAAGGCTGAGCCACTGAATACCTAGAAAACATCCTGCTTCCGTCCTCTTTTTATCTGCCCCGGGGTCTGGACAGTTCCCATTCAGCCTTGAGATCTCCCTCTCCCAGAGGCCCAGCACCCTCTGTTACGCAGCTCTGTGTTCCAGTATCACCTTGGACTTTGTTATCCTAGTAGCAGAGGGTCTGTAAAGGCAGAGGCCATGCTTACCCTGTTTTTTTCTTGTACGTGTGCCCCCGGACACAAGGCAGATGCTACATAACTATTGGCATGAGCCAGTTACAGGGGTTTTGGGTCTTCTCTGTGTAGGTGTTTTTGCAAGAGAGGGGACTTAAGAACGAGAGCTGATAGGTTGTTTGTTGTGTCCCAGAAAGGTGGAACAGGCTGAGGAGCCTTGTTCCCTACTGTCAGGCCCCAGTCTGTCCCCAGACAGGCGGCACAGCCAGAGAAAGCGGCAGGCCTCCTCCTGAATCTGTTGTGTGCAGAGCCCTCAAGTAGGCTCCACCCAGCCACCACCGCTCTCTCTGCTGGACCGTTCTTTGCCCTTGTGCATACAGATCTGAGAACCACTTCCTCACCAAATTCCCTATAACTGTACATCAATGCTGTCAACTATGTTGATAGTATTGATGCTGCCAAGGAAGTCTGTCTCTTTGGGAAGGATCCCTTGTGTGTGAGGAGTTGTGTTTAGTGGATAGAGGCCCTGGGTGTGAGCTCCTTCGGCTGTTCTCACGGGGCTCTGTGACCTTGAGCAAGTGACCTCACTTCCCTCTGAAAGCAGAATTGACAGCACCTGTTTCAGAGTTGTGGTGAGGTTCAGATACGATCACTGCATGAAAGTGTCCTGTTAACGGAAATGCCAGACCAACTTAGTGACGATTGCAGGGGAATCCTGGCTTACTAACTTAGGAGTGAGCACTCATAAAGCCCCGGGCACGAGGGTAGGGGGCAGGGCCTCCCCCAGCTCTGCCTGCTCTCTGGTGTTGCTCAGCCAGTTGGCCTCACTGCGCTTTGCTGTCCTCTTCCTCAGCCAGGTATGAGCTTGGTCCTTTCAGCCCCTGCACTGACTCTTCAGCTCCCAGGCCCGTCCACCCATCACCACTCCCTTCACCCTCTGCCGGGTCACCCAGGCCTGGGGCTCTGGGCCAGGCCTCACTTGGCGATCCACATCTACAGTCTTTCCCAAGTGTCCAGTCATGTGCACACCTGAAAGTCAAGCTGCCCAAAATGGAATTGTCAAAACCCACAGCACCCCCAGGCCTTCCACCATTTACCCAGATGCTCAAACTCAGAATGTTGGGGATGGAGGCTCTTATCCCTCACTTGATGGCTAGTTCCCGTCAGTTCTCTAAGTCTCTGCCCCAGGGATTTTCTCCAGTCCTTCCTGCTTCCGTCTCATGTCACTGGCCTAATACAGGCTACCATCATCTAAGGGCTGAGAGTGGGGCCACACTGAGGGGCAGCCAACTGGAAATAAGGAACCTAAGCATGTGAACAGGGCCTGGCAGAGAGCAGTACTTAGGTAACGGGCCAAGATTGTCATTGTCACTCCATCCTTCCACATTCCATCTGACTTTTCCTGTTATCCTCAGAAGTCCAAGGACCCTCACATGGCTCGAGCTCATTCTGGTGACTCATTGGCTGTCCCCTCCCTCTCCTCCAGCCACCCTGGCCGTCTTCCCTAGAGAAGATGCTCTGCAACTTTGCACGTGCTGTTCTCTATGCCAGAAACACTGGTTGCTTCCCTTAAACCCTTTTCTCACATGCATGTCACCATCTCTTAAAAGCCTTACCTAATGGTCCCCGAGGATCAGGATAGGCTCATCTCCCCTTACATGGTTCCACAGCATCTTACAGGGCTTCTTTTAGTCAGCACGCCTGCAGCAGTTCACTTTGCCTTCCGTTCCCTGCAGCCGCGAGAGCTGGGGTTGTTCACTGCTGTGTGTTCACTGCTGTGTCCCAGGGCCAGGCCCACAGTGGTGTTCACTGCAGTGTTCCCAGCGCGCAAGGAGCAGTGCTGCCCTCTGAGTAGCCGAATGGAATCCCCTAGAGCTCTGCTCTTTGATTCTGTGCCCAAAGACCCCTTCCAGTGGCTGCTTCTCCTCACACAGATCCCTGACCATGAACAGGCAGTGAGGGAACTTTCCAAAGGGTACCTCCTAGTCCCTAAGCACTAAGCCTTATAGATGCAGAGCCCTCATTGGACTTGATCTAGGAGAAGAGACAACACATAATTGTCATCTGCGTAGAAAGAATATTGGCCAGTGGCTACAGAAGAAGACTGTATGTAGATAATGGGGCTGGGCCTTTGAAGGATGAGTAAGAATTTGCCGGCCAGGGGAGACTACTCCAGGCATACAAATGTAAGCCAGATATGTGGTACTTGGCTCTGCACCCGGAGGCTTTTTCACGGCACACATGGGGTGAATCAGAAATGAGTGTAGATTTTCATGCATTTCCAGGGTCCTCTTCACATTCTGTACTCTCCTTAGACATTGGTTTCCTCACTCTCGTATCTGAGGAAATAGACATCACAGTGTAGCGTGTGACTGACCACAGGCCTGGGTCCAGACCCCAGCGCAGCTTAGCTGTGTGACCTCGGGCTTCCGCCAGCCCAGTGCTCCCCAGGCTGTGGTTCCTGCCCCCCCCCCCCCCCCCCCGCCCAGGTGCCATGGCCAGTAGCGTCTGCTGCCGCTTCCTGGTCGTTCGTGTCCCCTTCAAACAGCTGCTGCTGTGGTTGGGGGGCCCAGCAGGCTCATCCTTGGTGGCCCCCTGCCCTCTCCTGGCTGCCGCAGCCCTCCCCCAACCCGTCCAACCACTCTGCGCATCTGCTGCGAGTCTCCTGCTTCTCCTGCTCTTTCTCCCCTGGGACTCACAGTGAGGAGGAAATCTGTGGACAGTGGTGTATCTGACACGTTGAACCAGACAAGCAGAGAGACCCCCAAGCTGCCATGGGTAATAACTTTATTAATGTGGTGCTGTAGCAGCTTTCTCTGGAGCCACTGAAAGTGGGTCAGGACTCTCCAGGGTCTGTGGGAGGGTCAGGTAAATGAGCCTGTTTTAAATTCCTGGGAAAACCATTCCAATTACAGGTGCTGTGTTCACCCTCCCTGTGGGAGCACTCTTGCTGGCATTCACCACGGCCTCTCTGCAGAGTCCAGACACTGAGAAGCAGTTGTGTTGAGAGACTGTCCCCAGCTCGGTGGGGCGGGGGCCACAGAACTGGGTCAGGCCCCTCCGTGGAGTTTCAGACTCCAAAGTGGGCTGTTTCTCAGAGTGTCTAGTTTAGCCCTTTTGCTTGGGCTAGAACAGAGGTTCCGATCTCTAAGAAGCTTTTGCTTATTTTTTTATCTCCTACCTCATGGATCTCCTGTTTTAAAAGTTTTGTCTGCCAGACTGCATTTGTTATTCATCGAAAGACAGTATAGTGAGTAGCAGTAAAGAAGCGATTGATGAGAAGGTTGATATTTTCCTTAGTTTCTCTGACATAACGGCAGATGAAGTAGCTCTTGCTGTTTGATGACAATGGCCACAGGCTTGAGGTTCTTTGTTGACTTCTGTTAACTCCCTGGACAGCTGTGCTTGGAGCCCAGGACACACAGGAGGTTAATATCCAGCTGTTGCTAGTGGGTGTGGGGGTGTGGGTTGCCCGGGCCTCTGCATGGCTCCCCTTCCTAGCTCTCACTTCGGGTGAGAGCGCACCCGGGTGGGCGGTGGGCCCGTGGGAAAGGGTGCAGGGACATGTGGGGAGTGAAGTCACAGAGAATCTGGGGTACTTTTTGCCCCAAAATAACTTATTGGTCTTTTATTTTTTAAATATTGTATAAATTCCCATTATGAGTTAAATACCTATTCCTGGAATCCTTTTTCTTTTCCAACAGAGTTGGGACCTGGTGCAACAAACACAAAACTACCTGAAACTGCTGCTTTCCATAATTAACAATGACGGTGAGTCCGCCTCGGCCTGCCTCAAGCCAGTGGATGTTCGGGGTGTTCCCAGGTCTTGACAGCACCTGTGTGTGATTATTAGAGCCTTTTGCTCTATGGGAGAAGGATATGGGGATTCGCTCATCATTGGCGGATTTATTCCATGTTCTTAAAACCCTAGAAAACAAAATTATGAACTTCCTACAATCTGAAGCACACACAGGGTGTTCCTACACTGGCTCAGCTGGCCTTTGAGCTTTGAACCTCAGCCTTTTGTGTGGGGCTGCAGTGGCCTCTTCCGGTTCAGAAAGTTGAGAGAAAGTCAGCCTTGGCTTCTTCTTGGTCACACACAAGCCCATGGCAGGCCTCTTCTCTGGATGGTGCTCCAGCTGGTTTGACTTTTGGTTGAATAAGCCCATGACGCGCAGTGTCCTGGGGCAGTCTGACTCTGATTGCTCCTTATCAGTTAGGACTTATGTGAGGTTGCACTTGCTTGAACAATATAACCAAGAAGGCCCAAGAGCAGAGCCAGGAGACAAATAGCAGAAACTGTCTCTCCTTGTCTCATATCCACTGTTTAGTTAGCTCAAAACCGGCAGTCTGAAATGTCTCCTGCCACCTTAAGTCCTCCAGAAGAGAGACACAGTCTCTGTCCCAGAGCTCACACTCATTGTCTCCATTTGGGTCAAGTGCCCATCCTTAAAACTGTGGCGGGCTGGGTGGGACATCCCCTGCCTGCCCCTGGAGCTAGACTGTGGTTCTGGGGTAGCCTGGATCTCACCCTAGACCTGGGTGGTAGCACATCCCCTTCTCATCAGCCTGTGTTTGCTTTTCTCCTGGGCCACCTGTCCTGTGTTGCTGCGTAGACGACAGCGGGCTGCTGGTACACTGTATCTCAGGCTGGGACCGGACCCCCCTCTTCATCTCTCTCCTGCGCCTTTCCTTGTGGGCTGTGAGTACACATGGGCTGGGCTGGGGGTCAGGGAGCCTTCAGAGGCCCTTCCAGGGTCTACCCTTGGGGAGCTCTGAGCCTGTCTCCAGAAGCAGAGAGGATTTGGCATGAGGGACCTCAGGTGTCCAGAGCAGAAGTTGTAAAGTTTGACCCTGTTCCTGGGCTATGGGGCAGCCTGGTTGTTGGGGTTCTATGGGTGTGGTTCAGCCCCTGAGGCCAGGAGGGGGCCTCTCTCTCTGATCTGGACACGTCTCTTCCAGGACGGGCTCATCCACACGTCCCTGAAGCCCGCTGAGATCCTCTACCTCACAGTGGCCTACGACTGGTTCCTCTTTGGGTGAGCCTTCGGGGGACGGACAGCAGGCCGTGGGGTGGGGGCAGTGCCTCAGAACCAAGTGTGTGCGTGGGTGTGGGGGCTCCTGTGACAGGGTTGAAGGTGAAGACAGTCCCACCCCCTTGGGAAGACAGGAGGCGCTGGTCAGGCCCCCCGAGGCTGTGGGGCCGGTGCCATGGGCTCTCCCCGTTCTCCTGCCTGCGCACTGCTAGCTTTGACTTCCTTGCCTTCTTGTTTCAGGCACATGTTGGTAGATCGACTCAGCAAGGGAGAGGAGGTGGGTACTGCTCACAGTCGGCGAGCACGTGTCAGGGCTCCGCAAGCTCTGGCTCCTGTACTCCCAAGAGGGACAGGATGACGGTCGGTTTGGCATCCACACTTTGGGGCAGTTCTTTGCCTGGTGTGTGCTGGGGCTGGGCAGCGTGGCAGGAAGAAATCCAGCCCAGCAGCCCCCGCACTGCACCTTAGTCCCCTGCTCTCTTAGGAAGGACACTTACCTGTGACTTTCCTGTGTCAGTCCTCCTCCCCTCTTTCTCTGCCATCCTTTTTATGGCTGACCTTGTTTTCTGCACTCAGCTTTGGAAGCAATTCACAAGTCGTTCCTGTGCCCCTCACCCTTACAGCTGAAACCCAGAAGCTCTTCCCTGTCCTCTGTCCTCATCACACCCACTTGGCGACTTCAAGCCCTAGGGCCGTCCGTGCAGGCAGAGGCCTGCCTGCCCCTCACCACCAGCCCAGGCCAAGTCAGGGGCCCTGGGGCCCCTTCCTGTCTGGGCACTGTCCCTCCTTCCTCCTCTCTGCCCTGTCCATACAGCATCCTTTTTGTAGCCTTCGCCTTGTTACTCTTTTTTCAGCCTGTTTTCCCTACACGCAGACTTAGAGTCAGACTTAAGTGTGAACCCTAGTCATGCCACTTATACCTGGGTGGTCTTGGAAAGTGTGATTAACCTTGAGTCTCCTGGTGTCCATCCTGCCGCCTCACAAGGAGAACGAGTCCAGATGCCCAGCGTGGGAGTTGCACGCAGTGCTGTCTCTTTCTCCACACCCCCATCCCCCATTTTCCTGAAGCATCCTCCTCCCTTCCTGAGGCTGCCTCTTTCTGGGATCTTATCTTATGCCTTCTTCTTTTGTTCCTCCCTCTCAGCTGCTCCTCTCCCCTTGCAAATCTCGTCTGAGCACTTATCGCATCTGCCAGAACTGCAGAGCTCATAAGCCTGTTCCTCAGAGGCCTCCGTGAACTCTGTCAGAGGCGGTGACTTTGGCACGGAAAGCTGCACACACAGTCCCTTTGCAGCCTCTCGTTTTGAGACTTGCCAGGTGCTGATGCCCCAGGACCTACTGCCCGCCCACCGCCATGCTGTCCCCCACCCCCCGAGGCAGGCCAGGTTTCACCTCAGAGACTGGGCGGGAGATGCAGCTGAGCCCAGTGGGTTCTGGATTCAAACCCTGGCCATGTCTCAGTATAAACAAGAGGGTCTCCTCAGCCAGGAGGGCGGGCAGAAGGTGGGCTTTTCTCTTAGCCCCCCCTTCTCTCCCTCCCACTTCACACACTCAAGATACCGATACTTTAAAAATATGCAAAAGGCTAGGACCTGTTAAACAGCATTCTGTACCCTTCCTTTGCTTTTGAGATTCTCCGAGCATATTAGCATATTAAAATCTGAAAAGTCTGTAATGAAGACATCTGTTTCATTTTATCTAACAGGGAATTCCCTGGCAGTCCAGTGGTTAGAACTCTGTGTTCAGAACTCCATGCCTTCATTGCTGAGGGCCCAGGTTCAATCCTTGGTCAGGGAACTAAAATCCCACAAGCCAAAAAAAAAGGAATTTTGTAACCAAGTTTTCAAACTGAACTGACCTTGGCGCTCTCCCTCCTCTTTTTGAGGAAATCTTACCAGGCTCTGGGATACTCTGTAGGTGTTTCTCCCAAGTGAGGGGTGGATGGACCACACCTTTCAGAATCACTGCAGAGACAGAGCATCGTGTGCACTTCGCAGAGGCCCGATGGACATGGGTGCTGGCTGGAAGGAAAGAGCGTTTGCCCACAGAGACGAGGATGTGGATGTGGGGCCAGAATTCAGGGCCTCCCCTTGCCTTGGCCTGTCTCAGACTTCATACTGACCCTGATCTCTGAGCAGTGCAGTCTGTGGGCCTGAACCACACTGTTTCTGGGTATTTCCCGTACGAAATCTGATTCCTTACCCTTCTGTGGTGTTCCTGCTGTGTCTTGCCTCCAGATCCTCTCTCTCCCAGCTGTCCTTCCCTGTGACCCTCTCTCCATGGTGTTCTCAGGAAAGACTGAGAGGAAGAAGTGGCTGTTATCTTCATCCTTTTCAGTAGCTTGAGAACACATGTATGGAACTTGAAGATGGTTTGAAACATCCCTGGCTTACCCTCGTGCGTTCTCAGGAAGGAAACATAGTCCTTTCCTTCCTTGCCCAGCCCCGGCATGCCTGCCTGAACTGCTACGCCCTCTCTGGCACCCATTCTGCTTCCACACCAGAATATCTGACAGGGTCCCAGAGTGGGGCTGCTGTCTGGCAGAGGTGACCAGGGTCACTGGCTGCCCTCTCCTGGGAGTCTAGCCACTTAGATCCTTCTCCCTGGGGAAGACTATCTTCTCATATGTGCTGCTTTTTGGTCTGTTTCTTAGATTTTTTTCTTCTGCTTCAATTTTTTGAAGCATATCATCTCTGAAGAGTTCTCTGCTCTGAAGACACAGAGGTAAGGAGAGACCTGCTCTTGCTGGAAGGCAGGTGCACTGGGAGGGGCCGTGCTAGGGCAGGTGGTCTCGCTTGATGTCTTCTCCCCACCCTGCCTCCCTGCATGTTGGGCAGGCTGGCCTTCCGTCCCTGCCTTCCCTCTGAGGGCAGATAGGGGTAATTGGAGAGGACCAGAGGGTGAAATGGCACCCCACTCCAGTACTCTTGCCTGGAAAATCCCATGGACAGAGGAGCCTGGTAGGCTGCAGTCCATGCTAAGGGTCAGACACGACTGAGCGACTTCACTTTCACTTTTCACTTTCATGCATTGGAGAAGGAAATGGCAACCCACTCCAGTGTTCTTGCCTGAAGAATCCCAGGGACGGGAAAGCCTGGTGGGCTGCGGTCTATGGGGTCGCACAGAGTCCGACATGACTGAAGCGACTTAGCAGCAGCAGCAGCAGCAGCAGCAGAGGGTGAAGAGGCTCATCTTGTGACTAGGGGTGCAGGGCACATTGCTAGAGGGAAGGGATGGGGAGACCCCCAAACTGCCCTTGCCACCACCTCCAAGGCCAAAGTTCTCCTCCCTGAGTTGCTACAGAGGTATGTCTGTGCAGCCCCCCACCACAGAGCAGCCTGCTCCCAGTTTGGCACACATAGGGGTCTTGGCCGAGTGATGCTTTAGGGCTCCTGTGAGGATTGGTGTCTGTGCCGTGTTCCCTCACCTTCCAAATCCAGGCCCCTAATGTGTTGAGCCAGACTTGACCTCTGAGGGACCATGCTGACGGGCAGGAAGCAGGCTTTGCTGGCCTCCCTGAAGTGGGCCTTGGCCTTTTGCAACAGGCTAGGTAGGACCTGTCTCCATGAGTTTCCACTGAGTTGGAGCTTCTTTTCCAGGTGGGCAGCATAGTGGGAGACAAAGGATACCCCCAGTCCAATCTGGAGCTCACTGTTCTGGCTTCTGTTTATAGGAGGAAGAGTTTGCCAGCTCGGGATGCAGGCTTCACTGTGGAAGATATCTGCATGCTGAGTGAGTCATGGGCCCCGGCAGACTTCCTCTGTGCATCTTTCTGAGTATGGACCACATAGAGATTGTTTGTTCTAGAAACTTCTCTCTCCATTTGTATGGTGTAGAAGAGGTGGGGAATCGCTCATAGGAGAAGATAATATGCTGACTGATGGTCCTGGCCTCTTTTCAGGGCGGAAGGACCGTGGCAGCACCACCAGCCTTGGCAGTGACTTCTCTCTAGTCATGGAGAGCTCCCCAGGAGCCGCCGGGAGCTTCACCTATGAGACCGTGGAGCTGGTCCCTGCAGGAGCACAGACTCAGGCAGCTTGGTGAGGGCCAGGCTGGAACTGAGCTTGCTAACAGCTGGGAGCCAGGGCTCCAGCTCCAGGGAGCCCCAGGAACAAAGGGGCCCCAACAGTAGGCCTAAGAGCTCAGCTACCTGCCCTGCTGTCTCTACTGGGCCTCAGAGGCCAGCCATCTGGTTGGGGAGGGATGCTGCCATGCTGGCCCAAGAGCATCAAGGGCCAGTGCTCCCTGTGGGACAAAGGAAGAAGCTGCAGGGCTGGGCAGACAGGGTGGGGTGAGGGGAGGGTATTAAAGGGACTTCATGGGGGCACTCCCTTGTATCGATTGCCAGGGAGGTGGGGCCAAGCTTAGAAAAAGAAAAAAGTACTGAGTACGAAATGATGGTTGCGGATCGGGAGCTTGTTTGAGGGTCAGCTCGTTTGAGAATCAGATGACTTTTCTCCCTGGACAAAGGGCTCGAGATTTTGTACAACACTTGGAGGGAGGGGCAGTCCTTAAAACTGTTAGTTCAGAATCTGTTGCCCAGCATGTGCACTGAGGCCAGTAGGTCAGTGTGTTTGAACGCCATAGTCCATCTGTGAAGACCCAGCTCTCGCTGCCTATAGCCAAGCCCAGGGGAGTGGTGAGTGTGCCCACTCCCATGTGGCATTTTTCTGGTGGAAGTAAAAACTGGACCCAGAGACTCAGCTCAGGTGAGCAGAGGGTGGGCCTGAGGTGGCCCTTCACCAGCAGCCCTGTCTTCCCACCACAGGAGGAAGAGCCACTCCTCCTCTCCACAGAGCATGCTCTGGAACCGGCCACAGCCCTCCGAGGACCGCCTGCCTCCCCACCAGGGACTGGTAGAAGCCAAGTCCTCCAGCTCCTCGTCCTCGAACCATTCTGACAACTTTTTCAGGATGGGTAGCAGTCCCCTGGAGGTCCCCAAGCCCAGGTGAGGAGCTCCAAAGTCCTTCCCTCTTGATAAGACTGGAGCTTGGGATTCCAGGGCATGCGGCCTGGTAGGTGGTATATCCAGGAGACCAGAGGGGATCAACAGACTTGCAGGCTCACCCACTGTTTGGAGGTACAGAGTGAAAGCAGGTTCACAGAGCAGTCTGAGAGCCCTCCTTCCTGGAACGCTGGCCGATGTGGACTCGAGAAGGTGGAGCAGTTGTGATGTGATGGGCAGGGAGTCGGGGCTGCCACCACCTGCTGCCTCAGGTCTCAGCCCCTGAGAATGCCACATTCTGATTAAAGAGATGGAGCTGGATCCTCTGGAGTTGCTTCTGGTTCTCCCATTCCTTGTCTGAATTGGTGGGGCATGGAAGAGAATGGCTAGTAGGGAGTCAGGCTAGATGTGTGTGGCTGGGGTAAACCTCACAAGACTGTACACCCGGCAGGAGAGCAACTCAGCTAGGACGGACAGCTGGGCCTGGAATGTGCTGCAGAAATCATGTTTCTCTGGTGAGATTAAAGCTGAGCACTGGGCAGGTTTAGGATTGAGGGATGGCCTGGCATTTGGGGAAAGGATTTCCTCACTGACCTCATACCTTCCAAGTCATACAGCCAGGGAAGAAATCCTGTGATTTATTTTTGTTTTCTAAAGCCTTGAGAATGTCTAGTCCTTCTGGAAAGAACAAAGCAGTGTGTGACTGAAGAGGTCCTTAACAAATGCCAGGGAGAAAAGACCTTTAGCAGAAAGATCATAAGTGTTGAAGTCCACTCCAGATTCAAGCCCAGCTCTGTCAGATTTTCCAGAATTTCAGGTCTCCTTGTAGCGGACATGTTACCAAAGAGGAAACTGAGCCCAAAGGTGGCAAACTTATTATATAAGGAAAGACCTGAAACTTTGGAAAATCTTCCTTCGCCATCCTCTGGTTTTCCCTTTCTGGGCAAAGACAGGCAATGGAGGAAAGTGGGGAAGAGCGCCCTCCCCTCGCAGGCTGAGCGGGTCAGCTCTAGGCGAGTAGGAGCTGCACTGTCCAGAGGGGTCACTTGAAGGTGAGCCCTTCAATTCCGAGCACTGCCATGTCTGCCAGTGCTGTAGCTGAGTCTGGTAAGCAAAGGCCACAACCCCTCTGTCCCCACGGGTTGGTGGAGGCAGCTGAGCAGAGGTGTCACCCAGCAGATAAGCCCCCTAGCTGTGCTCACGCACATCCTTGGTGCTGCCCCATGTCCATGTCAGCTTTCCTCAGGGCTGCTGTGGGGCTGCCGTGGCACCGCGTGACCCTCACTCTTGCGGGCTGGAGCTCCTGTTCACCATCCCTCCTTTTCTGCCTGTGCAACATTGCTGGACAACTGGGAAGGAAACCAGAAGATTCCCCTAGTCTCCTGGGTCCTCCTGGTCTTAAGTGTCCAATTGTTAGGGCTCCCTACTGAGGCAGCACCCCACCACTCACCTTAGCTCTTAATCATTTTCTTCTTCCTGACATTCATTCCAATTTTGTGATCATTTCCCTCTGTCTCCCCGGTGGTTTTCCACCTGCACTGGGCTCAAATGCTATGGCTGGTCCAGGATGGTCAGAAGGCTGAGGAGGATTGGGAGTGTCCTTCTGAACTTGGGACTGTGTGAGCTGGGGCCTGGTGGAGGAGGCTGGAATCACTGAACCAAAATGGGGCACAAGGCCTTGGAGAGGCATGGGGTAGACTGCTGTGTGGTTTCTGATGGCTCTGCTGGGCTGTTCTGGCAGTACTTGCTTGTAGCCAGGCTGGACTGGCTACAGGCTGGCTAGGAGACAGGGTTCCAGATTGGATGCTTGTTTGCCAGGGGTTTTGAAAGACGAGATTCTGATTTAGAGCATTCTAATTATAATTATGTATCTCCATTAACATTAAAATTAATTTAGTCCTTCTTATCTTAAAGTGCCTGAGGGATTCTGTCATTAGCTTTCCTGCTACTCTTAGGAAACAATAACCAATCAGCTTTTTAATGCAGCAGGAGGAACTGTGTGGAAAGCTATGTGTGACAGCCAGAATTCCCCTAATAATATGAATTCTCTGGGTTTCATATGCTGCAGAGTCCTAAATTCTACGAGTGTATCTCTTTTTTTTTTTAATTTTTAATTGGAGGATAATTACAGTGTTGTGTTGGTTTCTCCCATACTACCATGTGTGAATCAGCCATAAGTGTACACTGGGCTGAGCTCCCTGTGTGATACAGCAGCTTGCCACTAGCTACCTATTTTACATATGGTAATGTCTGTGTTTCAGTGTTACTCTCTCAGTTCATCCCACCCTCTCCTCCCCACCCACCCCCCACCATGTCCATATTAGCATATCTCGTTTAAGGTAGGACTGCTGGCAAAGAAAGCAATGGCACCCCACTCCAGGACTGTCGCCTGGAAAATCCCATGGATGGAGGAGCCTGGTGGGCTGCAGTCCATGGGGTTGCTAAGAGTCGGGCGCGACTGAGCAAGTTCACTTTCACTTTTCACTTTCATGCATTGGAGAAGGCAATGGCAACCCACTCCAGTGTTCTTGCCTGGAGAATCCCAGGGACAGGGGAGCCTGGTGGGCTGCTGTCTATGGGGTCGCACAGAGTCGGACGTGACTGAAGCAACTTAGCAGCAGCAGCATCTGGCAAAAAAATTGGGGGAGCTTTGTCCAAAGTTAAGAAATAGGTGTCGGGTTAGAAAGAAGGTTCTGTGGGGTGCTGATTCTTAAAGTTCCAACCCCATACCCCTGGCAAGACTGGTGGCCTTTTTGTGTCCTTAGAGTTGTCACTACAGTAGCTTCTGAGTTGTGTTTCTGGACCACTGTTAAATCTCTCATCATCTGCAGGGCTGGGCTGGGAAGAGGCAGGACACCTCCCTGAGGCCTGGTCAGTAAGGTGCCCCTCTCCGTATGGTCTTGGTCTCTGCTCCAGGGTCAGACATCTTGGGGGCTGGGGATTTCTAACATTGTACATGCCTGGAGTGGGAGGATGCTATCGCTGAGCCCAGCTGGAGGCCAAGCCGCCTGAAGAACAGATGAACTTGTCTGAGGGACATCCAGCAGCCTGGTTGAATAGCTGAGTGACAACATAGGCACCAACTCTGCTGCCCAGATAGCCGCTCCTCCCCCACCTTTCCCCACCTACTGACTACTTGTTGTTACAAGCCATGTGCTGTGTCCCGGGCTGTGTTTAATGAGGCAGGAAAACCAGGTTGCTTTCTATGACACATAGGGTTCCTGTCCCATGTTTGATGGGTTCTCACTTGGGGCTACGGAGAAGGCAATGGCACCCCACTCCAGTACTCTTGCCTGGCAAATCCCATGGACGGAGGAGCCTGGTGGGCTGCAGTCCATGGGGTCGCTAAGAGTCGGGCGCGACTGATCGACTTCACTTTCATGCATTGGAGAAGGCAATGGCACCCCACTCCAGTACTCTTGTCTGGCAAATCCCATGGACGGAGGAGCCTGGTGGGCTGCAGTCCATGGGGTCGCTAAGAGTCGGGCGCGACTGATCGACTTCACTTTCACTTTTCACTTTCATGCATTGGAGAAGGAAATGGCAACCCACTCCAGTATTCTTGCCTGGAGAATCCCGGGGACGGGGGAGCCTGGTGGGCTGCCATCTGTCACACAGAGTCGGACACGACTGAAGCGACTTAGCAGCAGCAGCACTTGGGGCTACAGGTCCAGACCAGGGATGAGTGATGAGGAGCATTAAGGCATTACCAGCTTGAGACTGAGATGGATAAGAGAAAACTTGGAGCCTCAAAAAACTTTTCCTTGGGCTGCTGCATGAATGCAGAGGTCCCTGGTTCACACACACAGACACACAGAGCAATGTTTGAAGTCCAGGCTGGGGGAAACTTGATGATCTTTCAAATCTGATAAATCTTGTCCTAGCTGTCACTGAGGTCGAACACTTCCCTTCTGAGCTCATTTTTTCATCCCATCATTAAAGTAGGAACAGTGATCTTTGTCTTCATAAGTTTGGGTTTAAGTGAGGTGACCTTGGAAGCACTGTCAGCTCGACCATTTTCCAGTTTAAGGATGGCTTGGCCCAATGTCCCCTCCAGTCCTGTAGGTAGATGGGTGGAGGTGGATGCTGTATGTGTACTTGAGTTCAGGTGTAGGGAAGAAGGGCATGGGGCTTATTAAAGCTGCTTGCGTTACCTGTGCACTGGGGCTAACTTGAAGGTTTTCCCTCCTTTCACTTGGCAGGTGCAGTTTCTTCCTTCTGGTGACTGTTTCCTGTCATCTTTAGGGTGTCCCCTCTCGCCAGCTAATTTAAATTGGCACTTACCAGCACCTCTGTGCTTTGTACAGCTCCTTGCTCTCAAACCCAGGAACTCAGTGGTTATGTTACTTTGCAACCCTTTCTTTGACAAAAGCCTCAGATAGAAAGGTTCATTTGGAGCCTGTGTACTCAACTCTTGAAAAAGATGCAGAAGATGGTTGGCTGCTTGCTGAGATAACTTTGTGACCCCTGGGATCAAGCGTCCTGTTGCTATTTATGCTGTCTACTTCATGCCACAGCTGTCCCCTGACTGCTTCAAGCATGGCTCTTGCCTGGTGCTGCTGCCTGCTGGACAGGGCAAGTACAGGGAACGCAGCCTAGAAGACCAGGAGCCCTTGCTGGGAACCTGTCTGTAACCACATTCTACCTGGCTGGTCTTTTTCCCATTGGAAATGTGAGTCTCTGATAGCCCTGGGGAGTGGGGTTAGGAACATGGAAACCCCCATGTTCCCTGTTCTAGAAGTCCCTCATCCTCCCCAGCCGCCTGTACTTCACATTACTTTCATTCCCTCAACACTTTGCTGTTTAACGATTGTTTTCCCAAAAACTGGAAAAGAATGTCCATCTTAAACTTGGAGCAATAGATGAGGTTTATGGAGCCAGACTGACCTCAAGAGGGGTTGCACCAACATGAGACCCCAGCATGACCCAGAGAAGACACAGGACCGGCCCCACACTGGCCTGCAGCTTGCTCTTACGTGTAGTCAGCTGTTTGATTTATAAACAGTTAAGGATCACCAAAGATAGAGCATCTGGCCACCAAGCATCTCTGCCTGGGAAGAAGGGAGCCTGCTCTGTCATCGCCAGGGCTTCCGCCAGGCGGCCCATCCTGTCCTCATCCACGCCCTGTTGTCACACACCTTCGGGGTAGGCCAGGAGCAAGGAATATGGCAAGTCGCTGTGTTGCAGGAGATTCCATCATGGCAGCGTTAATGTGGACAGCCATCTGTTTTCCCTGGTCTCAAGGTGATTCTGTTGTATGGCAAATCTGTAATCAAGCTTGGCTCTAAAAAATAAAAATCTCTTCTTGCACTCACTAACTGTGGTGGATCCTTGGGCAAGCGTCTTCCCTTGCCCGGGCTGCCATTTCCCTGCCTCTAAGATAGAGACGGTTTAGGATCAGCAGAGATGTAGCGCTGGCCAGAGCTGCACTCAGTTTGGCCACTGCTTGTGGATAAAGCTGGCCTGGGGACCCAAGGGGACTGTCACCTCAGTCTAGGAGCCCTTGACACCAGCCAGCTGGTGGGCCAAGGTCAGTTCATTTGTCAGTTCCCCACCCCCTATACCACGATTCATGCTTCTGCTCTGTTTCTGGGTCCCTCAGGAACACCTGCTGCTGTTCTTGAATTAAAGGATAAAGGGTCAGGCATCAAAGATGATACACCTCTGGGTACAGGGACCTGGTGTTGCTGATGGAAGGGCCTTGTTTGATGTTTTCCCAGCTCCTCCCCTCCTCCCCCACCCCCACTGGCTAGGCCACTGTCCAGAGACAGCAGAGAAGGCTTGGCTGTGAGTGGGGAGCTGGTGGCAGTGGTACATTCCCAGTGCAGCTTTGCTTTCCCCACACCATGCAAACCTCTATTTGAAAAAGGTCTGATGAAGCTGTCAAGTTGGCTGCCGGATTCATCCCTCCCCTCTGGGCATACAGTGAGTTTGCTGGGTTGATGCTTGTGAATACAAACTTTGGCTCCTGGAAGGCATTGCAGAGGAAGAGGGTGGGGCTCAGGGCACCCGTCACCCTCCTTTTCAATCTAGGTCACCACATCCACCATCCCCAGGAGACTCGTTCTCTCATCTCTTTGATAGGACCTCAGTGACCCTGGGCTCTGCATTGCCCATCCTGCCAGTCTTCATGCCAGGAGAGTAAGGTGATCTTGGCTCCTGGAGCGTTCAGTCTTGCTCCCCTCCTTGTGGTGCTGTTGAGATTTTACTAGTTTTGTCAGGCAGAGCAGGCACGCCCTGATCCCCGGCTTTGGTTGCTTGCTCACCTTTGTCACCATGCTTTGCTCTTGTTCTTTTGCTCCTGTAAATCTTTGCATGAAGTATTGTCCTCACAGCTAATCCTCTCTTATGGTCTTGACTCTTTTTTCTTGGTCATAAGCTGTGCAGCAGTTTTTGCACTTTGGGAGAAAGTGCAAAAGTTGACTCTACAGATGCTCTTCCAGTAGGCCCCTGTGGCCAGGTCCCAGGGCCACCATAGCCCTACCCCGACCCCGACTCTTCCAGGACCTCCCCTGTCAGGCATATGACTGACTACATCATCTCCCCTCTCTCTCCTCTTTGCCCCAGATCAGTGGACCATCCCCTGCCCGGATCCTCTCTCTCCACAGACTTTGGCAGCTGGCAGATGGTAACAGGCTGTGGCAGTATTCAGGAACGGGCTGTCCTGCACACAGACTCCTCTCTCCCTTTCAGCTTCCCGGATGAGCTCCCTAACAATTGTCTGTAAGTGTCTTGCTTGAGAAGACAGGATGCCCCTTCCCCTGCCTGGGTGAGAAGCTGGCAAGCAGTCAAGTGCTGGCAGGAATGAGGTAGCAGCTGGCCTAAGGGAGCTGGCCTGGGCTCCCTGCCCCTCCTGAATGTCTCCGCTAAGTATACCTCACTGGTCCTGCACCCTGAGGTGTGAAGGGGGCTGATGGGCTGCTCAGGAAGGGTGCTGGAATGTGTTCACTCTCCCCGGCCTCTGAAACCCATCCATGGATGTCTTGGGGCACATCCTTAGGGAAAGCTGGCTGGACTCTAACTATAGAGGATGCTATTTCGGTCCAAGGCTTTGCCTGACATGAGAATCCTTTGAAAGCGGAACAGTGGGGTAGTGAAGGTAGGTGTATGGTGGAGACAGAGCCAGAATGGAGCTGGGTTAGCCCAAGGGCTGTGCTCCCAAGCGGAACCCAGGGTTCCTTGCTGTTCCCTGCCCCCTTTGGTCATCTGCTTTTGCCTTTGGTCAGGAAAGAAAATTGGACGGGAATACTAAAGCCCACGCCTATAAACTCCTCTCCCTCCAAGGCTCCAGTACTGGGCCTCCAACTCAAGCAGTGCATCTACTTGAGCAGCTGCCTCTCAGGCTGCCCTGCCCCCTTCCTGCTCTGCTGTTTCACGGATGTCAGATGGCAGGGAGCCTCCGCTGGCCTGGGGAGCAGGATCTGACTGTGGCTGCCTGACAGCCTTCAACTCCCTGCCCACTACTGCCCCCGACATGGGCTGAATGAACTTCAGGTGCTGGGTGGTCGTCACCACCTTCAGGATCAGCTCATACCCTCCACTACTGACAGGTTGGAGGCAGGTTGCCTTTGGGAGCTGAGACGGATTCTGCCTAGGGCAGGCAGGGGCCAGACCTTGGGATTCCCGGATGGTCCTCACAAGCCCTGGCCCTGCAGCTCAGGAGTAGCCCAAGGACTTCAAAGGCCTCTAGGGCTTGGCACAGCTTTCTCTATAGCCACTCCCTTAAGCCAGAAATAAGATCTCTTAGAAAAATTAAAGACATAGTTCTCTTCGTGTTTCCGTAGGCTCTTGCTATTGAAGCCAAAGAGCCTAGGAGCTGGAGGAAGCTGACATCTCTGCCCCTGCATAATAGCACCCTCACTTACCTGGCATTATCCACTGAAATGGGCAGCTTCAGCCCTGGATCCTGTAATTAATGCCTTAGGTAGTTCTCTGTGCCCCTAGCCATTCCTCAGGTTCTGGGTGGTTCCCAGAGGAGGGCTAGGTTCTCCATGATCCCATGGCCTCTGAGATTGCAGGGTGGGCATGGGCTCAGGGTTGATAACTGGGGAGATCACATAGTATGTGGGTTCGGTGCTTTGGCTTTGGTGTCTGAGAGAAATCGAATCCAAATCCCAGCTGTTAGGTTTACAAGTTCTGTCTTGGGGTTGAACCCTTGACTGCTATGAGCCTACTAGCTCCTGTCTTGAGAGGGAATGACACTGTAGTAGCTCTGCCCACCTTGTGTCCTGAAGCGGATCACATATCCTCTCTGGGCTCCAGGTATCTTGTTTCTAAAAGAGGTTGTGATCTTTCCCCTTTCTGCATCCCAAAATAGGGGCAGTGAGAATGCACACATACGGACCTTCAGATAGTCCCTGTGAATATGAACTACTAATCTGAATTTCTCCTGGTTATATGCTCTAAGGGAAAGCTAAAGAGGCACACATGGTCTCCAGCCTATGTGAAAACTAATTAGGAAGTAAAGAAGATCTAGGGCCACGAATCTCCCCCACATGCCAAGAGAGACTTGGGAGTTGTTCATGGTATTGCAGGAGTCCAGGATCAGCCTCATTTCTTTGTGCTGCCGCTACAGTTATTTGACTTTTCTTCGCCCTAGAACCTGCTGCTACTTCTGCTATTGCTGGTATTCCTCTCTCTGTCGCACACGCACACATACACAGCCCCCACTCCCACCAGTCTGCTTTTCCTGGGTCTGCTGTCTCCATACTTAAGCCCTGGACTGTCATTTATCCTCACACTTCCATGGGCTCCCCAGGCCCCAGGTACAAGTCATTTGGGCTTGGGAATTGGGGATATTGCTGCCGCTTCTGACAGATTCACAGGAGGAATTACCCAGGCATTGGTCTCTTAGGGGAAATTTTGGAGGGAGTTGGTGTTCAAGGCTGGTCTTGGTGCTTAGGTGGATAGGAACATGAGGGCTCATCTCATGTAGGTCTGTGACTTTTTCCCTAATTGCATCCCTCCTGCCCCTAGACTTTATAACTTTGAGTCCAGAGGTTGTGTGTGGTTGGTACCTCAGCCCTTTTCTATGAATGACCCTTCAGGTTATCAGATAACCTCATGTGAAATTCACACTTTTTGTTACCCTTCTTGACTTGTGGTAAGTGCCTGTAGAGGCCAAGAAAGGAAAAGCAGATAGAATCAGAACGGAAATCCTGCTGGAAAAGCCAGCCCCTTCCTAGACGTTTCCGTGGGGACTGCAGTGACTAAAGGTGAGGGCTCTGGCCTCTCCAGGTAGGAACAGCAGCCTGAGGGAGAGTTTAAGATGGGAACAGGACTGACCATTTCACGGGTGGTTCAGGGGCCTGAACCACAAGGCAGCATGGCCAGGGGCAGGTGCTGGCCTTGTACTGCCGAATGCAGAAGGACAGGCAGTGGGGTGTAAGGATGAGGATGATGGATCCTGCCCCTGGATAATGCATTAATTCTCTCTTTCCCTCCCTCCCCACAGACTTACAGCCCTGAGTGAACGGGAGACCCGGCTACAGGAGGTGCGCTCAGCCTTCTTGGCTGCGTATAGCAGCACAGTGGGGCTCCGCGCAGCAGCCCCCAGTCCCTCTGGTGCCATCGGTGGCCTGCTGGAGCAGTTTGTCCGTGGCGTTGGACTCCGGGGCACCAGCAGCAGCACCCTCTGAAGCAGCCAGCTCACAACAGCTTCCTGATCCTCTCTCACCTGAGCAGAATCAAAGCCATGCCCAGCTAAGGGGTGCTTCAAGGTTGGGGGGAAACTTCCCTTCACCATCACGCACATGGCAGCCCCGAAGCTGAGCAGGACCGAGGACGGGGTTCTCCCACCCCCAGCTTCCTGACTGGTGTCTGCCGACCCACTTGTCACTGCCTCCCACCCACCTTAGTCTTTGCCAGGATTCCTGTCAACTCTCAGAACTGTGTAGCGTTTCCCTGGGGCCTTGGGGGAGGCTGAGATTTCACAAAAGACCTCCACTTTCCATTCTTGTCTCCTGGGGAGGAGGGGTCACCTGCACTGAAAATGAGGCAGTTTAACACAGATCACAAAATGAAATCAAAGTCTTTTTGAACAGCTATTTTCTTGCATCATCATTTGGTTGCTGTCTTTGTGGAGTTAATTAGAAGGTTCTCACTTTCCTTTCTTTTGCTAGAAGAAGGGGTTTTTATAGGGGGGGTGGAGGTACATAGGAAGCAAGAAGAGATTGGAGACTTGGACGTGCCTCTTAATTCATGAGCCATGAAAGTCTCCAGTGAGATAGCAACACATAGCAACAGGCTCTTAAGGTGGGAACAGTGGTCCTCAGGCCTGAATGGGCCCCAGTCACTTGGGGAGCCTGTTTATCCATGCAGATTTCCAGGGCTGCCTGAAAGTTGGACTTGAAGTTGCTGAGATCTTCATTAAGCTGGGAAAAGGGGTGGGCCTATTTTTGGCCATGCCCTGGGATCTTAGTTCCCTGGCTGGAGATTGAACTTGCACCCTTGGCAGTGAAAGCATGGGGATTCCTAACTATTGGACCACAAGGGAATTCCCAAGTAATCTTTATTATTAAAAAGTTCAGCAAACAATCTGCTTTTGGTACAGGTGACCTGCAGGCCCTGCATTCGATGAGGGATTGGTTTCCAGGGCCTCGAAGGCAGTAGGTGATGTGGGGAGGGTGAACCTGGCCGACCACCACCCTCATTTACTGTGTGATCTGTGGTGAGCTGCATCCTCACGGAGTATGTCTTCGTCTCTAACACCATGAAGTCATGTGGGTTCAAAGACATGGACAAAAGGTTTTGCACAGTGCACCATTTACTGACCTCTGACTCAACACAGAAGAGATCATTAGTGTAAATGCCCAGAAGAGGGAAATAATACCAATGAACATTTTTTGAGTATTTACTGTGTATAATCCCCTATGTTAAATCCTGTTTGTAGGTTATCTTGATGAAATTTTACAACACCCCAAGTATGTGCTATTATGGCCATTCTTACCAGTGAACTGACTCAGCCAATGAGATGTTGAGTAACTTGCCCAGGGTCACACAGCCAAAGAGAACAAATGTGTATTCCTATTCAGAGACAGGAAAGGCGCGAGTGGCAAGGGGAAGAAGCAGATTGTTGAGGGAGCAGCTCAGGAAAAGCAATCTACCCCAGTGCCCACTAGGTATCCGGGGCCGGTCAGCATTCTGGACAGCTCTTGTAGGGGCAGGCCTGGCTCTCTCCTCGGGGAGATGCACTGGGAGGACTCTCCCACCTAGTGAGTTGGAGTTCGGATCTGTGTAAGGTTCCTGGCCTACTGGAGGCTGCTCCAATGGAGTGGGGGCCCCCCGCGGGCCGGGCGGGGCTGCATTGCCATCTGGAGCCGCTGTGCGGCCGGCCACAGTGAAGGCGCGAGCAGCCAGAGCGCAAGCAGGGCTGGAGGGAGCGCAGCTCCGCCACCACCGCCGCGGCGGCACATGGGCCGGCCCCGCCGCCGCTGCCAACCCTTGCAGCCCCCGTCTCGCAGCCTCCCGCAGCTCCGGCCACCCGACCAGCCATGTCTTTCAGCGGAGCCTCCGAGCGCAGCGTCCCGGCCACCAAGATTGAAATTACCGTGTCCTGCCGGTGAGCGGGCCATGCCAGGAAGGGCTTAGGCATTGCCCCAGCACCACCCAGCTCAGGGGCTCAGCACGAGCAGGGGGTAGACCCCAGGAGAAGAAGGATCGGGGCCGGGGAAAATCGCGGGTGCAGACTCAGGGGAGTTGCTAGCGGACGCGGGGAGGGGGTTTCCTTGAATAGCCCCAACCACAAAAGAGGGCTCAACCTAAGGCTTGAAGGGATGGGTCGCGGGGATCCAGTAGGATCTGCGCCCCAGGAGGGTAAAGTTCTGGGGGCTAACCCTCTTTCCTGGGCCCTTGGAGGCAGTCTAGACGCGTCCAGTCCGCAGAGAAACAGCTCTTGGGCTGAGATTTCCGGTGTTGTCCAGGGTGCTGATAACGCGGGCCCCGGCAGGGTGTAGTTACGGGGGAAGGAAGTGTGATTTGAACCCCGTGCCTCCCTAGGTGCCCACCTCTGGGTAGGGTACCAGCAGTGGGCTCCAGAATGATCCACTCGCTGTCCGTCTGTTTGTCTCTTTCTCTAGAAACCTGCTGGACCTCGACACCTTCTCCAAGTCCGACCCCAGTAGGCGGCACCAGGGTCGGGAGGGAGGGAACTTGGGGTCCGAGAGCACCTGAGGTCCGGGGGCGGGGAGGGGGGGGGGGCGGGCCGACCTGACGTCCTTCCCTCCCCGCCCCCGCTCCCGCCTGCAGTGGTGGTGCTTTACACGCAGAGCCGGGCCAGCCAGGAGTGGCGAGAGGTAAGTCCTGGAACCCTCACCCAGTCCTCCGCCGCGCCTGGGAAGCACCTGCCCCCTTTAGCAGGCCCCATGCTGATTGTCCACTCCCCATTCAGTTCGGACGGACCGAGGTGATCGACAACACACTGAACCCAGACTTCGTGCGCAAATTCGTCCTCGACTACTTCTTTGAGGAAAAGCAAAACCTGCGCTTCGATGTGTGAGCCCCGCCCAGAAACCTGGCTTGGACCTCCCCCAACCTGGATCCGCCCCCCAGCGGGCCCCCGACCTGGCTCCACCCCCGGGCCCAGTTCGGTGGCACTTTGAAGGACTCCTCTCTAGGCTTAGCACCGCCCCAAGTCTAGGTTGGCCACTCCCCAGGCCTAGTCCTGCTGACAACCCTTCTCCTTAATTGGCTCCGCCCCTTTCTAAGTCCCACCTCTGAGATGACCCTGCCCCCAGCTGGCCCCGGACTTGACCTTGCCCACGTCTGACTTCCTCTGACCCCGACTCCTGCCCCAAGGAGGTCCAGGTTGAATTCCGGTACAAGACTGCCCCACCCTCCACCCACAATTTTAACCTGGACTCGAAATCGGACCCCTTTTCCAGGCTCTCTCCCACCATCCCCTCCCCATGTTGGTCCCACTCTCTTCCCAGGTACAACGTCGACTCCAAAACCAACATCTCCAAACCGGTGAGTGACCATTCCCTCACGGGCAGGCTGGGCACACAGGCGGCACTCACTGTGTGTTAAACGACCCTCCTTAGAACCCTCCTACCCCTCAAACCCGACTCGACCTTCTTCTGCCCCGAACCTGCCCTCCCTGCCCTCCTCTCCTGTTCCTGCCTCGGTTTCCCACCTGTGCCTCTTACTCACTGCTACTCTTCCTTCTCGACTGCTGCTGGGACCCTCAGAAGGTGAGGCTGAATGGGGCTGGGCGGGGTCAGTGTGTGTGGTGTGTGAAAGGTGAGGGGTGGGATGGTATCTTGGCAGGGTAGAGGCAGTGGGCTCCAGATGTCAGGACCAAGAACGGCGGCTTGTCTGGGGACCCCGTCCCTCCTCTAAAGCCCTGGCTGGGTGGTTCCACTGCCTCCAGTCGCAGTGGTCAGTGCAGCAGCAGCATCAGGGCTGGGCTGGGACTCTGCACCACCAGTCGCTCCTGTCCTCGCTGACTCTGTATCCCTGTGCAGGATTTCCTGGGCCAAGCGTTCCTGGCCCTGGGAGAGGTGATTGGAGGCCAGGGCAGCCGAGTTGAGCGACCCCTCACGTGAGCTGAACCCGAAGGGGAATGGGGGAGGGGCGGGCCTCCAATTCTCCTAAAGATGCAGCTGACTCTGTATCGTTGGAGGCTGGGACTGGTCAGGTGCCTTCAATGGCTCCCATCACCTCCTGGGAAAATTCAATTTTCAGGGCTTTGCTCAAGTCACTCTCAGCCCTGACATATCTCCTCTCTCTCTCACTCTCTCTCCTCACTCTTTTTCTGAATCTGATTCAGACTTTAAGGTCCATTTCCAAGTCTTCCTCACTAAATCAAGTTCTCTGGAATTTACATTACATTCACTCACTAAATATTTATTAGCACATTTTGTATGCTATACCCTGAGCTGGGTACCAAGGATTTATCCATTCCACAAACACTACTGGGCATATACTCTATGTGAGCCACTGTTCAAATGGCTTGGGTTGCAGTGGTGAACGAAACAAAGGCTCCTGCCCTCAGGGAACTTATGTAACAGAAGAGGGAGAGAAATAGTACAAAACTGAAATAATAAATAAGTAAATTACATAATGTGCTAGAAGACATGAAGTGCTGTGGAATGAAAGTAGAACAGAATTAGAGTGACCGGAAATGCAGGGTGATGGGTGTTGCAGTTTTCTGCAGAAGGGTTGAGGAGGCCTCATGGAAAGGTAACTTCGGAGCAATAATCTTAAGAAAGTAAGGGAGTGAGCTGTGCTGATACCTGGAGGAGGAATGTTCCAGGAGAGGAAACTGTGCAGAAGTCTGATGTGTTCAAAGAGCAGCACAGAGGCCAGTGTGGGTGGAACTGGGTGAGCAGCGGGGAGAAAGGAGGAGGTGAGCTTGGTGGATTCACGTTTAAGGCCTGGAAGCCACTGTGAGGACTTTAGTTTTTACTCTGAGTTGGGACTCAGTGGAGGGTTCTGAGCAGACAAATGCTCTAACTTGCTTTCAAAGGATGCTGCTGGGTTGAGACTACATCTTGGGTGGGCAAAAGCAGAAGTAATCCATGGTGCCACGAGTGAAGGAGGGGAGAATTAGTTAGATTCTGGATATAAATTGAAGATGGAGAAGCAGATTCCTGACAGACTGAATATGGACGTGAGAGAATAAGAGGAGTCAAGGATGACACCAAGGCCTTTGGCCTGAACAAGTGGAAAGATGGAGTTGCCATAGAGATGATTTTCTTTTTTAGGTGAGGGAGGAGTAAGTTGTGGGAGGAAGTCAATGAGGAGTTCAGTATGACATACTGAATTTCATAAATTTTTATTAGACAAGTAGATGTGTCAAATAGGCAATAAGAAACATAAATCTTATATGCTCTTTCAGGACATGAGATTAGATGAGATCACTAAGGGAGTGAGGAGAGAGAGAGAAGACCAAAGACCAAAACTCCATGAGTTGGAGCTAGGAAGGGAGACTGAGAAGGAGCATTAATGAAATGGGGGGATAACCAAGAGTAGGTGGTGCTGTCCTGGAAGCAAAAGACATGCATCAATCACAAGAGAGTGGCTGATCATGTCAAATGCTGCTGCAGTCAAGAAAGGTGAGGACTGGGAACTGGATAGTGGGTTTAGCAGGATGTCAGTTGCTGGTGACTCTGCTTGTCAGAGTTTTGAAGAAGAGGTTTGGATAACAGCCTGGTTAGGGAGGTTTAGAAGAGAATGGAAGAGAGAAATGGGAATTAGGGGTCTTTCAAGGAATTTTCCTGCAAAGAGAAGAAGAGAAAAGGAGGGGTGGCTGGAGAGGGAAGTGAGATCAAGAAGAGGTTTGTAATATTTTAACCTGAAAAAAATTATATCACATTTGTATGCTAATGGAAGTGATCTAGTAGAATCTGAAAATCTGACATAATACAAAGAGGGAAAGAACTTCTCTGGTGGTCCAGTGGTTAAGACTCTATGTTTCCAGTGCAGAGGGTGTGGGTTCGATCCCTGATCGGGGAACTAAGATCCCACATGCCTCATGGCATGATCAAAAAAAGGGGGGGCAGTTGCTGGAGTGATGTCTCTGTACAGGCAAGAGGGAGGGTGTGGAATGTAGCACACAGGGGAGGGATAAATAGGCACATGGTAGTCATTTATAGCAACGGTAGGAAGGCCTCGTGTGGGAGAAGATACTGGAGGCAGGGTAGGTGTGTGGCGGGTCTGTGGACAGTGTCTTCTGGTTGCTTCAGCTTTGTCAGTGAAGTAGGAAACAAGGTCATTGGCTGAGAGTGAGGACGGAGGAGGAGGCTTTTTGGGCTGAGGAGAGAGGAGGAGGAGTGCAAGTGCCATCTCACAGCACTGGAGAGTGAAGGGACTCACTTAATCATACTGTGCATTCGCACAGTATGATTAAGGACCTTGAGGTTTGTGGTCACACATCTAAAATGAAACCAGTTAGCACGAGTGTGGGTTTTCCTCTGGCCGTATCCAGTTGCACAGGTGTGGTATGGGTTAGGCAGAGAATAGGATTTAACTCAGGCTGTGGTTCTGCCAAATAAGTAGACAGAAGTGAGAGAAGGGCTAGGGGAAAGGAGTAGGATGGAAGGGAACGATTATTATAGTCCAGAGTGACTGGAATTCACACTGGGTGAGGAGATGGGGGAGAAAATTAAGGAGAGAAAGAACAGTGAGAAGGCAGTAGCATCAGTGACTCGCTTCTGGGTGTGCAGGTGGAGAGTCCCTGCACTCATTACACACTATCTTTTTAAAGCACAGAGAGTCAGAGATCAAAAGAGCCAATGAAATGGTTCAAGTTCTCATATTAAAGATGACAAAAATCACATGGGCAAGTTGGAATCAAAACTTGAACTGAGAATACTCCCAACTTAGCTTCCTCTCTGTCACACTTTGGCTCTTCCAGAGTTTAGGGTTGGCAGGCCCATATCCACAAGGCCTCTGACTGCTTGGAGACCCAAAGCAAGTTGGGGATGGATGTCCAGGCATATGCAAGTGTCTCTTCTTGGATCAGAAGAGGATAAGGCTGCCCTGGTCTTTTAGATCTCACTCTTCACAATCTTCTGAAAGCACAGCATCTTTGACCTAACAAACCAGTCCTTCTCCCCAGATGTGGGTAGAAATTGCTGTCCCTCATTCAGGACTGTTGCATCACATCACGCTGTACTTGCCTATGGCCTTGACATCCCAGCTGCCCCTGGAAACTCCCTGAAGGCAGGGTTTAGCAGAGCTGGAAGATGCCAACTGGCCAAATTGTACCTAGAACAATGCCTGGCATATAGCAGAGTCTGCTTTGAGAAACAGAACCACCTTCATATCTACCAAGCTTACCAACTGCTTTTTATTCCATGCATTCATTCTCATCTTTTCACAACCCTAAGAGGTAGACAAGATTCCCATTACATAAAGAGAAAACCAAGGGCCCAAGGTAAGGGAAAACAACTTGCCCAGAACTCTAAATCCTGTCTTTCCCATGCTACCATTATGAGATGTCCACACAGGCTAAATTAACCCCTTCCTTCCAGACCAGAGACCCTCCCCAGTCCAAGTCAGGTCCTACCCCACCAGGGATGGAAACACTCGGGACAGTCAGTAAATGACAAATTGAATCCCCTGGCCTACCCAATCCCAGATTGGCCACCCCAATCATTGTTTCCTACTCTCCCCCCTCACAAAGAGGCTTTTTCTGCTTCCAGGGGTGTACCAGGCAAGAAGTGTGGAACCATATTGCTGACTGCAGAGGAGCTTAGCAATTGTCGGGTAATTAAGGGCCACATGCTAGACCCAGGAGGCTCTCTTCTCTCCCCAAACTCCCTTTAGTGGGCTGAGTCTGGGGGCAATTTGAGTGTCAATAGTCCAATGTCATCCACAGGACATTGCCACCATGCAGCTGTGTGCAAACAAGCTGGACAAGAAGGACTTCTTTGGGAAATCAGACCCCTTCCTCGTGTTCTACAGGAGCAACGAGGATGGCACGTGAGTCACTCTCCCACTACTGCTGTGGGCCCATTAGGGCTCTTAGGCTGGGACATCTTAGACTCCATCAGGACCTGAGCCCAGAATTCACTTAAGGCAGCACCCAATATGTGCTTAAACCAAGCATATGAGGCCCTGTCTCTGGGCTCAGTCCTACCCCAAAGGCAGGATCCAGTCCTCTTGTCCTCTCCAGGTTCACCATCTGCCACAAGACAGAGGTTGTGAAAAACACACTGAATCCTGTATGGCAGCCCTTCAGCATCCCTGTGCGGGCTTTGTGCAATGGAGACTATGACAGGTCTGCATCAGTATAAGCCAAGGAGTAAGGGGACAAGGGTGTGAGAGAGGGGTTCTTGGGGCAAAGAATGAAGGTTGAAGTGCCATAATAGCATTGGAGGATCCTGCTCAGTGAGGCAGTTTTGGACATGGATATGGGTGCATGGGAAGGCATATGAATAGCCACATGGATGAATAGGTAGATGGACGGATGGATGGGTGGATGGATGAATGGATGAAAGGGCAAGTGAATAAGTGAATGAGCAGATACATGGATAGACAATCAGACGAATGGATAAACTGGTGAATGAATAGATGGGTATGTGGATGGGTGTACAAGAGGACTGGTGGGTGGGATGGATGAATGGATAGCAGATGAGTGAGTGAGTGGACTGCTGGGTGGATTAGTGGATAGGTAGATGATGGGCAGATTAATGGATGGATGGCTAAATGCTTGAGAGGCAGGATGGGTATATGAGAGATTGGTGGTTGGTTGGAGAGGCAGAGGGGTGACTGAAAAAGCAGGAGGATAAACAGGTGGAATGACAGTACATTAATAGACAGACAGATGAATGGGTGGTAGAGGGAATGGATGGTGAGTGTGTCGTAGATGGACAGGCTGACCATATGAATTCACAAGTGGGCAGCATGAAGGTAGGTGAGTGGGCCCATAAGTAGATGGTTATGTAGACGAATGGATGATTAGATGGACAAATACCAGATGGCTGCGTGTTTGGTTGGATAGATGCGTGGAGATACAGATGGATGCTTGTATGTATTGGTGAGTCATTGAAGGGCTGGATGTATAGTTATATGGGTGATAGAGTTTAATAAGTAATTGATTGGTAAATTTATATGGGTAAAAGGGTGACTAGATGGATGGTTGAATGAGCTGCCACATAGATCAGTGGCCATATGAGATGACTTAGGCATAGCTGTTAAGAACATGGTCTTTGGAACCAGGATGTCAGAGTTTAAATTTCAGCTCAGCAATTTACTTGCTATGGTCCTTAGTCAAGTTACTGGTTTTGGGGCCTCAGTTTCCTTATTCAAAAGTAATAATAGTATTAATACTTGCTTTATAGAGTGCTTGTTAAATTAGTCGGTGAAAGTGCTGAGAACAACGCCTGGAATACGTGTGTGTACTTAGTTGTGTCTGACTGTGCGATCCTCTGGTCTATAGCCAACCAGGCTCCTCTGTCCATGGGATTTTTCAGACAAGAATACGGGAGTGGGTTGCTGTCTCCTACTCTAAGGGGTCCTCCTGACCCAGGGATCAAATCCACATCCCCTGCATTACATGTGGTCTTTACCTTTTGAGCCATCAGGGAAGCAATGGAATTCCCTGGTGGTACAGTGGTTAGGACTCTGCATTTGCACTGCTGAGGTTCCTGCTGTTCAGTTCCTGGTCAGGGAAACAAGATCCCACAAGCCATGCAGCGTGGCCAAAATATTTTTTAAAAGTCAGTAGTAAAGAATAGTAATAGTACAAATAGCAGCAGCAGTAGTAATAGTGATAGTTCAGTAGGTAGCTGGGTACATTCATGGACTGATGAATGGATAAGACAGATGGGAGGAAGGTTGAGAGAAGGACAAATGGATGGATGGAAGGATGATCTGTATATAGTCAAGATCATCTTGACTATCATGGGTGGGGGTGTCTCAGACTTATTCTACAAACCTAGCCTATGTTTATCTCCAACATTTCAGAACGGTGAAGATTGACGTGTACGACTGGGACCGGGATGGAAGGTAGCACTGCCCTCTCCTAGAATTAAACCAAACAGTTCCCTGAAATATGTAGCACACTAACTAGGAACCCCAGACTAGCCTTGGGAGCCAGAGAGGAAAAGAAGGGAAGAGACAGTGTGCCAGAGAGACAACTAAGGGGACCAGCTGTGTTCAGGGTCCTTCTTTTCCTCTTAGGTTGGTCTCTCTTCTGACCCAAGGCCCAGTGCCTGGCAGACCAAGTAGAGGCAGGGGATAGTGAGGTTAAAAGACTGGTTTCAGGGGTGGCTCCAAGCCAGCAGCAGTCGCTTACCTGCCCCTGGCCTCATTGCAGCCACGACTTCATCGGTGAGTTCACCACCAGCTACCGAGAGCTGAGCAAGGCCCAGAACCAGTTCACAGTGTATGAGGTGAGAGCGCAGGCCCGCCCAGGTTTCCCAGGCCTCCACCCCAGGTGTGCTCGGTCTGTGCTCCCTTCCTCTGTGTCGCACCGTCACCACTACCTTACTTCACTTAGGTACTTAACCCCCGGAAGAAATGTAAGAAGAAGAAATACGTCAACTCGGGAACCGTGAGTACTCCCGAGAGCTCTGGCCCTCTGTAGATCCTTCTGTCTCTGTCCCCAGAATGGGGACACCCAGCATGACCACGCGGTGAGGGTGTGGGAGAGCTATGGTGCAGACTACTTGCACACAGTGATGCTGGATACAAGGTGGCACCATTTCAGTTTTCCTTTTGTTTCGTTTTTTTTTTTCTTGTTTTTCCTCTCACCTAAGAAAATTTGTTTGATCTTTTTAATCTTTTGCAGGTTTTTCGGGGGGGGACCCTAAGTTTTATTTCATGATTTAATACACTTTTGGTTTCTGATGGCTTCCCCCTTTGCCCTTTCAGAAATCGGACAGGATGGGTCAGGGGCTGGAGTAGAGTGCCTCTTTGCCTTTCTCTAGCCCAGCCACCTTTTCCAAGTAGCAGGGCTGCCTCTTCTGTCCCACAGGTGACGCTGCTCTCCTTTTCTGTGGACTCTGAATTCACTTTTGTCGATTACATCAAGGGAGGGTGAGTCACAGCCAAGCTCCAGACTAAAGTCCAGCAATGAGTTTCTCCCAGTTCTCAGCCTCAGTGTTACTCTTCATTAATGGTCAGGATCCAATGAGATCATGAAAACAAACTTGAAAACACTTGGCAGACTATAAAGTGCAGGGTGCTGTCCACGGTAGTTCTCTCCATAGGGCTGCCTTTCAGCCCTAGCTTCCAGCCCCCCTGGGAAGATGACAGACCAGTGGTCTCCCGTAGCCTTACTGGAGCCCAGACAGAAGATATGGCGAGGCAAGAGGGAGAGGCCAAGAGAGAAGGAAAAGACAAGCAGACTGTAGGGGACATTCTCCTTGGTTTAGTGGATGCGAGCAGACGTCAGTAAGGTACTTTTCTTCTCTCAACCTGATTTTAATGTAAAATGGAGATGTTAATTACTACTTCAGGACTATAGTAAGGGTTAAATTAAATTATGCATATTATGTGATGAGGTAGGCATTTAGGAATGAATGGGGCATGTGGGAACACACTCCCCAAAGTGTGTTCTATGGGCCAGCAGCATCTGCCTCACTTGGGATTTTGTTAGAAATGTAGAATCTCAGGCTCCACCCAGACCATCCAGATCATAATTTACTTTTTAACACAATTCCCAGGTGATTCAGTTGCGTACAAGTGTTTGAGAAATCCTTAGTAAGTATTAGTCCCTCATTTCTCAATCCATCTATTTCCCCAACAGGACACAGCTGAACTTCACAGTAGCCATTGACTTCACAGCTTCCAATGGTGAGGCATGGATGGGGAACAGGGTGCGGAGGGATTCTAAAGAAGTCATTAGGGATGGGCCTGAATTAAAACCTGGGAATAAGAGTTAACCTATCCAGGAAGCCCAGGCTTGAGGCAAGGCCCAGTCAGGCTAATACTGGGGCAGGAGTGTTGTGGGGGTAATGGTGGGAGAGAGTACAGAAAGGTTTAAGTGGGTAAATGGATCAAAGAAAATCGAAAGGATAAATAGCTCTAGATAGCTTGAGAAGTAGATGAGTAAATGAATGGATGGGAGGGAAGAGAAGTATACTAACAGATGAATACATAAATGGGTGGATAACTGTGTGGGTAGCTAGATGAATAGAGTAGGCAAATGGGTCTGAGTGAGTACAATAGGCTGAAGAGGTGGATGCATGAACTGGAATGTAGCTGGACAGCTGGACAAGTGTTTAAATTGGTGAAATAGATGAGTGGACAGGTGGATGGATCCATATGAGTACAGACAGACAGGTGAATGAATGGGATGGATAGAGAAGGATGAATGAATGAGTAGATGGACAAAAGAATATGGTTATATGGACAGATGGGAAAGAAAGAGAAATGGCAGGTGAGCAAGTAGATAGATGGCAGGCTGGCTGGCTGGATGCACAGGTGGGTGGCTAGCTGGATAAGAGGATGGAGAAGCAGATGGATAGAGATGAAGAGATAGATGGATTTACGGCCAGTGGAAGGGTGAATAGATGTATGAGCAGGTGGATGAACTGGTGGATAGATATAAGGGTTGGTACATGGATAGTTTGAAAATGAACATTTGGATGACTGAGTAAAATAATAAGGAGTACATGGGTAAAGAGGCTTCTCTGGGGGCTCGGTGGTAAAGAATCTGCCTGCCAATACAGGTGACATGGGTTCGATCCCTGGGTTGGGAAGATCCCCTGGAGAAGAGAATGGCAACCCACTCCAGTATTCTTGCCTGGAGAATTCCATGGACAGAGGAGCCTGGCGGGCTACAGTCCACAGGGTCATGAAAGAGTCAGACACGACTTAGAGACAAAACACCAACAGCATGGGTTAAGAGTGGATGAATGGATAGGCAGCACATAGATGCAACAAAGACAGGCAGGCGAATAGATGGATCATCAGTATGACCATGGGGTGGGGCTCCTGTTTCCCTACAGGGAATCCCCTGCAGCCCACCTCCTTGCACTACATGAGTCCTTATCAGCTCAGCGCCTATGCCATGGCCCTCAAGGCAGTGGGAGAAATCATCCAGGACTATGACAGTGACAAGCTCTTCCCAGCTTATGGCTTTGGCGCCAAGCTCCCTCCAGAGGGACGGATCTCCCACCAGTTCCCCCTGGTACAGTATGGGCCAGATCCTAGACTCCACACTCTGGAATCTGGCCCACCCAAGTTGACAAAATTCTTCTACTTAGGTTTTCTTCTAAGGGTCAAGGACATGCAGAAGAGAAGGATCTAGGGGAGGGTGGCAGAGCAAGGAGGGGAGCTGGGCTGGAGTCTGGAGGGGCGTATGAAAAAGCAGTGGAGAAACGCAAGAGTGAGCAGTCCAGCAGGGTATCTTCCCTGACAGAACAACAATGATGAGGACCCCAACTGCGCGGGCATTGAGGGTGTGTTGGAGAGCTACTTCCAGAGCCTGCGCACAGTGCAGCTCTACGGGCCCACCTACTTCGCCCCTGTCATCAACCAGGTGGCCAGGTAAGGAAACTGGATGGACCTGGGGGAAATTAAGGGGACCAGACAGGGGATTGCGGAGAAGGCGATGGCACTCCACTCCAGTACTCTTGCCTGGAAAATCCAGGACGGAGGAGCCTGGTGGGCTGCAGTCCATGGGGTCGCTGAGAGTCGGACACAACTGAGCGACTTCACTTTCACTTTTCACTTTCATGCATTGGAGAAGGAAATGGCAACCCACTCCAGTGTTCTTGGCTGGAGAATCCCAGGGAGGGGGGAGCCTGGTGGGCTGCTGTCTATGGGGTCGCACAGAGTCGGACACGACTGAAGCGACTTAGCAGTAGCAGCAGACAGGGAATTGACTTCCCAAGGATAGTGAATTTAGGCTTTGGGGAGAGGGTGAAAGTTTCAATGTTGGCCAAGCTCTGGTATAAAGAGGTTACATCAGGCCTTATTCTAAAGTAGAAAGAGTGTCAGTGAACTGCCTCAACCCCACTTCCTGGGAACAACAAACCAGGCCTCAAGTTTGGGGAAGAGAGGACCTATACAACAGTGGATAAGGCACAAGCTTTGGCATCAAACCTGGGAGTGACCCCGGGTCCACCACTCACTAACCTCATCTGACCTGAAGCAACTTAACTTCTTTCTAAGCCTCCATTTCATCCATGTAAATGGGTATAATAATGGATAATAAGAGCATCTTCTTTTTATAGGGTTATTGGGGATTTAAAACTAGGTAACAATATAATAATACTTAGCACAGTGTCTGGCCCATAGTCAGTGCTCATGGTAGATTAAATCATGGTAGATTAAAATGAGCTCAAATTGTAGATTAACGATGGAAGAGTAACTTCTAAAAACAGAAGAGTAACTCCAAAATTTCAGAATAAAAACACAAAGCAAAGAAAATCCAACTTACATATCAAATTATTTTTTTTTGGATTTTTTAAAACTATATTTCAATACATAAATTTGTATGCATGCTTTAAACAAACTATATTTCAAGAATGAGAGAGTCTAAACAAAAAGTATGACCAGCACCAGCATTTAAGTTTTCTGATTTTTAATGCAAATAAAATAAAATGATTGAACTAAAACCAAACGTATGTCAATGAACTTAAGTTGGATAAATTCACCTAATAAAAGAAAAAGTTTCTCTGATTGGATAAAAAATAATAATTCTACTATATGCTAAGGGCTTCCCCGATAGCTCAGTTGGTAAAGAATCCACCTGAGACCTTGCTCCAATTCTTGGGTCAGGAAGATCCCCTGGAGAAGGGATAGGCTACCCACTCCAGTATTCCTGGACTTCCCTTGTGGCTCAGCTGGTAAAGAATCTGCCCGCAATGTGGGAGACCTGGGTTCGATCCCTGGGTTTGGAAGATCCCCTGGAAAGGGACAGGCTACCCACTCCAGTATTCTGGCCTGGAGAATCCTATGGACTATAGAGTCCATGGGGTTGCAAAGAGTTGGCCACAACTGAGTGACTTTCACATACATGCTGCTGCTGCTGCTAAGTCACTTCAGTCGTGTCCAACTCTGTGCAGCCCCATAGACGGCAGCCCACCAGGCTCCCCCATCCCTGGGATTCTCCAGGCAAGAACACTGGAGTGGGCTGCCATTTCCTTCTCCAATGCATGAAAGTGGAAAAGTGAAAGTGAAGTCGAGCAGTCGTGTCCGACTCTTTGCGACCCCATGGACTGCAGCCTACCAGGCTCCTCCGTCCATGGGATTTTCCAGGCAAGAGTACTGGAGTGGAGTGCCATTGCCTTCTCCATTCACATACATACTATATGCTAAATAGAAGAGACCCATGTAAAACAAAATACCTCAGGAAACTTGAAAGTAAAAAGATGAAACAAACAAACAAAAAAATAATAAAAGTGGAAGAATTTCAGGGAGATATATATATCCAGAGACTCCATTTTCCTCTAATAAAGATTAGTTTATCTTCTAATTCATCATGAGATAATAGTTTCTTTAATTACAAAAGTAATGTAACATTGCTGTTGAAATTTTAAGGATGGAGAAATTAAATAAGAAATGACCCAGAAAATGGCCCATGAGAATGTGAAGATATATACACACACATATATATAATATATATATAGTTAATGATAGTCTTTTCCTTATGTAGCCATAATGGCAGTCAAATTTGATGTAACATTTCACTACTGATCTTTTCACTTAATAATGGAACCTGAGCACATTTTCTTTTGTTATTGTTATTAAACAGACTTAAATATTATCTTGGGCAAATTCGCTGATTCACTCATTCATTTACTGATTCAATGAACATTCCATAACGCAAAATGTAGCATGAATGTGGGCTGTAGAGCTAGACTAAGTTAATACACCCACTCTACTGCTTACTAGCTGTGTCACTTTGGGCAAGACTCCTAACCTCTCTGTGTCTGTTTCCTCAACTGTAAATGAGGATAATAGTAGCGACATCATGGGGCTGTTGTGAGGACTAACTTAATATTCATCAAGCACATAGAACAGTGCCTGCCACATGGTAAGTGCTATAGGTGCAAGCTATTACTGTTACTATTATTATCATTATTACTATTCAAAGGGCATCTGCGTGTGCTCAGATATCTGCTGGGGCACTGGAGATTCAGATGAATCAGATCTAGTTTCTGCCCTTGAGATCTCCCGCCTTGGCGCAGGAGACAGAAATATAAATAAATCATTACCTTCTACAGGCCAGAGCTTCCCAAACTTTTCCAGCAAGTCGCCTGTTGGCAAAGGCAAACAACTGCTTCCCCTAGGGGACACTGGGGGCCCGGTTGAAAGCAGCCAACCTGAAAATGTCTTTGAAATCCCCATATTTTATCTTAACAATTCATGCACATTTTACATGCTTCTGACATTGTGTCCATATTTGCTATAATTTAAGGCGTGGGGAGGTGTGTTTTAAGTATACTTAGAGTCATCTAGCTTTATCCACCAGACCATATAGTGTAATGGGTGCTTCAGGTATCCTGTGACCTTGAGTTCCCCTTGGCATACATGTTGGTACACTCATGGGTGTAAGGACCCAGGAAGGGCGGACAACCCATCTTGGTGGGTGGCATCCAAGAGACCGGAGGCAGCCTAGTTGTGGAGGGACCTGACTTCTTGGCTGGGTGCAGAGGGCGAACTGGACTTTATCAGAGGAAGATGTGCAGAACAGGCCTGGCGGCAGGAACTGCATGTGAAGAGCACAGAGGCATGAAGGGGCAAGCTTGGGAGACAGTGAACAGTAGACCTAGATCAGAATGTGCAGCGTGCACAGAGGAGTAGCCAAAGAGCAGGCGGGAATGAAGCCTAGAGGCATCAAGAGCTCAGGTTTTAGGCTTAGTCGGTCAAGTGTGGACTGGGGCCCCAGCTTCACCACCCCTTTGGAATGTTATTCCTCATGCCTGTAAACTTCACTTTGGAATAACAAATGTGCCCACCTTATAGAATGGTAGTGAGGATTCAATCAGATCACGTATGTCAAGTGTGCAGCCATGATTTTGATGACCACAGATGCCTCTTCATTGCCTGCCACCCCAAAGCCAAGTGGGGCACAGTGGCTTTCCCCAGCCCATGACCCAGCTCCAGGTCTAAATGGCCTTGGGAGTGCCAGGCTTCTGCAGGGAGCCATGGATGTGCCTCCCAAGTCCCCAAACCCTTCCACACCCCTCAATGTTCCTGCTCACAAATCCCTTTGTGAGGGGGCCCTTACCCATTGCTCTGACCTCCTCTCTCTTCTGTAGACCTACCTGCATCTCCTAGAACACGCTCTCTCTTGGTTTGCACATGCCATTCCTTCTCTCTGGAACATCTTTCCTTTACCCTCCCATCCTCCCCCCACCCCACCTCTACCTCCACCTCCTCCTGGCTAACTCCTACTCACTTTTCAGGTCTTAGGTTAGATGTCATGTCCTCAAAGCCCTCGCCTCACTGCATCGTCGTGCTGTAAGCATCCATCTCCTCCCAGGACAACATCTGATTCTCTGCTGCAGGCTCAGCACCAAACTTGGTGCCTGACCCACAGCAGGTGTGCAGTGATTATTTGCAGAATGAGTGAGTGACAGGAAACGGTGGCAGCCCAAGCCTATGAAGAGGCTGCAGCCAGAATTCAGGAAAAGAGCAAAGGCTGCTAGGGAGGATCATGGCCCACTCCCACCCTGGGCTCTGGGCAAAATCAGCTGTAGCTGTTTGAATTCTCCACTCTCACTGTGCTTTCCTCTGGGTTTTTTATATCAAGCTTATATATCAGCATTGTCTGATAGAACTCTCTGCAGTGATGGAGATGTTCTGTATCTTGTGATGTCCTGTATGGTAGCTCCCAGCCACATACAGATAGTGAACACCTGGAGTGTCGCTAGGGTGAACAAGGAACTGAGGTAATTTTATTTAATTTATATAAATTTCCATAGGACCTGGGGACTGCCTTACTGGATAGTACAGCTCCATCCTTTCCAATCCTCACAGGGTTTGAGACTAGAAGTCAAGAGGCCAAGTCTGCCACGGCCTTTGTGCTGTCTGAGCTCTTGTTTCTCTTATGTATAAAATAAGGGGACTGGACTCAATGACTTCTGAACTCATTTCAGATCAAAAAATCTTGGGAGTCAAAGTGAGAGAAGGAAAAAGACTCTGGGAGCAGCTGTTAAGACTGGGTGAGGACCCAGAAGCCTAGGCAATGGGATGTGATGAGCAGAGGGAGAAGGGAGGAGGAGAAATGGGTGAGAGAGGGGAGAAAGAAGGCCTTCAGTCTTTGGTCTTGTATAAACACCAAGATCATTCCAGGGCCAACAAAATCCTGGGTTATCTGGGCCCCACCCCATTTCAATCACATGGTCCATGCTGCTCCCCTCACTTTCTGCGCCCCAGACAGGGTAGGCTTCCTCCAGTCTCATCACAGGGACTTTGTCCATGCTGTTTCTTCTGTCTGGAATGACCTCCCCTCCCCTTCACTTAGCCTCCTCTCCCTCCTCTTCTCCTTCATCCTCCAACATTGTTTCCTTAAAGAAGTCTTTATTGACCTGGGCCATGTCAAGATCCCTTACAGGACGCTCTCATAGCAGTAGCTTTTTCTCTCCCAACTCTCCTCACAAATGCTATTCTATAGCTATTTCTGTGATTCTTGGTTCAGTGTCCACTCTCAAGAGGACTGGGGGGACTGTTTCTTTCTCACGATGCCTAACACAGTAGCTACCATAGTAAATGCTCTGTGAGTGTCACTGGAGGGATGGTAGGAGGGGCAGGCAGCCAGCTCTGGGGAAGGAGCATGAGCTTCCGAAGCCCCAGTGCTTGTCCTCTGCTTACAGGGCCAGCTGGGGAAGTTTTAGGGATAGACATTCCTTTGGACTCTCTGGGCTTTCAGCTGAATTCTGATTTTAGCCTCTCCCCCAGGGCTGCAGCCAAGATCTCTGATGGTTCTCAGTACTACGTTCTGCTCATCATCACTGATGGGGTCATCTCTGACATGACACAGACAAAGGAGGCCATTGTCAGTGTAAGTCTGAGGAGGGTTTGGCAGGAAGAGGTCACTGTTAATAACTGTCCAGGGGTTGAGATTTTGCCCTACGTGCAAGCTAACAAGTCAGGCTGCCAATTTCATGGATGCTCGCAGTGGACACAAGACTTCTGGATCAAAAGCAAAGGTGTGTGGGACTTCCCTGGTAGTCCAGTGGTTAAGACTCAACACTTCCACTGAAGGGGGCATGAGTTCAATCCCTGGTCGAGGAATTGAGATTCCACATGCCACTATCCCAGCAGTAGCAACAGCTCAACTATCAGCATTGGCTCTGATTCACTAAGTCCACTTCCCAGAAGATAATGTGCCAAGGGCCAGATTACCAGTGGGTTGTATTATAGAACATACACCCTGAGTGTAGAAAACCTGAGCCTTTTATCATGGGCAATAAGCATGCCTGCCCTTCGTTCCAGCATGAGACATTTTATTATACTAGACAGTAAACAAACCTGCCCTTTGCTGTATAGGAAGACCCTGTATCTTTCAAGGCTGTTACATATGCAGACATACTTGAAAAGATAGTCCGGCACAAAGAGAAATCAGTGCCTCTGCTTGTAAGATATGCCAAAATATTATACACAGAGAGAATTGTCCCCCAACAGTCACTTCCCTTGTTATGGCTGCTCACCCCAACAATTTCCCCTCTTTCCCCTCACAGGCCTCATCACTGCCCATGTCTATCATTATTGTCGGTGTGGGACCAGCCATGTTTGAAGGTGAGTAAGATGAGGGGTTTTGATGAGTGAGACCAAGAACTAGGGAAAACAAAGGAGGATCTGGGAACCCAGGCCTGTCTCATAGAGAAGATAGGATGGATGCCTGTGTCAGACCTTGGCCAAGTCAGACGTTCTCTGAACCATTTCCTCATTATAACCGAGGTTGTTGATACAAATACTTCCCTCCTGGGGTTCCTAGGATGATGGAATGCATGGGAGGGAATAATAATAATAACTCCATTACAATGCCTAATATTTGTAGGACTTTGATACAACCATTAGGTGGTCTCTTGATGACTCCAGAGGGGAGCGAAGAGGCAGAGGGCAGCATGGGTTGTTGTGGGAAAGGTCAATCAGCTGAGGGGTGTCTTTTCTGCAGCTATGGAAGAGCTGGACGGTGATGATGTGCGCGTGTCCTCTCGGGGACGCTATGCCGAGCGCGACATCGTTCAGGTAGACCTGCTGTCATGAGGTCAAAAGGAAGTCATGGTGTCAAAGGCATGGTGGGAAGGAGGGGTTAAGTTAGCAGCCATTCCCCTTTACTGCCTTCCTTTTTTTTTTTTCCCCCCAATTTTTATTTATTTATTGGCTCTGCTGGGTCTTCATTGCTGCATGCGGGGCTTTATCAAATTTATGGGAGTGGAGGCTACTCTCTAGTTGATGTGTGTGAGCTTCTCTTGTTGCGGAGGTTGGGCTCTGTGACCCGTGGCCTCTAGACCGTGGGCTCAGTAGTTGTGACGCAAGGTCTTAGGTGCCTCAAGGCATTGGGATCTTCCTGGACCAGGGATTGAACCTGTGTCCCCTGCATTGGCAGGTGGATTCTTAACCACTGGACCACCAGGGAAGTCCCTTTACTGCCTTCTTAATCATTTACCTTTCTTCCCTTCACTCTTTCGGCCTTCCTACATTCATTCAACAAATTCTTTTTGAGAAACAGGCAGGTTGCTGCAGCCATGGTGGATTCATAGTGTGAGAGATCCCCAAGGCACCTGCCCTCTAGTGGAGGCAGCCAATAATAATGGCACAGTTCATTAGATTGTGCTAAGTGCTCCAGAGGGACAGCAAACGCCACAGTGAGAGTCTGTAACTGGGATCTGATTAGGCAGGATTGTCAGGGAAGGCTGCTGCTGCTGCTGCTAAGTCGCTTGAGTCGTGTCCGACTCTGTGCAACCCCATAGATGGCAGCCCACCAGGCTCCCCCATCCCTGGGATTCTCCAGGCAAGAACACTGGAGTGGGTTGCCATTTCCTTCTCCAGTGCATGAAAGTGAAAAGTGAAAGTGAAGTCACTCAGTCGTGCCCGACTCTTAGCGACCCCATGGACTGCGGCCCACCAGGCTCCTCCGTCCATGGGATTTTCCAGGCGACAGTCCTGGAGTGGGGTGCCATTGCTTTCTCCATCAGGGAAGGCTACTACGAGGAAATTACATTGGAACTGAAATCTAAAACAAGGCATAAGCATAACAGGCAGAGAAGCAGCAGGTGGGAAGGCCCTTAGGTTCAAAATAACTGGCCCAATCATGGAGAAGGCAAGAGGCCCGGGTGGCAGGATCACAGCAGTGAGTGGAAGAGGAAGGCAAGGCCCTGCCAGTCATGGTGAAGTTTGGGGCTTTGTTCTAAGATAATTAGAAACCTCTTGAAGGATTTTAGATAGAGAAGTGAGATGGTCAGTCTTGCATTTTGAGACATGCAGAGAGGCTGCAGGAGTGCGGACTGCAGCAGGACAAGGGAGAAGGCAGGGAGATCTGTTAGTGAGGAAGCCTTCGAAGTAGTCCAGGGATTTGGATGGGAATAGGAGCAGTGAGGAGGGAGAGGAGAAACAGGTTCAAAAGACAATTTAAGAAAAAATGTATGAGAATTGAATATTTGATTAAATGGTGATAGGGAGTCAGGGGGGCTTCAAGAATGATTCTTAGTTTCATAGACTGAGCCCCTGGGTGAGTGATAGTCTCACTTGCTGGGAAAGGAAAGGCTGGAGGAGGGGCAGATTTGGCAGAAAAGCCTAGAATTCAGCTGTAAACACACTAGACTTGAGTTATCTAAGAGGAACGAAAGGGGATGTGATATGGGCAACCAAGTTGTGACTCTGGGCCTTAAAGAAAAGAAGGTAGGGATGGATGTATAAATGTAGGAGTTATCAGGGAACAGGGTTGTTTTTTTTTTTAATTGAAATACAGTCGATTTACAATACTGTGTTAATTTCACGTATGCAGAATAGTGATTCAGTGCTTTTAGTTTATACTCCATTTAAAGTTATTACAAGATAAAAGCTACAATACCGTGTTATACAGTTTATCCTTGTTGCTTATTTATTTTGTCTATATTAAGTAGTTTGTACGTCTTAATCCAGGGAACAGTTTGTAAATGTGTTGAAAGTGTATGAAATCACCCAGGAAGAGAATTAAGAAAGAAAAAGCATCAGCTTTAGAGATTAGGCAGACCTAGAGCATTGGGGTTGGTGCAGGGAGGCATCCAGAAAGGTAGAGAAAATCTAGAAGAATGTAATGTGTCAAGAGTGGGAAGTGTTCAGGAAGATTATAGTGAAATGTAATGGAAAGCTCAAGGGGAGTCAGCAAGATGCGTGACAATCATTGCTTGCTGGACTGATTGGGGAACATGGTACTGTTGACTTCGTTAGCAAGAGCAGTTTCAGTAGACTGCATGAAGCCAGGTTAGAGTGGTTTAAGGGTGAATGGAAGGTGGAAAAAAAAGTGGGTGGGGAGAAAGCAAATGTGGAAAGTTCCTCTAGATAAGGTGGGAAAGCAAGTGACGCTTGGAGATGTTAGGGGCCAAAGAGGGAGCCTCTGCCCCGCCACCCTCCCCAGTCCTCTCTCTCCTGGCCACCCACATCTGATCGTGCCTGTCACAGTTTGTCCCATTCCGAGACTATGTCGACCGGTCGGGGAACCAGGTGCTGAGCATGGCCCGACTTGCCAAGGATGTGCTGGCGGAGATCCCAGAGCAGCTACTGTCCTATATGCGCACCAGGGACATCCAGCCTCGCCCGCCACCCCCTGCCACCACCAGCCCAACGCCAGCTCCAGAGCATCCCTGAATAGCCCACGTAACCAACGCCCAGCAGTCTGCCCGCCTGCCCACCCATTGCTTCTGCTCAAAATCAGAGGCACCTGGAACCTTGGACCTCATTGGGAGGGCAACTTGGAGGATCAGTATTGGCTGGTCGAGCCCTCTGCCCCATCACCCACAGAAGGGCCTGGCACTGTCACCACCTCCCTGCCTTCTTGCCAATAATAAAGCTGATCTTTACTTCACTTCTGTCTCATGGGTCTTAGGAAGGGAGGCTGGGATGCCCAGGGTCTGGGACACACCAAGAGAAAGATGGAGCAAGGACAGCTTCAGCTAGGGATCATCCCCATCCTAACACACATCCATCTAACCCTTCTTCAGATATTCTTCAAATACTTTAAGAAAGAAGTGAATCTTTATGTGTGTACATTTTCCTGAGGAGAAAGGCCCATAGCTTTTATCAGATTCTAAAAGGGATTCTTGACCTCAAAAGGGGTCAGCTTTAAGATCAGTTCAGTTCAGTCACTCAGTCATGTCCGACTCTTTGCAACCCCATGAATTGCAGCACACCAGGCCTCCAAGTCCATCACCAACTCCCGGAGTTCACCCAGACTCACGTCCATCGAGTCAGTGATGCCATCTAGCCATCTCATTCTCTGTCATCCCCTTCTCCTCCTGCCCCCAATCCCTCCCAGCATCAGAGTCTTTTCCAATGGGTCAACTCTTTGCATGAGGTGGCCAAAGTACTGGAGTTTCAGCTTTAGCATCATTCCTTCCAAAGAAATCCCAGGGCTGATCTCCTTCAGAATGGACTGGTTGGATCTCCTTGCAGTCCAAGGGACTCTCAAGAGTCTTCTCCAACACCACAGTTCAAAAGCATCAATTCTTCAGTGCTCAGCCTTCTTCACAGTCCAACTCTCACATCCATACATGACCACAGGAAAAACCATAGCCTTGACTAGACGAACCTTTGTTGACAAAGTAATGTCTCTGCTTTTGAATATGCTATCTAGGTTGGTCATAACTTTCCTTCCAAGGAGTAAGCGTCTTTTAATTTCATGGCTGCAGTCACCATCTGCAGTGATTTTGGAGCCCAGAAAAATAAAGTCTGACACTGCTTCCCCATCTATTTCCCATGAAGTGATGGGACCGGATGCCATGATCTTCGTTTTCTGAATGTTGAGCTTTAAGCCAACTTTTTCACTCTCCACTTTCACTTTCATCAAGAGGCTTTTTAGTTCCTCTTCACTTTCTGCCATAAGGGTGGTGTCATCTGCATATCTGAGGTTATTGATATTTCTCCCAGCAATCTTGATTCCAGCTTGTGTTTCTTCCAGTCCAGCGTTTCTCATGATGTACTCTGCATATAAGTTAAATAACAGGGTGACAATATACAGCCTTGACGAACTCCTTTTCCTATTTGGAACCAGTCTGTTGTTCCATGTCCAGTTCTAACTGTTGCTTCCTGACCTGCATACAGATTTCTCAAGAGGCAGGTCAGGTGGTCTGGTATTCCCATCTCTTGCAGAATTTCCCACAGTTTATTGTGATCCACACAGTCAAAGGCTTTGACATAGTCAATAAAGCAGAAATATATGCTTTTCTGGAACTCTCTTGCTTTTTCCATGATCCAGCGGATGTTGGCAGTTTGATCTCTGGTTCCTCTGCCTTTTCTAAAACCAGCTTGAATATCAAGAAGTTCACGGTTCACATATGCTGAAGCCTGGCTTGGAGAATTTTGAGCATTACTGTACTAGCGTGTGAGATGAGTGCAATTGTGCGGTAGTTTGAGCATCTGCTCTCATGGGTCTAGTTCAAGTTTTTTGAGTGAGGATAATTTAAAAAGCTGATATTTTCTTTGAGTGAAGGGAAGTGAAGTGAAGTCGCTCAGTCATGTCTGACTCTTTGTGACCCCATGGACTGTAGCCTACTACGCTCCTCTGTCCATGGGATTTTCCAGGCAAGAGTACTGGAGTGGGTTGCCATTTCCTTCTCCAGAGGATCTTCCTGACCCAGAGATCGAACCCAGGTCTCCCACACTGTAGGCAGATGCTTTACCATTTGAGCCACCAGGGAAGTCCCATTTTTTTTGAGTATTCACTACATATCAGACATTGATAAGTAATTTACATGCATCATCTTATTTAATCCTCACAGCAATCCTGTGAGATAAGCACTGTGTTATCTTTTGCACATGAAGAATCTGAGGCTCAGAGAGGTTAAGTCACATATTGAACAGAACCCAACAGTTTGGCTCCAGAGGCCAAGAGGTTAACCAGCAAATCTCTTCCTGGAGTGTCAATTTTATTAGGATGTTTAGGGGAAGGCCAAAGGAACATTTCATGCAGAGTGGCACAGTAAAGGACAGAAATGGTATGGACCTAACAGAAGCAGAAGATATTAAGAAGAGGTGGCAAGAATACACAGAAGAACTGTGCAAAAAAGATCTTCACGACCCAGATAATCACGATGGTGTGATCACTGACCTAGAGCCAGACATCCTAGAATGTGAAGTCAAGTGGGCCTTAGAAAGCATCACTACGAACAAAGCTAGTGGAGGTGATGGAATTCCAGTTGAGCTATTCCAAATCCTGAAAGATGATGCTGTGAAAGTGCTGCACTCAATATGCCAGCAACTTTGGAAAACTCAGCAGTGGCCACAGGACTGGAAAAGGTCAGTTTTCATTCCAATCCCAAAGAAAGGCAATGCCAAAGAATGCTCAAACTACCGCACAAGTGCACTCATCTCACACGCTAGTACAGTAATGCTCAAAATTCTCCAAGCCAGGCTTCAGCAATATGTGAACCGTGAACTTCCTGATGTTCAAGCTGGTTTTAGAAAAGGCAGAGGAACCAGAGATCAAACTGCCAACATCCGCTGGATCGTGGAAAAAGCAAGAGAGTTCCAGAAAAGCATATATTTCTGCTTTATTGACTATGTCAAAGCCTTTGACTGTGTGGATCACAATAAACTGTGGGAAATTCTGAAAGAGATGGGAATACCAGACCACCTGACCTGCCTCTTGAGAAATCTGTATGCAGGTCAGGAAGCAACAGTTAGAACTGGACATGGAACAACAGACTGGTTCCAAATAGGAAAAGGAGTTCATCAAGGCTGTATATTGTCACCCTGTTTATTTAACTTATATGCAGAGTACATCATGAGAAACGCTGGACTGGAAGAAACACAAGCTGGAATCAAGATTGCTGGGAGAAATATCAATAACCTCAGATATGCAGATGACACCACCCTTATGGCAGAAAGTGAAGAGGAACTAAAAAGCCTCTTGATGAAAGTGAAAGTGGAGAGTGAAAAAGTTGGCTTAAAGCTCCACATTCATAAAACGAAGATCATGGCATCCGGTCCCATCACTTCATGGGAAATAGATGGGGAAACAGTGTCAGACTTTATTTTTCTGGGCTCCAAAATCACTGCAGATGGTGACTGCAGCCATGAAATTAAAAGACGCTTACTCCGTGGAAGGAAAGTTATGACCAACCTAGATAGCATATTCAAAAGCAGAGACATTACTTTGTCAACAAAGGTTCGTCTAGTCAAGGCTATGGTTTTTCCTGTGGTCATGTATGGATGTGAGAGTTGGACTGTGAAGAAGGCTGAGCACTGAAGAATTGATGCTTTTGAACTGTGGTGTTGGAGAAGACTCTTGAGAGTCCCTTGGACTGCAAGGAGATCCAACCAGTCCATTCTGAAGGAGATCAGCCCTGGGATTTCTTTGGAAGGAATGATGCTAAAGCTGAAACTCCAGTACTTTGGCCACCTCATGCAAAGAGTTGACCCATTGGAAAAGACTCTGATGCTGGGAGGGATTGGGGGCAGGAGGAGAAGGGGATGACAGAGAATGAGATGGCTGGATGACATCATTGACTCGATGGACGTGAGTCTGGGTGAACTCCGGGAGTTGGTGATGGACTCGGAGGCCTGGCGTGCTGCGATTCATGGGGTTGCAAAGAGTCGGACACGACTGAGCGACTGATCTGATCTGATCTTAGGGGAAGACATTGTATATGAAAACACATACTTTATAGTGGGTCGAATGCAAGTTTTATACCAAGATAAATTAGAAGTTTCCAGGCGTTTTAGGCTTTGCCCCAGAACCCTGGCAGACCCTCTCACGCTCCCCGTTGATGGCAAAACTGGACAGGCTAAGCAACAAGTACTGTTTTACAAGTAGACTCTTCTTGGCACCCAAGTTCTCAAAAGCCCCCCAAAACTGACAATAGAGTTGTCGAGTTCAGCTTTACAAATAAGCAATATGAGGTAGGAAGAATTTAACAAATTGCCCAAGTTCACATGGCTACTAAGTGACCCAGTCACATTAAAAGTAGCTGTTTTGACATCATGTAGCCTTTCCCCGCCTACCTACAAGGTTCCAGCATCTGAATCTTATTTTACTTACACAGTCCGTTTTACAGCCAACCAGCATTTTGCACCGCCCCCAAACAGGCCGCTACTTTCAGATCCACACCTTTGCTCCAGCCCTGCCCTTTTACCTTTTCCAAGCCCCGCCCTTTCCCTTCAGCCTCGCGTGTTTTTTCCCAGCTCTATCCTCTCCCCAGCCCAGCTCCAAGTTCCAGGCCCATCCAAAGCCCCGCCCTTTCTTTTCTGAGGCCCCCTCTTCTGTTTAGTCCCACCCCTCACCCCCGGTTGAGTCCCTATTCTCCTTACTGGGGCCTGCTTTACAGATAGCCCCGCCCACTCCCCGCAAACCCCGCCCCATAGATTGGATTATTCTCTTCCAGCCCCGCCCCGCCACTACCCATAACTCCCAGTGCCCCTTAGGCTGCAGTCCGCGTCCCTCTTGCTCCTGGCCCTGCCCCCAGCCCCGCCCCGAGGCTCCGGCCCCGCCTCGCCGCCTTCCTCGGAGACCAAGGCCAGGTCCCTACCGCAGCCGCGGCGCCAGCAGGAGGGAGGGAGGCGGGGGGAGAGGCAGAGGGGGAAGGGAGAAGGGCGGGCTCCTTACGCCCAGTCCCGCGCTCATCGTCCGTGTCGGCAGATTCGCTACAAACGGCCCGACAACTCCGGATCCCGAGTATCATAACTTCTGTATCCAGAAACCCAACTCTAGATGGAGGCGCTAGAAAAGCCCTGTAAGGTGTCCAGGGGCCCTTCCGAATCCCAGAGAATGGCCTCTCGAGCCTCAGCGGGCGGGCGGGGATCTGTGGCGAAAGTGCAGCTCGGCAGTGCCGCGGCGCCGAGTTTACCCTGCGCAGACGCCGTCGCCGCTGCTGCTGCCGCCGCCGCTGCCACTGCCTTTGCCGCCACCGTCTCCGCCGCCGCCGTCCCCGCGCTGCCTCCAGGAGCCTCCATTGTTCCGGTGGCGCCGGGTCCCGAGACTCGGCAACCTAGGGGCCTTCGAAAGGGGCGGCGGCCGCCGGAATTGAGACGCTCGGGCGCCGGCGGGACTGGGAGCGGCAGGGGTCAGCGCGGGAATCCCAGGGAGCCGGGCCAGAGCGTGGGGCGGCAGGGGGTCGGGGTGGCGTGGTCTGCAGTCTCCGGAATTGGGGCTCTCCCTCCCCGACCCGTCTTTCCCCGCCGGCCTCCCTAAGTGGGGTCGGAGCCCCGGCGGGCGTCCCCGGCGATGAGCCCGGACTCGAGGTGGCCGGTGAGTGCGGGCCAGGGACCAGGGCGGGAGTGGCAAGCCGGGAAGGGGTAGGCTAGTTTCGTGGGGCACGCACTGAAACTGCCCGGCCCGAGGGTCGGGCCACCCCAGCCGGAAGAACTGACAGTGCATTCGCCCCCAGCCCGCATCCCTGGGCTACAGTGTATCCCTTCGGGGCTGCCTGGGTCAATGGCAGGAGGAGAGCCTTGTTCAACTTGTACACTTTGATCAAGGGGAAACGTCGCCGCATCCGGGAGAGGGCTGCGGGCACCGCCTGGGCCTGGCCTGATCCCTCTGGCCTCCGCCCCCTACTTCCTCCAGTCCCCTGAGAGCCTTGGGCAGATGCGGTCGTCATACCCCAGGGCCTGGGGCCCTCCCCACGGACTTTCAGGTCTAAGTTTCCGTGTCTCTTCTCTGTGCATCTGCTGCTGAGTCCCAGCGGAACATTTGCCGGGGGCTCTGTGCTGCTTAGGGAGCTAGGGCAGCAGAGCTGCAGCCTTCACCAGGGACTCATTGAAGCAGAGTTTGTGCTTCTGATTGGTTTGTTTAAAGATAGCCACAGGTAGGAAGTAAGGGCAGTTTAAGTAGTTTTAATGAAATGGCAATCTGGGGCTTGGACAGAGTGGCTGGAGCAGTTCACTGGCTGGGTTAAGTCACAGGAGAAGAACTCTTGTTAGTTAGGGAGCTCAGGGTGGCTTTGCTTGGAATGGTGCCCAGCCCATAGTTAAATTGTTGAATCCAGCTAGGCCTGGAGAAATTGGGGCAGTCTCTGACCAAGCTGGGCTTCCTGGGGGCTGGTGCCATCTGCTGTCTCCACTCACCCAGGAACACTGGAGAGAAGGAAGGGAGGGCTCTAAGGACCAGCATGGAGCTGAGTGTGCTGCACTGCCATGTTCCTGTTTATACTCTTAAGGCCTGGTGTCATCCCCAGAGCCAGGGCATAGGCTTACCCCAGAGGCCTTAGAAAGTCACCGATTTTTTCTGTCATCCATTTATTTCTGCTGGAGTCCAGGACCAAATCATTTTGGCCACCGATTCAAACTTCTGCATGGGCTGACATTAGCCTTCATCCGTCTCAGTCCCTAATCTTCTTTTAGCTATTATTCAACAAATTATGTATTCATTTGCCAAAACAATATTGCATGCCAGGTTCTGGGGCTATGGAAGTGGGTAGGCTCTGGTGTCTGCACTGTACAGCTCCCAGTCTAGTGGAAGGAGACAGACAACTTTCAGTGTGGTGAGTGCTGTGGTGGAGGTGAGGATGAAATGCTGTGGAAACACAGCTTTCTGTGAGATAGACGGAGAAATCATAACAGAAGTGACATTTGAGCCATGTTTTGAAGAATGAGTAGGAGCTCACTAATCAGGGAGGGTGGAAGGCATTCTAAATAGAGATCATTTTGCGGGAATGAGAGTTGGTAACATTCAGGGAATGGCAAGTTGCCCTGGTTAGACAGAAATACAGCTATAATTGGTGAAAAGAAGGATCTAGAAAGGAAGACTAAGGCCACAGAATGAAAGGAACACCATGACTGTCATCATAAGGAATGTGGATATTATCCTGAAATCAGTGGGGGGCATCAGGAGGGTTCCAATCAAAACACTGATATGAATAATTCTACTTGGTAGAAAGATCATTCTGGACACATTTATATGAGAAAAAGCTAGAACTGAGACATAGGGCAGGATGATCAGACAAGAGGTAATAATACCAAGACCATGGCCATGGTGTGGAGGAGATGGCATTTGGATCTGCTGTAGAGGTTGGCTGGCCAGGACCCTTGGGGAGAGGGAGGGCTGGAGAGAGTGGAGTGGGTGGCCCGGGCCTACGCTAACTGATCTGTACATTCTAGATGTGACAGCATGGGGGTGGACTTTGACGTGAAGACTTTCTGCCACAACCTGCGGGCAACTAAGCCACCCTATGAGTGCCCCGTGGAGACCTGCCGCAAGGTCTACAAGAGTTACAGTGGTATCGAGTACCATCTGTACCACTATGACCATGACAACCCACCGCCCCCACAGCAGACTCCACTCCGAAAGCACAAGAAGAAGGGGCGCCAGTCACGCCCAGCCAACAAGCAGTCACCCAGCCCCTCAGAGGTATCCCAGTCACCCAGCCGTGAGGTGATGAGTTACGCACAGGCCCAGCGCATGGTGGAAGTGGACTTGCACGGCCGCGTGCACCGCATCAGCATCTTTGACAACCTGGATGTGGTGTCTGAGGATGAGGAGGCCCCTGAGGAGGCGCCTGAGAACGGCAGCAATAAGGAGAACACTGAGACACCGGCCGCTACTCCCAAGTCAGGCAAGCATAAGAACAAGGAGAAACGCAAGGACTCCAACCATCACCACCACCACAATGCTTCTGCGAGCACCACTCCCAAGCTGCCAGAGGTGGTCTACCGGGAGTTGGAGCAAGATACCCCTGATGCCCCGCCCCGGCCGACCTCCTATTACCGGTAAGGCCACCTCCGCCTCCCAACTCTGGAAAACTGGTCAAGCAGGGCTTAGGAGCCAAAAACAGGTGACAAGCAACAGATAGGAAATGGCAGAGGTAAAGCATAGCAGCAACACACTGGCCCTGCCAAGGCAGACGTGCCCCAGCTAGCGGTGATGGCAGTTCCTGTACACTGCCACATGCCGGACCCTCACTGGTGCTTTATAGCCATTCCCTTGTCTTATTCTCACAACTCGCTCAGGTAGGTTTTGTTCATGGGTGAGGAAACCACAGTCCAGAAGAAGGACCAGACTTATGAGCAGTCACATGCCAGTAGATAGCTGAACTGGGATTCAAACCCATATTCCTCTGACTCCAAAGCGGCACTATTTCTACAGTATCAAAGGGTCCCATCTGTTGATCTTGACCCTTTCTACTCCATCACCGTGACCTTGGGAAAGGCATCTGGCTGGCTTTTGGTGTTCCAGTGACCCCATCTGCAGTGCAGATATAATATTCCTCTGCTAGCCTCAATGTGGAAGACTAGGGACACTGACTTCATAGAGTCCTAAAAGCTGTTTGTAAATCTGCATAAGTAATTTCCCCATTGCTTATCCAGTTACTGTCACCCATCCTTTGGCATGCAGAAGCAGTGTTTTCATCACCAATGTTTCATACTCCTCTGAGAACCCTTTTATTTGATTTAACTGTTTCTTAGTATCTGCTTCCTTCCAAAAATTTGTCACAGTGGCTCCTAATAAAAATCAACAGTCAAAAGGCTAAATTCCTTCAACATGAGGTAAAAAAATGGAGTGGGGGAAGTATGGTGGTAACCACATTCAGAAACCCAAGCTAAAGGATGGAACAAACACCAAGCGTGAGACTTCTTTCTGAGAGTCTTGGCATCCAAGTCAAAGAGGGCACTTGGGTGAGTTAGTTAAGGAGCTATCTTTGGTATCAGCTAATCAGAAGGCCTGATCTCCGACAAGGACTTCTTAGAAAGGTTTTTATGTGAAAGGTAGTTTTTACCAAAAGTGCAATAGTAGGTACTAAATCTCAGTTCTTTACAAGCAAATTTGGGGAACTCAAGTGATTTTCGTTCCTCTCACCCCTGTTGACATGCCAGCCTGTCTTTTCCTCCTCTCTTCCATCCTTCCATCTGTCCAGTCCAGCTCCAAGTCCTTCTGGCTTTTCACTGTCTCTCTTATCTGTTAGTGCTCACTGCCATGCCCACCTCCCAACACATAGACCCCTCTTCGGGCCCGCCCTCTCCCCTCATGATTCTTCAGCACTCTCTGCTCCCTTAGGTAGCACAGCTTAGCTCCTGCTCATTTTCTTCATCCTTCCACTCAGAGTCACTCTTTGCTCCTGTGGATCAGATCTGTTCTCCAGGCAGCAGCTCTCAGCTGGTCCCCTGCAATCAGTTGGGAGGTGTGTTGCATGTAATTTGTTACTACTCTTAGCAGAACTGCCGGTTTTGGAAATGATTTACTTTTTATGTAAATGTGAGAAGATTCGAGGTCATCTCTTTAACAACAGCACTGGCTCTTGCTCCCATCTGATAAACTTTCTTGAGGGGGAGAGGGAGGGTGGAGTGTCAGCTGGCGTGTCAGGAATCGCACATGACACGCAGCCTACCTTATCTGCGCCACAGCCTGTAATCTGAGTGTGCTGTGGGAGTGTGCTGCGCACCATCACATAATGTTACGCGTGTCATGGCAGAAAAAGGTTGAGAGCTGGTGCCAAGGCCTGGAATGGGCCAGATGGTTCACACTAGCCCTGAGCCACACCCTTTTTCAAGGATGAAGATGTTGCAGTCACCCTGGGGACAAGGTGAAGGGCTAAGCAAGAAGCTGCTTCTGACAGACACAGTACTTTAGTCTCTCCTCCCTTCCACTCTCAAAATGTCTTTCAGATGAACAACACTGCCTCTTTCTGTGTGGTTAATCAGATATGGTCCTTGCCTCTATCCACGTAGTGCAGGGGTTAAGACACGAAAACAGTTATAATGCAAGACATGGTCGGGCAGAGCTATACCAAAGCTAATAATCAAGCTAACATTTATTGAGTTACTTGCTCCAGGTGCTGTTCTGAGCACTTTACCTATATTAACTCATCTAATGTTTCCAACAGCTGTGTGAAAGAGGTTCAAGTTAGGATCACCACTTTACACATGTGGAAACCAAGGCCCTGAGAGGTTCGCTCACTTGCCTGCTGTCACCCAGAGCACAGCTCCAGAGCCTATGCTTGCCTGGCCTGCTGCAGCTCGCAGAGTCGCATTTTCCTTGTGGAGAGCAGAGTGGAGGCCCAGGAACTAACATATATCTAGGGCCTGCTATGTACCACTTGATTTAGCCCATTCATTTTTAATTAATTGCATTTAATCCTGACGTCTTAGAAAATGAAAGGTATTATCCTCATTCTCTCATCCATAAACCTGAAGTTTAGAAAAGAGCAGGGATGTCCTGGATATCCCACAGTAACAGAGCCAGGACCTAACTGGCTGTTAGGTGTGTGTCCAGGTGTGTTAGAGGCCAAAGCCGTGTGCTTTTCCGTCGTTGCTCCCTGTAGCTTTACAATAGCAGAGTCAGGCCACCTGGAGTGTGCACGTCAGGGGAGTGGGGAGCCTGCTCTGTACCCCAGGCGCCTAGAGCCGCCCCTGGCTGCAGTCATGCGGGCCCAGTGAGTGCTGTGGAGTGGAGTTTGAATCCTAGCTCTGCCACTTCCTGGTTGTGTGAACCACCTGTGTGGGGCACTTAACCTCCCAAAGCATCCGGTTTCCTCCTCTATAAAGTGAGGGCAAGAAGAACATTGACCCAAGGACTGTGAGGAAGATAACTGTGATAACTTAGCACAATGCCCGGTCATAGTAAATGCTCAGTAAATATTAGCTATCCTGACTGTTATCTCCCAAGGCTTTCCAGAGAGCAAAGAGTACCTAGATTCTGAGGGAGCCCTGAGCTGCTGCTGCACCAGCTGAGAGAAGACCTACAGCAGCTCCGTTCAGGATACAGCCGGCTGGTACTCAAACAAATGTAAATTGGCAAGTGAAAACTGAGGACCTTCCTGCCCCCGACTCTTTTTGTACCATCACCCAGACCACTGCAATCAGGGGTCCTAGCCGCCCCATCCTTCTCCCTTCAGGATCTTGCTGAGCCTCTGCATCTCAAAGGAGGCAGTGTGGCAGCTAGGACGTGAGCTTTGAGCTCGGCATGCCTGGGTTCATATCCCAGCTCTTCCACTTTCTCACAAGAGAGCCGGCCCAGGTGAATTCACTGCCCCAAACGTTAGGTTTCCTTTTCGGCACAACAAGAATGATGACAGGCCTTACGGTGCCTGGAGTAAAGGTGAGGCTAGAATGAGACCACGTATACATCAAGGCACGGGCCTGGAACAGGGTGAGTGCTCCACAGATGTAACCCACGTTCTTTAAGGGAGGGAAATCTCAACCTTCTGATGCCGAGCTGCCTGTGTGCACTGCAGGTATATTGAGAAGTCGGCGGAGGAGCTGGATGAGGAGGTTGAGTACGACATGGATGAGGAGGACTACATCTGGCTAGATATCATGAACGAGCGGCGGAAGACGGAGGGTGTGAGTCCCATTCCGCAGGAGATCTTTGAGTACTTAATGGACCGGCTGGAGAAGGAGTCGTACTTTGAGAGCCACAATAAAGGCGACCCCAATGCTCTAGTAGATGAGGATGCTGTGTGCTGTATTTGCAATGACGGCGAGTGCCAGAACAGCAATGTCATCCTTTTCTGTGACATGTGCAACCTGGCTGTGCACCAGGAATGCTACGGTGTCCCCTACATCCCTGAGGGCCAGTGGCTGTGCCGGCGCTGCCTGCAGTCACCCTCCCGCGCTGTGGACTGCGCCCTGTGCCCCAACAAGGGTGGTGCCTTCAAGCAGACAGATGATGGGCGCTGGGCCCATGTGGTGTGTGCCCTCTGGATCCCCGAGGTCTGCTTTGCCAACACAGTCTTCCTGGAGCCCATTGACAGCATTGAGCACATCCCGCCCGCACGCTGGAAGCTGACCTGCTACATTTGCAAACAGCGGGGCTCAGGGGCCTGCATCCAGTGCCATAAGGCCAACTGCTACACAGCCTTCCACGTGACGTGTGCCCAACAGGCTGGCCTTTACATGAAGATGGAGCCTGTGCGGGAGACAGGGGCCAATGGCACCTCCTTCAGCGTCCGCAAGACTGCCTACTGCGACATCCACACACCCCCAGGTTCAGCGCGCCGCCTGCCTGCCCTGTCCCACAGTGAAGGCGAGGAGGATGAGGAGGAGGAGGAAGATGAGGGTAAGAGTTGGAGCTCAGAGAAGGTCAAGAAGGCCAAGGCCAAGTCCCGGATCAAGATGAAGAAGGCACGGAAGATCCTGGCAGAGAAACGGGCAGCGGCCCCTGTGGTGTCTGTGCCTTGCATTCCACCACACAGGTACGGGGGAGCAGATGGGCGGGCCAGGGAGGGAAGAAGCCCTGTTGGAGACTGACAGTCCCCTGAGTGGAGTGACAGGCTTGGGTTTTCTTCTTCCTATCAGGAGCTACCTAGAGGTGGTGATGGTTTTTAATATCAAAAGAGATTAGCTCTAGCAGGTCACCTGACTTTTACATTAGGAACCAGAGACTTCAGCTCTTCTCTGGCCAACTTGGCAGGTGTATTTGAAACTGCCCTCCATATTGCTGGGGTGGTGTAAGTTAGGAAGTAAGACAATGGAGTAGCCACCAGCCACAGTGGAAGAAACAGTCTGACTCTGAAGGGAGAACAGAATGGAAAAGAGGGAAGGAAATGCTCAAGGAATTGTGTTATGGCCACAGATGAGGGCTGTGAGGATCAGTTACTTTTTACTCTTGTGCTACCTAGACAATTTCCAGTAGTTGACTGCTATGTTGTAGTACTTCATCTTAAAACCTTCCCAGACTCAGTCCAAGTTGGGTGTCCCAGGGTCAGTTAGTACTCAGGGCTGCAGTGACAATAAGCAGTCTTAGGGGCCAGGCTCACTCACCCCCCTGGTGAACAGAGTTAGCACTCAGAGCTTGGCTTCCTGTCTCCTGAGGTGCCCTTGACAGCCAGCTGTGTTTGCTCTTCTTTGCCCTAGCCCAGTGTCACAGGCCTTCTTGACAATAGATTTATTCCCTATTCAGCCCCACTCGGAAACTCATGGACCAAAGACCCCTGTTCTCTGTGAGAAAATCAAGGCCCACGAGGTTTTTCCTCTCTTTGCTCTCCTGTTTCCCAGGCTCAGTAAAATCACTAACCGCCTGACCATCCAAAGGAAGAGCCAATTCATGCAGAGGCTGCACAGCTATTGGACGCTGAAGAGGCAGTCGCGGAATGGGGTCCCGCTGCTGCGTCGCCTGCAGACCCACCTGCAATCTCAGAGGAACTGTGACCAAGTCGGGGTACTATGTCAGATTCCCTGTGGGCTCTGGGAACTAATGCCAGGGGGATGAGGACAGAGACTTATCATTGGCTTGTTTTTCTGTACCACCCAGCATGTGGGATCTTAGTTCCCCAACCAGGGATCGAACCCATGCTCCCTGCACTGGAAGCACTAAGTCTTAACCACTGGACCACCAGGGAGGTCCCAAGAACAGATTTGTGACTGCAGTTTCCAATGCCTGAGGGCTTGGGCTGTTTGTTCCTTTAAACTAGACCTCAAATCAGGCTAAGGATGAAATCCTTACACATTATCCTTCATGCATTATTCCTTGTGTTCATCCTTTCATTCACAACAAGCATATACCGAGCACCAACTCTACTGGGCTCAACAGCCACAGTGGGTTGCAGAGCTTCCACTTTAGCTGGCAAGCCTACCAAGGGATCACTGCTCCCAGCTTTGGTTTTCCTGCCTTTGACCCAAGTTTCCTGGGCTCTCGTTGCCTCTGGCTCTCTCATCATCTCCTGATCCCCCTTTTGCCTCTTCAGAGAGATTCCGAGGATAAGAACTGGGCCCTCAAAGAACAGCTTAAGTCCTGGCAGCGGCTTCGGCATGACCTGGAGCGAGCACGGCTGCTGGTGGAGCTGATTCGCAAGCGGGAGAAACTCAAAAGGGAGACGGTGAGTGCTCCCGGACCAGCTTTTTTTTATAGTGGAGAAAACAGACCCAGGAAAACAGAAAACCCAGAAAAGTGTGCGTCCCCTGGCCGTATAGCGGCAAAGCTAATTGAGAGTCAGGTAACCTGGAGCTCAGTTTGCTGTCAGGCTCCTCAGAAGCAGAATGTCACAGGAGCGTTTTATGAATGGACTCCTGAATGATGTGATGCAGGTAGCTGGTGCTAGGAGTTCAAGGAAGGGGCAGTCCACAGTAGTGAAGTGCACCCAGCAGTGTGGGGTAGGAAGGAAGGCGAGTTCCCACACCAGCTACAGCCACCTCCCCAGACCTCTCCCCAAGGGACCAGCCTAGGCCTGGCTGATGGAGCCTTTATGTGTGGCAGATCAAGGTCCAGCAGATCGCCATGGAGATGCAGCTGACCCCCTTCCTCATCCTCCTTCGAAAAACCTTGGAGCAGCTCCAAGAGAAGGACACAGGCAACATCTTCAGCGAGCCGGTCCCTCTGTCTGAGGTAACCGAATTGGACGAAGTAAGAATCCCTTCCCCTCACTCCACCTTCTTTCTGTTCCTCTCCCAGATGGACCCTTGCCGCAGGTCTGGGCCAGGGGCTAGGAGGGGACCATGAAGAGAGGGGCTGGTGGCTCTGGGGCTCCGGGATGAACCGGAACCACAGGCATCACCTGGACTCTGTCTTGTCCCTGTCGTACCTCAAGGGCCCAGAATGGGAGGCAGTCTGCACTCCTTCCCCAGAGGCAGGGACTGAGTCTGCCAAGTGAATAAGCCCAGGGCAGGAAGACACTTTCCGGGTGCTGAACCCTAGAACGGAGAATTTAGAAGGCTCAGCACCTAAAGAACCATCTGTGAAGCCCTAGGTCCTGACTGGCAGACTCTTCTCTCTAAAAGGTATAAAATGAGAGACCTGAGGCAGCAACCTCCTTACATGGCTTACTGATAAGTAAAAAGAGCTATAGGAATGCAGGGTGGTGTTACTTCCAGAGGCTCCCCCTAGCCATTTGCTTATTAAAACCTCATGTGGCTCTAGGATTCGGCTGTAATTGCATTACTGTTTTCCAAGCAAGGAAAAGAAAGCCCAGAGAGGCTAAGAGGCCTGCCAAGGTCACACAGCTTGTGACTAGAAAAGTCCAGACTAGAATCCAGCTTTCTTTTCCCCTGTGCTGTATGCCTGCCTCTGACTGTAGGAGCAGGAGATTGCTGGATGCATTTCAAGGGAGGTTGTTAGGAACAGGGGTTCAGGGGGGATGAGGAACATACCTCCACTGAGCTACACCTCCCGTGTTCTCCCAGGTACCCGACTACCTCGACCACATCAAAAAGCCTATGGACTTTTTCACCATGAAGCAGAACTTGGAGGCTTACCGCTACCTGAACTTTGATGATTTTGAGGAGGACTTCAACCTCATCGTCAGCAACTGCCTCAAGTATAATGCCAAGGATACCATCTTCTACCGGGCAGCAGTGCGGCTCCGTGAGCAGGGTGGCGCGGTGCTCCGCCAGGCCCGGCGCCAGGCAGAAAAAATGGGCATTGACTTTGAGACGGGCATGCATATTCCCCCCAGCGTGACTGGAGACGAGGCCCCACACCACACCGAAGATGGTGGGTGATAAGTCACACATACACGTAGAGGCCAATGCCAGGGATGAACAGCTTTCCAAAAGTCCCCTCCTGGGAGCAGGCAGTGTAGGCAGGAAGCAGCTAGTCTGAGCAGTGGCACGCTAGCCCCAGGAATGCTCTCGAAGCCAGACTGGGTGAATGGAGAGCAATCCCCGCCTTTCTGCATCTCGGTGCTACTATTTTACAGCTGCTCCTGGTGAGAAGTGGAAGGGAAAAGAGTGACTTTCTGGTTGCCTGCCCAGGTTCACGGGGCCCAGAGGGCTGCCCTGAGACTGACCTCTCATCCCCTGTTCCCACCCCCTGCAGCAGAGGAAGAGCGGCTGGTCCTGCTAGAGAACCAGAAGCACCTGCCAGTGGAAGAGCAGCTCAAGTTGCTGCTTGAACGGCTGGATGAGGTGAACGCCAGCAAGCAGAGCGTGGGCCGCTCTCGGCGCGCCAAGATGATCAAGAAAGAGATGACAGCGCTGCGGAGGAAGCTTGCCCACCAGCGGGAGACTGGACGGGATGGGCCTGAACGACACGGCCCCTCCAGCCGGGGCGGCATGACACCCCACCCAGCAGCCTGTGACAAGGACGGGCAGACAGACAGTGCCGCCGAGGAGAGCAGCAGCCAGGAGACAAGCAAAGGTCTGAACCCCATGGCATGATGGACCCCAAGGCCAGCCAGACTGAGACTCTGCAGCACACACTCAGCCCCTGCCAGACCCCCAGGCAGAGGTCCCTCCTGCTCAGCTAGCTGCACTTTCTCCCTCCTTCCCCCTTCAGGGGCCTCTTAGCTGCCTCTCTCTGGCTATTTGTGTGAGAGACAGTGTTCCCAACTCCCTGCCCCCAAAACTATCTCCCCTACTCTAGCTGAAGTTATGTCCTATATCCCCAGGGTCTACCGTAGACAGACTCCCTTCCTTACTTCAGGCCCCTCACCGACTCTCCTTCTCTCTTTCTCTGCTCCAGGCCTGGGTCCCAACATGTCCTCAACCCCCGCACTTGAGGTGGGCAGGAGAACCTCAGTTCTGTTCTCCAAAAAGAACCCGAAGACAGCTGGACCGCCCAAGAGGCCGGGCCGGCCCCCCAAAAACCGGGAGAGCCAGATGACCCCCAGCCACGGAGGCAGTCCTGTGGGGCCCCCCCAGCTCCCCATCATGGGCTCCCTACGTCAGCGCAAGCGGGGTAGGAGCCCTCGGCCCAGTTCGAGTTCAGACAGCGACAGTGATAAATCCACAGAAGACCCCCCAATGGGTGAGCCTCACCATCACCCAGCCCCTCCAATAGAGTGAGCGAAGCTGCCATCCTTCCCAGTATAACTCCCACCTAGCCCTTCATTTGCCCGTAATATATCAGAGCTAGAAGGGCCCTTAGGAAGCCTGTCATTCAATCCCCTCACTTTATAGATGGGGAAACTGAAGCCCAGAGCCACTAACCCAACCAGATTCCCATCCAGGGTGCCCTTCATTTTGTCACTTCACCTTTTCTCTTCTCATTCTCCTTGGGGAATCTCCTTTAAGCCACTGTGTCCTAAGGCTAGTAACTGCCAAGGGAAGTGCAAGGGGTGGGGCAGGGCTGTGGCCAGCTGTGGTGGACACTGCCCAGAGCTGGCTCTGCTAGCTGAGGTTGGAGGAATTTTCCAGCACAGAACGTAAAGCCAAGCTCTGAGTCCCTCTTACCCCAGTAGATCTCTGATCTGCATCTTACTGACTGATTCCTTCCTTCCCCCCACCACCCCCAACCAAGACTTACCAGCCAATGGCTTCAGCGGTGGAAACCAGCCAGTAAAGAAGAGTTTCTTGGTGTATCGTAATGACTGCAGCCTTCCTCGGAGCAGCTCAGACTCGGAATCCAGCAGCAGTAGCAGCAGCAGTGCTGCCTCCGACCGGACCAGGTACCAGCCCTCTTGGTTTAAACCTGCCTCCAGGATGGCCTTCCAAATTTCCCTGTGGGGAGTGTGGTGGCAGCCATCTCCACCTAGATTAAGAGGGCTCAGACCAAAGGTTCTCTGCAAAATAAATAGAATGGATGAGACTGTCACCATAATGAATTAGAGGGGACCATCCTTGGTTAAGTTCATATTTTAGAACAGAGGGCTTCCCTGGTAGCTCAGATGGTAAAGAATCCACCTGCAATGTGAGAGACCTGGGTTCGATCCCTGGGTCAGAAAGATCCCCTGGAGAAGGAAATGGCAACCCACTCCAGTATTCTTGTGTAGGAAATCCCATTGACAGAGAAGCCTGGCAGACTACAGTCCGTGGGGTTGCAAAGAATTGGACATGATTGAGCAACTAACACTTTCACTTTTCACTTAGAACAGAGTACATAAACTGATTCATGGTGACCTGGATTTGGCCTACAGACATATTTTGTTTGGCCAGCATGATATTTAAAAAAACAAACCCAGAAGTGCCACATAAAATTCCCAGTTTCTGTATTCCCTTTAAAAATCAGACCTAGCAGTTCTGACCACTGTTGCCTTAAGATAGGGCATACACTCATCACTACTGCTGTATCCAGCCCACTTCAGTCAGATCACCCCAAATCCCTAAGGGCACTTGAGTCTGAAATTATTCAATTAGCCTCTGCTTTCCAAAAGTCTTAGACCTTAGGGGCCAAAAGAAGACACCCACCATGCCATTTCCCACTCTCGCCCTCCTCTTGAGTTGAGCATCCCTTTTGTCCACAGCACAACGCCTTCAAAACAAGGCCGGGGCAAGCCCTCCTTCTCTCGGGGCACATTCCCAGAGGACAGCAGCGAAGATACCTCAGGCACTGAGAATGAGGCCTACTCCGTGGGCACTGGCCGCGGCGTGGGCCACAGCAGTAAGTACGCCCGCCCAAAGCCAGGGATGCTGGGGGCCTGGTGTCAGGGCCTTGCCAGACCCCTGGCTGCTGATCCGTCCCCTCTCTCCCATTCCTGTGAAGTTGTAAGGAAGAGTCTGGGCCGGGGAGCTGGCTGGCTATCAGAGGATGAGGACTCCCCCCTGGACGCTCTGGACCTGGTGTGGGCCAAATGCCGAGGGTATCCGTCGTACCCAGCTCTGGTAGGCTTCTGCTTTTCTCGTCATACCCCTTGTCTTCCAGCCCCAAGACATACACTCAAAAGCAGCAGACCTCCTACTCTCTGCTGAGCTGCAGAGCACACGAGTCTTTAGCAGATAGTCACTTAGAGGTCCCTCATTAGTTTCTCCATCTGTCCCTTTCTCTTCCCTTTACCTCTTGGGCTCTGAAATAGTTCAGCATGGGAAGAAGCTGAGGGTCAGGATTGCAACCCTAGTTAGACGATTATGTTTTTCTGTCCCCACTTTAGAGGTAGTCTCCAAATTCTTGGATAGGGTAAGCCTGGGCGAAGGAGGAGACTGAACTAACCAAGATCTTATTACACCCTTAGATCATTGATCCAAAGATGCCCCGGGAAGGTATGTTCCACCATGGGGTTCCCATCCCTGTGCCCCCATTGGAGGTGCTGAAACTTGGGGAACAGATGACCCAAGAAGCCCGAGAGCATCTCTACCTCGTCCTCTTCTTTGACAACAAGAGAACCTGGTAAGGGAGGAGGGGAGCAGTCGATGTGACTCAGAGCCACAGACGCAGCCCCAGCCACTGGGGGCAGGCTGCCAGGAAACTCCAGCACTGCCGCCTGGGCGATCATAAATCAGTGGGGGAGGGACTTAGATCGCTGAGCAAAAGGGTTGTGTTGACCAAGAGTCTGAGAGACTGAGTGGGTAGCAGCTGACAAACAGCTGTAGCTAGAAAACAGGACCACAAGTGACTGTGAAAAATGTAGGGGCGGCTCTGCACCCAGACTAAGGTGGCTTCTAGATTTAGTTTTCCCACCTCTGCCTCCATGGTAACAAGATGTGGGGGATAAAGCAGACATAATCATTGGGTCTCTGAACCCCTGTTCTGTCACACTTACAAGCGTAGTCGATTGTTGTTGTTAATTGTCTGCGGAAGATATCTAATGTCAGTTAAGTCTGCCTGTAGCCCATGGGACAAGGTATCTATTTCAGGCTAGGTCAGGGCTCCTTTTTGCACTCATAAATGCCCTGTGGTTATCCCCTGGTGTGACTGTCAACTGGGCTATTTTCATCACTAGCCTGTGAGCAGTTCCTGGAGGGCAGGGACTGCATCTCTCGGTTGCTGTAACTCCCACCAGAGCCTGGCCCAGAATGGGCACTTAGGAGTTTCAGAAGGAAGCAACAAGTAAGGGAGGCTGGTGCTTGTTGCCCTCCCAGAGATAAGAGATGACTTACTTGATCCTCGTCTCATCCTACAGGCAGTGGCTACCCAGGACTAAGCTAGTTCCTCTGGGCGTGAACCAGGACCTTGACAAGGAGAAGATGCTGGAGGGCCGGAAATCTAACATCCGCAAGTCAGTACAGATAGCCTACCACAGGGCCCTGCAGCACCGCAGCAAGGTGCAGGGCGAGCAGAGCAGCGAGACCAGCGACAGCGACTGACGCTGCCCAGCACGGCCCAGCCTTCAGTGCCCTGCCGCCTCTCTCCTCCCCTTGGCTCACTGTCCTGGAGTGGCACCGGCCTCTGCACTGACTCATTCCTGGTCTTGGGGCCAGTCTCAGGGGAAGCTGGGTGGGGGAGGTCCCTCCCGCCCTGAGTGCAGCTGGACTGTACAGAACACTCCAAGGGCCCCTGGGGGCTCTGCGCAATGAGAGGGGAGGTCCCACAGGCCAGAAAGCTCCAGAGACCTCACGGCATTGTAGCGCAGGGTGGTGGGCCAAGGTTAGGACACTGTGTAAAACAGGCCATCCCACCACCTCTGCCTACTCGTGCCGGGAGAATCCCTAACTGCCTAGTGGCCTAAGGCCTCTGAGGTGGTGTGGTGAGCGGGCATCCGCCCAGCCTAGCAGTGGGACTGATGTCTGTCCAGCCCGGAAGAGGGGCACTAGGTGACCCCCTCCCCTGCTGTTGTAAATACTGTAATTAGCGGAGAATTTAAATTATTCTCATTTGTAACTGCGTTTCCGGGTCGCGCCAGAGTCATTTGGTACTAAAAAAAAAAGACTGGGGCCTGTCCCCACTTCCCTTCTTCCCATAGATTCCCTGACCTTTCAAACTGGTTTGTATTTATTTCAAAGGAAGAAAATATATTGATTCTTAGAAAATAAATGGTCTGTTTGGAATTCTTGGTTCTTGCCTTCTGCCAGGGCAAAGGGATGAAAAGGGAGGCTCTATCCCTCAGGGATGGGAAATAATTGGGCTCAAGTGGTTGCTGGCTGTTGCATTTGTAAGACAAAGATAATATGACAGCTCCCATTCCCCATGTATTTCACTGAGTGGTAGACTCTGTGCTGAAACACCTTTAGATCCACACTTTTGTATAACCCTTACAATAACTATGGGGAAAGTTAATAGGATAGTTAATTCCATAAAGACACCAAAGTTTAGAAAAATTAAGTAACTTGCCTAAGTTCCCACAACTAGGAAGTTGCAGAGCTAGACTCTGAATAAAAGCCTGTCTGCAAAGCAAGTTCTGTAACCAGTATGCCAAACTGCTGGAAGGGAAGGGTTTAGTGCCCATGCCTTCTTGAACTGCAGATGCTTCAAGTCCTCTGCCAGTTGGATGGTCCAAGTACTTCTTCAGAGTCACTATAGCTGTGACCTTCCCCTGTTTAGCTAGGGACTGAGCAGGAGTACAGAGTGACTCTTCATTCATTCCCCACTTTGACACCTTCTCTTCTGATTGAAACATTTACTGGAGGAATGCCCTTTTAGGTGCTAGGCGTCTGAGGGCTGGTGTCCTACAGAAGAGACAAGCACAGGAAGCAGCCCCAGGGTCTTGCGACTACTGAGCAGTGGGCTGAGATGCTACCTGGTTTCCAGCCCTCTGCTAGATACTGTGTGGGAGAGACAGATAAATCAGCTGCCAGTCTGTCCCTTAAGGAATCTGCTGGCTGATCATTCAGATACAGTAACCGAGAGTCACTATGCTAGAAGGGGAGAAACCGTCCAAATACAGTTCTTGTCTCTGTGGTTTTGGTGTCTTTCTCCAGGAGGGAGGTTTGGCTGCATCTTCCCTGGACTAGACAGCCGGCCCTGGCAACGGGGGTGCCCTGGGGCCACAGAGTTGGTGGTCCTGAGGCCTCTCTGGGTCGCTGGGCGCAGTCCTGGAGGGAGCCTACAGAGGCCCCTTTCGGTAGGGTTTTCAATTGGCGGGTGACGCCAGATGGGGCAGTCCGCGCAGAATCCCAGGAGGCAGGCCTCTGATGAGGAAGTCAGTGAGGCCTAAGGTTGCTCGGTGTCGAGACTCTGGGACAAGCCCTTGGAGGGCAGAAACTCAGAGAGCGAGGGAGTAGGCAGATTCCTCGGGATCCAGACGCTGTAGAGACGTTTCGGTTTCGGCTGGCCCGGAGTTGCGATCCGGGCACGATTCTCGGTGAGGGGGGTTCAGGGTAGCCAGACTGATAAAGGCGAAGATCAGCCCGAAGAGGCTCGTTGAGAAAGGCCCCAAGGATGCCGGGGGACAGCACTTGGTTCTGCGGGCGGGCAGGCCCTGAGGCATCACAGGGCTCTGAGGAAATCAGGCGGTGAGGACTGTGGCTTGAGGGCGCCCTGTGCGTCTTGGCCGCTGAGCGCGGGGATGGGACGCGCCGGCGTGCGGAGTGCAGACAAATCCCACAGAGGAAAGGCCAACAGCGGGCACCGAGCCCAGCGCGCGCCAACCGCTGCGGCGCCTAGAAAGGCCCGCCCACTCGCCGCCACGCCCGATTCTCATTGGCGCCTCCTAACTCTCCGCGGATTGGTTACCTCTGGGTCCAATCAGCCTGGCCTGAGCCCTCCTTCCGGTGAGAGAGAGGTCGGCCCCCAGAGAAAGCGGAAGAGCGCGTTAGCGCGCGCTTCACAAAGTCCCGGTAGCTTGAGGGACTAGGTTGCGTGCCCAAAGGCTGTGAAGGGCGGGAGGGTCAAGACAGAGTGAAAGGGCAGAAGCGTTGAGAGAGCAGGGCCTGCGGGGAGTGGAGAAATTAAATAAAACTGCGGATCCAAATTAAGAGGCTAGGATTTGGTGGGTGAGGCCTTGAGGGGCGTGGTCTTTGGGGCCAGGTCTTTTGACAGGGAGAGCCCCTTCCGAGTGGGCAGGACCATCGCCGGGCGGGGTCTGAATGGAAATGTCAGTGGTCTCCCTTCTTCGGGGTAGCATGGGGCATCGCACTCTAGCCTCCTTCCCGGCCCTATGGGCCTCCATCCCCTGTCCACGATCTGAACTGCGCCTGGACCTGGTTCTGGCTTCTGGACAGTCTTTCCGGTGAGTGACCCTGAGTCTTGGCTCCTCAGCACCGCAGGCCCTGGGTGCAAAGGAACGTTGGGGGGGAAGGAAGGGTACAAAAGAGACCGAAGCACGAGTAGTGACCTTGTTAACTCCTTTATAAGGTGGAAAAGCCTGCGCGGTGCTGTTGCGAGGATTACATTGTATAATTGATGTAAAAGAAAGCACTTGTGTTTTGCAGTTCGTGAGTTAGTTTTGTATGTGAAGCAGTTATAGGATAGGAGGGCCCCAAAGGGTGTAGAAAGGGGCACTGAGTGCTAGGGCTGCCATATGCCTGGAAGCGCAGGTGGAGGGAGCAAAGCCCTGCGCACTGGAGTGGCGTGCTGGCCGACCAGGTATGGACCCTGACCCAGACTGAGGAGCATCTTTACTGCACTGTGTACCGAGGGGACAAGGGCGGGGTTGGCAGGCCCACACTGGAAGAGCTAAAGGCCGTGCAACAGTACTTCCAGCTGGATGTCAGCCTTGCTCCACTGTATCACCATTGGAGTTCCGTGGACCCCCACTTTCAAGAGGTGGCTCAGAAATTCAAGGGTGAGTACAGAGCCTGAGGCAGAGGTTGGGTTGCTTGTGATTTGGTTAAGTTACTCGGTTTCACCATATGTAAAATGGGGATTATATCTATCTCAGAATTTTATGAGGATTAAAGAAGCTAATACAAATAAAGTGCCTAGAATAGTGCCTGACACACAGTAGTTATTATTACTGTTAATGACATTACTACTGTTAATGTCCTGCTGACCACCGTAGTGAAGTGACAGGGATATTGAGCCAAATCCTGGCTGTGTGATCTGGGGCTGGTGACATCGTTCATTCTGTAAATGTTGCAGAGCATCATCTATGTGACTGGGAATACCACAGTGAACAAAACAAATCCCCAACCTCGTAGTGGTTACACCGTGCGTTCTTTGTGGAATGGGATGATAACATGGACCTCACAAGATGCTACAAAGAATGAGAGCTCCAGGGTTACTGTCTTTAACAACGCTGTCCCTCATTCCCCTAGGATCCCCTTGGAGCCTAGGATCTGAGGGTAAGAAGAGGTCACTACCAACAGCAGGTGATTTCTCATTTCCCTACCTTTCTGGTCCCCAGGTGTGCGACTCCTGCAACTGGACCCCATCGAATGCCTTTTCTCTTTCATCTGTTCCTCCAACAACAACATTGCGCGCATCACTGGCATGGTGGAACGGCTCTGCCAGACCTTTGGACCTCGGCTCATCCAGCTTGATGATGTCACCTACCATGGCTTCCCCAGCTTGCAGGCCCTGGCTGGTGAGTAGCTGGGTCCCTGCCTCCAGGCCTTATGACAGCTTTCAGGGCCTGTTGAGTTCTCCTCTGATGCCTTTCTTCCATCCCAAAGCTACCTGCCTTTTTAAATACTGCCCTCATCCAGAACCACCCTGCCTGGTCTGGTCAGCCCCAGTTATACGTCATCTTCCTTGTCCCTGAAATGTCAGCACTTCAGTGGTCTGTGCTTTTTGCCCAGAGTTCAATGGCTCATCAGAAGACATTTGTGTACAGTGTACAGTAGTTTGGGCTTAAGATGCATGTTCTGAAGATAGCCTGCCTGGGTCTGAATTTCAACTCTGGCACTTGACTTCTGTCTATATGATCTTGAGCTCATTATGTAGCCTCTCTGTGCCTCAGGTTCTTAATCCATTGAATGGGATAACAATAGCTCCAATGGGATAACAATAGCTCCAATAGGCCCTGTCAGAGTTTCAAGAGGGTTGAGTAAAGGAATGCACATAGCTCACCTTGCATAGTGTTTGGCATATATGAAGTAAGCAGCAAATTCAAATTGCTATCTCTGCTGTGAACCCAACAATTCTGCATCCAAAAACACACATGTTCTTCATGGGAGCGCTGTGAGGGAAGTATTTACAGAGGCAAGTACCTCAGTTGGCAGATGTGAGAACCAAGCTGGAGGAAGTGCTTCGTGCCTGCATAGCAAAGACACAGCCCTCACTGGAGAATCAACAGAATGTTTTGGGTGCTTAGAAAACCCGTCTTGGGTCTCAGCTCCCAGCTTAGTAGTCATAATACCTCTGGGAATTCATTCACTTCTCCAAGCTTCTCTTGTTTGTGGAATAGGAATGACAATTTCTATCCAGAAGGGTTTGAGGCATGAATAAGGCAGTCATGAGGTAGCGCAGTGCAATGGGTTAAGAGCACCGGCTTGGTGTCCTAGACCTCAGTGCAAGGTCCCACCTCTGTCATGTCCTTTCTTGAGCGAGTTACTTAACCTCCTCTAAGCACTCATTTTCTTCATCTGTAAAGTGGGAAGAACAGTAGTATTGTCATCAAGGTCCTTGAGAAAAGCATGATAATAGAAACTGCTACTGTTATTATGACTATTATTTATTTTTTAGATTATTTATCTTTGTCTGCTCTGGGTCTTCATTGCTGTGCATGGGCTTTCTCTAGTTGTGGCAAGCAGGACCTACTCTTCATTGGGGTGGTTGGGCTTCTCATTGCTGTGGCTTCTCTTGTGGAGCACAGCCTGTAGGACTTGTGGGCTTCGGTAGCTGCAGCTCTAGAGCACAGGCTCAGTAGTGTGGCACACAGGTTTAGTTGCTCTGCGGCATGTGGGATCTTTCAGGACCAGGGATTGAACCCATGTCCCCTGCATTGGCAGGTAGACTCTCAACCACTAGACCACCAGGGAAGCCCTGTGTATTATTTTAGATCATAAATGTGAATTCATGAATTCACACCCTTTGGGAAGGTTAAAGAACTCAACTGAGGAGTTCCTCCATGACAGCAAGTCCTTCTCAATCTCTGCTCCAGTGCACAGCACATAGTGCTCAGAAAACATTTGTAGAGGGGCAGAACCCAGGCTTAACCCTTTCCTTTGTATGTGCAAGTGTCCTGGGGTCTCCCAGAGAACGGCAAGGTAGGAGAAGGGTACTTAGGAAAAGCATACGTGTCGTATGCAGGGCTCACGCACTAGCCTGATGACAGGAAGGATTTGAGAATGTCTGACCCCTGTTCTCCTCCTCACTCCCCCACAGGGCCAGAGGTGGAAGCTCAGCTCAGGAATCTGGGCCTGGGGTACCGTGCCCGCTTTGTGAGTGCCAGTGCCCGAGCCATCCTAGAAGAACGGGGCGGACTTCCCTGGCTGCAGCAGCTGCGCAAGGCCCCCTATGAGGAGGCTCACAAGGCCCTCTGCACCCTGCCTGGAGTAGGCACCAAGGTGAGGCCCGGGGTTGAAGGGAAGGAAGGAAGCAGGAAGAAGCTACTCTCACTTTTCATGCAGAGAATAGCAGAGGAGGAGACAAGGCAGTCAGAGAGCTGGGTGTGGGCTTGGCTTCTGGAGGCAGAGTGGGAGGGAGAAAGGATACCAGCAGATGTTTTATTAGAGAATATGTAGAATGCAGAAAGGGTATAAAAGACATTGCTCTTTGAATGCATTTTTAGAAAAACCATTTGTTCAGGTACATACATACACTGCCGTATGTGTGCAGAAACTTCTGGAAGGAATCATAGGAAACTCAATAGTGGTTACCTTTGGGAAGACAAATAAGATGTTTCCAACTTTTTTTTTTTTTAAAACACTGTCAATGTGACATGCAAGATCTTAATTCCCTGACCAGGATTGAACCCATTCCCCCTGGATTGGGAGCTCAGAGTCTTAACCACTGGATCACCAGGGAAGCCTTCCACTTTTCATTTTGTTCTTCCCTTAAAATTATATATACTTACAGAACTTTTTAAAAAATTTTCTTATTAAAGGATAATTGCTTTACAGAATTAAAAAATTTTTTTTATTAAAGGATAATAGACCTCTTGTTCAATATCAAGAATGGTTAGGTATCAGAAAGATGACTGGGAATTTGGTATTTATTGTTTTCTTTTTTATATTTCTCTGTACTTTAAAAATGAGTTTTTATTTAAATTACCCTTTTTAATGGGCTCTGAACTCTAGCCTAACATTAAATCTTGATTCTGAGTCTCCCTATCTGTGTAACTTCAGCCAAATCACTTCACCTTCAGGACCTGTTTTCTTGTCTACAATAAACCTTCTTTTCAGGTTATGATGAAACTGGCACACATAAGATGTTTACCCAGTAGCACTCTCGTCACAGCTGTTTTTTAAATTATTAATAGAAAATACAGTAAGAGTGTCCTCAGAGTGGAGAAGGAAGCATCTGGCTTTGGAACTAGAAGCAGGTTGCTGACTAGACCCTGCCATTCCTCTGTGGCTTACTGTGGCTTACTCTCTGTCTGTCAAAGGTGGCTGACTGCATCTGCCTGATGGCGCTAGACAAACCCCAGGCTGTGCCCGTGGACGTCCATGTGTGGCAGATTGCCCAACGTGACTACAGCTGGCACCCCACCACCAGCCAGGCCAAGGGCCCGAGCCCCCAGGCCAACAAGGAACTGGGTAAGGAGAGAGAGTGGGATGTCAGGGCTGGGATGTGTGGGCTGAGGTGGTAGAAATACACCTCTCCCTAAAACCCCACCCTTGTGGACAGGGAGCACAAGGGGCCATTTAACGTCACCTCACCACTTCTGGTTTAGGTAATTTTTTTTTTTTTTTTGGTTTAGGTAACTTTTTCCGGAACCTGTGGGGACCTTATGCTGGCTGGGCCCAAGCAGTGAGTGTACCTAGGCTTCCCCTCCATCTCCAGCCCAGACCCCATAGGACTTCTCCCTGGCCCTGACCTATTTTCTTCTACCTCCATTGCTGTCCCATTTGAGCCTAAAGGACTCTCTATCCACCCCAGCCCTGCCACCCATGAGCCCTTCCACCCATGAGCCCTGCCACCCATGAGCTCCCCACACTGCCCCACCAGTCCTGACTGCAGTGTGCCCTCTCCCCACTCAGACTCCCACCCCTCTTGCCCCAGGTGCTGTTCAGTGCTGACTTGCGCCAACTCCAGCAAGCTCAGGAGCCACCAGCAAAGCGCAGAAAGAGGTGCACAGGGCCGGAAGGCTAGGTGGGGGCATGGAAAAAGGGATTCCCCAAACACCCCTCCCTACCGCTCCCTCCTACTCTCCCCCATCCAGTCTCATGTTGGAAAGGGGACTTCCTGCAGCTACCTCAAGGACCAGGCACCCTCAAATCAAGCAGTTTGCACAACCATGTTGGGTATAGGTTGTCTGAGGAGACAGAGCTGCCTGTGGGTTTAATCTCTTCCCTTTATTATAAGAAGGAACAATAAAATAGAAATATTTGTATGGAAAATGCAGTGGAGGGGTGATACAGAAAGGGGTGTGGAGGGAGTGGGGCAGGGTACCTCCCCAGTTCAGGGAGGGAGGGGGAGTAGGCCATCCCCAACCCTTCCTGCATAGCAGATCCTGACCCTGGATCCAGGCCCCTAGAGCTGGGGGTGCAGAGAGGGGGACAGTTTCGGGCTGGGCTCCACACAGCAGTCGCGACAGCAGCAGCCAGCCACCGGCCCTACATAGGAAGACAGAGCAGAGCTGATCACAGGAGCAGACTCTCCACTCCAGCCTGGGCCGCTCTCCACGGACCTCCCATGCCCTGGCACAGAGCCCTGTTCTCACCCCCTGCTGCTGGTGCCAGGAGCTCCCCACGACTCGCTGTCTGTCCCTGCCCCTCCTGGCTGGTGCCCAGCTGTAGCTTCCTCATGTGCCGCACCACGGCTGTAGCATTGAAGGCTTGCTGTGGAGAAAGGCAGAAGGGACTTTTGAGAGAGTAGGAGATCATGGGGCAGGGTCTGGCAGTAGAATTCTTAATAGCAGTTCTGTTATTTTCATTCAAGTGATATTGGTTGATCCCCAAAACTCCCTGAAACCTCTACAAGACTTCATTAAATTATGTTCAGTCATATTATACAGTTAAACACACATACACACACATGTATATAATATATGTAGACATGTATAATTTCTCATATAATTCACATTCACATAATAGTAAACACTTTGTATAGCATTGTGTGTACTTATCGTAATAGATCATTTAATCTTCCTGAAAGTCTTTGAGGTGGGCACTATTTCAGCCTTGTTAAAGGAGGAAAACAGGCACAGAGAGGTTAAATGCCTTGTGCAACTGTGTGTGTATCATTCTCTACTCAACCTGTCCACTGAAATGTCCCTCGAATTTACCATGTCCTAAATCAAAACCTCCCCAAAAACAAGTTTCTGGCCCCAGGATCTCCATCTAAGTGATGGTACCATCACCCAGCTTGTCCCCAACCAAAATCTTGGGTGAGCCCTGGACATCTCCTCCTCTCTCTTCTAGTATCCATTCTAACATCACTTCTTGTCAGTTCTGCCTCCCAAACAACTCCTGGTCCAGTGTCCTCTGTTCCCACTGTCACTATTCTGATTCAAGCCCTCACTGTCTCCTGACCACATCTCTGCCACAGTCCCCTAGAGGGCCTCCCAGCCTTCACTCTGCCTTTCAGCATCTTGAGAGCCCCTTGTAAAGGTCAAGTTTCAGCTGAAAATCCTTCCGGAGCTCCTCAGCATCAAGTCAGCCCTCTACTGTGGGACCCAAGCCGCCAGGCAGCCTGGCCCCGACCTGTCTTCAGCCTGGTTTCCTTCCTGCAGCCCCTTCAGTCCTGCCAGGCACTGCCCAAACGGCTGTACTCTCTTCTCCTGGCCCTTTGCACCCTAGTTCCCTCTGCCTCAGACCTTATCCTGCTGTGCTAGGCTAATTCCTACTTGGCTCTCAGGCCTGACCAGTCTGTCAGGCCATGACCACTTTAGGCCCCTTCCAGGACCCCATAACTTGGATTATGTCTCCTTGAAAAGCATACACTGTTATACCTCTAGTCTTGAAGATCAGAGACCATCACCGGAATACAGTGGGTGTCACAGCATTGCATGAATGAATGAGACCCTTCAGTACACATCCCTGAGCATTTACTGTGTGCCCCACTTGGTGTGAGCTGGAGGCTAGATGGGGGTCGTGGGCTCACCTTCCACTTGCTTTTGGCGAAGTTCTTCTTGATCTGCTCGCTCACCGACTGGTGAATATTCTTATCTAGGGCAGTATCTCCTGCAATCCTAGGATAGGTGTGTATCGAGGGCTGTCGGTGAAGGGAGAGGCAGGCCTAGGGGCCCCAGACCCCATCGTAGCCCGAGGCTTGTGGGAGCTCTCACCAGGGGTGCTGCAAGGCCTGCTCACAGGTGAACCTCTTCTCTGGATCCTTCTCCATCAAGTGCCGGATGAAGTCTTTGGCTGAGCCCCCCAGACAAGAGCAAAGACAGCATGGTGGTGCCTGAGAACACCCCCAAGATAGAACCCACCCCCTCAGGTCTCGCCTGGCATCAAAGCCAGATCTGTCCATGCACTGCCCCACCCCACCTGTACTCTTTCTCTAAGCCCCCCGACCCAACCTAGCTCTCCAGCTTTCTCCCTTAATAATAACTTGTTCTTAGAGAAGATTCACACTGACATGTAAATGATCAATAATGCCTTCACAAGCTTTGCCGCCTAACTGGAGGCACAAAAGGACAGATGAAAACATTAATGGTGTTGTTTTAGGTACTAGGAAGTCAGTGTGGGGAGGTAGTCTGAAATATACTATGTCTGACCAGGGCCAGGCAGAGAAAAGCACCCAGGGTGAGGTGTCTGGTCTAAAGACAGTGCTTAATCTGGGGCTGGGGAACCTGGTGAAGTGAGGAGACCTTCCCCCACCCCCAACCCAAGCAGATGAAGCAGGGACTGGAGGTAGGATCAGGGGAAGAAAGGAAAGCCCCAAATACCAGAGTCAGAGATGTCGTCCCAGTAAGGAGAGTCAAACTCGTACTCGGCTTTCAAAATCTGTTCAAAGAGTTTGGCATCATTCTCGTCATAGAAGGGAGGATAACCACAGAGCCTGGGCAGGGAGAAACTCATTCTCATTTCTACCATCAGTGTACACACTGGCTCCCAGATGCAGCTTTGGTGCGATGCTGAGGTTCAGACAGGACCCCCAGGAAGGAGTTCCCCTTCTACAAAGTGGGGAAATCTAGCTCTCTGCCTTGCTCACTCCTGTCCGACTCCACCAGCGTTCAATTCCGTATTGTGCCACCATCTGTCCTTCCTCAGGGCCTTTGCGCTTGCTCTGTGCTCTAAGTCACTCTCCCCGAACACTTTTGAGTGTCTGGCTCCCTCACTTCATGCTGGATGCCACTCATGTGCCACCTCCTCAGAGAGGCTCCTGACCTGCTTATCTAAAACAGCATCCATCCCATCTCCCTACCCTGCTTGATTTTTCTTCATACATGTCTCACTACCTGCCATTATTGTACAGGTTTATTTACTTGTTTATTTTCTGTGTCCCCTACTACTAGCATGTCTGCTCCCTGAGGGCAAGCACTTTGTCGTTTTTATCCTCTGCTAAATCCCCAGTGCTTGGCCACAGTGGCCAGAAACATAGTCTCTATTGAGTGAAATAATACAGTCATTAACTGGTAGAGATAAATATGGATGGCAGGAAGGAAGAAATAGCACAGAGGAAGAAGAGAGCAAAGTAGGGGAGAGGAGAAGTCTGGAGTCACATCTGTAACAGCCAGGCCCCCACTCACAGGATATAGGCGATGACCCCAATGGACCAGCAATCCACAGCCTTGCTGTAGGGCTTCTGGGCCAGCACTTCAGGGGCTGTGGAGGGAATGGGACATGGTGTTGACAAATCTCTGCCCTGCAGCTCCCACTTCTTCCCTGCCCACAGCTCCAGACCAGGGCCCTCCGCACCCACGTATCCTGGGGTCCCACAGGCCGTGGAGAGCACACTGCTGGGGTCTTCCATCTTGGAGAGGCCAAAGTCAGAGATCATGATCTTAGAGTCTTCATCCAGGCTGTAGTACAGCAGATTCTCTGGCTTGGAGGGCGGGAGGGAGGGAAAGGAGAATTGGAAATAGCCAGAGGCTAGCAGAAGCTTCTGCCTCTGCAAACACCCCAATGAGCCCCACTTCCCCAAAGCTACTGTAGTTTTACAGCTGCCATCTTGGTTGGAGGCACAAGAAACTCAAGCAGTTCTCAAGGAAGTCAGAAGTTCCCAAAAGGACAAGGACCTCAGGGTATGGGGGCGGAATTTCCTATAAACCTCAGGTGTGTATTGTGAAGCCCTGAAGAATTTTTGAGCACCTACTGTGTGCCAGATCCTGTGCTGTGCTTCATTTCAGTTCATCCTTACCACATCCCTGCCAGGCCACTGTGAATAATCGCTCTTGACAGATGAGTAAACGGATGCCTTGAGAGGCAAAGTGACTTGCAGTTGGGGATCTATAGTCAGGGAGTGGCTAGGCCAGAATTCAGAGTCAGCTCTGTTTCACCCTGGTGCTCTCCTCCTACAGCAGAGTGTGATGGACCACCAAACATGCGCCTCATCATCATCTCTGAGGTGGAGGGCTTTGGGGATTTCTGGCTGTCTTCTTTGTGTTTTGCTGTCATCCAAGTTTTCTACAAAGAGCAAGTGGGAGTTTTATTATCAGAAAAAACCTAAGATGTTACTGGGATAATCACCTTTGTGTTCGAGTTTCAGAACTGGAATGGGGAGGAAGCAGTTTAGGGCTTACAAGGTCAGACAGAAAGGCAAGGCTCAGCAAGGGGGTGAGAGGTACCCAAGGTCACAGTGGGGAGTTTGCGGAGGCCCCACCCTTGGATGCCCTAGCTTCCCACACACCCACCTTGAGGTCTCGGTGTACGATGCCCAGGTCATGCAGGTACTTGACGGCATCCAGGACCTGGAAGATGAGGCGGCTGGCATCCCGTTCTGTGTAGAAGCCTTTTTCCACAATTCGGTCAAACAGCTCACCGCCTGACACCCTGCAGCCAGGGACAGGGCAGTCTGGCCAAGACAGCAGTGGATGCAGAGAGACCAGGGAGGGGGAAGCAGGGACGGGTGTGAGAAAGGGGTTGACACAGGGCCACTCACAGCTGCATGATGAGATAGAGGTGTCCCCCACTCTCGTAGATGTCATCCAGGGCTACGATGTTGGGGTGCTTGATCCTGAAAGGAGAAATGAGGTGGTTCAGAGTCGAGGACAGTTCAGCCACCTCCCTACCCTCATCTTAAGGAGCCACTGCCTGCAAACCTGGGTAGGATGAGCCAAAGATCTGGGTCCCAAAGGGAACAGCTGCTTTACCATGATGTGTTATAGTGTCACGGAGGTTAACACTGGGCTCTGGCATTGCACAGACCTGAGTCCTCATCTGCCTCTGCCACGTGCTGTTGAGGGCATGTCTTCTCACCTCACAGTGCTGACTGCTATAGGATTTTAACACTTGTCTGGGTTTATAAATTTGCCAGCCTCTCCCACCAGCATATCATCTCTACAAGACCAGCAGCTTTATCTTGCTGACCACTGTGCCTCCACACCTGGTGCAGACTGAGTGCTCACTAATATTCATTGAATTGAGTATAACCTCTCCGGGCCTGTTTTTTTAAATCTGTAACATGAAGCCAGTGATAGTACTTCCCTCCAAGTATTGAGGTGAGGATCACATGAAGAAATGCAGGGAAGAATCTTGGCACAGTGCCTGGCACACATTAAACACTCCAGAAATGAACCAATGATGGCGAGTGAGTTTGATGGAAGGCTTGGCTCTGCCACAGACTTGCTGTGTGACCTTAGGCAACTCCTTTGTCCTCTCTGGGCCTCAGTATTCCCGACCCAGTGGTAGAAATGATTATTTCATCCCTGCTCAGGGTGATGGGAAAGCTCAGGTGGGAGGCTGGAAGTGGAGATTCTATATGAGCTTTCCATATGAGAACAGCAGGTTTCCCATCAGCATTAGCAGTTCAGAGACCATCTCGTTGTTGTCAGGGTATCAGCAGATGGGTGTTTTTAAACTTGTGAGGTGGTGTAATATGTAGGGCAACTTGAGGTAGGTCTAGAGATAGCATCAGCAGAGGTACATGGGTTCAAGACATGTTCAAGGATTGACCTTTAGATATGACTGGACATTAAACCATTGTAAAGAAGCAGTGGCATCTTAATCACATCAGTCATGTTTGCTCTCGTGCCAGGCACTTGAAGTAAAGGATGTCTGATGCTCCCCACATCCTACCAAGTGGAGATAATTACCCCCATTTACAAATGAGCAGTTTGAGGCTCAGAGAGGTTAGGTGATTTGCCCAAAGCAGAGAGAGCAGGGGCATGGGACAGGTCAAGGCAGGGTTGACCCAGAGCAGGGACAGAATCTGCTCCACGCACTTGTGTAGGACAGCAATCTCATTCTCCATGCTGCCCTCCTTGCCCTCCAGAGCCTTCTTGGCGATACATTTGATGGCCACCATCTTCTGAGTCCTCTTATCTTCTGCCAGGATGACCTCAGAGAAGGCTCCTCTGCAGGGAGAGGGGATTCATGAGATGGAGAACCAGAACCTCAGCTTCCCTCCAGCCTCTCCTCCATCCCACTATGGGTTACATGACCATCCCCAGGACAAGGAAGTGGAATGAGCCTCCCTCTATCACCCATTCACCTCTTTGGTGCCAGAGGTGCCCCAGCCTAGCCAATAAGAGTCGTCTATCCCCTGGCCACGGTAACTGGGTCCTGTGATGTAAGCCAGGTTACTGGCACTTTGAGAATGAGGTGTTCTTTCCTGCTAAGTTGGTAGGATGTAAGCCTGGAGCTAATGGTGGTCATCTTTGCCACCACTTGGGGAGAGCCTGCTTGAGAATGAAGCCAACACAAAGGAAATCAGAGCTGAGAAACAAAGACAGTTTCCTAATAACATCATGTGAGCCCCTGTATCCCACACCTGAAGTTTACCCCCTAGGCTTTTTGATTATGTGCATGACTGATTCATTCCTTTTTCTGCAAAAGCCAATTTGAGTCATGGCTTATTTAACACCCTTTAGAACCATGAAGAACATCAGCATCACTTGGTAGCTCTTCAGAACTGTGGAATCTTGGGCCCCACCTTAGACCTACTAAAATCAGAAGCTGCATTTTAACCAGATCCAATACTTAGGCCACCTAATGCGCAGAGCCAACTCTCTGGAAAAGACCCTGATGCTGGGAAAGGATTGAAGGCAAAAGGAGAAGGGGGCAGTGGAGGATGAGATGGTTCGACAACATCACCAACTCAATGGAGGTGAATTTGAGCAAACTCCAGGAGATAGTGGAGGACAGAGGAGCCTGGCAGGCTACATACAGTCCATAGGGTCACAAAGAATCGGACATGACTTAGAAACTGAACAACCAGTGATATGTATGCTCACTGGAGAAGCAGTGCTTTCGAACAGTCTTAGAAAGGAGCATACTCATTTTCACTAAAGTTCACTGGTTAAGGAATGAGTGTTGACTAGTGCTCTCTAGAACTATTTGCTTTTCCTGGGATCATAAGTCATAGTCAATGAACAGCATCTCATGGTGAAATCTCAATCATCAGACTAACTAGTGACTATGATAGCCCATTGCTGGCTTCCAGTCTTGTCCCTCTTCAATGTACCCTCTATACCGTGGCCAGAATGACCATCCTGAATTGCACATCTGCCAAAAAGTCTTAAATGTTATCCTGTGGCTCATGAGATTACTTCCAGCCTCTATAGCTTGGCTTCGAGGCCTTACCTGACCTGTTCCTCTCTTTCCTCAGTGTCTTCCACTCTTCTCCCCAGCCTCTGATTATAAGCTCTACCTGACTCTGTCTCTTTCCACACATAACATATCTCTGAGCCTTTGTTTATGCTATTCCTCCTGCCTAGAATGCCTTCTCCCCATCTGACAAGTACTCTCCTGCCCATCCTTCAATCCCCAGCTCTAATGCCCCCTTCTCCAGAAAGTTATTCCCCATACAGAAGCCGCTGCTCTCTGGGCTCAACAAAGTCCTCATTCGCGAAATTAGCTAGAGCACCACACACGCCCGGTTGTCATTTTCCGTGGGTCTGTCTCCCTCACATGTTTGGAATCAACTTGAGGGGCAGAGATCAGGTTTGAGTTATTTCTGGATTCTCACCATGGAGAACAGAGCCATGCCCAGCTTCAGTTCCAAAACCTAGGCCAGAACCCCCAGTTCTTGGCAGTCAGTTTAAAAAACTGGCTCCTTCATTCTCGCCTACTTTCTTCTTGTCACAGGAACCCAGAGCAAGAGCAGCCTCTGTTCCACCCCCTGTCAGCCAGAAGTGAAAACTCCTGGCCACTCGGGCCATACAAGGCCACCACAGGGCCTGGGATGTAGGAAACAGGAAGCAGTGATCAACTGGCCAGAGGAAGCACCACCCTGGCAGCCTTCCCAGCCAGCCAGGCCCACGAGTGAGGACCCTCCCCACCCTCCCCCCCAGCTCAGGGACAGCTCCCCCTTCTCTCCTGCCACGGAGACTCACGTTCCCAGAACATCTCGGAAGTCGTAAATGTCTCTAATGTCCTCTGCCTGCTTCCAGCTAGGGCGTTCCACTGCCCCCGGCATGGCCCACTGCCCCCTGGCCACAGCCAGGGCTCCTGGGAAAGGGAATGGAAGAAAACTCAGCAGGGCTCAGACTTCCTTGTGGGAACTTAGTGAGGGCCCCACTGAGCATGCATTTATTCATCCTTGATTCATTCATTTGACAAAATCATCCAACATTCATTCACAGGCCATTTGTTCATTCAGCAACATCCATTCATTATATCCTTAAGCCTAGAGGAAAATCCTTCAGGTGGCAGCAAAATTCTTTATTCAATAAAGTCACTCATTCATTCATTCAGCTCACCTCCCAATTTCTCCCTCTCTAAATCCAAACACACGAGGGGACACTGAACTCTAGGAGGACAGCAAAGAAGACCCCAGAACAATCTGTAGAAACACACAGCCCCAGAGAATCACCCTGTCCCCAGAACCAGCGATGTTGCTGCCCGACCCTGGGAATCGCTGGGGTGTCTCCTCTCCCTCCTCCTCTTCCCTTGCCAAGCCTCTCGGAAATCAGGTTTCCGGCAGCCTGGGCTTCCAGCAATATCTCAGCCACGTTTTTAAATAGCTCCTTCTGCACTGTTACCACAGCAACAGCAGGCACAGCTGGAACTGCCCAGGCCTCCTGTTACCCCTCTCAGTCCTGACTCCCCATTTGGGTCCCAGCAGCTTGAGAAAGGGTCCCCCCCGCCAACCTGTCCCCTACTGGCTTCATCTCACCCTGATCCAGCCTATACTTTTACTCTGTTGAGCCCTCTGTTGCAACCAGCAGTAGCAGGTGAGCACTCTCTCCCCAGTTATCAGATGGGGAATGGGGAGCTGAAGTTGGAGATGGATACGATTTGGTTGGAGATGGATAGCTGCCCAATGAGGCCCCAGCTAAGCTTGCTGAAAGCAAAGGCCTTGGAGGGCACTGCAGCCAGACTAGGACCCATCCAGAAAACACAGCCTCTCAATGCCATCATAAGCCCACGGAAAGGGAGGTCAAAACACAGCCCAGTGTGCTGTGTGACCTCAGGGAGGGCACTTTCCTTCTCTGTTTCTTCTGCTGGAAAAAGGGGGGAAGGTGCCCTAACTAGAGCCCATGGCGTGAGAATCCACTCTTTGGATGGGACTTTGTTCCTGGGAGGCCTGACCACCCATCCCAGGGGCAGAAACTTCTAGGAAAAGAGAATTGATGGTAAGCTCCAGAGGGCAGAATTTTAAAATCCATCTGGGGCCTGGCAAAAAAAAAAAACCAAACTCACAGTTCCATACATATCCCTGCACCAAGACCCACACACAACCCTGAAACCAGACGCCTGCCCCCAGATCTGCACACTCCATCTCCAGATGAGTCTCTGATCTCACATGTACACCCAGACATCAGCCCACATCAACTCACCCCCCAGACACCCTCACACCCAGACATCTCTCCCACACCCCAAAACAAATCCACACACACCAGGACAAGATGACACCTAGACAGAACAGATACACACACACACACCTACCTCACCTGTGTACCAGACATCCTGGATTCCTCACACCTGTCACCCTGCAGCTCCTGCACACCCTGTTCAGTGGCTCAAATCATGTCTGACTCTTGTGACCCCATGGACTGTAGCCCACCCGGCTCCTCTCTCCATGGGATTTCCCATCCAAGAATACTTGAGTGGGTTGCCATTTCCTTCTCCAGGGGATCTTTCCCACCCAGGGATCAATCCTGTGTCTCCTGCTTGGCAGGTGAATTCTTTACCACTAAGCCACCACAGAAGCCCTCCTATACACCCTAGAAGCTCTTAAACTCCAAATCCTTATATCTAACTCCAAACATCCTCAGGACACAACTATATACCCCCCAACTCTGACTTACTACCCTTTGAGCCAGACCCCAGCACACACACTTGGATACAGTCTGCAACAAAAACACGGATTCCCAGACATCGCCACCCAGACGGATACCCTTACACACCAACATACCTGCAACTTCACATTTGATCCACTTGCCTGTGCTAAGACATTCGCACACCTCAATACGGCCGCCACACAGCTATACCTCCAAATGCCCAGTCCTTCCACACTCAGGCCCAGCTGAAGGCAGACACATACACACACATCCCTCCTCACCTTCCTCTTTTACCCGCTCAGTTTCCCACTGGCCACCTGGCACCTGCTGGGCCTGGGGCAGAGCTGGGGGAGAAAGGCCCTACCCTGCTCAAGTAGAGTCCAGCACGCCCAGGCACCCCCTCCCATCTTTGGGAGAGGGTACCTAGCGGATGGGGGGTCCCGCCGCCCTCCGGCGCCCAGGGTCGTGGGCGGGGCGGCTCCCGGGCGGTACCTGCGGCTGCCCCGCCGCGGGGCTGGCTGGGAGGCCCGACTTGGCTGGGGCCGAGCTCCGGCCGCCGTCCGCCGCTGCTGCGCTCCTGGCCCGCCAGCCCGCTCTCTCGCTGGGGCTCGGTTCGGGCTCCTCTGGCTCCCTCCGCCCGCCTGCGGCTCTGATGTCAGTGGAGGAGGAGCCTGCGGCGGAGGGACTGGGGAGGTGAGGCCCCGCTCCGGGGCTGGGGAAGGGGCGCCCGGGACGGGGTGGGTGCGCGGAGGAACCCCTCTGTTCAGTCAGAGCATTCGCTGGACTCGTTCTATCTTTCGTTTCCCGCCGGGGTCCCCGTTCCGCAAAAGGAACCACTGAGGCATAGAGAGACGAAGGGTTCAGAATCAGCAATTGGTCAGAAGCAGAGTTGAATTCGAACCCAAGTCTGTCCGATGCCGGAAGCTGACCTTTTTCACCCTATCTCTAGAAGTTTCTTTCAGACCAGTTCTGTGAGCTTCCTTAGGGTTGAGCTCTGTCCACCTCCCCTCCCCGCCCCTCCCCACCCCGCCCCGGGAATTAGTCCCTGGGAAGGGCTTTGGAGACTGATGGGGGTGGAGGAATGGGGCCGTAGGGAAAGGCCAACGCAAAAGTAAGCAATGAAGGGAATAGAGGCAATCGTAGGGTGGGGGCCGCATTCTACTGGCGGGAAAACTAAAAGGTCCTTCTCTGAGGAAGAGCAGATGCTCTAATTCCCTACACCTGCCAGGCAGAACAGGTGTGGTGCCCGAAGGGCCTGGGGCGGGGAGGGAAGCGGGAGGAGGGAGAGTTAAATCAGGATCCTGGGGGAAGTCGGCCAAAGAGGATCACGTGACGGGGTCGGCGCCTTGGGGCCCGTGGATCAGGGCCAGGTTGGGGAGGGGAAGCCCGAAACCGCTCCGGGCCGGCAGGCTGGGGGCCAAAGGACCTGACTGACGTCATCTTGTGCCAGGCCTTCCTTGGGAAGATGGTGGGGCGGGGAGGAGCAACTCCCAGGAAGTAGGGGTGGGCCTGGACTGGAGCCAGCCAGAGGAGCCAGCCTGAAGGCCCCCGACTCCACCTCCATCACGACCGAGTACTGCCCCCAACTTTTGAATTCCCACTTTTTCCATGTGGAAATGGGGAGTTGTGCTTTTTCCATGTGGAAATGGGGAGTTAGTCACTCAGTCAGTCGTGTCCGACTCTTTTTGACTGTAGCCCGCTAGGCCCCTCTGTCCATGGAATTCTCCAAAGAATACTGAAGTTGGTAGTCATTCCCTTCTCCAGGGGATCTTTGCCACCCAGAGATGGAAGCCAGGTCTCCCGCATTGCAGGCAGATTCTTTACTGTCTCAACCATGGGGAGAGGATGAGGCTTAACCCCAAGTCAGTTTCAACTGGCTTTTCCCTCTCTTATCCTCAAGACTGTGTTCTAGGGTAGTCAGTTTGTTATGCCTATTTTACAGGTGAGAGAGGAAGATGGCTGAGGTTTCTAGGACGACTTAACCTGGGTCACACTTTGTCTCCCTGAGTCTCAGTTTCTTCATTTGGAATATGGGAATAGTGATGACTGACTCAGAGTTCTCCCGAGAATTCTATGAGCTGATGAATGTGAAGTGCCTGGAATACCATTGGGATTTAAAATATGACAGCTAAAATTTACTTTTACTTTAGTATAAACAGAAGTATAAAAGAAGAAGGCTGAGTGCCGAAGAATTGATGCTTTTGAACTGTGGTGTTGGAGAAGACTCTTGAGAGTCCCTTAGACTGCAAGGAGATCCGACCAGTCCATTCTGAAGGAGATCAGCCCTGGAATTTCTTTGGAAGGAATGATGCTAAAGCTGAAACTCCAGTATTTTGGCCACCTCATGCGAAGAGTTGACTTATTGGAAAAGACTCTGATGCTGGGAGGGATTGGGGGCAGGAGGAGAAGGGGACGACAGAGGATGAGATGGCTGGATGGCATCACTGACTTGATGGATGTGAGTCTGGGTGAACTCCGGGAGTTGGTGATGGACAGGGAGGCCTGGCATGCTGCGATTCATGGGGTCGCAGAGTCGGACACGACTGAGTGACTGATCTGAACTGAAGTGAACTTAGTATAAACAGAGGCTCAGAGAAGGGACCTGATTTGTCTGTGAATAGGGGGCTAAGCGGCAATTTCCTTCCCCCACACCTCCTTTCCACTGGTTAGATTCTTTTACTTGTCAAGTGACAGAATACCCAATTAAGCCAGCTTCACCAGAGAGAAACCTAGGGCTTAACATAGCTGAAGCAAGACAGAAGGAAGAACACCATGGCTCAGCGTCTGAGACTGGAACTGGAGACACAGTACTTGTAGAATTTGCTTCCTCTCATCTCTCCTTGTCTTGATTTTTCTTTACACTTCGGTTTCCTTTCCTCTGCAGAGTGATCTCCTCTACCTGGCAGCAAGCATGGTGTGAGAGCCCCAGCTTTCCAACTGAACCCAGCAAAAGAGGAGCCTACACCCGGTTTCGTATATCAGTCTCAGGGAAGGACTGTGATGGGCTCTGCTGAACTGACACGCCTATGCCTTTACCCCTGTACCTGTTGGCAGAGGATTAAGGTATTATAAAGGGTAAATGTACTGTCATGGGCAACCCCACCAGAGCCACAAGGAGTGAAGACGGCTATATTGCCCAAAGAAATAGCAGTGCTGGGCAGGCACAACCAAAATCCATCCCAGTCCTGCTCCCATCAGAAAAAAAAATCAGTTAATATGTTTTGTTTCTTACTCTTCCAGACTTTTTATAATGTGTATACATATACCCATTTCCTCCTATAGCCCCCTTCTCCAATGAGCCCCCATCTTCAATGAGCATATTTCAAGGTACTAAAAAAGTAAGTCAAGGAAAGTCAAAATACATGGAAACAAGAAAAGAAAAAAGTAAAGGAAGTAATTCCCTTTTCTCCTTTGTAATTAAAAAAGGACTAAACAGCTCAGACATCGCTATCAGTTCTTGAATCCAACAGAAAATTAACCATTAGATGTGTGGTCTTCTGAGATTAGAGAAAAATGGAAGAAATCACAAGGAAAAGATGGACAGGCTTATATACAAACATAAAAACCTTTTTTATTGAGGTATAGTTGATTTACAGTGTGTTCATTTCTGCTGTACAGCAAAGTGATTCAGTTCCGTTCAGCTGCTCAGTCATGTCCAACTCTTTGCAACCCCATGGATTGCAGCACACCAGGCTTCCCTGTCCATCACCAACTCCTGGAGCTTACTCAAACTCATGTTCATCGAGTCGGTGATGCCATCCAACCAGCTCATCCTCTGTTGTCTCCTTCTCCTCCCGCCTTCAATCTATCCCAGCATCAGGGTCTTTTCCAGTGAGTCAGTTCTTTGCATCAGGTGGCCAAAGTATTGGAGTTTCAGCTTCAGTGTCAGTCCTTCCAATGAATATTCAGGACTGATTTTTCCTTTAGGATGGACTGGTTGGATCTCCTTGCAGTCCAAGGGACTCTCAAGAGTCTTCTCCAACACTATAGTTCAAAAGCATCAATTCTTCAGCACTCAGCTTTCTTTGTAGTCTAACTCTCACATACACACATGACTACTGGGAAAACTGTATATATATATATATATTCTTTTTTATATCCTTTTCCATCGTTCTTTTTATATTCTTATCCATTTTATCATAGGATACTAAATACAGTTCTCTGTGGTATACAGTAGGACCTTGCTGTTTATCCATTCCATATATAATAACTTACATCTGCTAACCCCAGCCTCCACTCCACCCCTCCCCTCCCTGCCTCCCACTTGGCAACCACGTCTGTACCCTGTGTCCGTGAATCTGTTTCTTAGACAGGTTCATTTGTGCCATATTTTATTTATTTATTTATTTATTGGCTGTGCTGTGGCACAGTTTGCATGACTTTAGTCCTGGACCAGGGTTTGAACCTGAGCCACAGCAGTGAAAGTGCCAGTTCCTAACCACTCGACCAGGGAATGACCAGGAAATAAAGGACAGAAATGGTATGGACCTAACAGAAGCAGAAGATATTAAGAAGAGGTGGCAAGAATACACAGAAGAACTGTACAAAAAAGATCTTCACGACCCAGATAATCACAATGGTGTGATCACTGACCTAGAGCCAGACATCCTAGAATGTGAAGTCAAGTGGGCCTTAGAAAGCATCACTACGAACAAAGCTAGTGGAGGTGATGGAATTCCAGTTGAGCTATTCCAAATCCTGAAAGATGATGCTGTGAAAGTGCTGCACTCAATATGCCAGCAACTTTGGAAAACTCAGCAGTGGCCACAGGACTGGAAAAGGTCAGTTTTCATTCCAATCCCAAAGAAAGGCAATGCCAAAGAATGCTCAAACTACCGCACAATTGCACTCATCTCACACACTAGTAAAGTAATGCTCAAAATTCTCCAAGCCAGGCTTCAGCAATATGTGAACTGTGAACTTCCTGATGTTCAAGCTGGTTTTAGAAAAGGCAGAAGAACCAGAGATCAAATTGCCAACATCCGCTGGATCATGGAAAAAGCAAGAGAGTTCCAGAAAAGCATCTATTTCTGCTTTATTGACTATGCCAAAGCCTTTGACTGTGTGGATCACAATAAACTGTGGGAAATTCTGAAAGAGATGGGAATACCAGACCACCTGACCTGCCTCTTGAGAAATTTGTATGCAGGTCAGGAAGCAACAGTTAGAACTGGACATGGAACAACAGACTGGTTCCACATAGGAAAAGGAGTTCGTCAAGGCTGTATATTGTCACCCTGTTTATTTAACTTATATGCAGAGTACATCATGAGAAACGCTGGACTGGAAGAAACACAAACTGGAATCAAGATTGCCTGGAGAAATATCAATAACCTCAGATATGCAGATGACACCACCCTTATGGCAGAAAGTGAAGAGGAACTAAAAAGCCTCTTGATGAAAGTGAAAGTGGAGAGTGGAAAAGTTGGATTAAAGCTCAACATTCAGAAAACGAAGATCATGGCATCCCACCACTTCATGGGAAATAGATGGGGAAACAGTGGAAACAGTGTCAGACTTTATTTTTCTGGGCTCCAAAATCACTGCAGATGGTGACTGCAGCCATGAAATTAAAAGACGCTTACTCCTTGGAAGGAAAGTTATGACCAACCTAGGTAGCATATTCAAAAGCAGAGACATTACTTTGCCAACAAAGGTTCGTCTAGTCAAGGCTATGGTTTTTCCAGTGGTCATGTATGGATGTGAGAGTTGGACTGTGAAGAAGGCTGAGCGCCGAAGAATTGATGCTTTGGAACTGTGGTGTTGGAGAAGACTCTTGAGAGTTCCTTGGACTGCACGGAGATCCAACTAGTCCATTCTGAAGGAGATCGGCCCTGGGATTTCTTTGGAAGGAATGATGCTAAAGCTGAAACTCCAGTACTTTGGCCACCTCATGTGAAGAGTTGACTTATTGGAAAAGACTCTGATGCTGGGAGGGATTGGGGGCAGGAGGAGAAGGGGACGACAGAGGATGAGATGGCTGGATGGCATCACTGACTCGATGTATGTGAGTCTGGGTGAACTCTGGGAGTTGGTGATGGACAGGGAGGCCTGGCATGCTGCGATTCATGGGGTTGCAAAGAGTCAGACACGACTGAGCGACTGATCTGATCTGATCTGATGGCTAAATAGTATTCCATTGTATATATGTACCATGTCTTCTTTATCCGTTCATCTGTAGTTGGACATTTAGATTGTTTTCATGTCTTGGCTATTGTGAATGGTGACATAGGAGTGCATGTGTCTTTTTGGATTAGCTTTTCATCTGGGTATATGCTCAGGAGTGGGATTTCTGCATCTTATGGTAATTCTATTTTTAGTTATTCTGAGGACCTTCCATATTTTTTTCCATAGTGGCTGTACCAACTTATTTTGGAGGTTCACTCTTGTCCACATCCTCTCCAAAATTTGTTATTTGTAGAGTTTTAATGATGGACATTCTGACCAGAATGAGGTGGTACCTTGTAGTTTTGATTGTATTTCTCCAATAATGAGATGTTGAGCATCTTTTCATGTGCCTGTTGACCATCTGAATTTCTTTTTTGGGAAAATGTCTATTTAGGCCTTCTGCTCATTTTTTGATTGGATTGTTTTCTGTTGTTGAGTTGCATGAGCTGTTTGTATATTTTGGAAATTAAGCCCTTGTCGGTTGCATCACAATTATAAAAACATTCTTAACCTCTGTTGTTGGAAACAAACAGACAAACCCAAAACTCTACCTTATTCCAAGATCATAGCTAACAGTAAAAGGCAAACTTCTGACTGAGGAAATGTTTTAGTGACAGTGGGTTAATATTTCTATTATGTAAAGAATACATAAAATTGATAACTAAGAACCAATAAATGGTCAAAGGAGACAGACAAAACACAATGAACATGGAATATTCTCTACCTTGAAAGTAGTCAAGGAAGTACAAATTAAAAGAAGAAACCATTTATAGCTGATGTTAGTGTGAGCAATGGGTACTTCAGTATTTCTGGTGGAAAAATGACTTGCTAAAAATCTTTCTTTTGGAAAGCAATTTGGCAGTACGCATCAAAAGCTTAAATAATGTCCAGCCTTTTGACCCAGGAATTTCTCTTCTGGGAATCAATTTCAGGGAAATAATCCTAAATTAGGACAATGGCAACCCATCCAGTACTCTTGCCTGGAAAATCCCATGGATGGAGGAGCCTGGTATGCTGCAGTCCGTGGGATTGTGAAGAGTCGGGCACGACTGAGCAAGTTCACTTTCACTTTTCGCTTTCATGCATTGGAGAAGGAAATGGCAACCCACTCCAGTGTTCTTGCCTGGAGAATCCCAGGGACAGGGGAGCCTGGTGGGCTCCATCTATGGGGTCGCACAGAGTCAGACACAACTGAAGTGACTTAGCAGCAGCAGCAGCAGCCTATTTAAGAGAGTTTTCCTCTCCTTTTCCAGACATTAGGTCCCCAAGGATAGCACTCTCAATATTATTTCTCCTTCCATTCTTGAAGGTCCACAAGTTCTAGTCGAGCCCCACATTTGGGGTTTTCCCTCTGCCTCTGTGGTGCCTACCCCTACTTTCTCACCTAGGAACAGCCTATCTTTAGAGGCTCAGAGGTCCCTCTACTGTTTACCAGATCTCACTAATTTCTCTTGGCTAACCCAGGCATATTCTAGGGCACATATTCTTGGCCTTTCACTGATTCTCATCCCACAGTACCTACAATTTTGTATGTGATGGTGCTGGCCAGCCCAGAGAGGGACGTTTAGAATAAGGCCTCTAAGGTCTAAGACCTGGCTTACAACACTGGCTCACCACCAGCTATCTGATCTGGCCCTTCCCCTTTCTGTAGCTTAGTTTCCTCATCTGTAAAATAAGGGTAATAGTATTGCCTGCTCTGACATAGGGTTGTTGAAAGGAGCAAATTCATGTACAGTGCTTGGCACCACCCTAGCTTGGGGGTCCCTTGCATAACCATTCTTCCAGAGTTGTTTTAACAATATGTCCTGAGCTTTCATCAGAGGTTGTGATAAGAAATCACCATGTGAAACTCAGTCTCCTTTTCCTGTCAAAGTTGTGGAGAATATTATCTACATATGACTCCAGTTGAGAAATTTTGCCAGCACGACAAATTATTAGAATTTTTGTCAGTAAAACTGGGAGATGCCCTTTACTCTGATATCACATGTTCTGAGACTGATGCATCATATTTCCATTTTGCACTGTAGCTTCCAGGAAGCTTAGAGCTAAATCTAATGGTTAATGACCATGACTCCATTAAACCAGATGGGCTTAACTTTATGAAACTCATTAGACACACCCTCAGTTATGTTTTCCCAAATTCTTTTGAAAAAGAAAGAGACGAAGGGAAGAGAAGGAAGCAGGTATAGTTTGAAAAGAGGGCTTGGCGTGCCACTTACTTTATCAACTAGAACATAGGTTTGTTTCTCTAGGAGACACCCAAAATAATTGTGACTTAAAATAGAAATGTATAACAATCTGTTACAGCAGTCTCAGGCTGGTACAATGACTACAAGGTAAGAAGAATCCTAACTTTTTGTCTTTTTACTCACCTGTTTCTATGGTGTCTTGGACCACATGTTTTGAGAAGCGTGGCCACCATGCCTCATCCCAGCAATGGGGAGAAGGGAACATGGAGGGCACAGCCCTTGAGACTCAAGACCTCATAGTAACACACATCTCTTCCACTCACATCTGTCAGCTGAAACTTGATCACATGATCATACCTAATTGCAAAGGAAGCTAGGATATTTAGTCTTTCAGACGCACATGTCCAGCTAAAAATCAGGAGTTCTATTACTATAGAAGAAAGGGAGCATATATTTGGGAGGACATCTGCCAGTTTCTGCAACATCCTCCATCTCAGATGTGTTCCTTTGCACATAATTGCACTCCTGTCTGATGCAGTTTCACCCTCACCCCCTCTTTTCAGTGCAGCCTCCCTGCTGCTATCAGAGTACTTCCCATTTTAGGGTGCTGTTATGGCACTCCCCTGTTCACAAACCACCCCTGACTCCCTAATGCCTAGAAGAATGATGCCCAGACTATAAAATGCATCAGGAATCGCCTTAGGGCCTGCTGAAACAGACATCTGGCCCCCCACCCCTGGAGCCCTGCTGATTGGGTAGATCTGGGCCCTGAGAATTTGCATCATTATTAAGTTCCCAGATGATGCTGATGTTGCTGGTTCAGGAATCACACTTTGAGAACAACCACTGACCTTAGGAATAAAACTAGCGAACCTTAACCTGCCATTCAAAGCCTGTCCCAGCCTGGTCTCAACCTACTTTCTGCCTCACATCTCATCCTGCCCTCCCCCTCCACACATCCAGGGCTCCAGTCACACTGAAGTTCTCACCTCTCTCTAAGCAAAACAGCTGTTCGCACCTCTGTGCCTTGCTGTTCCTTTTGTTTGGAATGTCTTCTGACCTGCAACTTCTTTTCCACATTCTCCCTGAAGTCTTTCCTGACCCTCTAAATGAAATGGAAGTGTTAATTGCTCAGTTGTGTCCGAGTCTTTGTGCCCTCTTGGACTGTAACCTGCCAGGCTCCTCTGTCCATGGAATTCTCCAGGCAAGAATACTGGAGAGGGTAGCTGTTCCCTTCTCCAGGGGATCTTCCCTGACCCAGGGATCAAACCTGGGTCTCCCAACATGGCAGGCAGATTCTTTACTGTCTGAGCCACCAGGGAAGCCCTCTAACCCTCTGGGCTGTTATAAACCAGTCTCTGTCCCAAGTCTGTGCATATTTTATACATTCTTCTATCTGCTTTTATTGCCTTGTGTTTTGGTTGTCTGCTCAGCTGCCTCCCATTGTCACCCACATAGCTTTTAGCCAGGGTAACAGGATCACTGAGTAAGGAAACAAAAGTATGAATGAGGAAATCAAGGCAAGTAGATGGAGCAATCCGAGAAGGCAATGGCACCCCACTTCAGTACTCTTGCCTGGAAAATCCCATGGACGGAGGAGCCTGGTAGGCTGCAGTCCATGGGGTTGCGAAGAGTCGGTCACGACTGAGCGACTTCACTTTCACTTTTCACTTTCCTACATTGGAGAAGGAAATGGCAACCCACTCCAGTGTTCTTGCCTGGAGAATCCCAGGGACGGAGGATCCTGGTGGGCTTCCGTCTATGGGGTCGAACAGAGTCGGACACGACTGAAGCGACTTAGCAGCAGCAGCAGCAGCAGCAGATGGAGCGATAAATGTTTTTATGAAGTGAATAAAGAGAAAAAGCAATGAGTGAATTAATACATGAACAAGTGAATTTTGGTCTGTTTATGCTTAGTTCTCTCCTTTGAGTCCTGAGCCACTCATCAGGAAAGGAATTTCTTCTCTGACCATTTTTCCATAAACTTCCAGCCATTGCTTCCTTCTTTTTTTTGTTTAGCTACACCCTGTGGCTTGCAAGATCTCTGTTCCCCAGCCAGCAATTGAACCCAGGGGTCACAGCTATGAAAGCTCAGAATCCTAACCACTAGGCCACCAGGGAATTCCTCATTGCTTCCTTAGCAGAAGTCATGTGTGACCTTGCATCCCCCAGTCAGTTCCCAAGAGTGCTGGGGAGGCCTGGGGACCCATGCTAGGTCATGGATGGGTCAAGCCCACCTACTCCACTTCTACCCAATCCTGTTCTCACTCACTCTGGTGTTTCTGAAAGTTAGTTGTAAGGCACTGGGGACTCAGGGTAAACAATGTTAGTGGATGATTTTCAGGGCCAACACACAAAAGACTTTTTTTTTTTTTTTTACCAAATTGGTGATAAGGGATCAATATCCTTTCCAATTAAAACTGTAGCCTAGGGAATACCCTGGCAGTCCAATGGTTAGAATTCCACACTTTCACTGCTGGGGCCTGGGTTCAGTTCCTAGTCGGGGAACTAAGATCCCACAAAAAATAAAAACATTGGAGCCTTGAGGTGCCAAAACGAATCTCCCCCTCCTCAAAGGGAACCCAGCTTTCCCCAGCCCCATAAAGGAGGCCTTCTCCAGCTCTAATGGACATGGGTGGCCATAAGAGGGACTCCCTGTCCTGTTGTCGTTGTCACCTCTGTCAGGGATCGTACTAGCAGGGCTGTAACCGTTCTTGCACTGAGGCTGTGCAACCTTCTTGAGCCTGGATGTCCTCCTCTGCAAGGTAAATGTTACTCCTCGCCTTGTAGGTGTGTAATGAGCATCATATAAGACATGGAGCAAAGGGCCAGCACAGTACCAGGCAGAAGGTAGATGTGCAATAGAGAATAACTAGAATTCTCACAACCAATCCTTGAAAGTTCCGTTTTTTCCCTCGTGAACTAGGCCCAGTCAGTCTTCTAGGGTTTTTCCTTCTACTTATAATGTCTACCTTCCTCTCTCACAATTCTACCTCATCTCGGGACCTCGGCTGCCATCCTTCCTCCTCCACAAAATAGTCGCTGTTCCTGGAACACTGTGCTAATGACGCCTACTATACTTATGGTAACGGACACGGAAACGAGCAGTAACTAAGAACAGGGGGTCTGTAGGCAGGGCTTGTGTGTATTACTGTAGAGGTTGCGCACCACCTAAACCTGAAGTACCACACGCAGACTCTAAGGAAGTGGGGCCCTAATGTGCTGCGTCATAAAGAGACTCTGTGCAAGTCAAACTGAGCTTGAAACCATGCTCAACCACTAATCTGCTACTTGAGCAGGCAAGGTATATCAATTCCTAAGACTTAAGTTTCCTCATCTGTGACTGGGATATTGTTAGTACCTACATGCGGGATGTTTGAGAAGATTCAATAGCTTAAAAAGTTTAGCAGTGCCTTGTACAAGGCCGAATTTATTGAGCACTTAATTTTAGAAATTAAGTGTGGGTGTTTCTCTCTGAGAAGCCTGCACAGAACCGCAGGGCAGTGAATCACTGAAAATCTGCAGCAGCACCTCCCCCGCCCCTCCACTGCCACACAGCAGGAGGCAGAGCCTCCCTCACACTGTCCTTTCTCTCAGGACCGCACGCCACCCTTCTTTTTGCCAAAATACACTTTTATTAGTCACATCTTTTCTAGTTGACAAATGACAAAGCTCCAAAGTAGACTAGCGTAAGCTGAAATAAACATTTGTGGGCGAATATAACTGAACTCCAGTGGAGGATCCAGGGCATCAGCTATATCGTTCGAGAGCTCTGTCTTCCATCTCCTGGCTCTGCTTCCTGAATTGGCTGTATTCTCCGGCAGACTTTTCCATGTGGCCAGAAAATGGGTTACTGGGTGGTTCAAGCTTATATTCTGTGGTTTTTTCTCTCAAAAGAGAAGTCGTCCTTTCTTTCAGCATCCACAGAGCAGTCTTACGGAAGGCCTCTGATTAGCCCAGCTTGAGTCACTTGCCCACTCTTTGGACCAATCATTGTGGCTAGAGGGATGGCAGACTGAGATTGGCCGTTCTGGTGTCACATGTCCACCCTCTTTTGACAGCCCACAGAGCTAGGTGGAATGGGAAAAAGGCAGTTCTCTAACAGGAGAGGTGTTGGCCGTATAAGAATGTTGGCCATCCTGGCCATCCTCCTTTAACGCTCAGTTCATAGGTCACTTCCTTAGGGAATCTCTGCCCCCCCACACCTCCATGTGGACCTCAACCTTCCCACAGTAAATTGCAAATTATTCTCCGACTCTCTGACATCATCGTTTAGGAACAATTGGAGACAGAGACAAGAGTCTGTTTATTCATCTGTTCTACCCTGTCTCCCCACTACCTTAGGCTTAGTGGGGAAGCAGACTCCTTTCTCATAGAGAGTGGTTTAAACCCATTAGAGTCATCCCAGGTCATTCATTCAGGGAGAACTTTCTGAAGATATCTGTGGCCACAGGTAACAACATCTCAGCTCAGGGTGGTTTGACAATAAGGACATTGTGTTAGCTAGGGGTTTGGTGCTCCGGGGGCAGGGTGGCATCCACCAGGGTTCAAGAATGGGCATGTAGGACCGAGATTGGGCTGGTGAGACCTAATGGTGTCTGGGAAAGGCTTCTTGCTCTTCGGGGTGGGCCGTGGAAGCCAGCTGATGCCTTCCTGCCCTCTTGTGCTGGACAGAAATAAGGAAGCATTTGGCCTCCATCAGCTGCTACTGGCTGCCACTGCACAGCAGGAAGGGAACCTACTTCAGACAAAAGCTGACACCATGGGAGTGTGGAGATCCCTGGCCCTTTGGTCAACCCTGGTGGATGCCACCCTGCCCCCGGAGCACCAAACCCCTAGCTAACACAATGTCCTTATTGTCAAACCACCCTGAGCTGAGATGTTGTTACCTGTGGTCACAGATATCTTCAGAAAGTTCTCCCTGAATGAATGACCTGGGTGAGTGGCCACAGGCTGAGAGCCATCGAGCATGCCCTAGTCAACTCTGCCACTCCACCAGTTCCTTTCTACCCCACAGTAACAGACATGCAGAGATTCTGGATGCTTTTTAAAAAAACCATGTTTCAGTCGCTTTATTCTTAAGTCTGCACTTTACAAAACCACAATGGAGAAGTCCTTGAGGGTGAGGGGTGGAGAGGGTAGGGGGTGAGGAAGACCCAGAAATGAAGCCCCTCCTCATCTGGGGGACCAAGCAGAGACTGGGCCCCAGGCCAGCCCAGCAGGGCCTCTCATGTCCTGGCTATACAGACTTACGCCAGAACATGTCAGGGAAGGGCCCAGCCTCTAGAGACCGCTGCCATTTGACATTAGCTAGGCAGCCACAGGCCAAACTTCTGGAAGCCGGAAGGAAGTGGGCCTCCCGTCCCAGGCCAGGGGAAGGCGGCCTGAGCAGGGGTGAGAGCTACCCGTCCAGCAGCTTCAGGATGCTCTCGCGCTCCTTCAGAGTCTTCCAAGCTTGGTCTTTCTCCTTCTTGGTGGGGGTCCGTTTCTTCTGCCGGGCAGCCATGATCTTGCGGAAGGCATCCATGACCTCATTGTCTGCCATGCGGACCCGCTGCCTCAGCTCCTGTCGGCTCACCTCCTCCTTCGCCAGCCTATGGGGACCAGCCAACCAGATGCTATGGGAAGCCCACCAGGACAGGGGCTCCTCCCTCTTCCAGACTGAGCCCATCTGCTACCCGGGGACCGTGGACCTTTCCATACCAAAAAGCAAAGTTACTGAGCCACACTTAGGTGGTGCCCTGTGTCAAGTACTGCCTCTTCAAAAATAGTAGTTCAATTAATCCTCATAACAACCTTGTGAGGTAGGTACTACTAATATTCTTGTTACCACTCAGGGAACTGAGGCTCAAGGAGGGAAAGAAATGCCCCAGGATCCCACAGCTAGTGAGCAGAAATCTGAATCGAAGCAGGATGGCTCCCAACTATCTTTAAAAGGCGTCCCGGTGCCAGCAAAAGACCTGCTTACTTCAGCATCCAAATTCCAGAGCCATCTAAGGGTCCAGGCAGCCTGAGGTCTACAGGAGGCAAGTGAGACGCCAAATTGATGCCTCTGAATGGAACCTGACCTATCAATTCAATTGATGGTGGAGCTGGAAGGTCACTAAAGAGATCCACATAGTTTAACCTGTTGATTTTTCAGAAGGGGAAGCTGCTGCTCGGGGTAGGACATGCCTTGCAGCCTGTCCATGCAGGGCTGAGGGGTACATGCGGGCCTTCTGACAGTCAATCTAGTTCCTTCACTGCCCCTGACTTCCACATCTGCACAACCCTACTTCTCTCTCCCCCTCTGCCCTTGCCCTCCCTTCCTCCATACTCTTTTATCTGTATTTTCCTCTTCTTGCCCTTGAGAGGGAACTAGAATGAGGCTTTGGACTCAGCCTTGGGCTTGAGTCACAGCTTGGCTGTTTGCTGGCTGTGTGGCCTTCAGCAGAGCACTCATTTCACTGGGCCTTTATTTCCTCATTTGGTGCACAGGGAAAAAACTACCAGCTACTCTCTGGGCTGTACAGGAGATTAAGTAAGAGGGCAGACATAAAACCCGTGGTACATGGTAGACACTCAGTACACCCTCATCCTTAAATACCCCAGCAGCTCGTCAGCAACTTTCTTTCCTAATGGTGCATGTCTTTGCCAACCACTCATGCAATGACTGTAAGCCCTTTGCCCTGCCTCTTCTCCTAACCCACAGCACCAGGTCTAAGAGATAGGCAACCTGGCCAAATGGATGAGTGTGCCCTGCTCTGTTGGGGCTCTGTGAGGTGAAGACACAGCACCTGCCTATAAGAAGCAAGGGGACTTAGTTGGGCTGTTTGTCTATCTCCCCAATAAAATGGCAGTGCCTCCCGTGATCTCCCTCTGGTTTCAACCTGCATCCTTGTTGTGACCAATGCAGGGCAAGATGTATGGAAATGAATACAAAATGAATGACATTGCACTTCAACACTGGTCAATTCCTGGTGAGAGGCTGATAATCACAGATGCCCAACTAAATGTTAACAGTTGATAATCTGAGGTAGAGAGTATATTGGTGTTTACTGTGCTAGTCTGTCAGATTTGCTACATGTATGAAATTTTCACTATAAAACTTGGGGGGAACAAAAGGTCCCTGGTTCAATCCTGAGTTTTGGCACCAAAAACAAAGAACAAGAATCAAGAAAAAAAAAAAAGCACACTTTGGGAGAAAAAGAAAATCAGCATGGAGAGGATTAAAAACTAAGCCACACAACAATGTGAATATAATTAACACTACTAAACTGTACACTTGAAAATGGTTTAGAGGGTAAAATTTTCTATTATTTGTTTTTACCACAGTTTGAGGTAAATAAATAACTCACAGATGCCTCAGCTCTAGTCAGGGGAATTAGAATGTTTGAGATATAACCAGTGGGGTGGTGCCCAGCAATGACTTTTTTTTCAAAGCTCCTCAGGTCTTCAGAGGCCCTGCCAGGTTTGAAAAGCCTGCCGTCAAGCTCCCAGAAGGTGACCATTGCGGCCGAGGCCTCCCATCCACACTCACCTCAGCAGGTCATGCTTCTTGGTGCGGTTGTGGGCACTGAGCGCCTTCAGCTCAGCCTGCCGCTTGCGCAGCTCCGCCAGAACCTCGTCCTCTGAGTCCTCTGCAGGGCGGTCCTCAGACTCCAGCAGGCCCTGGGCGATCAGCTCCTCCTTAATGCGGCTCTCCAGGGACTTCGTATGTGGCACACTGCAGGGGAGGGCAGTGCTCAGCTCAAGGCCAGCCTGTGGGGGGGCCCCTCTGAGGCACCCAAGCTAGCAAACACCTTCCCTTCTCTTTGGGACACCCTCTCTGTCTATCTACATATCCAAATACAGAGACAGACACATTTGATCTTGTTTCAGACACAAGCAACAGATATCAATATATTATTTAATATAAAATACAGGAAAACCTATAATGCTAACAACCTAGAGAGAATTATTATGTTATCTGTTATTATTACACACCATTTTTTTCCCATATGGTATATACATAAAAATATGTATTTTATGTCACTATTATATAAATACTATACATACTCTAGATTGTGTTAAATATTAGTCTCACTTTTTTTTTAATCTTTTGGCTACACTCATGGCCCTGTGGGATCTTAGTTCTCTGACCAGGGATTGAATCCGCACCCCCTGCATTGGCAGTGTGGAGTCTTAACCACTGGACAACCTGGGAAGTCCCTCTTCCCACTTTTATTATGTATTATTTTAGCTTGTTACCTGCTATGTATACACATTTAAATATATCTTAAGTAAAAATAGGGTCATACTGTTCATATTGTGCTACAACTAATGTTTTCCACTTATCACTCTACTGATCCCATCTTTTCATATCAATTAATTATATTTCTCTAATATGATTGATAGTTGCAAGTTATTTCATCATATGGAGTTACAACGAGTTAGCCAGCCAGTCCCCTCCAGTTGGACATTTAGGTTTACAGTGAGAACAGGGCCATAATGAAAACCCTGAACTAACTCTGTGTATGTGGAAGTGCTTGGCCAGCACGCACATGTGACTTCTATTGGACTTTATAAAAATGTCCTCAGTCTCTCTATGAATATAACGACCACCCCAGGCTGGGATTGACAGAAGTCAACAGAAGCAGAGGCCAGACTGTGGAGTGTGGACATGATGTCACTCACCTGAAGGGCTTGTTCTGATTGCGGGGAGAGGTGCTTGCCCCATCCGCCCCCGATTCTTTCCCAGACATGTCTGGAATAGGAGAGTCCTCCATGGGGGAAATAATATTTTCCTAGAAGAGCACAGAGATGGTCAGAAGAAGAAAGAGCTGTAGTATTATCATTTTCCTGCTTCCCTCTGACCTACATGGACAGTCTTCACATACCAGAAATAATCTTTTCTTCTTTGCATTCCACCCACTCTGGGAAGTCTTCCCAAACTGGCTCCAAAAAGCTTTCATCATTTTATAAATTCTTGTTTTTGTACTGATACAAAAGGGAGCACAGAAGAGTGATGGTAACATTCAACAGCAGTAATGAGAAGAACTAGGGCTCGTTAAGCATTTGCAGTGCACCAGGGGCTGTGCTGAGCACAGGGGCTATACCGTGGCAGAGGTGGCTGGCTGTCCAAAAGCCATTCTCGTCTTCCCTCCACAGGAGCTGGGCTAATGGCTACCCAGATACACCCCACTTCCCAGCCTCCCCTGTGGTCAGGGTGGTCATGTGACAAATACTCTCCAATGGAAAGTGATTAGACGAGATAAGAGCCACAGCCAGTGGGACCTTCACACACTCCTCCTTGCTCTTTTTCTGTGGGCTGGAGTGCCAGTCACATTTGGAATGACCCTGTGCAGCGCTCATGTTTACGACAGCAAAGTGGGCTTCCCTGGTGGCTCTGTGGAATGCAGCAGACATAGGTTTGATCCCTGAACCAGGAAGATCCCACATGCCGCAGAGCAACTAAGCCTGGGCACCACAACTACTGAGCCTGTGCTCTAGAGGCCAGGAGCTGCTACTACTGAGCCTGTGCACCCCAGAGCCCGTGCTCCACAACAAAAGAAGCCACTGCAATTACAAGCCCGAGCACCCCAACTACAGAGTAGCCCCTGATCGCCACAACTAGAGAAAAACCTAAGCAGCAACGAAGACCCAGCACAGCCAAAGATACATATATGCATTTTTTTAAACAATTCAAAAGCCAGCAAACCTGGGGTCCCTGTCTGATGGTGTGGAACAGAGATCTCCCCCAAGCTCAATTGATCTGGAACATGTGCCCAGAATACTACATGGGAGAGAAAAATGCTATTGTGTTTGAGCCAGAGGGAAAACTGAGGCTCATAAGGTGACGAGACATGCCTTGGGATAGTCAGTGGGCACAAAGAAAGGGACGCTGAATCTGGTGTTTGAAACCTGCTTCCGCTTATTAGCTGTGTGATGTCAAGCAAACAGTTCCCTTTTTTGAGCCTCAACCTTGTTCGGTGTAATGTGGGGTTAACCACTATCTGCCTCTAACAAGAGGATGTGTAGAAAGCCCTTTGCACAGGGCCTTTCACTAATGCTCCACAAAAGTAACTGTGGAGTAGTGGCTACCCTGGAGGTGGGGGAGGTTAAACACTGGGAGGGGCACGAGAGGGCCTTCAGGGATGCCAATGATGTTTTATTTTGTGATCTTGGGACTAGTTGCACAAGGGTGCTCATTTGTGAAAATCAATCAAGCTGTACATTTATGACTTACGTACCTTTCTAAATATAAACTTCAATAAACAATTAAACATTGAAATAGAGTGATAGTGGTTCCTGTTTTGCACTGGGGGTACTCACCTCCACCAAGGCCTGCAGCAGGCGCTGTGTCAGGGCACCAAAGGGACACCCGTCTTCTGGCTGCTCATGCTGGGCCTCAGACTTCTTCAGCAGGGCATCCACATCTGCATTGGGCAGAAACATGGTAGACTGGTGGGCTGAAGTTCTGGGAACTCAAGTCCTAGCCTGGGGTGGGCGGGGAGGTGAGGGACTTAACTTTAGTGTCCAGTTCGGTCAGGGGCCCCATGAGGCCTTTCTTCTTGTCAGCCACGGCTGCTGCCCGGGCCCCGTCCTTCTGCTCCTCCAGCAGGTCCTCCTGTGCCCAGCGCTGGGAGTAGTGCTTCCCCAAGGGCGGGATCTGTGGGAGACATCCCACCCAGCCCCAAAGAGATAAATACAGGCCAGCGATGCCTGGGGTGTGGCATGGTCTCTCTGTGCACTTGGAACTGCTAACAGGCTCTTCGTTCACCCTCATTCCTTCATTTATCTGTCTCCCAAGTATCTAGCCCAGGGCTGAGGCCTGAGCCTCAGGTGAGAAGAGATACAGGAGATAAAAATCTTTACACTCACAGTTTAGAAAATAAGCCAGGTACATAAACAACTAAAACACACAGAAGGCAGTACAGGAAAATTTCCACGATGTAAGGTGCACAATGGTGTGTGTACACAGACAATTTCAGTTGACAGCTATTATCTCTCGAGAGAACTACAGGCCTTAAGGTCAGAAATGAGAGAGAAATAGCTTATGCACTGCTTAAACTTGTGACTGCCCGTACAGATTACCTTTTCAAATAAGCTTTTTAAAAATTCAGACAAGTGGAGTGACAGAGTAGGTTAGGGTGTTGTGGCAGTGCAAAAGACAGACCAACCTTCTGCTGGGAAACCTGCAAAACCATTTTGGTGCAGGTAACGTGCAATACGGGACTTGAAGGGTGTTAGTTTGCCAAGAGGAGATGGGCATGTGCAGAGGCCCAGAGACCAGAAAGGACCTTGTGTGAGCCTGGAGTGAGGGTAAGGTGCTTGGTGGGGCTGGCAAATAACAGCAGTAAAGAGGTGGTGTGGCCAAGGACACTGGAGAGGGGCACCTGGGCTGTGCTACCAAGGACTGAGGCTTGGACCTGAGTCTGTGGGCAGTGGGAGCCACACGAGGCTGTGTTTTAAGCACCTCTAATCATGACAGCAGACCTATGGGAGAATTCCCCTCCAACATTTTTCTGTATTTTCTAAATTTTCTTTAACGGAACCTCTTTTATTTTCATCATAAAGACTAAAAATAAAAAAAACTTCTATACATTAAAAAAATAAAAAAGAGAGAGAGGAACTTCCATGGTGGTTCAATGCTGAAGACTGCTCACTTCTACTGCAAGGGGTGCAGGATCGATCCCTGGTCAGGGAACTAAGATCCCACATGCCATCTGGTGCATCCAATAAAAAGGGAGAGAGAATCCCTCTAGAGGGAAGCAAGTGTTAAGAGGCTGTAAAGGTAAAAGCTGATGAATTTTTGAGCCAAAGCAAAGGGGATGACAGAGACAAAGGGAGGACCTCACTGAAGAAGATGCCTTAGGATGTAGCGGGGTGGAAGGGAGGCAGCTGAGAGCTAGAACCTGGGTGTCTGAGTGGGTTAATGGAACTGTCAGGAGGCTGGGGAGAGAGAAAAAGAAGATGATATATAGCTCTGTGATCTTTGATTCTGAGGCATCTCTGAGCCCTCTTGTTCTCCATCATGTCTATCTAGGCCTGGGGTCTTCACCTTGTAATGTTCAGCCTCATCTTCTGGGGGTTTCAGTAGCTCCTCTAGCGTGCGCACTTCCTCACTGGTGATATCAGCACAGTATGGCTCCACCGAAGCCCAGAATCTGCAGGGAGAAGCAGAGCCTGAGGGGGTGCCCCTGCCCCACCAGCCTCAGCCCCAGGCCCCTCCACAGCCTCCAGTGCCCAAATCCCAAGGCCCATCTATGTTCCTGGGCCCAGAACCTGTTGGGGGCGTCATTCTTGGGGATACGTGGCACATCAATTGGGTCATCGGTGAATTCATATTCCTGGATCTTGGGCTGAAGGTTTTTGGATTTGGGTCGCCCAGGGCCAGGGCCGGGCCCATGTCCCGCCTTCCCTTCCAGTTTCTGCTTCTTGGGCTTCCCATGTTTGGGGGGAGCTCCAAGCTCATGGTCTCGACCCAGCTTCAGGAATCGTCGGTCACCTTTCTTATCCTGCCAGTCAGTGAGGATCTGAAATTCAAAGACTGTCACTGAGGTTGAGAAGGGAAGACACAGGACAACTCCATCTCCCCATGAAAAATTAGGATCTGGAACTCAAGAAGGCTCTAAGTCTCTCCCCTTCCTTTTTTTATCTAGCAAACTCCTAATCATACTGCAAAACTCAGCTCCTTTTCTGTGCCCAGCTCACAAGATGTTTTCATATACTTGTCTTCATTCCATTCACTTGTCTGTATTGATTCACCTCTGCAGCACCCACCCTGGTCACACAGTGTTTAGCAGGTCCAACAAGTAGATGACAATGCAGTACATATTAGCCTGAGGAAAACATGCTGGCAGTACTTTCTACTGAAGGCACGTATGGCTCCCAGCAAACCTTCACTTTAAATGTTACCATGACTAGAAAGCCTTTCCTGATTCAGCTCTCTACTTCTTAGATGCTAAAAGACTGTGCCACAGCCCCACTCGAAAAGCTTCCATGGGTTCCCAGGGACCACAAGTTAATTCTATTCATCTTGGAGGTTCAGTTAAAATGGCATCTTCTTTCTACAGGAGTCTCTGGTACCTCGCACCCCTAGGCCTGATCATGTCATCTGGTCATAACTAGAATAAACGGAGTACCTTGTCTCTTCAACAGGATTATAAGCTATTGGGGACCAGGAAGTTCATCTCAGCCATCTCTGGTCCCCAGGTCCTGGCAGAGCACCTGGCACACAGGGCTCAGAGGATGTTTATGCCATAAATAGAAATAATGAGAGTCAGACCAATAAATAACATTTGACATGCTTACTTAAGTGTCAGACGTTGGGCTGAGCCTTTGTAAAAATCTCTCTTAATCCTCACAAAAGCTGAGGGTAGGTCCTATTATCCAGCCCACTTTGCAGACAGAGGACTGATCTGCAGAAGCAGGTGGTAAGTTTTGCAACATCACACAGCTCAGAAACCGCAGGATTCAAATCCAGGCCTCCCATTCCAGTTCCCCCAGTACTCCTAATCAGAAGAGCAATTCACCTGATACGTGTCTGACCTCCCCTTCCCTTTAGTTGGCACACTCCCCAAAGGCTGGAATTGTCCTAATTAACTCTACAGACCCAGAACATTGTGGAGTGGGGGGGGGGGGTCCCTAGATGCTTAGTGAATAAGAAATCTCACATTTTAGAAGGAGCATGCACATTCTTGCATATTTTATGTGTCACACGAGCAATGTTTGGGTCTCTCTCTTCACCCCTGAGATCCTGTAACCTGGGCCTCAGCAGCTGAGGCTAACTCAATGACACATCCCATAACTTGTCATAGTCCATCCCTGTAGTTGACTGTAGTGATGTCCCTGTAGTGACATCCCTGTAGTGATGTCCCCTCTGTAGGGTATAACCTGGGTTTCAGCCTCAAGCACCCGCAGGCGTCGGCTGGCAGAGGAAAGCAGGGTCTCAAGCTCCAGCTGCAATGTGTCCAGCTCCTCGATACCGATGCCGTCATCCTCAGAGCGGGCCAACACCGCTGTGTAGCGGGGACAGACCTTCAGGTGGTCCACAGACTTGAAGTCGTGGAACTGCAAGGGGCAGTCCTTCAGCTCACTCATGGCTCAGGATAGGGGACCCTGTGGAGCTGGAGAGGAAAGGACCATTGATGGGGGGAAAAGTGGCACTAGAAGAGTCCAAGGGCTCCTTCCATCCGCCGACACTTCGGGGAGTCAGGTTTCAGCGCCCTATTGACATGGATGATGGCTTAGCTCCTATTCTCCAGCACCTACTGTGTGCCAAGTGAGGGGCAGACATTTTACTGGTTGCTCACTGAATTCCTCACTCAACCCCAAGAGCAGGGACCATGCTCATCTTCATTTTACAGATGAGGAAACAGACTTTGTAAGGATGGTGCAGGTCCAAGCTTACCAACATGCAATTTGAATCCAGGTGGTTTTGAATTTGATCACCTAACTGCCATGATATACTACTATACTACTATGCTTGTCTTTCTGATGCTCTTCCCTTCACTTCCACTCTTCCTGGGTTCTGCTGAGCCCAGAGTTCCAAGCATCCGGTACTTACGCTAATGTTCTTCGTGCCTCCCAGCCTCTTGTCTCACCCCTCCCCACCTCTGCCCCTTCTCTTTGCCCCAGATAGTAAAGAGATACCTGGATCTCTGGACAGCCAGATATACCTGGATTCAAGCCCAGGCTTGACCTCTGTCTATGTAGCCCTGAACATGTTAATTAACTGAGTCTGTTTTCCCTTAAGTCTGAATCTGTAAAAATGGGGGTAATAATGGTACCTACCTCCCTGGGATGTTCTGAGGATTTAGAGTTGATGCCAGTCAAGAGCTCAGTTCAGTGCCTGGCACAGGAAAAGTGGGGCTGGTTAATGGCTGGCCCCACCCATGGATCGCCCCAATGTCCCGCCTTCAGGGTCCCAGTCCTCTAAGGACACCCTATGGCGGCCCCCGGCCCCTCTACCTACTCCTCGCTGCCTCCAGCGGCCCCGGGGCCGCGGGAGGGGCGGACAGTTCCGGTCGGTGAGAGCAACCGCCCCGGAACTAGCTATGTGAGGGCCCCCTGCAGTTGACAAGGGGACGGGAAGACGGGAGTACCAACCCCAGTCTTTAGAGGGGGGAGGGTTGCGGGCAGCGAGCTAGCCCGCTGCAGGTGGGGTGCAGAAGGTATGCCACGGGCGTACCCTAGGGAACAGCCCGGCGCTGGAGGGCGGGGCTCGGCAGCCAGGTTTTCGGCCCGGCAGTTAGTTTCGCCGAGCCCCAAAGGCTGCAGGTAGGAAGGGCCTGAAGATAGGATGGGGCTCAGAACCGGAAGGATCGAAAAGCTCCTCCGCCTTGCTTTGCCCTAATATGGTGCCCAACCTGAGGTCGGGCTGCACCATTGCATGACTATGAGGGAAGACGGCGGAAAAAAAGACGAGGAAGCCAAAGTCACAAGCAAGAGCTCCATGGGGAACGGGAGAAGCCTGAGTACTGATTTTAAGCTTCAGGAGCCTAAAGCTACTAAGACAGTCCTAACGGGAAAACTTCCGAGGGACCAAATGTTCTTAGCTTCCCCCTCCCCCGCTCGGAACACAGATGGTACGGTCCGGACGTCCGGGCGGACACTGCGGCTGCGCTTCTGGAGAAAGGGCAGGCGTCGCGGGGCTGGCCACTTCCGCACTTCCGCTTTCCGGCCCAGCCAGCGCCCGCGATGGTGAGAGAGCCGGGCCTCGGGCCAGGGACCCCCGCTCTTCTGTCTCTAGGCTCTGGGTCTCGGGGAGATGCGACTTTGCAACGGAGAGGCCCTGGGCCGAGGGATGCTGGGGGTGCGGGGGTACCCTGAGGCTGGGAGAAAGAGGGCGGGGCAGGGGCTGAGGTGAGGAAGGGGCGAGCGGGGGACGCGTTCGTAAGAAGCAGGCTTTGAGGCGTCCTATTCTGTCCTTTGAAGCTGGTGGGGGATACTGAGGCAAGAAGGGAAGCCGGAAGTGACTCCTCCTCGGTTTGTGGTAGCGCCTCGAAGGCACGTAGTAACCTTATAGCCCGTAGTAGGGCCGCTGAGGCATGTAGTAGGGATACCTCTCTACGCAGAGTAGACCTTCACTAAATACACTGTTTTCTTTCTCGCTTGCTTGATCCCACAGTTCTCTGAGGGAAGCCTCCGTACTTCCTTATCCCACTCCTCATGTTGCCACCAGCTCATACTTTTACCTCACTGAAGGATCTCTCTTTTGCTGCCTCCACGCAGACCCTTTCCTGGTCAGAATTCAACCGTATTAGCCTTAATATGGAATGTTAAGCTCTGATGCCGCTGACCTTTCCCTTTCAGGAAGTCATCCCTTTTGATAATTGTGGGTGTTTCTGAACGTCAATTGAGAGTTTGGCTCACTGCCTTCCCCTTCTTTATCCTCTTCCTGTCGATACCTATTTAATGTACAGGTCTTCATGAGCATATAATTTATGATAACTTCTAAATCTGCCTTCCTAGCTCTCTTTGAAGGTTCACCTGGATATCTTGAAGACACCTTGAAATTAGGCGTCTGGATTAAAACTCACCTCTCCCTAAATTTGCTTGTTCTCTTGTATTCCTTATTCTTGCTCTGTGTTTTCTTACCTCAACTAGAAACCTGGGATCTTCTTTTTGTTTTTGTTGTTTAACTGAGGGGATGCCTCTTGATTTTTTTAAACAGCATACTTGTTGAAGTATTACACAAGGTGCTTACTCCATTTGTGAAAGGGCAGACGTCATAGGGTTGACCACCTAAAATGTACCTTTTTCAGATTTGCTATGACCTTTGACAGATACAATCTTGCTTGTCCCTCATTGCCCCAGGCCAGGCTCTCATTACCCGACTTAAATAACCCTCTCTGCTGGCTCTGTCACTTCCCTCTCCTCCAATCCATTCTCCACAAAGTCTCCATGCAGCTGTAGTTGTGTAACTTCCTCCTCAGAAAGCCCCAGAAGTTCCTTATCACTTTTAAGAGAAGAGCTAAACTCAGTAGCCTGGCATTTGAGATTCCTCATGAATCTGTGGACCACCATTTGCAACCTCATCCATTGAATCTAAAATGCTTCCTGGCAACATTGTACTCATTTCTACTTTAATGCCCCTATTTGTTACTCTAATCTTGTTATTTTTTCATTCATTCACTTATTGTACAGAAACTGAGTAAGAGTGTATAGGAAAGGTACTGACTGAGCAAGTTGCAGGGTATGTAAATTTGAATAGAATAGATATGGTCTGTTAACCATGGAGCTTTCAGTTTAGTAAAGGAGAAAATTACTTTTCTTGGAGCTATTTGAAGGGTGTATTATCGTAAATTATAATAAGTGCTATGAAAAGGGAAGTCAAGAAGGACCTCTGAGGAAAGAAGAGGCCTTCTCTGAATAAGCCAAGATCTAAAGGATGACTTAGGCAAAGAAGGGGGAGAGAAACCTGCAAGATAGATGGTTCAGCATGTGTGAAGGCCTGGGGTGAGAAAGAACTTTTAGCTAATACAAGGAATTGAAGATAGTCCTTTGTTGCTAGATGGCATTTCCTCTACCGGGAATATCATTTTTGTTTTTATCATTGTAAAATCCTCCTAATGCTATTTCCATCTTCAAATCAAAACCAGTTTCTTCTGCAAATATGATTTGTAAATCTTAACTATTTCACATTTTACCCATTGTATCATAGTTAACTGTCTGTCTCCCTGACCCGGTTGAACTATGTAAGGGTAGAAACGGTCTTAGTCATTGAATTCCCAACCCCTCGTGTGCCTGGCACACTATAGATATATACATTTGTTGACTCAAAGGGCAGATTGAAGACAGTCATTCACCTGTGTGCCTCTAGACCACAGTTTCTCAACTTCAGCACTATTTGGAGCTGAATAATTCTGTTGTACATTGTAAGCTATGTAGCAGTATCCCTGACTTCTGTCTATTCAATGCCAGTAACTCCTACCCAACCTCAGTTGTGAAAATGAAGACTGTCTTGCCATTGCCGTATGTCCCCTAGTAGGCAAAATGGTCTCCTTTTGAGAACCACTGTTCTAGACTTAAAATGAAAGACATCTTGAAGGCCTAGTCTGTTCTGTTCACTGTAGTGTCTGAGAGCCAAGGACCTCAGTACTGCCTGGCTCCTGTGTAGCTGGACTATGGGATCAGTGGATTTTGTGAGACAGAGTTTGATTGTCCCTTGGGGTTTTCCTCCAGACTGCCACTCTCCGCCCCTACCTGAGTGCCGTGCGGGCCACACTGCAGGCTGCCCTCTGCCTGGAGAATTTCTCCTCCCAGGTCGTGGAACGACACAACAAGCCGGAAGTAGAAGTCAGGTATGGGAGGAAAGGGGGTAGGGGGTGATGGATGCAGCACCCAGAGATGACTGTTGTCAGAGGGGGCCATGAACTTCCATCCTGGAGTTGTCACAACAACTACAATTCACATTTTTTGTCTTGCTGCCAGGTAAATGATGGTTCCCAATTTGAAGTTCAGAAAATTGGGTCTCAGTGGGTTGACAGGACAAAACTCGGGAGAAGCTACTCTGGAGCCAAGATTTGCTTGACACAAGTTGTGACTTCTCAACATAGGGCCATTTGGGAAATATCTCCCAAGGAGGTACTGAACCCTCCAGCAATTTAAGGAGAAGACTTGAGAATTGAGTTATCTGAGATGCCATCTCTGCTCTTCTCAAATTTGAAGATCAAGGATCCCTCCCCTCAAAAAACAAACAAACAACTGGACTCCCATCCCCTACTACAAATATTCTATACTTTGGATTATTTTATCTGATTTATGTTTTGTAAGTAAATTTTTTTTCCCCATTGACATTTAATCTGGTACATATACAACTGAGATAAGGATTGTTACCACAGTAAATTGATAGGATTTGAATGTAAGAAAACTGACATGATGTTAAAATGTGCCCTGTTATGCTACTTAACATATATGGTTTCCACTAGGCATTTTTAAAGGATAATAGCTCACAGACACCACCAATACAGTTAACTACCGTCAGAGGGATCCAGAGGCATCAAAATGGGAACTGAGTTGAGAGGGGTCATAATTTTGAATAAGTGAATTATTCTGGATTGATTATTAGAGGAGGCCAAACTGTTTGATTTTAGCTTGTCCTTATCTCTAAGGGGCAGGCTCTCTCATTCCCTAAACAGGGTATGGGTTTGCCCATAGTTAAGAAAATAGGAGCTGTCATTTGTAAAGCTCCTACAATGTGCCAGGCTCACTTGTTACACACTTGACCCTTTTTGATGTGTTTCAAATGAGGAAGTTGAGATTCCAACAGATAACTTGCCCAACGGAAGTAACAAAGGAGGCTGAATTTCAGAACCTTTTCACCCTGACTCTAGAGCCTGTGCTCTTCTGCTGGAGAACATGCTCTCTGGCCCCCATCTTGGAGCACCCCTGCTTGTGAGTCTCTTATTCCTTGGACTCTGTGGTCCCAGATAGTGATTCTAGAACCTGCCATGGAGTCTCCCTGACCATTCTGTTCTTTTATAGTACAGAGACCTCTGTCATTTTGTGTTCTCAGGAGTAGCAAAGAGCTCCTGCTACAACCCGTGACCATCAGCAGGAATGAAAAGGAAAAGGTTCTGATTGAAGGCTCCATCAACTCTGTCAGGGTCAGCATTGCTGTGAAACAGGTAAGCTCACCCTAGATCCCCTGCCTCCCTGGGGAGGCCAGGGACCCCTTCTGTAAGAGGTCAACATGCCAGATTCAGGGTGCAATGAAACCCAGGTTCTCTTTCCAGGAAATGATTTGCTAAACTTACCAGATCAGTAGAATAAAGGGAAAGCCTTATCTTCTAGGCTTTGCTCTGGATTAGATGGCAGGTAATGTAGCAGCCAGGGCTATGGGCCAGTTTGGTGTCAGGTCATAAAACTCTTCCTAATGAATGAAGAATAAGTTCAGTTCAGACAAATAAGTAGTAATGGTATCCATTTGATAGCCATAAACTCCAAAAGTGAGATTTAGGGTAAGAAAATGAAGTGTAGTTTCATGTTTCTTCATTGTTTCACAAATGTCTGACATTCCCACTACCCCCATTATTTCTTCCATGTTTATGGACCACTTGGCTACTTCTTTACTTAATAGATTTCTTTCAATTAACTTATTTTCTTTTACTTAAATTTACCATAAAAAGAAAAACAATATGCCTTGCCGAATTGAGGACAACACTAAAATACAAGCACATTGAAAACAAAGCAGAGTTAGAATTTTGCCTCCAGAAAGCTCTATCCCTAGTGCCTGCTCTTTGTTAAAAGAGGAGATTAATAAATATTGGGAGCTTTTAAGGTCTTGCCAGCCCGTAATACAAAATTCTTTCATCAGAAATGTTGAGAGTTCATCAGGGAAAAACTTTGGGGATTGTTTGATGTTCATTGTTATTAAAGTGGAGAGCATCTAAGGTTATCTGACATTCTTCATAGTGTGTATCACTGACTGGAAGATGTAGCATTAGTGAAATGAGACTGGAAAGGGCAGATTTGAATATAGATGTGGATTCTGGAAGAATTGGATAAAAGATTGGGGCTTGCCAGGACCTCCCTAGTGGTTCAGTGGTTAAGACTCTGGGCTTCTACTACAGGGGACTTGGGTTCGATCCCTGGTCTGGGACCTAAGATCCTGCATGCCACATGGTGTGGCCAAAATGTGTTTTTAAGTTAAAAAAAAATAAGATTTGGGTTTGTCAGAGTTACCTTTCTGGAATGGGTAAAGGCAAGATCATGATAATGCCCCATTAAGTTGGAGAGCTCTAATGTAGTGGACCTTCCTTTTAGCTGGCAACCAGTTACTGCATGATTCAGCCTTCAATACCCAACCCCAGTGTCTCCAGCGAATGTGGGGGAAATTGGGGTCAGAAGACCAGGCTACAAATTTCTGTTGGCCTTTAGGGAATGACTTTAGGGAAACACATTTCTTCTTTGCTTTTACCAGGCTGATGAAATCGAGAAGATTCTATGTCACAAGTTCATGCGCTTCATGATGATGCGAGCAGAGAACTTCTTTATCCTCCGAAGGAAACCAGTGGAGGTGTGTGATCCATGTGTTGGTAATACCCAGAATTCACTACTGAGTCCACTGCTAGTGGCCTGGGATTGTTTCTAAAACTGAGATTGCTTGCTCCTCAAGCTGTAGGGTACCCACAGCCTGAGTTGAGTATTGGTCTTCATTTTGGCTGGAATAAGAATAAGGGGAATCAGCTTAGGAGGTTGAGTCTGTCTCAGCTGTGGAAAAGGCAAAAAAAGATGAGGTGCATTGCTCACCTTCCCAGAGCCTATAGTGTAGTGGCAGAAAGGGCATGACGAATCAGAATTCTAAATTCTGCCACCAACTGAGTCAGTCTCTCAAGGCCACAGTTAATATGGGGTCAGTTGTTGCCTGACTTTGTACTTGAGCACTCACTACAGATTCTTTGCCTGCTCAACTCCCTGCCGGTCAGTGACTAAGCAACTACCACACAGAGCAGCGGACACCATTGTCAGACACATTAGTTGTTGGCCAAACTCGCCCTTATCCTGAGCTAAAATCTCTGCTGTTCCTAGATCTAACCTCCAGGGCCACCAAGAATAAATAAAATTGCTGTTCTACACAGTTTGACCTATAGTTAAAAACCTCAATCCGTCCTCCCACAGCATTTTCTTTTCTCTCTGGACTAAATGTTCCTGTTGTTTGATGAGATTTTTCTGTAACAAGATTTCAAGTCCTTTCACTCTCCCTTGATTCATTCTGAACACAATTGTTTATACCACAGATAGTCTGCCAGACAAAATTCTCAATTGGGATCAGTTGATCCACCTGTTAGTTCCTTGGATCCAGCATACACATCGCCACCAGAGCAGATGGGCTGCTGCCTGAAGGGTGTGTAGCTTGGGAGGTCAGCTGGAAGCATGTGGCTGAGTGACATAGAGGGCCTGGCCAGTGAAGTGCCCCCGGATGTTGATTCTCTCCCTCCTCTCCACTGTCTTCCTTCCCTAGGGGTATGACATCAGCTTTCTGATCACCAACTTCCACACAGAACAGATGTATAAGCACAAGTTGGTGGACTTTGTGATCCACTTCATGGAGGAAATTGACAAAGAAATCAGTGAGATGAAGCTGTCTGTCAATGCCCGTGCACGCATTGTGGCTGAGGAGTTCCTTAAGAATGTAAGTGGAGTGGCCTTCCTGGTTTCCTTACAGAAGTAGAAAGACCTAAAGGTTGTGCTGAGAACTTAGCATCTGGTGGGGAAATGGTGCCAACTGTGCATAAATATTTTCTGAGGCCTCTAGGAACCCTGGTGGGCAGCAGGTCAGCCCCATGCTTTGGTGTGGGAGGGCCCCAAGGTTCATCTTGGAGAGCTATAGAGCATCTCCAGGGCCCTGGGTAGTGCCTCTCTTAGTCGTTCATTTCTACGTCTCAGAATATATAGAGTCCTTCCATGTATCTTGTTCGTCCCTGAGTGAGTCAAGTTAAAGCCACATGTGAATTTTCTGGGAATATAGGGCGGTTAATCATAGTATAATTCCACTTCTCAAACAGACTCGAATAGTTTCCTTCAGCATCTGTTTCTCAGGCTTAAAGTCATGATTTCTTCACTCTGTTTTCCATCATTTTCATGGCTTAAGTCCTACAGATCCCTCTTCAGTTGTTTGTGCCTTCCTGACAGAAAGGACTGCAGCCCTCTGAGGAGGACAGATTGTTTACATTAATGAACTGATGACACAGTTCTTTTTTAGACATTCACAGCATGCCACCTTTTTTTTTTTTTCTTCTTTTTCCAAACAGTCTTTGGTTTGTTGACATGTTCCACTCAGAATTGACTATGATCCCTAGATGGTAGAAGTAGTGTTTACTCCTACCAGTGCATACAGGTCCAGCCCAGAAGGAGCTCAGGCTCCTAAAAATGGAAATTAAACCCACTTCCCCTGGGCTTTAATTATACCGAGGGCAGGCAGTGTACAGAGTAGCTGTGCTGTGCACCCAGGGGAGCACGCTTGTTCAGGTCACACAGGTGGCAGGGTCAGACCACCTTTGTGTGCATCCGGGTCCACTGCCTCCTCAGGCATCTTACAGAACTTCTTGACAAAGCCTCAGTTTCCTCAACCCTGAAATGAGACTGTTAATTAGTATATACCTTTTCAGTGTAGTTGAGCATTAAATGAGGAAATGTGTATAAAGCATATCACTTGGTACATAGTAAACTCTCCCTGTATTATAGCACAAAGGTTATGTGGCCAGGGCACGGGCAGGCCTCTAAATTCAACTGAAGAAAATGAAAAATAGTTTTTGTCCCAATTTAGTATTGGCTCATTCATTCAGTAGTCATTTAGTTGTTACAGTAATTGCATTTCTATAGTAACACAGCTGAAAAAGTACATATGAGTATTTCAGGGGAAAAAAAAGACTTCCCATGTGGTCCACTGGTTAAGACCCTGCACTTTCAATGCAGGGGGCACGGGTTCCATCCCTGATCAGGGAACCAAGATTCCACATGCCACATGCATGGCCAAAAGAAACATCCAAAAAGCCAAGTATCAGCAATATCTCATTTAATATCTAAAACAGTCTTTGAATCTTTATCCTCATTTCATGGATGTATCAGCTGGGCTCTTGAAGTTGTCACATATTTAAAGTGCCTCAGCCAGTAAGTGAAGGTGCCAGGACTCAGTTTTTCTGACTCACAAATCTGAGATAGTATCATGGCATCTGGCAGGGTGACACACTCAGGTGCATGTAAGGCTCAGGCCATTATGTGCATGAGTGAGGTGGGTTCTGTGGGGACCTAGGGAGCACATGCCTCACCCTAGGAGGGTCACCACCACACAGCTCCAGCCCTCTGGCTTCATCAAAATAATTTCAGAATCTGGATTTGTGTGCAGTGTCTTCTGTTTTTTCAAGGTTGTCTAATTCATATTCATAGCAACTAGTTCATAATCTTTGAAACACTGTGAGCCAGACAGTGCTCATCTTTGGGCTGAGTTTAGCAAGTGGGCCAGAAGTCCACAGCATCTGGTCTATAAAATATCCAGGGCGGGTCTGGGCACTGTGGGGGATATTTGAGGGCACAAAGCATATCCAGGGCCTCTCCTGCTTGGCGGACCCCTCAGAGCTTGATGCAAAGCACCAGCTCCTGGGTCCCTTTCTGAATCCCCAGGCATTTGCACATGAGCCCCCATTTCTACAGAAGGCAACCTCAGTTCAGCAAGCAAGGCACTGTGACAAGGCTTTTTGGTGTCTCCACGGCAAAACGAAGGGGAGCTGTGGAAGAGCCCATGTCACCCATAATTTTTCTGCCTTGTCTAATGCTAAGTTTTAGGGCCAGTGCCTGCTGATTTGGGACCAACTAGCGCATGCCCACAGTGTGTCCTCAGACCTAGTCCTGCCCCACAGAAATGTGAGTATAGTTACAGCTCACAGATCAGCCCCCCTCCCCAGAACAGGCCTGCCAGGATACCGTAATAACCATCATTCACTGCCTCTTGGTTCTCTTGACAGTTTTAAACCACCTGGCTGGATCTCGTGGCCTTCCCCCTCAGGATCCCCCGTGTCTCTGTGAAGTCGTCCTGGAGTTAACTTCCCAGAGCAGTGCAGCGACGGCAGCGGCAGCAGCAGCGGAGGGGAGCTGGGTCAGGGTGGGCATTAGATGCGGGAGGGGGGTGGTGTGCTTGCTCGCTGGGCCACAAAGCAGCAGTGGACCTGCCCCGAGGCCACATGTGCCTGGTCAGGCTGGCTTCTGATGTTCAGTCCCCTGGGCCGGGACAGATTTTTTTTTTTAATGTCTTGAAACTTAAAACTCTGTGCTTGTAGGAGACTGTAACCTTTTTGTCTTTTTTTTTTTTTTAAAAAAAACAATCTCCACCTCCAGTGGCTGTGACTGGTCCCAGTGATTGTACCTTATTGGTCGCTGTGGGTCTGGGCGGGCCTGGAGCCAAAAGGCGACTACTGTTCCTCCCCGGAGCCATTCCAGGTGGGGAGGGAGGGGGGTTTCAGACTTGTGTTCCTCTCCCTCGTCCTCCTGTCTCCTTAGGCTCAGTAGAAGCGGTGGGGACCCTCTACCAGCTTCCTGAGCCCTGCCTGCAGTTGGCCACCCAGCACTGATTGGGGACAAGGGCTGAACTGCTGGCCACCAGCCACACCTAGGAAGGAGCTGGGGCCTAGAAGCTAGGCAGCCTTCGGCCTCAGGGGCCGCTTCGTGCCCTCCCAGCTGGGAGGGGTCGCTGTTTCGCCTTGTCTGTCAGTGCAGTGCCTGTGCTAGAGGTGGAGAGGTGAGTCCTCCAGAGCATCCCTGCCAGGACCTCCTGCCTGCTCTGGCTCCTCTGCTCCCCTGCTCGCTGTACCTTTTCTTATTCTGGTGGGTCCTCCCTCCCCCAATTAAAGTCTCTTTTTGCCCCTCTGGGGCTGCATGAGGTCTGTGCTCTGTGTGTATATGTGATGAAAGGAGGTGGAGCTGTTCCTTAAGACCATGTGGCAGGCACTTGGGCCTGGGGGTCCCCACCAGAGACAGCCTTGTGATTGGCCTCTGACAGTAGCCCTGCTGGAAGGCCCTAATCCGAGAGACCCATTACAGTCCAGGCTGCACCCATTTCTGAAACTGCTCTCTACCTGTATAGAGTTTTGACCCTTTTCACATAGTGAGCTCATGTGGGCTAGAATGTAACAGAGAAATAATCCCATTTCATGGCTAAGAAACCTGAGGTATCATGAGATACAGCAGCTTGCCCCAAATCTCCCAGCTAGTGAGCAAGAGGGTGGAATTCAGATGTAAGACATCTGCCTCTACCTGTGCTGTGATACTGATCACTAGCCACATGTGGCTATTTAAATTATTACAGTTAAAATTTAAAATTTATTGCCTCAGTCCCGCCAGTGCTCAACACTTACATGGCTGCTAATGCTTACCACATCACACGGTCGTAGATAAAACATTTCCATCGCAGAAAATTCTGTTGGACAGGATTAAAGCCTCTTACACCTTGGAGTAAAAAAAAAAAACAAAAACTTATGTTTGAGTCCTATTCTTAAGAATTTGAGCAAGTTATTTATATTCTGTGCCTTAGTTTCTTAAATCTATAAAGTGCAGATAATGTCAGTCTGACACAGTACCTGCCATTACAAGTAGTGAATAAACAATGACTGATCTTTCCACCAGCCCAGTATCCAAGCTGTTGGTAACTTCCATTGTGCTGGTTGTGGGGGGTGACATCCCTGTTTCAGACTTGGGGGCCAGTGTAAGTGTTGCATATGTAAATAAAGAGGTGCATTGAAGTGTTTCATGTTCACTAATGGAAGTCAGTGGGAGCCCACAGGGTGTTATCTTTATGGAAGAGGATGCCAAGAAAAGTTTGAGAAGAGTTGGGCTCTGCTGAGTTTTGAAAAGAGTCTTCCATATGGCCAAAATGGGTCTCTTGAAACAGGACAAGGTACTGTTTAAAGCAAGGAGGGGTTGGGGGTGGGGACTGCTCTCATCCCCTTTATGACATTACCTCTGTGACCTCCCCCTCCTGTCTTGCAGAATTAGGTGTGCCCTTCTGTGGGGCACACGGCCATGGCCTAGCTTTGCAGTGATTGTTGCTCACGTGAAGGTGCGGTGAAGCTGGACATCCACTAGAGTATGGCAGCTGCTCACTCAACCCTCACAGGACAGCAATGCCTGGGTGAGCCAGCCAGAATTCTAGTTTGTCACGGATCCATCTCCCAGGGTTCAGAGCTAAAACCAAATTTGCTGGCTGATCAGAACAGACTGGATGGTCTCCAATCAGCCAGTCCTCTCCTGAGGGCATACCTTTTGGGAAGCCCAGTCATTAGCCGCAGGGTTGAGAAAGGGTGATCTTAGTGGTTGGGGTTGACTAGAGAGGTCTGTGGAGGACCCACCTTCACTTGTGTGAGCCAATCTATCAGTGATTGACAGAGCTGGGTTCCTGGAATCTGCTTGAGAGGGCATTGCTAGAGTTTGCCTCTCACACTGTCCATTTGGTACTTGCATGACTGATAGGCAACCCTTACAGACTTGTGTTTAAGAGTGGGGCTTTGGAGTCAGACCTGGGTTCCAGGGCTCTGCTATGTGATTTAAGGCAAATTATTTAACATCTTGGAACCTTATTTTTCTCACCTGTGACATTTGAGGGTGTAACAGTTTTCATACTGTTTCATACAATCCAAAAAGGTTGCTTACCGTCTTGAGGGCTGTTGCATAACTTGTTTTTTTGGTAGATTGAAACGATACTTATTTTCTATTTCCAAGTGCTGTCTTTTTTTTGTTTTTGTTTTTGTTTTTGCGGGGGGGGGGGGGAGGGTCTGGGGGTTCTGCCCTTTTATTTTCCCCATAATACTGCCCTGGCTTTCAAATCTACCCCCAAGGACCTTATCCAAGCTCCATCTGCCAGGAGCTGCAGGTCTGGTCAGCTTCCTTTTAGTTCCCCCAGAAAAGTTCTTACCCTCTCAGGGCTGTTGCAGAGACCCCTCTCCCTGGAATGCTATTCCTCCCTTGGCCAACTCCTCACCAATTTGCATTCAGTAGGTTTCAGTTTAAATGTCACCCCTTCAGAAAGGACATCATTGACCACTTTAGCTAAAGTATAAAACACCTGTGTTATTCCTCTGTTGCTTGCTTTTTGTTTCCCCTCCACCGGGCAGTAAGCGCCATGAAATCAGGGGCCATCTGTAGTTTGTTCTTCTGATCCCCAGCACCTATCCCACTACCTAGCACGTGGTCTTCGCTGACTACTGTGGAATAACTGAAGCCCCAGGAAGCGCTGGATAAGGAATCAGGACCCTATTAGAAACTGGTGGGGCAGCCAGTGCTCTATGCTTCCAGCTTCAGTGCCCCATTCATGAAGGGTCTGGGGCAGGCAAGGCCCCGAGTTTGGCCCCGCTGGAAGTAGACCCCAGAACCGCCACCCGAGGCCTGATTGTGCCAGGGGAATCGTTTCTAAGGCGACAAAAAACAGAGGGCGGGGCCTCAGAACGGAGGGTTCAGCTCAGGCCCCCGCAGGGCGCTCCCGCGAGACGCGGCTGCGCGCGGAGGGGAGGCGGGCTCTGGGGCCCAGGGAATGCGCGCGCGGGCGGCGAGGGTCTCATGCAGGGGCCCACCGCGGCGCTGCTCCTGAGGGCGGGGGAGCTGGGGGCCGCACAGCCGGACTCCACCGCCTGGTACCGCCAGGAGCGGGGCCCCGTGTGCAGCTGGCCACGGAAGCCGCAGCCGCTCGAGCGCCGCGCCACTTCCCCCGCCCCATGGCCCAGGAAGCGCCACTCCGAGTTCCGGCTTCCAGAGAAGGGTCCGGCGCACGGCCAAGCCTGGGTCTGCAGCCCAGCCTCAGCGCGCCGCCTAGACTGCGCCCTCCGGCCCTCGGCCCACGACAGCCACGCCCAGGGCGCCGAGAATCCCCGCCTCCCTGGGCCCTCGCCTACCCGGGCCCAGGAGGACGCCCCGCCCCTGGACGGTGAGGCCACTTGCGGCTCGCCCCTCCTGGCCCAGGGCTGAGTCTTGGGGCGGACATGAGAATCCGGGGAACCGGAGAAGAGCGGTAGAGGATAGGCATCGGATGAAGGGTGGAGAAAGAAGGGGTGCCTACCCCACCCCTACTCCGCATCTTTCTGCAGGTTCTCTTGTCCTTTGGCGAGGATTCTCCAAGGCGTCTCAACACATGGGCCGGCTCAGAAACGCCAAGATCCACGTGGAGAGAGCTGTCAAGGTTGGAGGGGGTTGGGGGAGGGGCTAGAAAAAGCCTGGAGGGTGGCTCACCCTGCCTCCTTGCACTATATTCTCCCCTCCTTAGAAAATAAAGAAGAAAAAACCTTGATCCCACGCCTGTCTTCAAATACTTCTCCAGTTTTCAACACCCCGTTCACAACCAAAATTCTTGGCAGAATTCAACTTCTTTGTCTGGGTTTCAGTTCTCAGGCCCCACCACTCTGGGTCCCTGTCCTTCACCACTCTCATCAGGAACCTCTCTAGTTAAGGTCACTGGTGACCGCTAAGGAGCCAGATCCACCTTTTCTGTCCTGACCTTGGTTTGGCACCTTGTGTCATTCTGCACCAACACACCTTTCCTCTTGGCTGTCTGCACACTTGCTTTTCCTTTCTCCCTCCCAGGCAGCTACTTTTCAGTTGCCTCTGAAGACTTCTCAGGACATTCCTGTTTCCCTGGACCCCTCTCTACACTTGTCTCCTTGGCTGTGAGTTCAATCCATCCTGCACCCTTTTCATTCCCTCTCCAGCCCAGCCTGGCTTCTGACTGCACCGCTCTGTGGATCCAGTCCCCCACTTGACATCTCCATCGAGGGAGCATCAAAGCATTTCAAACCCATGTCTTAAACCATACTCTTCATTTTCCTGCCCAGACCCATTCTTCTCCCTGCTCTTGGGTCTTTTCCATCTCCCAGTTGCTCAAGCCAGGAAATTGATCTTTCTGTTCCCTCACCCACACATCTAATCCTAATAGCAAAACTAGTCTCTATTTCCAAAAGGAATCTCAACTCCCACCATGTTCCCATCTCTGCTGGAGGCACCTAGAGAAACTGCAACAGCCTTCTCACTAGTCTCCTTCCCCCCATCTGTTTTCCATAGGACAGCAAGCCACACTTAACAGCCTCCAACCATGTCACTCCCTCCCTTCACCTTATTGCTTCACACTGCTCTTAATATAAAATCCAAGTTCATTCCAAGGCTGTCAGTGCCTTCCACACACCTCCTAGGAGGTCTCCCCTCATTTTCCACACTCCATATACCCTGGCTCCCTTCCAGTTCCTTCTGACCCCTCCAGCCTCAAGGCCTTTGCACGTGCTTTTCCCTCTGCCTTAACTGCCATTTGCCCAGCTCTGTACATTTCTGGCTCCTTCTCAGCTTCCCCTGATTGATTCTCTGGATCCCCATTAAAATCCTATTTCTTGAGCTTCCCAGCCTGGATGTTAATTCCTGCTCTTTCACTTAACCACTGGGTGGCTAAGCTACTCAGTGTCTCTACGCCTGTTTCATAACCAGTTAAGTAGAGATTGGTTGCATGCGGATGCTCAGTCGTGTCTGACTCTTTTGTGATCCCATGGACTGCAGCCAGCCAGGCTTCTCTGTCCATGGGATTCCCAGGCAAGAATACTGGGAGTGGGTTGCCATTTCCTCCTCCAGGAGGTCTTCTCAACCCAAGATTTGAACCCGTTTCTCTAGCATCTCCTGCATTGGCAGGCGGGTTCTTTACCACTGCACCACCTTGGAATCACCAAGTGGGAATAATAGTGTCTTAAAAATATACATTGTTGTTAGTAATGTATTTAAGTGCTTAACACATAGTAAACGCTCAATAAATATTAGAAAATATAGTTGCTATTATGATTATGCAGATTATTTTTCTGCTTGTTTACAGTCTGTCTCTCCTACTAGAATATATAAATTTCATGAAGGCAGAGACCATAGCTGTCTGGCTCACCATTATCTCCCCTGTGACCAGCACTTAGGCTATACTTAACTGAAAAAGTATTCTTCTGTCACCTTATAGCAGAAGAAGATCTTTATGATCCAAGGTCGCTACCCTGTGATCCGGTGCCTCTTGCGCCAAAGGGGCTGGGTGGAGAAGAAGATGGTCCATCACTTGGGTACCACTTTGCCACAACCACATAAGGATCTGGACAGCTCGGTAATGGGTGACAGTGACACAGCTGAGGATGGTGAGATATCCCTCCCTTCCCACAAGCTGCCTGAGTCCCTTTGCTTTGCTTCTCACTGTCTCAAAGTTGAGGCTTTGATGTGGGGCTGAGGGGCGGGGACCGGGGCCTTCCCACACCTGGGCTCTACATTTACAGAGGATGAAGATGAGGAGGAGGCATTCCGGCCACCACAGCTGTTTGACTTCGATGAGTTATTGGAATTTGATGACCTACATGGGACACACGCTCTGATGGTGAGGACCCAGCGGGCTGGATAGGGGGCTGCTTCTTTCAGGAGAAAGCACTAGAGTCCAGCTTGGTGACCCCAGACAAGCCGTTTTCTAATCTCAGTTTCCCTGTCTGCGGTAAAAACGATCGGTTCTCTAAAGCCTAGGTAGGCCAGTGGAGTGGTGAGTGACACAGAGGAGGCTGGCCTGGGAATTCCCCCTTCCAAATAAAACCCCATAGTTCATCTTCCTCCATCCTTGGCAAGTGAAGGTTAGAAGGAAGGACTTAAAAATTTTTGAAAGAGGCTGATATGATTTGGGGAGGATATGTGTGTTGAGATCAAGACACTTGGCTTTGAATCTTCGTACCACCACTTTCTGAATTGAACTATGCCAAACTGCCATTTTTGTCTGTCAGGTGAGGTTGAGGACTGGCAGTTCCACACGGCCCAACATTGTGAACCTGGGACAAGTCCCTGAGCCTCAGTTCCCTCATCTGTGAAATGGGGATAATGGTAGCACCTACCACATAGGGTTATGGTGAGGATTAAATGAATTGACATGAAAAAATAAATAAATGAATGAATTGACATGGAAAGCTTAAGCCCAGGGCCTGGCACCTGGTGTTACTGGTTATCAGTAATCCTTCCTCCCAGAGTTCTGGGAAGGTTGGGGAGAAGTGGAGCTCACGAGAAAACCTTTGTCACATGCTCTGTGACCATCAGCTTAGAGTCACTGCCCTGCCACTGAGTAAGTCACTGACGGACAAGACCCAGAACAAGGTGTGGCATTCAGTTGTGGGGTTTAGTCACAGCCTAGGGGCACCTTGAAAGAGCTGCAAGCCTGCCTGCTCTCTGCTCACCAGTGTGTGCCCGAAAGGGAAGAGATGTCTTTTCTTTTTTTTTTTTTTGAGATGTCTTTTCTTAACTTAAAAAAGATGACATGTGAGCTAGAGGCCCCCTTGGGAGGATCCTTTCCCTCCATTCACCCACCTTGCTCAGCACGGCGGGGAGAAGCTTCCTCAGGCCTCGTGGTGCCCACATCAACCTTCCCTGTCTCCTCCCCTCTCCCCAGTCACGTATGGTTCGGAACGAGATCCCCTACTTCATCTGGACTACTCGTCGGGACATCCTGGACTGTCGCTTCCTCTCCAAGGATCAGATGATAAACCACTATGCTCGGGCAGGCTCCTTTACCACAAAGGTGAGCTCTTCAGAGCGCAGGCATGCAGCTGCCAACCCCCCAGCTCTTGGGCTGGCAGTCCCTTTTTCTGTTCTCCTTGTCAGTAAGAGTTCTCAGGAGGTCGGGAAGTACGTGATTCAGTGGGAGTTGGACACACCTGGGTTCAAATCCAACCTGTGCAGCATGTCTGGCACATATAGACATGGTGACTGTAAATAGACTCCAGGAGCCAATCGGGGTCTGGAGTAAGAACAAATACCATGGCCAATGATTGTGAGCAGGAGGACCCTTCTCTCCTAAGTAGAAACTGTCTGGCTGATGGTTCTATTATATCTTGTCTTGGTTAAGTGACTTCACCTCTCTGAGCCTCAGGCTCCTCTTCTTTAAATAAGAATTCCAGTAAGACCTATCCTCTAGGGTTATGGCAAGAATGATAGGCTTTATAATTGGGACCTGCTGGTCTATTGTTAGTGTGGATTGGGAAGGATTCCTCAAAGAGGCAGGTTTTTAAGGATGCAAAAGGGTGGCGTGGAAGGATGCGGGGCATTCTGAGCAAAGGGAACCACATGAGCGTCACGTGGAGTTGGATATGAGCCTAGCAAGTGGGGCAGAGGCTCTGAGCCTGTCCACACAGCATCCCCTTGAGCTCTCTGGGTGGGTGCCCAGTGTGGAGAGTCCCTTGGAGGCCCCCTGGGCAAGTCCCACCCTGCCTCCTCAGCGGCTGACTCCATAGGTGGGTCTGTGTCTCAATCTCCGGAATTTGCCGTGGTTCGATGAGGCTGATGCCGACTCCTTCTTCCCACGCTGCTACCGCCTGGGGGCTGAGGATGACAAAAAGGCCTTCATAGGTAAGGAGATACCAGCCCCATGCCTAGCCCCTCAAGCCGAAGGAGGAGGGCTAAAGCCCTGGCTGGTGTTGGAGAGCAAAGGGCCTCTCTCATGCCCTCATCTGCCCCAGCAGATTTCCTTCTCCATCCCCAACCCTCATCTTTCCCTTATGTGCCTCCCTTAATGAGCCCCCCGACCTTGGTCACCCCAGACCTCCAGAAGAGCTGACATAGTTTATCTTATTTTCTAGAGCAGATTCTAAAAGTTGGTCACCTAGTTGAGTTTGGAATCCAGAATAAGTTCCAGCCCCCTGTCAGATTCCACTGACTAGATCTGGTTCCAAGTCTAGTTCCAAGAAAAGTTTCTAGACTTTGGGGCTCACGGACAGAGTAGGCTCCAACTCCAGCACACGCTGTAAATTCAGGTCAGAATTTGGATCCACATTAGATGCTAGGTTTAAATTAGTCTCCAAATCCTATATAGATTTGGGGCAAGGTCTGCTTCTCAGGCTAGAATTAAGTATCAAAAGTGGATCAGGACATTGTAAATCGACTATACTTCAAATAAAAAAAATAGAAAATCACACACATGCACAAAAAAAAAAAAAAAAAGTGAATCAGGAACAGAGGAGGAGAAATCAGACAGCAGAACCAAGCAAGATTCTGAAGGTGGAATATGAACCAAGTCAGGTCAGATTCAGGGGCTCGTTCCACAGTTGAAACAGAAGCCAGGTTCTAAGTGGGATTCTAGAGCCAGAAACGGTAGTCAGGTTCCGGATCCAGAGTGGGGCAGGTCATGATCAGGTTCCGGAACCAGAACAGGCCTGGAGCCTAGGGGCTGAGGAGGGTATCCCCTGCCCCGGGAGCAGAGGACTTCTGGCTGACAGCTGCCCGCAACGTTCTCAAGCTGGTGGTAAAGTGCGAGTGGAAGTCAAACTCTGTCGAAGAAGAGGAGGCCCCAAGTAAGTACTGTGGTCACCTCTGCCCCCCTAACCATTTATCCTCCCACCCAGCACACCTCACCCATCTGTCATGGTATTTTTCTCATCCGTCTGCCCATCCACCACCCCTTCCTACCCACTCTTCCATACATCTCCCCTTCTTTCTGTCCACAGTCTATTCATCCATCTGCTTACCTACTTACCCACCCATCTCACATTCACCTACCCATCCACCCATCCATCCATTCATCCTTCCCCGCACTGTCGATCTGTTCATTCACCTACTTCTGTCAACTCCATACTGCCTATCCACCCACTCCACCTTCCTGCCTATCTACCTACTTATGCTTCCACAGACCCGCCTCCCCATCCGTGTACTTCTTTTCCATCCTGCCATCCACCACTTAATCTATCTTCTGGCCCATCTACTCATCATTCTTCTGTCCCACCCACCCACTTACCCACATGTCTTCCTATCTGTTAATTGACCCACTGCCTCGCTCAGTCCTCCGATGGGCCTAGCGTGTGGCAGAGTGCTCTAGAGAGGACAGACTTAAGAGGACATGGTCCGTCCCTGCCTGTGGGGAGCTCAGATCTGTGAGGAGAGGCAGCAGTAAAACCATGTAGTTGCATATGGTCTGAGGACCCCTCGTGCCGTGTGAAGGGGTACCCAGAGAGTCTCTCCCTACTTGTCGGCTCAACCAGTTGCTGGCCCTTTCCCTTTCTGGACTTAGCTCCTACCTCACAGCTTCCATCCTGTAGCCAGAGGCCCATCAGCCAGAGTTCCCAGAATTCCTCAGGGATTTGAACGGAGAGGCAGCTCTGCTGTGAGAAGAAAGTCCCTGGCTCTTCAAGAGGGACACCTCCCCATGGCTGTCTCCTGGGTGTGTCAGGAGCAGGGGCTCAAGGGGCCTCAGGTGTGTCAGAGCTCCCAAGCACAGAGAGGCTACAGGTGTGTCTGCTGGGACTCTAGGTGCTGAGATGCTTTGGGGTCATTTAGGATGGAGCCTCAAATGAATGACAGGTCCTGCACAGTGAGGGGCAAGGATGCACACTGAGACCACAGGTGAATTTAGAACAAAGCCCCAGGTGAGTGGCAGGTCCCACAGCAGTAGGGACTGCAGGTGTGTTTCTGGTGAAGTCATGAGTAAGTGACAGGCCTTGGGGCAGTGGGAGCTGTGGAGCGTGGGATAGTGACAGCCCCCACCTCTACCCCATCTCTACAGGAGACAAGCAGCCAAAGAAACAGGAGAAGAAGCCAGTGTCGGTGTCCCCAGAGTTTGTGGATGAGGCTCTGTGTGCCTGCGAGGAGCACCTTAACAACCTGGCGCATCTGGACATCGACAAGGATGTGGCAACCCCACCCTGCCTGGGCCCTGAGGGCTGGTCCCTCTTCCTCCAGCGCTACTACCAAGTGGTCCAGTGAGTGCCTCTGCAGCCCGGGCCATGGGGCGTGCTCTCGGGCAGCTTTCATGTTCCCACCTGATGGTCAGGGACAGAACCTCTCTGTCGAATGCCCACTGCCCCCAGCTCCTCCCCAAGTCTCCCTGTTTTCATTCACCCTACTATTCTCCTCCAGAACCCTCAGGAGTTCTCACTGGCTTCATATTAGGGTCCAAACTATTCCCCAGATCTCGGTGTAGCATGGCCTGTGCTGTCAGACAGATCTGAGTTCAAGTTCTGCCTTTGCTCTTTCCAAGCTCTGTGACCTTGGGAATCTCACTAACCTATCTGATCTTTGCTTTTCTCAAGTGCAGAATAGGTTTAAAAATAATGTTCTGCCTCAAAGGTAGGATTAGACAGGGTAATTTTTATGATGTGCTCAGCACTGACTCATAGTATTCATTCACAAAGTAAGACTCTGTTAGGTCATTTAGATTTTATCCTGGAAACCAGCATTTTGCAAAGCCTATTATATAGCATGCTAGTTCTATATGCTGAAATGGAGTTTGTGAAAAAAGGGGTTTGTGGCCAGTCACATTTGGAAAACACTGGGTTGAACAAAGTTAAAATAGGTTTCCTTGATAGAGGACTTTTCAGAAGATGGTGTAAACTCCCAAGAGAGACAGAGTGTGCAGTGTATCCTGTACTTATGTGACCCCAGTCCCCTGGCCCAAGAATCCTTAGTGGTTGTATTTTCAGGACACATTGTGGGGAAAGATTCTTGAGCAGAGGAAAGGAGTATTGAGATGGGCCTGGGCCTGTTGTAGGGAGATGCTGTTCAGCACAGTGTGCAGGAAAAACTGGCAGGAAGAGGGCCTGAAGGCAAGAAAACACTCAGCATTTACTGAGCCCTTCCTATGTGCCAGGCATTGTGCCAGACCCCAGAAATGAAGCAAAATCCGTGCCCTCACGAGCAGACAGCTCAAGCGAGGAGACTTGGAGCAAGTCAGGGGGAGGGCTAAAGGCCTCAGGTGGCGTGGTGTTAGAATAGAAAGAAACAGACAGATTTAATGATTGATAGGGAAGACTGAAGAACTAGTACATGAACTTTGAACAAATGACTTAGCCAGCAAACCCACATCATTGATGAATAATTCATTTGTATCTTTTTTTTTAAACATTAGAGAAGGAAAACTAGGTGATCCCATACTTTCCCCTTAGCTGCCAGAAAACATAAAGCTGCCCTTCTGAAATTAAGAATCACTGGGGGTCTTCCCTGGTGATTCAGTGGCTAAGACTCCAAGCTCCTGATACACGGGGCCATGGTTCAGTCCCTGGTTAGGGAACTAGATTCCACATGCTGCCACTAAAAGAGCCTACATGCCACAAAGAAAGCAAGTAAAACCGAGTACAGCCAAATAAATTAAAAATATTTAAAAAAAGAAAGAAAAAGAATCGTCAGGACTGAGTTAGAATAGTTGGTGGAAATAATGTCAGTCCTTTACATTTCTGGATGTGGGGCAGGTCGAGGGCTGAAGGAACCTCTCAAAAGCAGGATTAGGAAATTTCCCTGGTCATCCAGTGGTTTAAACTCTGCTTCCAGTGCATGGGGTGCAGGTTCAATCCTTGCTCGGGGAACTAAGATTCCACATGCTACATGAAGCAGTCCAAAAAAAAAAGTTAATTAAAAAAAAAATCAGGATTACATAAAATATTACCTCATGTAACATTGCACTGAATTGTTAGATAATTAACATTAATTAAGTCAATATTTATTGCTGCTTCTCAGCTTTTAAAAACAAATCTACAACTCACCAACCAGGCTTTTTTTTTCCCCATCCCCTGACCGTCAGGTCCACTTTCCACAGAACTAATTTTTTTTTTTTAACTAAATATAAAATCATACTGTCATGTTGAATATGCTTTTTCAGATTGCATGTGTCCCTGCCACTGCCATGTGACACTTTCCTGGGCCAGATCAGATTTGCTCAGTATATTCTTTATGCCATGGCCACAGAAACGTTTCCAGCAAACCTTGTGGAAATAGAAGGGCCAGGATTCGTGTGTGAAAAGGAGGCCTTGCCAAGACCCCTCCATTTGATTGTCCTTGTTCCCAGCACTGCCCAGCTGCCACTGCTATGCCAGCCTTAGTAACAGAGATAAGTTCTCTGTGGCTGGAGATATCCAAGAGGCTCCAGCCTCTTTAACATCCGAGAGATGTTTAAAGAGAGGTTACCATCTAGCGGAGGCTTCCTTCCTGTTCAGTCAAAAGAAAAGAAATGGGAGAGTTTGGCTGAGGCCGCCATCTGGGATGTTTTGTGACTTGGTTTAGTTGAGGACATTTCGTGTCCTGTAGGAATCAGGTTCCTCTTTGTCCCCGAACTCTTATCCATACAGCCCAGTCACTGCCAGAGACTTCCTTATCCAACCATTCATTCATTTAACAAATTTCTAGGGAGTACCTGATAAGTGCTGGGGTACTACTTGGGGACGGGAGTCTAACAGAGAATAACGACTACAGAAAGTTGGTCTCATAGAGGTTACATTCGCGTGAGCAGAGACAGGCAGTCACCAAATAAGTGTAGGTGTCAGGTGGTAAGTGATGGGAAGAGAAATAAATCTAGGAGATGTATGATATAGTTGTGCAAGAAAAGAATTAGATGAGGAAGGGGCCTGCCTATCTACCAGTGTTAGGTTAAAGATTAGGAGAGGAGTGAACCTCCAAAAACAGTTGTGGATGAAAGATTCAGGCAGGCTAGAGTTTGCATCCTGGCTCAGCCTCTTAACTCAGTGTGTGGCCTTGGGCACATCCCTTAACCCTGCAAGCTTCAGTTTATACTTCTCTAAGATGGGACCAATAACATCTCCCCGAAGATGGATTAGTGATAATGTATGTAAAGCCCTTGGCACAGTGCCTGGCATGTAGAGGTGCCTCATCATTTGATGCTGGTATGATTAAATTCTGCCAAAGAGCAGTTTTAATATAATAGAGAGGTGGCAGAAGGTGGAGTATTGGAGTGGGAGGGGATACGGTAGGTAGAAGTCCCATTCCAGCAGTTGGGGACGATGCCCTGGGCAGGGTGGATCGGGGGCACAGCCTGAGGGTGGGGGTGGAGGATTGGGAGAGCCCTGTCTGGGTCTCGAGGGGAAGGGTGTGACCAAAGCTGGTGGGACCATGGCCAGGGGGCTTGTGTCTCCCCTTGCCTTGTTCACCAGGATGCCCCCAGGCCCAGCCCTGCCCAAGTCCCATCATCTCCCCACAGCGAGGGGGCAGAACTCAGGTACCTCGACACTCAGGTCCAGCGCTGTGAGGACATCCTGCAGCAGCTGCGGGCTGTGGTGCCCCAGATGGACATGGAAGGAGATCGCAACATCTGGATCGTGAAGCCGGGAGCCAAGTCCCGTGGACGAGGTGGGGGTCTGCCCCTGCTTCCTGTACCAGCACCCTACACCCTCCCCAACCAGAGGCACAGGAGGTTAATAGTATAGCCTCTGTTGGAGCCAAACTGCCTAGGTTCAAATCCCAGCTCTGCTCCTGATGCGCTGTGTGACCTTGAGGAAGTTATATCACCTCTTTGAACCTCAGTTCCCTCATCTGTGAGAGTTGATGATAATACCTCCTTTGAGGCCGGGATTAAATGAGGTAGTGCATGTACCGCTCAGCACAGTGCCAGACACAATAGCCACCCCATGAGTGTTGGCTGCTGTGATGACGATAGGGCTTCCCTAGCAGCTCAGCAGTAAAGAATCCGCTCACCGATTCAGAAGATATGGGTTCAATCCTTGGGTCGGGGAAATCTACTGGAGAAGGAAATGGCAACCCACTCCAGTATTCTTGCCTGGGAAATCCCATGGACAGAGAAGCCTGGCGGGCTACAGTTCATGGCTTCGCAAAAGAGTTCGGACACGACTTAGCAACTAAACAACATCATGATGATACCAGCGCCTCATCTCCTGCCCTGAGAGTGTAGGTTAATGATTTAGGCAGGCCTGGTGGTACTCACTGCAGTTACTTGTCATCTAAGGGCTCTCCGATTAGTGGTTAAGGGTGTGGATGCTGAGAGTCAGACTTCTTGGTTCAAACCCAAGCCCTGCTCCCTAATATTCGAAAGACCTGGGGCAGGTTAGTTAACCTCTTCTGTGCCTTATTTTCATCCTTGGTAAGATGAAGCCAATAATACCTACCCAAGAGGATTACATGAGTACAATATGCAAAGTGCTTTGATCCTATACTGTCAGAGTAACTGTTATGTAAGTGCTATAGTTTTTAGCCACTATTATGACTGCTCAGCATGAATGGAATTTGAACAGGGCACCCAGCAGGCTGGGATGGTGCGTTAGCCCAGCCTTTAAAAGATCGTTAAGGACTTCTAAGATGTAAAAAACAGACTTTTGGCAGTGGATCGCCCCACATACTGCCCTTGGGAGAATTTGTTCATGTCCTAGTGAAGCTGCCGCAGCTCCACACACTGTGGGACACTCTCGGGATGTCTCTCTAAAACTAGCATCATAGTCTTGTCTTCTTCTACCTTGGAAATTGTTTTGTTGGTCTTTTCTAGGTTTGAAAATACATACTTGTTATTAAAAAAAGATCAGACAGTACAGAAACGTGGAAGAAACTAAGGGCACCTTTGATTTCACTGAGATAACTGCTGTTTATCTTGTGGTGTGTTTCTATACTCTGGTCTATGCATGTTGGCTGTATGTGTGTTTTATTCTAAATAAGAGCATAGCGCATACTACTCTGTAGCTTCCTTTTTTCATTATTTATCTTTCCATATCAGTGAGTATTACTTACTTTTTTTCACCTTTATTTTTTCTTAATAGATCTTAGAGGTCACTCCATTTCTGTACATCTAGATCTGCTTCCCCCTGGCCCCCATTTTTAGTTTATTGTTAGTCACTTTCAAACATACACAAAAGCAAAGAGAACAGCACAGTGAATTCAGTGTATTTCAACATTTTCTCTCCATTTTTAGTAAAACTTAATTGAAATATGTATACAGTCCACTTCATTGACAAGGCTACACTTTGTGAATATACAACTCAGTGAATTGTCACATAGGGAACACACTCGTGGAAACACAGCACCCAGATTACAAAATAAAACATTACCTTTACCCTAGAGGGCCCCGTACTACCTCCTGGTCTCTACCTCCCTGCAGTGGAAGCCCTTATTCTGACTTACAATACCATAGATTAGTGTTGCCTGTTTTTAAATTTTATATAAAAGTACGGTATATACTTTCCTACCTCATTCTGTCTTACAGCTGCACAGTCTAATCTTGTGTATATGTACTCTTGTGGTTTTACTTAATCCTTTTCTGATGGATATTTAGATGGCCATCAGTTTTTCCCCTATTTATTTGATTATTGATTGGTTAATTGCTGTTAGCAACACTGATGAATATCTTGTGCAGATATCTTTCCATTTATAGTAGTTTTTCCACTTATTTCTTTAGGATAAATTCCTAAAAATGAAATTGCTGGGTCAGAGGTCATGAACAGTCTCAATCTGTGGCTATACAAGTCATCATGATATTGGCAATCTTAGTAATCAGTCTGGGCTTTTGAGAAAGTATCTGGCCTGGGAACCAAGCACAAGTTGTTCTGTGCCATTGGCAGGCAGTCAGACTGGAGGACCAAGCAGTGAAGAAATGACTGATTTGTGAGTGTAGGTGTTTGTTTGCAGTGTGATTCTTACTGTAGACCCTTGAACAACATGAATGAACTGCATGGGTCCACATATATGCAGATTCTTTCACTTTGTATCTACTTTAGTACTACATGATCTATAGTTGAATCTGTGGATGCAGAACCAGGGATATAGAGGACCTACTGTAAAGTTATACAATAATTTTCAACTGTTCAGAGGGTTGGCACTCCTAATCCCTGCATTGTTCAATGGTCAGCTGTATTTATCAGCATTAAAACACCTTATTAGCATAAGATGCTTAACGTCACTTGTTATAAAACAGATAAAATTAAAAGATACCATTCTACCTAGGAGAATGGCAAAAATAAATCATCAACAGTGTTGGTAGTATGTGGGCAAACACACAATCTCATACACTCTTACTAGGAGTGCAAGTTGTTAGAACATCTTTGTTCTGTAAACTGAAAAAATGCACATACCCTTTGAGCCAGCAAATCTATAACTAGAGATGTTTTTCACAGGTAACTAGTAATTAGGATGAGTTAACATTTACTTAATGCTCACCAAGTGCCAGGCACTGTTCCAGTTCCTTAGGATGTTTAAATGCATAGAACGCTGTGCAGCTGAGGCACACACAGACTCTCCCATAACTTGAGTGCCCATCCATAGGACCTGGAAGCAGCACCTGGCTTCTTTGGAGCAGGAGATGTGTGTTGTTGCTTTTTTCTTAATTGTGTACCCTTTTGTACTGCCTACTTTTTGCCTCTGCTCTTTTATATTCTGTTATTATGAAAAACGAATCAAAGTCATATATGTATATGGTTTTAAAAAGACCCAAAACTGTTTAAATTTTTATATGTGCATATATTCCTTTCCATCATCAAAATTGGTTAATTAAAAAAAAATCCTTGGCAGATTCTCAGCTTTCCCAAAGGGAACATGGAGAAAGGCAGGCTTACCCACTCGGGCCTGTCCTTAGGGGATGAGGGCTTAGGATGAACTGTTCATAGTCCCCTAGCCCATCTCCCAGCCAAAGCCTGGCCCGATCCCTAACCAGCCCTGTTTCCCCCTTTAGGTATCATGTGCATGGACCACCTGGAGGAAATGCTGAAGCTGGTGGACTGCAACCCCATGATGATGAAGGACGGCAAGTGGGTGGTGCAGAAGTATATCGAGCGGCCCTTGCTCATCTTTGGCACCAAATTTGATCTGAGGCAGTGGTTCCTGGTGACTGACTGGAACCCACTTACTGTGTGGTTCTACCGTGACAGCTACATCCGCTTCTCCACACAGCCCTTCTCCCTGAAGAACCTGGACAAGTGAGCCCCCCCACCCTCAGCCCCCTCAGTCCCATGGGCTCCTAATCTAATTGGGGAGCTGGCAAGGAATAGTGCTTCCAGTGTGGTGCTGGGCTCTGAACACAGCCTCTGCAGGCAGGCAGGTGTCATCCATCCACCCATCCTTCCACCCAGCAGATGCCTATGGCACGTGTACCCTGAGCCATTCACCGTTCTAGGCACTTGGGACACAGTAGTGAATGAAATGAACCCAGCCCTCAAGAGTTCACATTCCAGCAGGGAGAAACAGACAAGCCGTGAACATAATCAGTAAAATCATCAATGGGTTAAAAGGTGATACATGTTATGAGAGAAAAGATGTAGAGCAGGGTAGAGGGGGATCAGGAGAAATAGAGAGGCAGCATTCACTTGGAGGTGAGAGGAAGCCTGTGGAGCCCTGGATTCAAATTCCTTTTTTGCAGCTTCCAAGCTCTGTGACTTGGGTCAAGTGGAACTCTGTTTAAGCATCAGTCACCACCATCTGTAGAATGGAGCCAGTAACATGGAGCTCGTAGCTGTCGGTTAACTGAGTGCTTGCATGTGACGAATGCCAAGCACTTCATGTATATTATCTCTGACGTTCATGAAAACCTGGTCAAGTGGGTACTGTTACTACCCCTATCTTTTACATGTTGAAAGGAGCACGCAGGTTAAATGAGTTATATGAGATTTCACCAGTCAGCGATGAAGACAGGACTTGAGCACACGTCTTGGTGATTACAAGCCCTGTACTCTGAGCTGCCTTCTTCCAGGCATTGGGAGAGTTAACTGTGACACTGTCACAAAGCACTTGGCACTGTGGCCCCATACTTAGTACCCTCAGAGAGGTCCTGAGCACAGACTGGTAGCGGCCCTAGAAGATGGTGATGAGCATTTTGTCAACTCAGCTGCACAGTTCAGTGTATGCAGGACTGGTTCTGGGGTTTGCCTGCCCTCCCCACGTTTGAGTGGCTGGGGCACAGGGAGCCAGTCCTCAGCTTCCTGCTCTCTGTCCCAGCTCCGTGCACCTGTGCAACAACTCCATCCAAAAGCACCTGGAGAATTCATGCCACCGACACCCACTGCTGCCCCCAGACAACATGTGGTCAAGCCAGAAATTCCAGGCCCACCTGCAGGAGACGGGGGCCCCGAACGCCTGGTCCACTGTCATTGTGCCTGGCATGAAGGCCGCAGTGATCCACGCCCTGCAGACCTCCCAGGACACCGTGCAGTGTCGGAAGGCCAGCTTCGAGCTCTACGGTGCTGACTTTGTGTTCGGTGAGGACTTCCAGCCCTGGCTGATCGAGATCAACGCCAGCCCCACCATGGCACCCTCCACGGCTGTCACCGCCAGGCTCTGCGCCGGCGTGCAGGCCGACACCCTGCGTGTGGTCATCGACCGGCGACTGGACCGCAACTGTGACACGGGGGCCTTTGAGCTCATCTACAAGCAGGTGAGGTGGCCAGGCCCAGGCAGGACCCAGGGAGGCCTCCCTGTAGTAAAGCTTAGGGCTCTGCAGTCACACAAACCCAGTTTGGGTCCTGGTCTTGCTGCAGTGACTGGGTACAGCCACTCCACCCTCTTGAGCCTCCATTTCCCTGTCTGTAAGATGGACATGCTGTTACCATCTTTCTCCTGGGGTTTAGGGGATGAAATGAGTTAGTGTGTTGGATAATACTTCTAGAGGCTGGTAGCATACTGTTACAAGCATAGACTCTGAAACCTCCCTGGGTTCAAATCCCTGCTCAAATAAATAACTCCTCTTCCATGAGGTTCCAGTAAAACAGCAGCCCTCAAAATTATAGAAGCTCTGCTACTGCTACTGCTAAGTCACTTCAGTCGTGTCTGACTCTGTGTGACCCCATAGACGGCAGCCCACCAGGCTCCCCCATCCCTGGGATTCTCCAGGCAAGAACACTGGAATGGGTTGCCATTTCCTTTTCCAATGCATGAAAGTGAAAAGTGAAAGGGAAGTCGCTCAGTCGTGTCCGACTCTTAGCGACCCCATGGACTGCAGCCTACCAGGCTCCTCCGCCCATGGGATTTTCCAGGCAAGAGTACTGGAGTGGGGTGCCACTCTACTGTTAACCAAAAGGCCATGCAGCTCTGTCTTTTCACTCAAAATGTGTTCAAGACTGAATCTTGAGACCTATAGGTATACTCTTGGGATGCTTAAAAGATGTGTAGCTGCCTTAAAGGGCCTAATAGGCATGGCTTGGGTTTCTCTGAAGTTTTCTGTTTGTTTTTGTCTTTTTAAATATCATTGACATACAACATTGTTAATTTCAGATGTACAACATAACAGTATTTGTATATATTGTGAAAAGATCACCACCATAGGTCTAGTTAACATAGATCATCAAACAGTTACAAAAATTTTTTTCTTGCATGAGAACTTTCAAGATCTACTTTCTCAGCAACTTTCAAATATACAACATTATTAACTATAGTCATGATTCTATACATGACTTATATATTTGTAACTGAAAGTTTGTAATTTTTTATTCCCTTCACCCATTTTGCCCACCAATCAGCTATCTGTTCTCTGTATCAGTGAGTTCAGTTTGTTTTTTATTTTAGATTCTGCATATAATTGAGATCATATGATATTTGTCTTTCACTGACTTATTTAACTTAGCATAATATATCCATGGTCTGTCCACGTTGTCACAAATGTCAAGATTTCATTATTTTTATTTTTTTGGCTGCACCTCATGGGATCTTAGTTCCCCAAACAGGGACCAAACCAGTGCCCCTGCAGTTCCCCAACCAGGGGCCAAATCTGTGCTCCCTGTAGTGGAAGCGTAGAGTCTTAACCACTGGCCTGACAGGCAAGTCCTGAGATTTTGTTCTTTTTAATGGCTGAGTAATATTCCGTAATATATTTACATGTACACATTTTCTCTGTTCATCTGTCAGTGGATGCTTAGGCCACTTCCATATGTTGGTTATTATAAATAGAGCTGCCATGAACATGGGCTTGCAGATATCTTTTCAAATGGTTTTTCATTTCCTTTAGGTAAATACCCAGAAGTGGAATTGCTGGATTGTATGGTAGCTCTAACATTAACTTTCTGAAGAACATCCATACTGTTTTCCATAGTGGGCACACCAATTTACCTTCCCACCAACCTGCAAAAAAGTTCCCTTTTCTTTACATCCTTGCCAACCCTTGTAATTTTTTGTCTTTTGGACGATAGCCATTCTGCCAGGTGAGAGGTGGTATCTCATTGTGGTTTTGATTTGCATTTCCCTGATGATTAGTGATGTTGAGCACCTTTTCATGCCCCTGTTTCATGTATCTGTATGTCTTCTTTTGAAACATGTCTATTCAGATCCTCTGTCCATTTTTTAATCAGATTGTCCTGTGGGGACCTCCCTGGCAATCCAGTGGTTAAGACTTCACACTTCCGTGCAGGGTATATGGGTTCGATCCCTAACTGGGAAAACTAAGATCCTGCATGAAAAAAAGATTGTCTTTATATCTTTGTATGTTATTAACCTCTTACAAGTGATTTGCATTTTCTCCCATTTGCTGGGTTGTCTTTTGATTTTGTTGATTTCCTTTGCTGTTCACAAGATTTTTAGTTTCTTTATTTGTGCTTTTGTTGCAAAATCCAAAAAATCATTGCCAAGACTGAGTTAAGGAACTTCCTGGCTGTTTTCTTCTAGAAGTTTTATGGTTTAAGGTCTTATGTTCAAGTCTTCAATCCATTTGAGTTGATTTTTCTATATGGTATAAGATAGTGGTTCAGGTTCTTTCTTTTGCATGTGGCCGTCCCGTTTTCCCAACACCACTTATTAAGAGATTGTATATTCATGCCTCGTTTATCATGATTTAATTGACCACACATGTATGGATTGATTTCTGGGGTTTTAATTTTGTTCCACTGATCTGTGTGTCTGTTTTTATGCCAGTATCATACTGTTTTGATCACTATAACTGTGTAATACATTGGTTTGGCCAAAAAGTTCATTTGAGTTTCCATATGTGCTTGGGGGGGGCCGGGGGACACCGAATGAACTTTTTGGCCAACTCAATAGTTTGAAATCAGGAAGTGTGATGCTCCCAGCTTTGTGCTTTCTCAAGATTTCTTCAGCTATTTGGAAGTCTTAAGTGATTCTGTACATCTTTGGGGATTGATTTTTCTATTTTTGTGAAAAATGTCATTGGAATTTTGATAGGGATTGCATTGAGTCTATAGATTCCTTTGGGTGCTATAGACATTTTAATAATATTAATTCTTCCATTCTATGAGTACAGAATATTTTTCTATTTATTTGTGTCATCTTCAGTTTCTTTCATCAGCAGTGTACAGGTTTTTCACCTCCTTGGTTAAATTTATTCCTGGTATTTTATTTTCTTTGATGTTCTTTAATCTCTTTAAGTTAGAACAGCCCCACTGCTTTTTTTCCCACCCATGTTTGGATCTTTTGAAGGCACCAGACTGGTTGTTTTATGGAACTGTCCCACATTCTGGAGTTATCTGATTGTTTCCTCATGGTGGTGTTTAACTTCTGTTATCTGAATGTCCTATAAACTAGAAGTTAGGTCACACAGCTTGATGAGGTTCACATTACACAGTTTTGTCAAGAACACTTGAGAGGTGATACTGGGTGCCTCACACAGCTTCACAAGACACCCATTGTCAGAGTGTCTCGTGATTGGTGATGCTAAGTCTGACCACGCGGTTAAGGTCATGCTACCAGATCTCTGCATGGTAAGTTGCATCCTTCACTTTGCAGCGATCATTTTCTTTGTAAGGTGATTCTTTGGCAGTGTGCAGATGACACATTTTCCTGTCATCTTTTTCACCTACTTGTTTTGATATCCAGTTTTGATTCTTGCCTGTTCTGTTAGAGTTGCAGAATGGTACATTGCTATTTCTATCATTCTTTCTGCATTTATGAGCTGAGATTCTTCCATAAAGATGAGTTTTTCTGTATCAACTGGGCTTCCCATGAGCTCTGATATCTGTATTTTTTTTTAATTGAAATATAGCTGATTTACAGTTGTATTAATTTATATAATTTATAGTTGTATTAATTTTTCTATAGAGTAATTCGGTTATACATATACATATTTTTTCATATTCTTTTCCTTTATGATTTATCCAAGGATATTGAATGTAATTCCCTGTGCTATACAGTAGGATGTTAATATCTGTAAATTTTTAAAATATTTATTTATTTATTAGGCTGCATCACATCTTAGTTGTGGTATGTGGGATCTTCATTATCTTCATTACGTCTTGCGGATCTTTTGCTGCAGGGCACGGATTCTCTAGTTGTGGCGTGAAGGCTCAGTAGCTGCGGTGCAGGGGCTTAGTTGTTCCATGGCATGTGGAATCTTAATTCCTTGAGCAGGGAGTGGACCCGCGTCCCCTGAATTGCAAAGCAGATTCTTAACCACTGGACCACCAGGGAAGTCTCTTGATATCTGTATTTTTAACAAGCTCCAAATGACACTGATGTTTAGATAGGTTTTAATCAGGATCTGTTGATGACATGGAAAACCCCTCAGCCTAGCCCTAGGTTAACAGGAGTGTTCCTAGCAATATGCAGGGGCTCTTCTGTGTCCAGTGCAGGAAGTACAGCTCAGCTTAATAAGAACTGAACATGGCCCAGGAGCTCCTTTCTTGGATCTTTCTCTCTGTCTCCCTCTGTATATTTGCAACATTATTCTCTCCACAGAATGCCTTCTTTAAGGTTCTGCTTCCCTTGGTTCAAATGAGAATTTAGGCAGGCTCCAGGCCTCTTATCTGTCTGGGTGTTGTAACTCACATGCTCTCAGCAGAGAATCTGGCTCATCTCAGGAAGCTGTCCATTGACAGCAGCTGGTGGAGGAGAACACACACATTCCTGGCCAGGGAGTTGAGGAGGGCAGGTGGATGGAAGGGTGGATGTGGGGGCCTGGCTAAGACTGCCTCCCACTCCGCTGGTTTATTTATCTCAGGGGCTCTGTGACCCTCCAGGTACTGATTCAGACCCCTTAGAGGACAGAGACGGGCTTTGCATTTCTCAGCCCAGAAATGTCTCCTGACCAGGTGCCCCAGAAGTTAATTCCACCTACCCTGCCCTAAGTCTTTCTAGACCTAGGATTCTAGCACCATGGTCTGAGCAGGCCTTGTCTCCCCTTCTTCCCGACAGCCTGCCGTGGAGGTGCCCCAGTATGTGGGTATCCGGCTTCTAGTAGAGGGCTCCACCATCAAGAAGCCCCTGGCGATGAGTCACCGGCGGATGGCCGTCCGCCCAGCCCTCCCTCACCTGCTGGCCCCGAGAGGCTCTGGGGAAAGCAAGGACTCAGGAAGCCCCATCCACAGGTCAGCTTCTAGGAAAGTTGCTGGGGCCAGAAGCCTGGGGCACACTGAGAAGCCAGATTCCACTGCCACCACCTCAGCCCCTGGAAAGGGGAAGAAAGGCAAGGCGAAAAGTGCCACAGCCCAGGTCCATCCCAATCTCCGGAAGTGGGACACCCCCAGCACGAGGATGGGCTGCATTTTTACCATGACCTTAGCTAGCAGGGACAGGCATCCCTACTCTCTGAACAGATTGCCACTGAGTCTGAAGAACTCCCAGGCCCTGGGTAAGACCCTTCCCCCCAAACACCCCAGGGCCTCAAGACAACTTCTTCCTGTTCTCCAAGCCCCTCCTAACCACCTGGGTTTGCCCCCACCCACAGCCCCACCGGAGAGTCACCGGTAGTAAGTAAAAGCCACCACTTACAAAGTATTTTTAAAAACTGCATGACTGAATGACTGATCCACCCCCCTGCAAAGTAGTCATGTGGTGAGGCAGTTGTACTCATTTTGAAGATGCCAGGACTCAGTCCCAGGTTGATCTCACTCCAGAGCCCCAACTTTTCCTGCTGTAGTATTCTGTCTTTGCTGCCATGCAAAGTTGCCTCTGGGGGAAAGAACTAATATCTGTACAGCACATAACAGTTTAAACTGTGTCACTACCTGACCAGCTCCTTTAGTTCTCACAGCCTAGCGAGGGAGGTGCTATGATCCCCATTTTCCAGCCGAGGTATCAGGAAGTGTAAGGAAGTTGCCCGAGGTTGCACAGCTCAGAAGGGGCAGAGCTGGAATGCAGACCCAGGTCTGTTGGACTTCAAACCCTGTGTCCTTCCCATGGTCTCTGGAGAAGGAACTGGGTGGGCTCCATCTGCCCTCATCTCCCCCTGCCTCCCCACCTTCCACGCACACCTTGAGGGGCAGCTGGTCAGCCTTAGCCCCTCCCCAGCCCCTCACGGCCCCTCTTGCTCCCACAGCCCCTTACCACTTCCCAAGCCTCCACAGCAAGCCCCGGCTGCCTTCTCCCCATGTGTCCTGGCCCCAGGGGCAGGTCCTCAGACTACAGCACAGCAAGCTGGTGGGCACCAAGGGCCTGTCGACCACAGACAAGGCCTTGATGACTCTACCAACCGCCAAGGTTTTGATTTCCCTCCCACCTAACCCTGAGCTCAAGCTGGCACCCAACGCCCTGAAACCAAAAAAGGTGGGCCTCAAACTGTGACCCGTACCCCGCTGGGTAGTGCTGACTATCGGGGTCAGGGCTGGAGGGCACAGGTAGAGGGTAGCCCCCAGGCTGGCCTGTGCCCCAAGGGAAGGGCTTGCATCCCTCAGGACCCCCTTCCTGAACAGATTCCTGATCCTCTCTCCTCCTTCTCCCCTCCTTTCACACGGAGGCTCTTGCTCCCCAGCGCCTTCATGGTCCCTACTTTGGAAGTAATGTGTGGTCTCAGCCCTTTGAAGACGGAAATCTTCCTAGCATCTACAGGAAGAGCAAGACCAAAGGCAAATGCAAGGCCAGACTCTGTGACAGACCAAAGGCCGAGACACACCTCGTGACGACACTGAGCCTTCCAGGACCTCTGACCCTTGTCACAGACCGGGGTTTGGAGGGCACAAGGGACAGGTGGCCACAGAAGCCCTTGCTTCCATCACCATCACCCTTATCCTGGATGCAGCGCCAAATAAAAAAGAGCAAATGAGGTATTCGAGGCTCGGCTCCTTTTCTCTTGGAGGGTGAAGAGAGGGTATAGTGTGACCCTGTACTCCAGGGCCCAGGACAAGAGCCAGAGGCTGTCAGCAACTCCCCCCCAAAGCACAGCCCCGCACTCCCACCCAGCAACAACAGGAGACTCAGCGGAGAAGAGTGGACCTGGCTAAACCCCAGCCCTCTCCTGAGGGAGTGGGCCCGTCCCTTCCTCTGCAAGGGGCCAAGGTCACCTCAAAAGGAAATATCCAACAAGCCCCTCTCATCTGAAAAAAGCTCAACATTCCTTAGTTATAATGGGTTGAATGTTGGTATGTCTTCCTAGAACCTGTTGGATATGTCTATTTGGAAAAAAAGGTCTTTGCAGATATAAGTTAAAGTTCAGATTTTGAGATGAGATCATCCAGATGGGGCCTCAATCCAATAACAATTGTCCTTACAAGGGACTGAAGAGAAGACAATCGAGGAGGAGGCTGTGTGGAGACAGAGGCAGAGGTTGGCATGATACGGCCACAAGTCAGAGGGTGCTTAAGCCACCAGAAGTTGGAAGAGGTAAGGAAAGATTCTCCCGTAGAGCCTTTGGGTAGAGCACAGCCCTGTCAACACCTTGATTTTGGACTTCCGGCCTCTAAAACTGGGAGAGAGAATCCATTTTGTGCTATTTTAAACCATTCAGGTTGTGGTAATTTTTTTTTTTTCCTATTTTTTGGCCGTGCCATGTGGCACATGGGATCTTAGTTCCCCAGCCAGGAATTGAACCCATGCCCCCTGCCATGGAAGTGCAGTGTCTTAACCACTGAGCCTCCAGGGAAGGCCCCAGGTTGTGGTAATTCATTGCAGCGGCCCTAGGAAACAAACACACTAGTCAAATCAAGATAAATATACTCTGATCCAGAAATTATTGCACAGCTGAATGAGAAAACGCAGACAGGCAGACCCACAGCAGCACTGTGGTCACAGCCGATGACCTAAGTGTCCATTAACGTTGGGTGGATAGACTGCAAGCCCCAGCATTCCAACTCCATGCCACACAACAGATGCATTTCCCAGGGTGGAGTGAGAACAAGTCACAAAAGGATATATACAGCACAGTTCCATTCCACAGGAGTTTGAGAAACAAGCAAAACAAAATACATTGTTTAGGGATGCATGTATATGTGGTAACACTTTAAAAAAACAGACAAGGAAAGAATTCTCTCAAGTCAGGGGAGTGGTTTCCAATTGTGACTTTACACTAGTGCCCATTCTGGAGCTTTTAAAAAAGATGTCTCTATCCAAGACTGGTAAAAGTATCTTAGGAGTGCAGTCAGGGGAGGCATGGGGATTTTTTTTTAAGCTTTCTGAGGGGGCAGGGTAGGGGGTTCTAATATGGGGCCAGGGTTGAGAACAGCTTTGTTCTAAGACAGGAGAAGGATGCTTCTATTTTGTGCCAAGTGGTGGTTACGTGAGTGTCACCTTACAGTTATTCTTTAAGTCACACAGATGTTTTATGCACTCTGTATGTTTGATATGTTACATGGTTTTTTAAAGTAAAATATCTAACATCTAAATGAGTAGTCAAATTCTTGGAGACAGGAAACAGTGGCTACTGGGGCTGAGATGGGTAGGGGATGGGCAGTTGGTGTTTAATGAGAACAGAGTTTCAGTTTGGGTGGATGAGAAAGTTCTGGAGTTGGATGCAGAAGATGGCTACACCACCGTGTGAATGTACTTAATGCCACTGAACTATACACTTAAAAACAGTGAAGATCGTAAAGTCTACGAAGTGTATTTTAGCACAAATTAAAGAAAAAAAAAACTCTTAACATTTTCTCTCAGCTAGAATTAGGCCAGAAACAGCCAAACATAAAGACTATGTGTTGAACTCAGCAGAAAGCACAGTCCGTGATAAACATTTTCTTTCTCAGCAAATCCTGAAAACGATCCTGTGAGGTAGGTACTTTTATTATTTAAAGCCCAGAGAGGTGAGGTAATTTGGCCAACACCACACAGCAAATGGCCTTAGGATGCGATCTCAGGTCTATCCCACTAGAGCGCCCAGCATTTTACACGGTGGCCTGACTGCATGCTGAGCACTGACCACACTCTTCTGGGGCCTGACCACAGCCCATTCGCCTCCCACCCCAACCGCTTTCCAGCAGGACTATTGGTAGTGGAGCCCCAGGCACTGCAGGGTCCTGGAGAAGTAAGAGGGCAGAGGAGCCAGAAGCTCAATGGGTGGGTCCCTGGGCCTGGCGCCTGGGAGGCGAAGACAGTGCAAATGGAGGTGCAGGGGCAACCGGGCAGCCTGGGAGGCAGTCAGGCAGAGGCGGCCGAGGAGGGCTTCATCCAGGACCTGGGGCGGAGACGTGCCAGCATTCAGCCAGGGGAGTTCCCAGCAGCGCTCAGCGAAAGAGGAGCAAGGTAAATACTTTGTCCTCCCTCTGCATCCATGTTCTGCATGCCTCTGCACACGTAAATACCTTCACATTCACACACACACACACTACAGCATAGACCAGCTAGGAGTCACCAAATCAGCTTCCTAGGCATTTCGCTAAACTGCATTCCCCAGCACCTCCTGCAGGTTGGGGAGGCCGTGATTGAGCCCCACTCAGCACAACAGGAGTGTTGAGTATGTGTCCCGCTTCCTGACCTGGCCCGAGAAACCAACCCCCACCTCCACGAACCTGCCCTGTCTCCTCTGCTGATGAGATGGCAGCAGCCAGGGGCCCCCCAAGTGACTTGTTTGGAGCAAAGCCTGCCCCTACCCCATCCCATTAACTGGACTTCATACAGAAGGAAATTGTTGTGTTAATACTCTGGTACTTGAGGTTTTTCTGTTAAAGCAGTGTTACCAGAATACACAACCTCTTACACCCATTACAGAATGGCAGACTTAGAAGGACCTTTAGAAATCGGCTGGTTTGATTTCCTTACTGAACAGAAGAGACCCATAAGAGAGGGTGTCACTTAGTGCCACACAGCAAGACAGGGCTCCTGGTAGCTTTGGAAGCCAGAGTTGCGTAGCGGACGTCTGGAGATGCTATCCATCCCTCCACCCCAACAAGCCCCAGCCCACCCCAGAAGGCTGCAGGCAGGTGGACTTGGGTACCTGTCTTTGGGGCTTGGTGCTCTCGACTGGCAGAAGAAAGCGCTGGCCGAGGACAGTGCCCACGCGGGCAGAGTATGTGTGATCCCCAAGCACAGGGCAGAGCTGCAGGGCCATGTGTGCCTGTAGCTGGCTGGGAAACACTAGAAGACAGGAGATGGGACAGATGGCAGGCAAGCAGTTCATTCTGTCCCAGCCAGTACTGCCGTGCCCCCTGCCCCCCATTCTCAGATGGTGTGGTTTCAGTGAGGTGGACACTACCACCCCAGCCTCTGGAGCAAGGTCGGGGCAGGTAGAGCTGTCAAGCCACCAGCCTTGCGGGACTCATCCATGAAGAGACGCAACCCTGAATTTTTTGTGATGCTTCTGGGAATGAAGAGCACTCTTTCCTGCTGTGGAGTGAGCCTGGAGCTGCTGGAGCACCTGCATCTCTGCCTCCATGGGGGATAACTGCTGCTCCTATGGGAGGAAGAAGCCAGCACGCGGGAGGTGGAAAGAGAGGGAGAAATGGCTTTCTGATGACATCTTCCAAGCCTGGATGCAGCCAAGCCCGAACTATATTTTTTTTTGGCTGCACTGGGTCTTCATTGCTGCATGCGGGCTTTCTCTAGTTGTGGAGAGCGGGGGCTACTCTCTAGTTGCGGTGTATGGGCTTCTCATTGCGGTGGCTTCTGTTGTGGAGCACAGGCTCTAGGGTGTGCAGGCTTTCAGGAGCTGCAGCACGCAGGCTCGGTAGTTGCGACTTGCTGGCTCCAAGGGGCGAGGGCTTCAATAGTTGCAGCACAGGGGCTCATTAGTTGTGGCTGGTGGGCCCCAGAGCGTGCACAAGCCTGAACTTAGAAGTTATATGAGTCATTAAATTGCTCTTTTGGGTGACACCAACTTGAACTTGTTTTGGGGAAACGTAATGGGTATGAAATAGTTCATATATGTAAACTTATTAATACTCCTGAAAACCCTATAATGTGAGACCCAGCATCATTCCACCTTATAGACAGGAAACTCTCAGCTCAAGAAGTAACCAGCCCACCACAGACTGGGATTCAAACCCAGGAGCTGTCTGTCTACTTTCATGTCTAGCAATATGGTAGACTGGGTAATCTAAATACCCATCTTTTATTAACCACCTAGAAACACTGGAAAACTGTAACAATCATCCTTTTAAATACACAGCGGGACAGAGGGGAAAGTAAAGTCCCCTGGATGAAAATACAAAAAGAAAACAAATCCAGAGCACAAGAGAGTCAACATTTCACCTCTTCTAGGGGTATTTCCAATCTTGGGGCTAAGGGGGCTTGGGTTTAAGTAGTGACAAGGGGCCAGGGATGAGGTTGTGCCCAAATGAAATCTGAGAGGCTACATCTTCCATGCAAGGGTGGACTAGGAGAAAAAGCCAGCCATCAAGGAAGGCAGATGAACTCTGTAGGTATGGATGAGGGGAAGGAAGATGAATTCCCAACTGTGAGCTGCTCTCACACAGGCTTGAGGTTCTAATACCACCTGAGTGATCTGTGAACTTCCAACTGAGGTGTTAATCTCTAGGTCCTGAAGCAGTGATGTGAGCCCACTCAGCAGAAGCAAGGCAGAACCCCTCAAGTCCCCACCGCCAATGAGGCAGTAAAGGATTTCCATAGATGAAGACCCAGCACAACCTGAACCCCAGAGCAATAAGGAGACATTCCACCAAGGGGAGCAAGTCTGCAGAAATCACAACAGAATTAGACCCTTAGAATCTCCAGACAAAAGAATTATAGAAACACCATATAGGTGTGCTTTAAATGAGTAAAAACAAACAAGAACAAGTAATGACAGAAAAAAACAGATGCCATCGCTAATTGGGTTCAAGGCTAGGAGAATGGATGGACGACAAGCACAGGGAAGGAGGTGATCAACAAAGAGGCTTGCCCAGAGCATGGACCGTCAGTTGATGTGTGTTCTTGGCCATTTGGGATTTATAGGTAAAGAAAAAGCTGACAGATCAGCAAGAGAAGGTGCGAAGCAATCTGAAGACTGACCAGGTCATATAATTCTTGGAAAAACTTGAATCAGTGGCTGTTGGTCACCTTTACTTACTGGTGTGAAAAATAAAACCACAGGATGGACCACAGCAATTGGTGAGCAGACAAAACTTTAAATCAGAAAGGCAGGGTGGTAGTCCACGGTATGTGCAGTAAAGGTGGTTAGAGGTATAATAACTTGAATATCCTTTGAGATCTGAGATTTTAGCATCATGCTTTATTGGGTTTGAATACTGTTCTCATTAGTTTTATTGAAGTCTAGACAAAAATGTTAGGACTTTGGGAGTTCCCTGGCGGTCTAGTGGTTAGGACTCTGCTCTTCCATTTCTGTGGGCCCAGTAATTCCTGGTCAGGGAACTATCCCTCAAGCCATGCCATGCAGCCAGAAAAAAAAAACTGATTTAATAAGAATGAGTAAAACATTGGTTAAAAAACGCAGGCAAGGGCTTCCCTGGTGGTCCAGTGGTTAAGAATCTGCCTTTCAATGCAATGGACACAGCTTCCTGGTCAGGGAAGATCCCACATGCGCAGAGCAACTAAGCCCGTGTGTCACAACTACTGAGCTACAACTAGAGCGCATGCTCTACAACGAGAAGCCACCGTAACGAGACTCGACCACCACAAAAGAGAAGCCCTCACTGCGCAACAGGAGAAGCCCACGCGCAGCAACAAGACCCACCGCAGCCAAAAACTAAAAGAAATCTTAAAAAAAAATGCAGGCAACAAGTCTAGAAGTATTCTTTTTTTTTTTTTCAGAAGTATTATAAAAGTTCATTTACCTTGCAGTTGGCAGGACTGAGTCACGATTTTCAGGCTGACTTGGCCTTCGTGTGGACTGGAGGAAAGCACTGCTCCCTTGCTGGGTGCAGTCCTGCCAGGGCCCACACCTCAGCAGAGAGAATATGGGCTGCTCTGTAACAGAGCTACCTGCACATGGGCAGCCCTGGCTGCTTGACTGTTGGATAGGAACACTCACAGCTTTTGAAGACCAAAGATTGTAAATAAGTGTTTTAAAATTTTTTTGGGGAAGCTATTTTTGTTAAAAGCATTATGCAAATTAAAAAGTTTGATGTGAAAGAAAAAAACAGATGCCTTATTTTTTTTTAAAGGCCATCTGTATTTGTAAACAACCAACTTGAATTTGTAGATGTAAACAATACAATCAATGGGTAGGTTAAACTAGCAGGTTAGATCCAACTGAAGAGAAAATTACTCAGCTGGAAGGTACGTCTGAAGATTACCCAGAATGCGGCAAAGATAAAGATGTGAAAAATGTGTTAGAAAAGTTGAGACATAGCAGGTGAATGAGAAACTCAGATGCTATCAGGCATTCAAAAGGGAGGATGCAAGAGGCACAATATTTGAAGAACTTTTCAGGATGGATTAAACAGGTTAATCTTCAGATTCAGCAAACACACTGAATCCTGAGAAATAAAACTAAACCCACACACCTTGATTCATCACAGTGAAACTAGAGAACATCGAAGGTAAAGAGATGCTGAGAGCAGTAAGAAAAAAAATAGGTGAGTTGCAAAGGGGTGACCATCAGACTGACAGGAGAAGCACTGCCCCCTCCAGGTGGAGCTGGTCACGTACACCCTTACAGTCCATCAAAGACTCCCCAGGCCGCCCGTGAAACTACCACCTTCCTCCCATTCCCTGCCTCCCCAACCAAATACAGTTTGTCAAGTTTAGCTGGGGCTCCAGACCCACCTGTCAGTGGCTGCAGCTGGACCAGGGCACAGCCAGAGCCCGTGGCAACCACACGGAAGTGGCTAAGGGTCCTCTTGACACCTTCCATGATGTCCTTTCGGGATGGGGACTGCACTGGAACAACCTGTGGTGTCAGCCCCCAAGGGTGAACAAGCTTCACACACACCTGGGAGCTGCCCCCAAACCCTCCCTGTTCCCACCAGACCGAGGACAAGGGCCACAGTATAGGCCGTGGTCACTCACCTGTTTTAGGAGAATGAAGGGCCAGCCACCCCATATCTATACCCTTGACTCTTCTTGAGGGGTATGTCTGAGGGTCCCGTCTTCCCCACCCAGGCCCTGACTCACGAGATTGACCCCATCAATGTGTTCCAGTTTCAGAGCTGCTTGTATCTTCCCTTCAGAAGTAACTGGGATCCCATCAGTGACAGCACTGAGAAAGAGGCAGGAGGAGGTCACAGAGTTGTTTGCTGGGACCTCCCCGCTGCCCTGGAGCCTCCCAGCCCTTCTCACCAGTACGTGGCTGTGGGTTTCCTGGCTCTCCGTGAGTGAGTGAAGAACTTCTGGAGGCGGCTTGCTGTCTGGGGACAACTGGAGAGGAGCACAAGGCCCGAGGCCTCCCTGGAGAAAGGAGACAAATCACAGAAGTTAAAATCCCCTGGGACCACCGGCAAAAGAAGGAGACCCTGAGGAAGAAACACGGACCTGCTGAAGGCCAAGGAGTAACATCTGGACTACAACGCAGACCTCCTCCTGAGAAACAAGTAAGTCTTCCCCGTGTTTGATAATAAAGAGTACATAGCTTAAACGTGTTTCTCATTTTGCTCTGGCTCCCAGGGAGCTCAGAGCCAAACATCATAACAATTACCACCAACTGCTGACTGTCTACCAGTAGGCACTCTACTAGGAATTTCACATATATTAGCTATTAAATGGGCTTCCCTGGTGGCTCAGATGGTAAAGAATCTGCCTGTAATGTCAGAGATCTGGGTCTGATTCCTGGGTTGGGAAGATCCCTTGGAGAAGGGAATGGCTCAATTCCCCACAAACAAGCTTATGAGTTTGTGGAATTGCAGAAACATCTCATCTCAAGCACCATCTCTACCGATGGCTATGAGGAAAGAGTATCACAGATCAGTTAACAATACTGGCCTGGAGAAGTGACTATACACTGAGCTGTTTTATGATTAAAGAAACTAAGGCTCAGTGACACCTAAGATCAGTTTGTGCATAAAGATTTGAACCCAGATCTGTCCACTTCCTCCTCTTTTTCCTTGTTTCCTACCTCTGTGATCCCAAAGCAGCCAGTGGAAAATGTTTATTCCTAAGTGGCTCTGCCCCCATCCCAAATAGATGCTTATCTTCCTACCTTTCTATCACCTCCACCACTTACTTCCCAGATGCTCGGACAACCTGGACCTCCTGCTCCCCGAGCCCCAGGGACCGGCTCAGTTCTGGCAGCACTGACAACAACGTCAGCTCTCCTGGTTTTCCTAGGTGAAAAAAAAAGGAAGAGTACAAGTTGCTCTCAGAGGCAACATCCCTTCTCTTTGATATTGTCTGCTCTCACACA